>NW_027361917.1:705000-1305000 GCF_039654945.1 Dendrobates tinctorius | reverse complement strand
ATTTGTAGACATATTTTTTAATTTTTCAGGTCTTCTGGGATCACTACTAGAGATGAGCGACTTTGCCTTTTTTCGGGTCGAGTCGGGTTTCATGAAACTCGACTTTCGCAAAAGTCGGGTCGAACGAAATCGGCCGACTATAGGGAAAAGTCGGAGGTCGACTGAAACACAAAACCCAATGCAAGTCAATGGGGAAGCAAAGTCAGCAGGGAGTGGAAGACAGTAAACACACCTGCAGTGCCCATTTCAATGCCAAAAACATCAATTCTTATAACTGAAGCTTGTCAACCTTAATTTACTTCCTAATAATAGTTACTAGAATTGAGCAAAACAGGTCGGTCAAATTCATTAGTCGTCGACTTTCGCTATAGTCGGGTTTCATGAAACGAAACCCGACCATAGCGTGAGGTCAGCCATGAGGTCGGCGACCATGGCGCCAAAGTCGCGTTTCAAATGATGCTTCCAGCGCCCTTTTTCAGCCAATGATGGAGGACTCACACTGTGGGCAAGGCGATGACATGGGCAGCGGTCACCACCATCTTTGAGAAGGGCATGCAAGTGATTGGCTTGCTTTGTGTGGCGTCACAGGGGCTATAAAAGGGCATGCACACCGACTGCCATCTTACTTCTGTCGATCTTAGCACAGGGAGGGAGAGGTTGCTGCTGCTGATTCTGAATAAGGGAGAGCGATAGGCAGGGAAGAAGAAAAAAAAACTGCTTCTGCTGGTAGCGATTTTCACTGTACAACACAACAGTTTGTGTGCAGTGACAGGGGAGGATATATTTTTTGTGCATCATCTCTGTTGGTTATTAGGCTGCCTTATAAGGCTCCTTGATAGCTGCATTGCTGTTTGCACACTGCTGTGCAAACTGCTTTTTTAAAAGCAAAAATACTTTTCTTCCTCTTTTCTGCACAGTTACCAAGTTACCACGCGTTCATTTTTCCACACTTTTGTGTCCAGCAGTCCTTATTAGGCTGCCTGCTGCCATACTTGGACTGAGAGCATCATTGTCAGTCTCCTAAAATCTCTTGGGAGAATCAAATTCTCCCCAATACTATATACACCTTGTACCTTGTCATACACCAGCCAATTTCAGCCTGTTAAATTGAGGTGTAATCTATAGTGGGCCTGAGATAATTGTTCAGCCTCCTAATATCTCTAGGGAGATTCAAATTTTCCCCAATATTATATACACCTTGTACCTTGTTTTACAGTACCATATAGCTGGTGGTATTTTGGGTACATTTTCCCAAAAATGCAAAAATGAGGAAGTATGATGGAAGAGACCGTGGACGTGGGCGGGGATTGCCAGCTGGTACTGATGGTGGTGGTGGTGCATCTGCTGGTAGTGGCAAAAGCAGAATAGCACCTAAGGCAGGAGGTGTTGAGCCTGTGTCATCGTCTGGCTCCACAATGCCTAGAAGGCTCCCTTTTCTGGGAGTAGGTAAACCGCTTTTAAAGCCAGAGCTTCAGGAACAAGTTTTGGCTTACATTGCTGACACAACCTCCAGCTCTATCGCCTCCTTTTCTGAAGTTTCAAAAAATAAAAGCACTGAGTCGTCAGTGGAGGCTCCTGTTCAGGAACAACACCTTTCCTTGTGTCCTTCACCCCTACCAAAAGTGAAGGATGCGGCAGGCCACAATATAGATTACTCCATGGAGCTCTTTTCACATACCATGCCTGGGTTATCAAGTCAAATCATGAATTTCCCTGTCCAAGATGAATCTGACATGGAGTGTGGGTCGCCAGCCAGGGCAGTGGGGTTAATCGGGCGGTTGTCTCAGAGGGATGTGTCACAGTGGTGGTGACCCGGTCCATGGCCCTGGGCGTCCATGCAAAGGGGTGATTTATGTTTATAGGTGAATGATAAGTGATGCCACCTGTGGTTTCTGATCAGATTGACCAGCGCTGCAGTGTCACTTCTCTGGGACAGATGCTGTGGTGCAGCTAAGATGTAGAAGCCCTGCACAGGTAGGGCCGTAGACACAGGGCAGATGAAAGAGTTGGTAGATGGTGTGCAGTGCAGGATGTAGCAGAGCCATGTGCCAGGCGCAGGAGAAAGATGACAGACACAGTCGTACAGTTCATTTACCTGTACTTGGTAAGTGCCGTCTAGGACCGAGAGTACAGATGGAGAAGTGTTATGAATGAGTCACCGGAGGAGGAAAAAACAAAAACACAAGCTAAGTCCAGAAAACCGGAGAGGTTGGTAGCTAGCGGATTGCAGACCCCTGATCCTATTCACCACAACTAACAGTAGCCGTGGGGGGTTCCTACGGTGCCCTAGACCCCTCGTCACAGCTGGAGAGCTAAATAAGCCTAAAGAAAGAAAGGGGAAATCTAAACTGCCCCAGAGCAGACCCCAAAGCAATAGACAGCCCCCAACATGTATTGTTGGTGAAAAGCAGATGAAAACACAAACACAGACAGAAAGACAGGCTGAGCAAATGATGGGGCCCAACTAACTAGGTAGGTAAGGACAGAAAAGATGCTGGCTGCAATCACGCAAAAAACCCTGCAAAAAATAATGTTCAACACGTCTGATAAAAAAGGCCCTGAAGTCACTAGACTTCAAAATCACTATATCAGCACTCAGGTATATTCTGAAGACAGAGCAAAGAGATCAACTGATCAGAGACAAAAATGGAGTTCAGCCCGTCCCAACCAGGGCAGGCTGAACACAAACACTAAGTAAACAGACAAAATCTCATGGAAAAATAGCAGAGCAAAAACTTAGCTTTTAGTAGACAGGAACTAAACTGGATGCCAGAGCTCAGAGCAGGAAGGATCACCAGCAGCCCTGCAGGGCGTCGGCTGCCTTATATCCACTCAGAAATTCCAGATGTCCAATCACACTCCACCTGTTCAGATGACAGGTTCTTCCCATCCAGATCAATTTCACTACCTCCTTTCACCAGCAGAGGGAGTTCATCAGACATCAGAGGTGAAGGAGAAAATGAGCTCATAACAGTACCTCCCCCTTGAGGAGGGGTCACCGAACCCTCATCCACACCACCAGGGCGATCAGGATGGGCCCGATGAAAAGCACGAACCAATCTTTCAGCATGAATATCGGACGCAGAGACCCAAGAATTATCCTCCTGGCCATAACCCTTCCATTTAACCAAATACTGGAGTCTCCGTCTAGGTAGACGAGAGTCCAGTATCTTCTCAACCTCATATTCCACATTACCTTCAACCAATACAGGGTCAGGAGGTGCCACCACAGGAACTACTGGCTCAACAAACACCTCTTTAACAGAGACTTATGTAACACGTTATGGATCTTGAATGTAACAGGAAGAGCCAATCGAAAAGAGACTGGATTAAGAATCTCCAAAATCTTGTAAGGTCCAATAAATCTAGGTTTAAATTTGGAGATGCCACCTTCATAGAGATATTCTTTGATGACAACCAAACCATATCACCCACCTTAAACCGGGGACCAATGGTCCTATGCCGGTTGGAATACTGCTGGGCCTTTTCCTGGTAGAGAGACAACTTATCCACCACTTGGTCCCAGATCTGGTGCATTCTCTCCACCACAGTATCAACACCTGGGCAGGCAGAAGACTCCACCTGCCCTGAAGAGAATCAAGGATGAAACCCAAAGTTACAAAAAAAAGGTGACATCTAAGTGGCAGAGCTAGCTCTATTATTTAAAGCAAATTCGGCCAAGGGCAAAAATGAAACCCAATCATCCTGATCAGCAGAAATAAAACATCTCAAATACGACTCCAAAGTCTGGTTTGTTCTCTCTGTCTGCCCATTGGTCTGAGGGTGAAACGCAGAGGAGAAGGACAACTGAATTCCCAGCTTGGAACAGAAAGTCCTCCAAAATCTAGAAAGAAACTGAACTCCTCTGTCAGATACAATGTTCTCAGGAATCCCGTGCAAGCGAACCACCTGTTGCAAAAACAAGGGCACCAACTCTGAGGAAGATGGCAACTTAGGGAGTGGTACAAGATGGACCATCTTAGAGAATCTATCAAAAATCACCCAAATAACAGTCATTCTCTGAGAGACAGGCATATCAGAGATAAAATCCATTGAAATATGGGTCCATGGCCTCCTGGGCACCGGCAAAGGCATCAACAACCCACTAGAGCGAGAACAAGGTTTAGTCCCGGGAGTAAGTCCCACAGGACTGCACAAAATTCCTGACATCACGAGACAAAGCGGGCCACCAAAAAGACCGACTCACCAAATCTCTAGTACCAAAAATACCTGGATGACCAGCCAATGCGGAGCAATGAACTTTAGACATTACTCTCTTCCTCCACTGGTCAGGAACATACAATTTTCCAATGGGACAACGCTCAGGTTTGTCCTCCTGAAACTATTCCAGAGCACGTCTCAAATCGGGCGAGATGGCTGAAAGAACTACCCCCTCACCTAAGATGGTAGCAGGCTTGGTCACAATAGGAGAATCAGCAAAGAAACTCCTAGAGAGGGCATCTGCCTTGACATTCTTAGTGCCAGGAAGAAAAGAGACCACAAAATCAAAATGTGCAAACAACAAGGCCCACCTAGCCTGTTGAATATCCCTGAGGAAGGTGCCAGGAAGGGCGCTGAAATGCGTAGGGGGAAATAAAGGAGTACACTTCTACCACATCTTGTTTCCCAGGTGATTTGTCAATCTCGGCAGCGCGGACTGCAACACACCCTGCTTCCCACAACTTTCTGAAGGTTTTTCCACGTGTGAGTGGTTGGTGGAGGTCCTGCAGCTGCTGATTCTGTGATATGCTCTCAAGCCAGTTGTGGGTGACACAACTGGTATAGGTGAGTGGAACTGTATTATACCGCTCATACTTCAAGTGTCACTAGTGATAGGGCACTATTGCGCCTCTTGTTCCCCCCACCATTTTTTGTATTGACACCTAGCCTGTCTAGGATTCAAGCGTTTGGCCGACTCCAGGTAAATCAAATTCTTGTGGTCAGTAAGGACCACGACTTGATGTTTAGCTCCCTCCAACCAATGTCTCCACTCCTCAAATTCCCATTTCATGGCTAACAGTTCCCGATTCCCCACATCATAGTTACGTTCGGATGGGGAGAACTTTTGGGAAAAGAAAGCACAGGGATTCATTTTAAATGTTACAGGATCTTTTTGGGACAAAACAGCTCCTGCACCAATCTCAGAAGCGTCCACCTCTACCTGAAACTGGAGTGAGACATCAGGTTGCCGCAAAACCGGAGCAGAAGTGAACCTTCGCTTCAGCTCCTGAAAGGAAGAAACAGCCTCCGGAGACCAATTCAGCACATCAGCACCCTTCTTAGTCAAATCAGTCAATGGTTTGGCAATACCAGAAAAATTAGTTATAAATTTACGATAAAAATTATCAAAACCCCAAAACTTCTGGAGGGCCTTCAAAGAAGTGGGCTGAACCCAATCATAAATGGCCTGTACCTTGGCCGGGTCCATTTCAATAGTTGACGGAGACAAAATAAATCCCAAAAATGAAATCCTCTGTACCCCAAAAAGGCATTTCGATCCCTTGACATACAGGGAATTCTTCCTCAAAATCCGGAACACAGTCCGAACATGTTCCACATGAGAGTCCCAATCCCTGGAAAAGATCAAAATATCATCCAGATAGATGATCAAAAATGTATCCACAAAGTCTCGGAAAATATCATTCATGAAGCACTGGAAGACAGAAGAGGCATTAGTGAGCTCAAAAGGCATCACCAGGTACTCAAAATGTCCCTCCGGAGTATTAAACGCCGTCTTCCATTCATCCTCATGCTTAATGCGAATAAGATTATACGCCCCCCTGAGGTCAAGCTTGGTAAACCAGCAAGCACCTTTAACTCTGGAGCAGGGTTTCCCAACTCCAGTCCTCAAGGCACACCAACAGATCATGTTTTCAGGATTTCCTTAGTATTGCTCAGGTGATAATTGCTTCACCTGTGCAATACAAAGGAAATCCTGAAAACATGATCTGTTGGTGTGCCTTGAGGACTGGAGTTGGGAAACCCTGCTCTGGAGAATAGATCAGAAATCAGGGGTAACGGATACTGATATTTAACAGTAATTTTGTTGAGGGAACGATAGTCAATACAAGGCCTTAATGAACCATCTTTCTTGGCCACGAAAAAAAACTCAGCACCTAAGGGTGAAGAGGATGGTCTAATATGACTAGAGTTGAGCGAAACGGGTCGAAAAAATTCAAAAGTCGCCGACTTTTGGCAAAGTCGGGTTTCATGAAACGAAACCCGACTCTAGGATGAGGTCGGCCACGAGGTCGGCGACTTACGCGCCAAAGTCGTGTTTCAAAAGTTAGTTTTGCGCTCTTTTTCAGCCAATCAGGATCCACGGACACTGTGGGCAACGTGATGACATAGGCACGGGTCACCACCATCTTTCAGAAGGGCATGCAAGTGATTGGCTTGCTTTGGTGGGCGTCACAGGGGGTATAAAAGGGCGTGCACCCCGACCGCCATCTTACTTCTGCCGATCTTAGTATAGGGAGAGGTTGCTGCTGATTCTGTAGGGAGAGCGTTAGGCAGGGAAGAAGACAAAAAAACTGCTTCTGCTGCTAGCGATTTGGCCTGCACAACACACCAGTCACTGTGTGTGCAGTGCAAGGGGAGGCTATATAGTGGTGTATCAGTGGTGTTGGTTGTTGGGCTGCCTTCTAAGGCTTCCTGACATTCCTGCATTGCTGTTTACCCACTGCTCCGCAAACTGCTTTTTTAAAAGCAATCCCAATTTTTTTTTTTTGTCCTGCTGAGAAGAAAAAAAAACTGCTTCTGCTGCTAGCAATTTGGCCTGCACAACACACCAGTCACTGTGTGTGCAGTGCAAGGGGAGGCTATATAGTGGTGTATCAGTGGTGTTGGTTGTTGGGCTGCCTTCTAAGGCTTCCTGACATTCCTGCATTGCTGTTTACCCACTGCTCCGCAAACTGCTTTTTTAAAAGCAATCCCAATTTTTTTTTTTGTCCTGCTGAGAAGAAAAAAAAACTGCTTCTGCTGCTAGCAATTAGGCCTGCATAACACACCAGTCACTGTGTGTGCAGTGCAAGGGGAGGCTATATAGTGGTGTATCAGTGGTGTTGGTTGTTGGGCTGCCTTCTAAGGCTTCCTGACATTCCTGCATTGCTGTTTACCCACTGCTCCGCAAACTGCTTTTTTAAAAGCAATCCAATCTCCCTTATCCTCTAGTCACTTTTGTCACAGCTGTGCCATCGAGCCTGTCACATAGCGCTCAGATATTCATTGGGCCTCACACAATCCAAAAGTGTCCAGTGTCCAAAAGTGTGTGCAGAGATTCAAAATCTCCCTTATCCTCTAGTCACTTTGGTCACAGCTGTGCCATCGAGCCTGTCACATAGCGCTCAGATATCGGGTGGGCCTCACACAATCCAAAAGTGTCCAGTGTCAAAAAGTGTGTGCAGAGATTCAAAATCTCCCTTATCCTCTAGTCACTTTGGTCACAGCTGTGCCATCGAGCCTGTCACATAGCGCTCAGATATCAGTGGGTCTCACACAATCCAAAAGTGTCCATCCAGTGTCCAAAAGTGTGTGCAGAGATTCAAAATCTCCCTTATCCTCTAGTCACTTTGGTCACAGCTGTGCCATCGAGCCTGTCACATAGCGCTCAGATATCAGTGGCCTCACACAATCCAAAAGTGTCCAGTGTCCAAAAGTGTGTGCAGAGATTCAAAATCTCCCTTATCCTCTAGTCACTTTGGTCACAGCTGTGCCATCGAGCCTGTCACATAGCGCTCAGATATCAGTGGGCCTCACACAATCCAAAAGTGTCCATCCAGTGTCCAAAAGTGTGTGCAGAGATTCAAAATCTCCCTTATCCTCTAGTCACTTTGGTCACAGCTGTGCCATCGAGCCTGTCACATAGCGCTCAGATATCAGTGGGCCTCACACAATCCAAAAGTGTCCAGTGTCCAAAAGTGTGTGCAGAGATTCAAAATCTCCCTTATCCTCTAGTCACTTTGGTCACAGCTGTGCCATCGAGCCTGTCACATAGCGCTCAGATATCAGTGGGCCTCACACAATCCAAAAGTGTCCATCCAGTTTCCAAAAGTGTGTGCAGAGATTCAAAATCTCCCTTATCCTCTAGTCACTTTGGTCACAGCTGTGCCATCGAGCCTGTCACATAGCGCTCAGATATCAGTGGGCCTCACACAATCCAAAAGTGTCCATCCAGTGTCCAAAAGTGTGTGCAGAGATTCAAAATCTCCCTTATCCTCTAGTCACTTTGGTCACAGCTGTGCCATCGAGCGTGTCACATAGCGCTCAGATATCAGTGGGCCTCACACAATCCAAAAGTGTCCAGTGTCCAAAAGTGTGTGCAGAGATTCAAAATCTCCCTTATCCTCTAGTCACTTTGGTCACAGCTGTGCCATCGAGCCTGTCACATAGCGCTCAGATATCAGTGGGCCTCACACAATCCAAAAGTGTCCATCCAGTGTCCAAAAGTGTGTGCAGAGATTCAAAATCTCCCTTATCCTCTAGTCACTTTGGTCACAGCTGTGCCATCGAGCCTGTCACATAGCGCTCAGATATCAGTGGGTCTCACACAATCCAAAAGTGTCCAGTGTCCAAAAGTGTGTGCAGAGATTCAAAATCTCCCTTATCCTCTAGTCACTTTGGTCACAGCTGTGCCATCGAGCCTGTCACATAGCGCTCAGATATCAGTGGGCCTCACACAATCCAAAAGTGTCCAGTGTCAAAAAGTGTGTGCAGAGATTCAAAATCTCCCTTATCCTCTAGTCACTTTGGTCACAGCTGTGCCATCGAGCCTGTCACATAGCGCTCAGATATCAGTGGGCCTCACACAATCTAAAAGTGTCCATCCAGTGTCCAAAAGTGTGTGCAGAGATTCAAAATCTCCCTTATCCTCTAGTCATTTTGGTCACAGCTGTGCCATCGAGCCTGTCACATAGCGCTCAGATATCAGTGGGCCTCACACAATCCAAAAGTGTCCAGTGTCCAAAAGTGTGTGCAGAGATTCAAAATCTCCCTTATCCTCTAGTCACTTTGGTCACAGCTGTGCCATCGAGCCTGTCACATAGCGCTCAGATATCAGTGGGCCTCACACAATCCAAAAGTGTCCATCCAGTGTCCAAAAGTGTGTGCAGAGATTCAAAATCTCCCTTATCCTCTAGTCACTTTGGTCACAGGTGTGCCATCGAGCCTGTCACATAGCACTCAGATATCAGTGGGCCTCACACAATCCAAAAGTGTCCAGTGTCCAAAAGTGTGTGCAGAGATTCAAAATCTCCCTTATCCTCTAGTCACTTTGGTCACAGCTGTGCCATCGAGCCTGTCACATAGCGCTCAGATATCAGTGGGCCTCACACAATCCAAAAGTGTCCATCCAGTGTCCAAATGTGTGTGCAGAGATTCAAAATCTCCCTTATCCTCTAGTCACTTTGGTCACAGCTGTGCCATCGAGCCTGTCACATAGCGCTCAGATATCAGTGGGCCTCACACAATCCAAAAGTGTCCAGTGTCCAAAAGTGTGTGCAGAGATTCAAAATCTCCCTTATCCTCTAGTCACTTTGGTCACAGCTGTGCCATCGAGCCTGTCACATAGCGCTCAGATATCAGTGGGCCTCACACAATCCAAAAGTGTCCAGTGTCCAAAAGTGTGTGCAGAGATTCAAAATCTCCCTTATCCTCTAGTCACTTTGGTCACAGCTGTGCCATCGAGCCTGTCACATAGCGCTCAGATATCAGTGGGCCTCACACAATCCAAAAGTGTCCATCCAGTGTCCAAAAGTGTGTGCAGAGATTCAAAATCTCCCTTATCCTCTAGTCACTTTGGTCACAGCTGTGCCATCGAGCCTGTCACATAGCGCTCAGATATCAGTGGGCCTCACACAATCCAAAAGTGTCCAGTGTCCAAAAGTGTGTGCAGAGATTCAAAATCTCCCTTATCCTCTAGTCACTTTGGTCACAGCTGTGCCATCGAGCCTGTCACATAGCGCTCAGATATCAGTGGGCCTCACACAATCCAAAAGTGTCCAGTGTCCAAAAGTGTGTGCAGAGATTCAAAATCTCCCTTATCCTCTAGTCACTTTGGTCACAGCTGTGCCATCGAGCCTGTCACATAGCGCTCAGATATCAGTGGGCCTCACACAATCCAAAAGTGTCCATCCAGTGTCCAAAAGTGTGTGCAGAGATTCAAAATCTCCCTTATCCTCTAGTCATTTTGGTCACAGCTGTGCCATCGAGCCTGTCACATAGCGCTCAGATATCAGTGGGCCTCACACAATCCAAAAGTGTCCAGTGTCCAAAAGTGTGTGCAGAGATTCAAAATCTCCCTTATCCTCTAGTCACTTTGGTCACAGCTGTGCCATCGAGCCTGTCACATAGCGCTCAGATATCAGTGGGCCTCACACAATCCAAAAGTGTCCAGTGTCCAATAGTGTGTGCAGAGATTCAAAATCTCCCTTATCCTCTAGTCACTTTGGTCACAGCTGTGCCATCGAGCCTGTCACATAGCGCTCAGATATCAGTGGGCCTCACACAATCCAAAAGTGTCCATCCAGTGTCCAAAAGTGTGTGCAGAGATTCAAAATCTCCCTTATCCTCTAGTCACTTTGGTCACAGCTGTGCCATCGAGCCTGTCACATAGCACACAGATATCAGTGGGCCTCACACAATCCAAAAGTGTCCAGTGTCCAAAAGTGTGTGCAGAGATTCAAAATCTCCCTTATCCTCTAGTCACTTTGGTCACAGCTGTGCCATCGAGCCTGTCACATAGCGCTCAGATATCAGTGGGCCTCACACAATCCAAAAGTGTCCATCCAGTGTCCAAATGTGTGTGCAGAGATTCAAAATCTCCCTTATCCTCTAGTCACTTTGGTCACAGCTGTGCCATCGAGCCTGTCACATAGCGCTCAGATATCAGTGGGCCTCACACAATCCAAAAGTGTCCAGTGTCCAAAAGTGTGTGCAGAGATTCAAAATCTCCCTTATCCTCTAGTCACTTTGGTCACAGCTGTGCCATCGAGCCTGTCACATAGCGCTCAGATATCAGTGGGCCTCACACAATCCAAAAGTGTCCAGTGTCCAAAAGTGTGTGCAGAGATTCAAAATCTCCCTTATCCTCTAGTCACTTTGGTCACAGCTGTGCCATCGAGCCTGTCACATAGCGCTCAGATATCAGTGGGCCTCACACAATCCAAAAGTGTCCATCCAGTGTCCAAAAGTGTGTGCAGAGATTCAAAATCTCCCTTATCCTCTAGTCACTTTGGTCACAGCTGATCCATCGAGCCTGTCACATAGCGCTCAGATATCAGTGGGCCTCACACAATCCAAAAGTGTCCAGTGTCCAAAAGTGTGTGCAGAGATTCAAAATCTCCCTTATCCTCTAGTCACTTTGGTCACAGCTGTGCCATCGAGCCTGTCACATAGCGCTCAGATATCAGTGGGCCTCACACAATCCAAAAGTGTCCATCCAGTGTCCAAAAGTGTGTGCAGAGATTCAAAATCTCCCTTATCCTCTAGTCACTTTGGTCACAGCTGTGCCATCGAGCCTGTCACATAGTGCTCAGATATCAGTGGGCCTCACACAATCCAAAAGTGTCCAGTGTCCAAAAGTGTGTGCAGAGATTCAAAATCTCCCTTATCCTCTAGTCACTTTGGTCACAGCTGTGCCATCGAGCCTGTCACATAGCGCTCAGATATCAGTGGGCCTCACACAATCCAAAAGTGTCCAGTGTCCAAAAGTGTGTGCAGAGATTCAAAATCTCCCTTATCCTCTAGTCACTTTGGTCACAGCTGTGCCATCGAGCCTGTCACATAGCGCTCAGATATCAGTGGGCCTCACACAATCCAAAAGTGTCCATCCAGTGTCCAAAAGTGTCTGCAGAAATTCAAAATCTCCCCTGTCCTATAGACACCTTGTACCTTGTTTTACATTACTATATAGTTTGTTGGATTTTGTCTGCATTTCTACCAAAAATGAGGAAGGCTGGTGGAAGAGGCCGTGGAATTGGGCGGGGGTTGGCAACTGGTAATGATGGTGTTGGTGGTGGATCTGATGGTAGTGGCAAGAGCAAAATAGGACCGAATGCAGGAGGTGCTGACCCTGCGTCATCGTCTGGCTACATAAGGCCTCGAACGCTTAGTTTTCTAGGAGTTGGCAAACCGCTTTTAAAGGCAGAGCATCAGGAAAAAGTTTTGTCTTACATTGCTGACTCAGCCTCCAGCTCTATCGCCTCCTCTTCTTCAGTTGTAAAAAGTAAAAGCACTGAGTCGTCATTGGAGGCTCATGTTCATGAACCACACCTTTCCTTGTGTCCTTCACCCCAACCAAGATTGAAGGATGACGCAGGCCATACTACTGATTACTCCATGGAGCTGTTTTCACATACCATGCCTGGATTATCAAGTGAAATGGTGAATTACCCAGGCCAAGATGAATCTGACATGGAGCGCACTGATGCACAGCCGCTGATGGATGATTCTGCTGGTACATTCACTCAGAGCACTACATTGTCCTCGCAGTGTACAGAGCCAGATTCTGACCCTGATGAGACTCAGGTGCCCCTTCCCGCACACTATACCACCATACACGGTGACACAGAGGAAGGTGCACATGACATAGAAGAGGAGGTGATGGATGACCCAGTTGTTGACCCAGAATGGCATCCATTGGGGGAAGAGGGTGCTGCTTCCAATAGCTCAGATGAGGAGCATCCACAGCAGACATCGACATCGCAACAGCTGTTATCTGGCAGGCCCGGAGCACTCCAAAGACAGGTTCCAAACATCAAAAGAGTTGCTGGACAGCTTGTCCAGAGGGTCAAAAGATCACAGCGTGCTAGGCCGCAAAATGTCTGCCAAAGTAGGAAGAGTGCAGTGTGGCACTTTTTTGACCAAAATCCTCATGATCAGGCCAAGGTTATCTGTAAGAAGTGCGCAAAGACCTTTAGCCGAGGGAAAAATCTGAAAAATTTGAATACCAGTTGCATGCTTAGACATTTAACCAGCATGCACTTGCAAGCGTGGACACAACACCAAACCTCAAGTGCCACATGTGCAACTGATCACAACGAAGGTAGTCAGCAACGCTACATTGTTTCCCCCACTGTAAGCCCACCGGTTAGCACAGCAGCAAATGTTGAGGTGTCGTTACAAGACCACAGCAGTCAGGGAATCCCACTGTTATATCAACGAAAGACTGATTCTAGGCCATCAGAAAGAACACCAACTCCATCACCATCATCAACCCTCTCTCAGTCCGCCCTGTCAACCGCTACTTCCACCATATGCAGCTCTCAAGTCCAGCTCACCCTCCCAGACACTATGAGTAGGTCAAGAAAGTACTCAGTCTCTCATCCGCGTACACTGGGTTTGAACGCCCACATTGCCAAACTAATCTCGTTTGAGATGATGCCCTTTCGGTTGGTGGAAAGCACAGCTTTCCGCGAACTCATGGCCTATGCAGTACCACGCTATGACCTACCCAGTCGCCACTTCTTCTCTCGCAAAGCCATCCCAGCCCTCCACCATCATGTGAAAGACCGCATTGTCCATGCACTCAAGCAGTCAGTGAGCGGAAAGGTGCACCTCACAACTGATGCATGGTCCAGTCGGCATGGCCAGGGCCGTTACGTGTCCATCACTGCGCACTGGGTTAATGTGGTGGATGCAGGGTCCACAGGGGACAGCGGTGGTGGGACAGTGCTGCCTAGCCCACGGTATAGGAAACTGTTGGCTGTAGGCGTTCGACCCTCCTCCTCCTCCTCCTCCAGAAGCGAAAGCTCGTCCACAGAGCGCAGTCGTACGAGCACTCCATCTGCAGCTGCCACTGTTGCACACGATGTGTCCCCCTATCGAGCAGCTAGTGGAAAGCGTCAGCAGGCTGTGTTGCAGATGATGTGTTTGGGCGACAGACACACCGCCGAGGTGCTGGCCGAGTACTTGAAGCGACAAACTGAGTCATGGCTGGGCAGTGTACATCTTGAGGCAGGCAAGGTAGTTAGTGATAACGGCCGTAATTTTGTGGCAGCCATAGCCCTTTCAAAACTCAGCCACATACCTTGCTTGGCTCACACCTTGAACCTGGTGGTGCAGTGCTTCCTCAAAAATTATCCGGAGTTAACAGCCCTGCTCCAGAAGGTGCGAAGACTGTGCGCGCACATCCGCCGGTCGCCTGTACACTCCGTTCGTATGCAGAAGCTGCAGCGATTGCTCCACCTTCCCAACCACCGCCTCATTATCGACATTGCAACAAGGTGGAACTCCACCCTGCACATGGTGGAGCGGCTGTGCGAGCAGAGGCAGGCCATAATGCATTTGTGGGAGGATACATGGCCAGGCACTTTGAGAGCAGACATGGAGTTGACAGGTGTGCAGTGGTCGAAGCTGAAAGACCTTTGTAAAGTCCTTCAGTGTTTTGAGGAATGCACACGGCTGGTAAGCACAGACGACGCCATCCTAAGCATGAGCATCCCACTTATGCATCTGCTCATGCAAACTTTGACGCACCTTAAGGAGCAGGCGTCTGCAGCCAATGTTGATGAGGAGGAAGAGGAGGAGGGAATCCTTGATGACATTCAGCCATTGTCTGCTCAGGGACCTCTCCTGGACGAGGTGGAGGAAGAAGAGGAGGAGGAGGATGATGATGGGGATGATTACTTAGGGGAGGAGGATGCATCTCGTGGGGCAAGTGAAAATGTTGGCGTGGCAAGGTCTGGTACAGGGTTTGTGCGTGACTGGAGGGATGTGGATTTGCCAGAAAGTGCTCCTCCACCCAGCACTCGCAGTGCATCATTGACACCGGGAACATTGGCCCACATGTCAGATTATGCCATGCGG
Organism: Dendrobates tinctorius; assembly: GCF_039654945.1. Classification (NCBI taxonomy): domain Eukaryota; kingdom Metazoa; phylum Chordata; class Amphibia; order Anura; family Dendrobatidae; genus Dendrobates; species Dendrobates tinctorius. The sequence continues at coordinate 1,290,195 of NW_027361917.1, read as the reverse complement.
ATCCTAAAAAGGGACCACCGCATTGCCAAAATGATGAACGATGATGACTACTGGTTGGCCAGAATCCTGGATCCACGCTATAAAGGCAAATTAAAAAACATCATGCCACAGGAGAACCTTGACCTAATATTGGCTAATAAACAAGCTACTCTGGTAAATCGGTTGCTTGAGGCATTCCCAGCACACAGCAGCGGTGATGGTTCTCACACGAGCCGTACGGGCCGGGGGCAGCTTGGCAGAGGTGTTCGTGGTGCACACAGCAGAAGTGGCGTTGGAGACAGGGGTTTCATGACAATGTTGTGGACTGATTTTTCAAATACCGCTCACACAACTGGTAATACTGCATCGATGGAAAGTGACAGGAGACAGCAGTTGTCAACTATGGTTACAAACTACTTTTCCTCCCATATCGATGTTCTCCCACACAGGTCATTCCCCTTTGACTATTGGGCCGCTAAACTGGACACCTGGCCTGAATTGGCCCAATATGCCTTACAGGAGCTCGCTTGCCCAGCTGCAAGTGTGCTATCGGAAAGAGTCTTCAGTGCAGCTGGATCAATCCTGACAGAAAAAAGGACCCGTCTGTCAACCCAAAATGTGGATGATCTAACCTTCATTAAAATGAACCACGCATGGGTTTCCAAGGATTTTGTCCCACCTTCCCCTGATGACACATAGGGTGACAGAAAAATGGCTTGCTTTGGTCCACCTCTTCCTGGTACTTCACCTATTTCGCTTTTTGCATCAGCTGAATGTCCAACATCAACATATGCCACTTTCTAAAACTCCCTAACTGTGCTGCCTCCCCCCCCATGGCCGGGGTCACCACCTAGCGCACGACACTGTGCGAGTGCCGTTGCCCTGGACAGGTGGGTAGGCCGACTCTTGGGCGCGGGCACTGGTACAGGGTCCCTCATAGTGCAATCAAGTGTCTCTGACGGTGGTGGTGCACACCTGCCGACAGACACACCGCTGTACTATGAGGGGCCCAGTGCCAGTACCGACGCCCACGAGTGGGCCCCCCTTGCTTGGGCAGGGCCCCAGCATTTGCAATCTTTACCTCTCCCTGCTCCTCCGCTGTGTAATCTGGGCCGTCAAATCCATACTGTGCCTGACACCGTCTGAGCCTGCCTCCTGATGTATAGACATATATTTTGAATGTGTACGCTATCCATACATGTTATCCGGGGATACGGTACCCTTTCTAACCTTTGTGCAATCACGTGCAATCCATACTGGGCCTAACACCGTCTGAGCCTGCCTCCTGAGACATATATTTTGAATGTGTACGCTATCCATACATGTTATCTGGGGATACAGTACCCTTTCTAACCTTTGTGCAATCACGTGCAATCCATACTGGGCCTAACACCGTCTGAGCCTGCCTCCTGAGACATATATTTTGAATGTGTACGCTATCCATACATGTTATCTGGGGATACGGTACCCTTTCTAACCTTTGTGCAATCACGTGCAATCCATACTGGGCCTAACACCGTCTGAGCCTGCCTCCTGAGACATATATTTTGAATGTGTACGCTATCCATACATGTTATCTGGGGATACGGTACCCTTTCTAACCTTTGTGCAATCACGTGCAATCCATACTGGGCCTGACACCATCTGAGCCTGCCTCCTGAGACATATATTTTGAATGTGTACGCTATCCATACATGTTATCTGGGGATACGGTACCCTTTCTAACCTTTGTGCAATCACGTGCAATCCATACTGGGCCTGACACCGTCTGAGCCTGCCTCCTGAGACATATATTTTGAATGTGTACGCTATCCATACATGTTGTCTGGGGATACGGTACCCTTTCTAACCTTTGTGCAATCACGTGCAATCCATACTGGGCCTAACACCGTCTGAGCCTGCCTCCTGAGACATATATTTTGAATGTGTACGCTATCCATACATGTTATCTGGGGATACGGTACCCTTTCTAACCTTTGTGCAATCACGTGCAATCCATACTGGGCCTAACACCGTCTGAGCCTGCCTCCTGAGACATATATTTTGAATGTGTACGCTATCCATACATGTTATCTGGGGATACGGTACCCTTTCTAACCTTTGTGCAATCACGTGCAATCCATACTGGGCCTAACACCGTCTGAGCCTGCCTCCTGAGACAAATATTTTGAATGTGTACGCTATCCATACATGTTATCTGGGGATACGGTACCCTTTCTAACCTTTGTGCAATCACGTGCAATCCATACTGGGCCTGACACCGTCTGAGCCTGCCTCCTGAGACATATATTTTGAATGTGTACGCTATCCATACATGTTGTCTGGGGATACGGTACCCTTTCTAACCTTTGTGCAATCACGTGCAATCCATACTGGGCCTAACACCGTCTGAGCCTGCCTCCTGAGACATATATTTTGAATGTGTACGCTATCCATACATGTTATCTGGGGATACGGTACCCTTTCTAACCTTTGTGCAATCACGTGCAATCCATACTGGGCCTAACACCGTCTGAACCTGCCTCCTGAGACATATATTTTGAATATGTACGCTATCCATACATGTTATCTGGGGATACGGTACCCTTTCTAACCTTTGTGCAATCACGTGCAATCCATTCTGGGCCTAACACCGTCTGAGCCTGCCTCCTGAGACATATATTTTGAATGTGTACGCTATCCATACATGCTATCTGGGGATACGGTACCCTTTCTAACCTTTGTGCAATCACGTGCAATCCATACTGGGCCTGACACCGTCTGAGCCTGCCTCCTGAGACATATATTTTGAATGTGTACGCTATCCATACATGTTGTCTGGGGATACGGTACCCTTTCTAACCTTTGTGCAATCACGTGCAATCCATACTGGGCCTAACACCGTCTGAGCCTGCCTCCTGAGACATATATTTTGAATGTGTACGCTATCCATACATGTTATCTGGGGATACGGTACCCTTTCTAACCTTTGTGCAATCACGTGCAATCCATACTGGGCCTGACACCGTCTGAGCCTGCCTCCTGAGACATATATTTTGAATGTGTACGCTATCCATACATGTTGTCTGGGGATACGGTACCCTTTCTAACCTTTGTGCAATCACGTGCAATCCATACATGGCCTAACACCGTCTGAGCCTGCCTCCTGAGACATATATTTTGAATGTGTACGCTATCCATACATGTTATCCGGGGAAACGGTACCCTTTCTAACCTTTGTGCAATCACGTGCAATCCATACTGGGCCTAACACCGTCTGAGCCTGCCTCCTGAGACATATATTTTGAATGTGTACGCTATCCATACATGTTATATGGGGATACGGTACCCTTTCTAACCTTTGTGCAATCACGTGCAATCCATACTGGGCCTAACACCGTCTGAGCCTGCTTCCTGAGACATATATTTTGAATGTGTATGCTATCCATACATGTTATCTGGGGATATGGTACCCTTTCTAACCTTTGTGCAATCACGTGCAATCCATACTGGGCCTAACACCGTCTGAGCCTGCCTCCTGAGACATATATTTTGAATGTGTATACTATCCATACATGTTATCTGGGGATACGGTACCCTTTCTAACCTTTGTGCAATCACGTGCAATCCATACTGGGCCTGACACCGTCTGAGCCTGCCTCCTGAGACATATATTTTGAATGTGTACGCTATCCATACATGTTGTCTGGGGATACGGTACCCTTTCTAACCTTTGTGCAATCACATGCAATCCATACTGGGCCTAACACCATCTGAGCCTGCCTCCTGAGAGATATATTTTGAATGTGTACGCTATCCATACATGTTATCTGGGGATACGGTACCCTTTCTAACCTTTGTGCAATCACGTGCAATCCATACTGGGCCTAACACCGTCTGAGCCTGCCTCCTGAGACATATATTTTGAATGTGTACGCTATCCATACATGTTATCTGGGGATACGGTACCCTTTCTAACCTTTGTGCAATCACGTGCAATCCATACTGGGCCTGACACCGTCTGAGCCTGCCTCCTGAGACATATACTTTGAATGTGTACGCTATCCATACATGTTATCCGGGGATACGGTACCCTTTCTAACCTTTGTGCAATCACGTGTAATCCATACTGGGCGTGAGAACGGCTGGCGAGCTGTTAAGCAAGCTACAGCACCTGTGGTTTGCACACGTTAGTTTTTCATTTTTTCAGGAATGACGGTTAGGCCTAATTCCGGAACTGCGGTTGACCTGCACTTACTGGGAAATCATTGTTCGCGGGTAATAATTGTAATCAGTGATCCCCATCACTAACGTTGTTCAGCGGGTTATCTGCACCTGTAAGCGACAAACGCTGGCCTTTTCAGTGTAGCGCACATGCAGCCACGGACATGTAAGGGCATGACACCCCAGTTATTGGCCAATCTCATGTGCCAGAGCCTCACGTGTCCCTCTAGGAAGCCGGACTCGGACCGCGGGGCATGACGGAGTCTCGTTCGTTAACGGAATTAAGCTTGCAATGTGTGCATCTGTTCTGTAGCTGGCATGGTTGAGGTTTCCCAGGTGGAGTCGAATTTAACCGTAGGCTCCACTCCTGGTGGTGCCCTTCTGGACATTCCTTTAAGGTTCAGCTTTGCAACCATACTGCCCACGTAAAACAAACACTTTGCCTTCATGAACGCTGTTTGGAGGGTCATGACTCGTGGGAATAACGCCGCCCAATCAGTTAACCTGCTAGAGAGATCCTTCGTTGCTCCCAAGCATGACATCACACTCCCTAGGCAGAAGGTAATGCCACTGTGGTGACCGTACTCCTGGGGGCGATACAAGTGCACTGATGCCCAGCCACTGCTCGATGAATCTGCTGGTACATTGACCCAGACCACTACATTCCCCTCGCACGCTACACGACCTGAATCTGACCCTGATGAAACTCAGGTTACCCTTCCCATATACAGTGGCATCTTACACGGTGACAAAGAGGAAGCTGCAGATGAAAGTGCAGGTTTGGCCCACCCGCCATCATACACACCACCGTACTATCAGGGGCCTTGTGCCAGTGCCGTCGCCAACGAGTGGGCCCCCCCTGCTTGCCCAGGATCACAGCACTTGCAAAGTTGAAATACTGTGTAGTGAGATGGAAGATGGGGACGACGAGGAGTCCAGACAAGTACAGGGATTCCCTGGTGAGGAGACTTATTTGATTGTTTTCAATGTTGGGACAGCAATTTTTGGGGAGCACTATACTCTGGAGAATGATATATGGGGCCCACCATACACTGGAACATTCCAAAGGTGGACATCAGACACTGGAGCAGCATTTACAGGGCCCATTATACACTAGAGCATTAGAAATGGGGCCCATTATGTTTGGAGCATTATTTGGGCCCATAAGACAGTGGAGCTTCATCCATGGGGACCAACATAAACTGTAGCATTATGTGGAGCTCATCATATACTGTTTCAAACATTATATGGGACCAATGATTCTGTATGGAGAAATAGATGGGCCTCGTCATGAGATGTAAAAAGTGAGGTATTTTTCATTGTACTATACCGCTATTTCTCTGCCGTATCGGAGCATGATGAGTTGTGGTATGTGTTAAAGGGGCGCTCTTTCGCCCAGGGCACATGAAAACCTGGAGCCAGCCCTCCCCCCCCACAGTCTGTAGCCAAATAACCCCCATTTTTCAGTGCGTAACTTGTATTATGAAGTTAATTAAGGTTGACAAGCTTAAGTAAGAAGAATTGATGCTTTTGGCATTCAAATGGGCACTGTTGGTGTGTTTCCTGTCCTCCTCTCACTGCCGACTTTTATTCCCCATTGACTTACATTGGGTTTCGTGTTTCGGGACGACCCCGACTTTTCCCTATAATCGGACGATCTTGCTCGACCCGACTTTTGGAAAAGTCGGGTTTCACGAAACGAAACGCGACCCTAAAAAACCAAAAGTCGCTCAACTCTAAATATGACCCTTCTCCAACGACTCCTTAATATAGGATCGCATAGCCTCGTGCTCGGGTACAGATAAATTGAAAAGTCGACCCTTGGGAAATTTACACCCAGGGCTCAGTTCAATTGCACAGTCATAACTCCTATGAGGAGGCAAAGACGCAGACTCATTCTCACTAAATACATCATAAAAATCAGCCAAATAGTCAGGAACATTATGCGACTGGGGAGAGGTGGAGAAAACAGGAGCATCACTAAGGGCACACCGACAACCCCAACTCACCACAGACAAAGATTTCCAATCCAAAACGGGATTATGGATTTGCAACCAAGGAAACCCCAGAACAATGGTGTCATGCAAATTTTGCAACACCAAAAATCTGCAATTTTCTTGATGGTCTGGGGCGACCCGCATTACCACCTGGGTCCAAAACTGAGGTTTATTCTTCGCCAAAGGAGTAGCATCAATACCCCTCAAAGGGATAGGTGTCCGCAGAGGTGTCATAGGAAACCCACAACGTTTAGCAAAATCCAAGTCCATCAGGTTCAGAGCTGCTCCCGAATCCACAAAAGCCTTAGCGGAAAATGTGGACAGGGAGCAGATCAGAGTAATTGCCAGAAGAAACTTAGGTTGAACACCACCCACAGCAAATGTGTGTGCAAAACGTTTCTCTCGTTTACGGCAGACAGAAATAATATGAGAGGCATCTCCACAAAAAAACACAGCTTATTACGCCTTCTGAACTCCTGACATTGCGCCCTAGACAAAACTCTATCACATTGCATAGGTTCAGACATTTGTTCAACAGGTGGCAACACCTCTCGTGCAGTTTTGCGTTCACGCAAACGCCGATCAACCTGAATGGCTAATGACATAGAATCGTCAAGACCAGAGGGAACAGGAAATCCCACCATAGTATCTTTTACGGTTTCTGACAAACCCTTCCGAAAGAGAGCTGCCAAGGCACCATCATTCCAGGTAGTAAGGACCGCCCACTTTTGGAATTTTTGACAGTACAACTCTGCAGAATCCTGACCCTGGCTCAATGCCAACAGGGCCTTTTCAGCCTGATCAATAGCATTAGGTTCATCATACAACAACCCCAAGGCTTGAAAGAATGCGTTCACATTAGTTAGAATAGGATCATCAGGTTTTAAAGAAAACGCCCAATCCTGGGGTCACCGCGCAGCAAAGAGATGACAATTTTAACATGCTGCGTGGAGCTCCCCGATGAGTTAGGCTTCAAGGCAAAAAATAATTTACAATTATTCTTAAAATTCAAAAATTTAGACCGATCCCCAAAAAACACATCAGGAGTAGGGATCTTTGGTTCAGCAGCATGTGAATGAGCAAGATAGGCGGAAATTCCCCGCACTTCAGCAGTGAGCTGCTCCACACGATCAGACAATTGCTTAATCTCCATTGAGAAAAAATTCCCCCTACGGCCTCAGAGAAATAGAGGAAAAAATATACACAAAAAAAAATTCTGACACTTTTTTTTTTTTTTTACAATTCTTTCCTGCTGTTGAGTACCCTAGAATCTGCGGTATGGCTGGTGATTCTGTTATGAATGAGTCACCGGAGGAGGGAAAAACAAAAACACACGCTAAGTCCAGAAAGCACACATGTGAGGGAGCGCCAGGGCCGTAGTCATGGCTGAGAATATCGGGTCTTGCGCACCCTTGTCTCCCGTCACACACAAAGAACGTCCTTTTGTCAGAGTACTTGCCTTCAGGGTCTTCTCTGGGTTGCTGAAGACCCTCTCCATATGATTGCGCACAAACAGAAACACAGTCCAGTTGCATTTTAAAACATAGAACTTTACTTCTTTCTTTTCACAGCACATCCTTATTAGCTATAACATCAGCATAAGGTACCATACAGTCCACATTCTTCACTTTCCCTGCACTCTTTCCTATTTCCTTCAGTACGTGCACAGGTCGTACCATCTCATCCGGTACCGCAGCATCCTCCCTGTACTGTTGTGACCTCTGTTGTAGTTTCTGTTTCACCACTGCTGTCACTGCTGCTGCCTAGGCTGCACTTCTGACCCACTGGGCCCTGGACGGCTGGGTTCCTTGCTTGAAATGCTGTGGAGCTGTCTGCCCCATATGGGCTCCATGGCCCTACTGCCTAGGATCAGGAAAACCCTTTATCTTACATATGGTAAGCTCCTCCTATGTAAACTACCTACAGGGCTACTGCTACTGAACTAGACTGTGCCCCTCTAGTGGCTTAACTAAGGCACTGCACTTTCCCTTTGTTAACAACATTATATACATTATATATTCCTATACACATAACAGCAACCGATAAATATACAAGTATATACCATTTTACATACAAAGCAATATCTACATTAAGGAAGGGAGTGGAGTATCACACGGTCCCGGTACACCCCTTACACACAAATACAGTACACAGTCATGCACACAGTACACAGACATGCAGCTACACACAGACATGCACCCACATGATATGCATACATACAATATGCAGACCTGCACATACACAAACATATACAGAGATACGTACACTTACAGGCATGCACATTGTGAGAGGTTGACTCACTAGCTGCTTTACCAGGTAGACACAGGAACCGTACTGGTGGAAGTTCAACTGCTAGTTTCTTATAGACAGCATAAGCTTCAGCAGGGTCCAGGAAAAATAAGCAGAGCCTTTCTGGCATAAAGGAAAAACAAAACCAAAAGGTAAAGTTTAAACAGAGTCCTTGCCCTGCAGGCTTCACTGCAGGCAACATGCACAGCATCATTAGCTCCTGTGGAAGCCAAGTGGGAGTTCCACCTCTCCCAACACACCACCCTCACTTTAGGCTACTTTCACACATCAGGTTTTCTGCGTCAGGCGCGATCCGGCGTCGTGCCGGAATGCCGGATCCGGCAAATGTTTTGTAAAACCTGATGTGCCGGATCCGGTTTTCTGCCGGATCCGTCTTGTTCTTGACAGACAAAACCGGATCCGTCTCATCCGGTTCATCCGTTTTTCTATCCGTTTTTCGACGGATTACGCCGGATCTGGTTTTTAAAATTGACCCTTGTGGCCTTCCGAACGGGATTAGCTACTGGAAAACTATATATAGCATGTTCCTACAGCCCTTCTTTGACAGGTTGTAGAGGAGAAAGTGCAGGTTGGAGAGAAGAGCAAGTTACTGGCGAAGATGGATGTTGTCATTGGAAATATTACCACTAGAAGTTCTGTGACGGTTTCAGTAATGAGGGACAATTTTGCACTATACTTTATGTCACCTCAAGGCAGAGTACACTGGCAGGATGACAGAGTGTGAAAGATTTGTGCCCTAACCAAACTTGTGTACCTTCTGGACCAACAGTATATACCTTTGCCAACCAAAGTTGGCCATCTTGTCATGGTCTTACTATTTTTAGCTTTAGGCCACAGGTGTGTACCTGGTTGTGTTTTATGCAAAGTATTTCACCTTTTAACAAAAGTTGTGTACATTGTTAGGAAATCACCAACAATAAACACAACTTTTCAGGTGAAATACTTTGCTTCAAACACAACCAGGAAAAACAACTGTGGCAAAAAGCTAAAATTTACCCACAGTTATATACCTGGTTTTGAATACCTTTTTACCTTTTAAATACCCTGTATTTAACCTTTTTTTTAAACATATTTCGCCGCAGAAAGAAATGACAGACAACCAGTGTAAACAATAATTTAACTTTTATTTAAAATATTTTTTTTTGTGTAAACTGTTTTTAAAGTTAAAAAAACTTTTTTAATAAAGGTTTGAAACCAACCAAATGGGCATTTTTATTACAAAAAAAACATTATAACTCGGTGTAGTGTGGGGTGGAAATACTGCTGGAGGGGCTGCGGGACACTTCGACAATGGGAGTGTGGAGAGAGGACTGGGATCGTGGTGGGGAAGGAACAGTTAGAGGTGATGGTGTGGAAAAAGCTACAGAATGGGTGGACATGTGGGAGGCAGAAGAGGTGGTGGGCGGTGGAGTGGAGGGTTGGGCAGGGACTGTAGGAGCAGATGATGTTGATGGAAAGTTGTATGGGGAAGGAGTTTGGTACGGGGAAGGAGTTTGGTACGGGGAAGGAGTTTGGTACGGGGCAGGTTGCTGGAAGTGGGGAGATGTCTGGTACTGGGGAGGTTGCTGGTACTGGGAAGGTTGCTGGTACTGGTGAGGTTGCTGGTATGTAATAGGAGGGGGAGGATGGAAAGTGGCTGGAGGGGGTGCAGATGTAATAGGAGGGGGAGGATGGAAAGTGGCTGGAGGGGGTGCAGATGCAATAGGAGGGGGAGGATGGAAAGTGGCTGGAGGGGGTGCAGGTGGAGGAACTACAGTGGTGGGAGGTGGAGGTTGGGAGGTAACCTGCTGTAGAGCACCGTGGCACGAATGCATTACATGCATCTGCTGGGTAGGAGATAGTGTTGCCATGCGCTCCACAACAGACCTGAAAAAGGTGTGGTTTGGCGAAGATCTTGCTTCTGAATGCATGGTTTGCAGAAGTGTCTTCACCTCCAGAATGCTGGAGTTGATCTGCTGAAAGCCTGCGGAGATTTGCTCTGACAAGACTTTTAGACAGTTCTGGAAAGATGCATTCAGATGCAAGAACTCTGGCGCATAACTCTTTTCCTGACCCCTCTGCCGCTGCCGCCCAGTACCCGCAGGTGTACTAGAGGTGGCAGGGGCAGAAGGGTGGGGTAAAGGGAAAGCGATCTCCTCACCAGCAGCTTCATGTAATGTAGGCGGCCACGATGCTCCTGTGCTGGTGGATGGGACAGATGGGTCGAATGTGTGGGAAGGCTGGGAAGGTGCAGATGTACCGGGGCGGTCGAAGTGTCCCTCGGTGCCGGTCTCCTCAGGGATCGCCTCAGAAGGGTCCAATCGTGCAGGCTCCCGAGTGCTGCTCACCATGCTGTGGAATAAAGAGAAAAAAAAACAATTAAAATACTGACATGGTATGGCCCTGGCTGAAAAAAAAAAGTTACATCTAACATTTTTTTTCACATGTGGTGTGTAATATTTACCTTCTAGTGACCATTGTTTCCCGGAGGAACGACAGGGCTTGTGCGTACTTGTACTTGCTCCTGCGTCCTCCAGATCCACTCGGGGCCCGCATCTCTTTATTGAACTCCTTCTTGAAACGATCCCTCACAGACCGCCACCGATTCACAATTCTGTTCCCTGAAACGAGAAAGGAGTGGTTAGTATACAACATCAGTGTTTCACAAACTCCAGTCCTCATGGTCCCCAGGGGTCATGTTTTCAGGATTTCCATAGTAAATAGAAATCCTGAACACATGATCCGTGGGGACCACGAGGACTGGAGTTCGGGAAACACTGGTTTACATCAAGCAACCGGTACTGTATATACTTACGCTCTTTAATCTGGGCCCGAACATCGAGGTCCTCCCAGCGGCCCACAAGGAGCGAACAGATTTCCTCCCAGAGTCGTCGGGTAACGATAAGGTCAGCGTGGCGGCGGTCAGCCATATTCCAGAGCGGCTCCCTTTCTCTGACGAGATCGATGAGGTGGTCCACATCGAGTCCTCCATCCTCACCGTCAGAGTCGGGAGCACGCTGTGAAGGCTGTGAAAGAAAAAGACAAAAATAACATAATTAGCCTCCACAAAAGAAATGAAATAAAAAGTGCAAAAAAACAAAGCAAAAATATTTATACTTACACGCTGGTGACCGCCGCGTTGCTGTCGCCGACGACCCTGGGAGGCACTGCGAGGACCTCTTGGCCGAGCACCAGATTGGGAAGACTAGAGAAGAAAACAAAAAATGTTATGTCTTTGGATGTAGGCATTTGTTTGCTGTGTGTGGTCTGCAGAACATTGTTTTCTATGTGTTGTGTGTAGTGTGATGTTGTGTTTCTGCGTTTGATGCAAAAAACTTACCAATTGTGAGCCCACACCAAGTGTCTGTCCACCCCTTCCTTCTTCTTCTGGGAGCTCCTCTTCATCTTGTGAATCCTGTTTTGAAATAAAAGGCAATGAATAGACATATATTACAGAGATGATGGATTTTGGAAATAAAAACTTACCGTCAAACGCTGATGATGCGAGGGAGGGCTCCCAGAAGATGATGTGCTGTCTTCCTGGTGGCCACACTCCATGCCTGTGGGTGGTGTTCCAGCTGCTGCCATTGCTGCTGCTGCTGCATCTATTGGGCGGCTGTTGAATAAAGAGAAACAAAGGGCCAATGAATATCTTGATATTCAATAGCCCTAGTTTGGAGGAATGGGGGATTTGATAATTACCGTCTCTCATCTGCTGCTGGCCTCCCCTCCTCAGCATGTTCCATTTGCTGCTCCATTTGGGGTGGTGGTGGTGCTGATGGTGCTGCAGTGGTCTCCTGCCTTCTCCTGCTGCGCTTGGTTGCTTTCTTGGGTGGCATGTTGGGTGTGGCTGTGGGTCCCACTGTCTTGCTTTTATATATGTCTTGTGGGCAGAGCTACTGAGCATGCTCAGACCAAAAAACCGGATCCGGCCACCGGATCCGGCTTTCGCCAGATCAGGCGCATTGCGGCGCTCATAGGCTTTCATTGTGTGAAAAAGCCGGACGCGCCGGATCCGGCGTGTCCGGCTTTTTCGACGGAGACAAAAAACGTTACAGTAGCCGTTTTTTCCAGACGCCGGATCGCGACACATTGCCGGATCCGGCAAAAACCGGATGAAACGCATGGCCATCCGGCGCGATCCGGCGCAAATGCAAGTCAATGGGGGGGAAACCGGATCCGGCATTGCATTTCGCCGGATCCGGTTTCTGTCAAAAGCGCCGGATCGCGCCTGACGGCGAAAACCTGATGTGTGAAAGAGGCCTTACTCTCATGGCCAGGTTTTTAACACCCATGTGATGATCACATGATCCTGACATCACTCAGGTCCTGTCAGGACTCTGCAGGTGGAGATGCGGTGGACCTCCTCCCACCAACTCTATGAAGGTCCACTAAAACCAGACCATATTTACTTAACCCTCTCAACACATAACATGCTGCAGGAAAACTATTCTGATTTCACATCACAGAAGCTTATATGCACAATGACACATATCTCCCTTCATATACTCTGCCAGTGACCCTGTCACATATTATCCTTCTCTGCTCAAAGCTGGGAGTTTTGGCACCTTCAGACACTAAACAGGGAATTCTAGAGAGAGTATCCGCATTGCCATGTAACTTCCCTGACCTATGCTCTATTTGGAATGTGAAGTCTTGAAGGGCTAAAAACAACCTATCACCCTTGTGTTCGTACCCTTCTTCTCTCTCAATCATCTAAGAGGCACATGGTCTGACACTAACTTAAACCTACGGCCTAGCAGGGTGTCGATGGCCCACTTTACGGCTAAGCATTCTTTCTCAACTATTGCGCAGTTCTTTTCGCAAGATGATAGTTTCCGGCTCAGATACTAGATGGCATGCTCTTCACCACAGATTTCCTGTGACAGCACGGCTCCCAACCCGACTTCCGAAGCATCGGTCTGGACCACAAATTCTTTACTAAAGTTTCCTGCAACCAGAATCCTGTTCAGCTCTTGAAAAGCCATCTCTGTGTAACGAGTCCATTTTACCATCGCCGACTTGGTGCCCACAAGGAGATCTGTTAACAGTGCGGCAATTATAGAAAAGTTCAGGATAAAATGTCAGTAATACCCCAAAATCTTAAGAAACTTGCTTCTTGGAGAGTGGTTGCGGTCACTACTGAATTGCCTCTATTTTATTCAACTGGGGCTTGATTTCCCCTCTCCCAACGATATAGCCTAAGTACCTGGCCTCTTCCTTCCCTATGGCAAGTTATGGTGAATCCCACTTTCCTCATTGCAGCGAGGATTGCCTGTATCTTTGGCAGGTGTGAACTCTAGTCAGGGCTAAAGATGACAATGTCATCGAAATAGGCAGTGCCATATTTCTTATGTGGAGCCAAGATTTAATCCATCGCCCTGTGGAAGGTAGCTGGGACCCCCTGCAGTCCGAAGGGCATCCTGGTGTACTGAAAACACCCATCCGGTGTCGAGAAGGCCATCTTCTCCTTGGCACTCTGGGACATGGGAATCTTCCAGTACCCCTTCATCAGGTCAAGGATTGTGATGGACCTTGCAGGTCCCAGTTGCTCAGTGAGTTCATCCACGCAAGGGATTGGCTACTCATCAAAACGGGATGTATAATTATGTGCTTAATTGTAAAACACAGGGCAAAACTGTCACTGAAAAAGACCTGGGTGTATGGATGGACGACAAACTCACATTTAGTGGCCAGTGTCAGTCAGCTGCTGCAAAGGCAAATTAAAAAATGGGATGCATTAAAAGAGGCATAGATGCTCATGAGGAGAACATAATTTTACCTCTATAAAAGTCAATAGTGTGACCACACTTAGAATACTGTGTATAGTTCTGGTGTCCGGTATATAAGAAAGACATAGATGAACTGGAGCGGGTGCAGAGAAGAGCTACCAAGGTTATTAGGGAACTGAGGGGTCTGCACTTGGGTTATTACACTTGGGGTTATTTAGTTTGGAAAATCGTTGTCTTAGAGGTGCTCTTATTGCAATGTATAAATATATGCGGGGACAGTACAAAGACCTTTATAATGATCTTTTTACTCTTAAGCTAGTTTCACACTAGCTTATTTTCCACGCAGGGCTCGGCGCCACTAAGCCCCGCCCCCTGCCGACTCCCCGCCCGCCCCATTCGGTCATCGCCGCCTACTATCGCACACGGCTGCATGCGATCTGCGCACCCTATCTTAAGCATAGGGTGCGCAGACCGTGCGCTAGTAGGATTTTAGCGTGCGCTGCGCACTTTTGAAGGTGCGCCGGTGTGCGCCAAATGCACCATGTTGCACGCTAAAATCCTACTAGCGCATGGCCAGCGCACGGTCTGCGCACCCTATGCTAAAGATAGGGTGCGCAGATCGCATGCAGCCGTGTGCCATAGTAAGCGGCAATGACCGGATGGGGCGGTCAGGGAGTCGGCAGGGGGCGGGGCTTAGCGGCGCCGAGTGCTGTGTGGAAAATAAGCTAGTGTGAAAATAGCCTTAGACCTGTGATGGGAACAAGGGGGCATCCTCTATGTCTAGAGGAAAGAAGGTTTAAGCATACTCACAGACATGGATTCTTTACCGTAAGAGCAGTGAGACTATGGAACTCTCTGCCGTATGATGTTGTAATGAGTGATTCCCTACTAAAATTTAAGAGGGGACTGGATGCTTTCTTGAAAAGTATAATATTACAAGTTATATACACTAGTTTCCTTGATATTGCGTTGATCCAGGGAACTAGTCTGATTGCTGTATGTAGAGTCAGGAAGGAATTTTTTTCCCCAATGTGAAACTTACCATTTGCCACATGGGTTTTTTTGCCTTCCTCTGGATCAACATGTTAGGGCAGGTTAGGATAGGATATAAGTTGAACTAGATGGACTTAAAGTCTTCCTTCAACCTTAATAATTATGTTACTATGTTACCTCCTTGAGCTTGCGGTAGTCATTACAAAACCGCCACTTGCCATAGGACTTCGGTATGAAGATGATGGGACTTGACCAGCCATTTCCTGATTCCTCTATCACCCCGAGGTCCAGCATTCTCTTAATTTCCTGCATGCTTCAGGGATTCTATAGAGTTTAAAGTTTACTCTTAAATGTGGCTCTGTTAGCACTTTGTGTTCCACGACCTGTGTGCATCATGGCAACTCCGAGGACAGGTCACAGTTCTGCTGCAGTAGTTCTCGACATTGTTGCTTTTTGGCCGGTATTAGCGTCTCAGCAATTATGACCTCCTTGACCTTGGCTTCGGGATGGACCCCCAGGCAAGGAGCTTCCAGCAGTTCACGGTCACGCCAAGGTATGAGTAGGTTCACATGGTATACCTGGTGCAGCTTCCTGCGTCCATGCTGGTGTACCTTGTAATTCACGTCCCTAGTTTTTCCACTATCTCATAGGGGCCTTGCCACTTTGCCAAGAATTTGCTTTCTACCATAGGGATAAGTACTAGGAGGCATTCCCCGGGTTGGAATTGCCTTAGCCTCGCTGATCGGTTGTATACCGTTGCTTGGGTCTGCTGTGCCTGGAGAAGATGTTCGCTTACAATAGGCATTACATGAGCCATTCTTTCTTGCAGCTGGGCGACATTCTCAATGACACTTCGGTGCAGCGTGATTTCGGCTTCCCAGGTTTCCTTGGCGATGTTTAGTAGCCCTAGTGGATGTCGGCCATAGAGAAGCTCAAAAGGCGAGAATCCAGTGGACTCCTGGAGGACGTCTCTGATAGAAAAGAGCAGTAACGGGAGCACATATTCCCAGTCCCAACCGTCCCTCTCAATGACCCTCTTGAGCATGGCCTTCAAAGTTTTGATGAAGCGCTTCACCAGCCCATCAGTTTGCAGATGGTAAACCGAGGTTGGCAGCTGGGCGATCTGGAGGACTCTACACTGCTCCCATGTCTGCATACTGTATGTGTGTGCATGTCTGTGTGCATGTCTGCGTATAATATGTGTGTGCATATTTGCGTATTGTATGTGTGCATAATTGCATACATAAAGAATGAAGGGAAAGGCTGGGCCCTCTGTTGTATACCTAAATTTTTCAGCCTTATATGTGCATCATGAATCGTGGTATGTGTTAAAGGGGCCCACTGAAAATCTTTTGCCTGGAGCTTATGAAAACCTGAAGCTGGTCCTGCATAGATTAGAGCCGGTTTCTCAGTGTGTGAGATGTATGATGGATAACTTTGACCTCTTGGTCTAACATCCTGCATGATAAGAAAGAAAAATTACTAGAATCTTCCACATAAGGTCCTTGTGGGAGGAAGTGGCAGTGCAGCTTGTTTAGCTGTGTCACATTTCAAACCTTTCTGTCAGCTCTCCTACTTGCATAGAATGGTTACCTCTGCTGTACTCCCCCTACACCTTACACTGCCTGTTAAGAGATGTGTTAGTAATCACCCTTATGTCTTGTGCTCAGGTTAATGTATAATCCTCCACAGTGAGATTGGAGAAGACTGTAATTAAATGTTTCATACATGTCTTGCCTGCCTGTCCTGGGCAACTCATGTGTGAAATGTATTTACAGCCTGCTCTCAGTAAAGAGCAGGTATAAATTACACAGAGCACAACAGAAATAAGTGTGATTACAACTCACACATTGAGAAATCTGCTGTAAGCTACTGTGGGGGCGTGTTCTTTGTTCAATGTGGATTAAAGTTGACTCAACCTCTGTCCTGTGTCCTTGTGTGTACCACATTGAGCATGGAGAAAAGAAAGAAGACCAAAGAACTGTCTGAGGACTTGAGAAACCAAATTGTGAGGAAGAATGAGCAATCTCAAGGCTACAAGTCCATCTCCAAAGACCTGAATGTTCCTGTGTCTACCGTGCGCAGTGTCATCAAGAAGTTTAAAGCCCATGGCACTGTGGCTAACCTCCCTAGATATGGACGGAAAAGAAAAATTGACAAGAGATTTCAACGCAAGATTGTGCGGATGTTGGATAAAGAACCTCGACTAACATCCAAACGAGTTCAAGCTACCTTGCAGTCCGAGGGTACAACAGTGTCAACCCGTACTATCCGTCAGCGTCTGAATGAAAAGGGACTGTATGGTAGGAGACCCAGGAAGACCCCACTTCTTACCCTGAGACATAAAAAAGCCAGGCTGGAGTTTGCCAAAACTTACCTGAAAAAGCCTAAAACGTTTTGGAAGAATGTTCTCTGGTCAGATGAGACAAAAGTAGAGCTTTTTGGGCAAAGGCATCAACATAGAGTTTACAGGAGAAAAAAAGAGACATTCAAAGAAAAAAACACGGTCCCTACAGTCAAACAAGGTGGAGGTTCCCTGATGTTTTGGGGTTGCTTTGCTGCCTCTGGCACTGGACTGCTTGACTGTATGCATGGCATTATGAAGTCTGAAGACTACCAACAAATTTTCCAGCATAATGTAGGGCCCAGTGTGAGAAAGCTGGGTCTCCCTCAGAGGTCATGGGTCTTCCAGCAGGACAATGACCCAAAACACACTTCAAAAAGCACTAGAAAATGGTTTGAGAGAAAGCACTGGAGACTTCTAAGGTGGCCAGCAATGAGTCAAGACCTGAATCCCATAGAACACCTGTGGAGAGATCTAAAAATGGCAGTTTGGAGAAGGCACCCTTCAAATATCAGGGACCTGGAGCAGTTTGCCAAAGAAGAATGGACTAAAATTCCAGCAGATCATTGTAAGAAACTAATTGATGGTTACCGGAAGCGGTTGGTCGCAGTTATTTTGGCTAAAGGTTGTGCCAACCAAGTATTAGGCTGAGGGTGGCAATACTTTTGTCTGGCTCATTTTTGGAGTTTTGTGTGAAATGATCAATGTTTTGCTTTTTGCTTCATTCTCTTTTGTGTTTTTTCATTTAAGACAATTTAAATGAAGATAATAATACCAAAGAATTTGTGATTGCAATCATTTTCAGGAAGAAACTGAGTATTATCTGACAGAATTGCAGGGGTATCAATACTTTTGGCCACAACTGTATGTGGAAGGGCTTGGTTGGCAACTCCATAAACATAGGTAAGGGAGAGGGTAACAAAAAACTGGCAAAAATGAGGACTGACAGTACACAGGACAAACTGACCCTATATACGCTGTCTTGGCTATGATTGTGTAAGCACTGAAACAATTATTGTTTGTTTAAGCACACCATTGCAAGTATATATTTATATCAATTTACATTACTCCTCAACTTTTCTTTCTTTGTGTTGCAGTTTCAAGTTGAGGAGTATATTTTGGGATGAGCTGAAGGGGTTCATATGAACCATTTGTCAATCAAATAGAATATGTTGGGGGTGGTGTAAAGAGGTAAGTGGATCTAGCAATATTTGAATTTGCCAAGTCTTCAGTATTTACCCAGAAAGTTTGCTTTGCAAGTTATTCTCTGTGAATTGAATGTCCCTTATTATGCTCTAGGGTATGAAGAGACCCCAAAAGCATGAGAAACGTAAAGTGTAAAAAACAAAAACAAAATTTATGCTCACCGCTCACCTGTTCGGTCCCTCAGCTGCTCACTGCCTGCTGTGTGATCCTCAGAGCTGCTTCTTTCCTCATCTCCTGGGCCTGTATACTGTGTAGACAGTGACTTCCAGCCCCAACCAAGTCTCTTGGAGGTCACTGTGCATTGTAGAGCCTGGAATTAACAGAATGGAGCTATGACAGCAGAAAGAAGATGAAGCCATGAAGACTAGATGCCATCTGGTCTTTTTATTCCCGCTGTCACAACTTTGACCTATTCACTCTAGGCCAGGATATCCAGCCGCAAACAGGCCTCAGAAGTTACTATACATTGCATGTCTGTGACGTCATGACGTGCGACACTCAGTGACCTCCAAGACATGGTTGACACTGAAAGTCTAAGCTTAGAGTGAACATGCCAGGAGATGCAGCTTGAAATGGGAAAAAAAGAGAAGGCTCTGAGGTTCGCATGATGGGCAGCAAGTAGCAGTGGGGTTGGACAGTTGAGCAGTGAGGTGAGTAAAAGTTTTTTTTATAACTTTTGCCTGCCATCAACGGTCTAGGAAAATTACAGATTTTTTTTGCTAAATTTGAGCGATTTTCTTTTACAAAAATCTTTATTCTCAAAACTGTAGATTTTTTTATATTCAAATTACATTTAATGACTTTTTAGTATCTGTAGAGTTTGGAAATGCCAGCTGTAAGCAGTTAACTGAAGACCTTTCTGGAGGCGTATTATCTTATAAGAAAAAAGGTATAAGAACAAAAACAAAACCATTCAGAAAATATAAAAAAAAAATAAAAGGAACATCAAAATCAAGAGCAAATGCACAACCTAGAACTACTGTCCTTAATAAGGCAACATACTGGATGCAGCAAAAGATAAAATCCCTTGATAAAGCCTTAGCGAAACACGCGTCAGGGTTGACGGAGGTGACAATTTGCTACAGATTTGGGTAAGCACTTTCCATATATACATTGTTAATTATGCCCAGTTTTTGCTGCTGTTTATTTCTATGGGAGATAGACTAATGTCCTTTGCATACCATTAATTATGGATTGTTTTCCTGCACACAATTGACTGCACTTTATATTTATACTTTATCATGTTTGCACTGATTTTGATTATCATGTATGATAAATTTACCTTATAATACTCGTATGTACTGTCATATGTTGGTGTTGTGATTGCTTTGTGTTTTTTTGTGGCAGTGGTTAATTAGTGACATCCCTTTGGAGCTTATTACAGCTGTGTCGCTCTTCCTTATCTTGTAATTTCTGTTACTGACCTTTTTCCATTTTAATCATTTTTTAATCATTTGTCAATAAAATATTATATTTTATTATCTGATGGGTGATTTCACATTGCTCCATTTGTTTGCTCTTGGGGAACTACCTATTTAAGTTATTAATATGAGTTACGTCCTTTTTTGGTTGCTACATAGGGAGTATTGTCTCACTGACAGCTCAGTATGTGTAGAGTGGGAAAATGCCAGCTGTGAACAGGGAACTGAGGACCTTTCTGGGGGTTATCTATTGAGTAAAAAGATATAGGAATTAAAATAAAAACATTCATATAAGATTAAAAAAAATATAAAAGGAACATCAGACAGACGTGCAAATGCACAACCTAGAACTACTGTCCCTAATAATGCTACATACTGGATGTATTAAAAGAAGCTTTCTCATCACACCATGTAGATTTTCTGTTTTCAGAGAGTTTCATCTTCACAGTTTGAAATTTATTATATTTTGAAGTACAACATGTTTTGTATCTATGAAGTTTTTGCATCTATGAACTTCTTTAGAAGTAGTTGTAAATGTCCTTTAGGCTGGAGTCACACTCAACGTATAAAAAATCGGTCCAATTTTGACGGCCGAGAATCGCACCAATGTTCTCCGTACGGTGATCCGTGTGTAATCCATTTGTAATGAGAGGATGCAATTTCCTCGCATCTAAGTATCCGTGTGACATCCGTATGGCATCCATATGGCATGCGTATGCCGTTTATTTTCTTGCAGACTTGCTAAATGGGCATTTAACGGATCCATGGACTGAAATTAATTAAAATCATAATCATCAACCCTATTTATTGCCTCAACCACAGGTAACACCCTCCAATCTTTGCATTAGAGTCCGTGCTTGTGTTGTGGTGTTGCTGCGTTGTGTCAAACATGTCAGACAGGCTTACTTTCAACACTAGAGAGCATGTGCTTTTCCACTGGGATTTGTCCAGACATATTGGGGAGCAATACCCAGTGATTGTGGATCCAAGGAGGCAGAGAAAATTGTGGGTACTTCCCCTTATGAGGCGACAGCTGACTAAAGGGCATTTCCACCATTTGTATGCTTCTCTACGCAGCCATCCTGACAAGTTCTTCCAGTATTGTCGGATGAGCGTGCCCACAATTGACATTCTGAAGTAGATTGTGCGCCCTGGGATCACCTTCAAAGACACCAAAATGTGCAAGGGTATTTCCACAGAGGAGCGCCTTTACTTACGGTATGTATTCATCCTCTATGTTGATGATGTATTTTATTTGTGTGTTTTAGTTAAATACATTTTTCCGTTCTTTTTTTTAGTTTTGGTTTCCTTTTTTTGACTCTTATTTTTTCTCTTACATTTAGCCTGATAATATATGCTGCTGACTAGGAACAAAGGCATTGCTTTTTTTAATTTTAAGGCAGGGCTTATTTTTTACTGGCCATCACTTTTTGGAAAGCCCTAAACTGTTTTGTTGAGGCATGGATATGTAATTTTTTATTTTGTTTCTTCCCTTATAGATTCCTTTAAACTGGGCTCTCCTATGCGGCTCTTCATCTGGAATTTTTAATTGGGAAATCCACCATCTACGTGCTCTGAAATATGGTCCCGACTGCATCAATCGGTCATGTCTGAGCCCAAACTACAAGACTGGATATGGTTAGCCAGTGGTTTTGAGGAAGCATGCCAGTTTCCAAACTGTATTGGAGCCCTGGATGGGAAGCACATTTGTGTGCGTAAGCTGCCAAACTCAGGCTCCCAATATTGTAATTATGAACAGTTTTTTTCTGTAGTGCTGTTGGCCCTGGTCGACAGTGCCTACAGGTTTATAATTGTAGATATTGGGGCCTATGGAAGAACTGGAGACTCCAGAGTCTTCAATTCTTCCATTATGGGTCGGCGGCTGTGCAATAGTGAGTTGGACCTCCCACGTCAGCTACCAGGAACTACTATGGAAGTGGTGCCTTATATGATGCAGATGAGGCCTTTCAATTAACACACCATGTCATGAGGTCCTATCCACGTAGAGCGCTGGACCAAAGGCCCAGAATCTTTAATTTCCGCCTATCCCACGCACAATGACTGGTGGAGTGTGGCTTTAGCATTCTCTGTGCAAAATGACTGGTCCTGCAGTCAGTCCTTCAACTTGGTGAAGTAAATGTGAATGAGGATATTAAAGCGTGTGTGATACTTCACAACTTCACCAGAATCCATGACTATACATCAAATGATGGTGATGAAGTGGCGGATGGAAAAAATGGCAGGCCTACTATACATGTACTTCATGCACGTCGTCAGCCCTCTGGACTTAAAGTGCGGCATGTGTTTACAAATTATTTTGTTTCACCAGAAGGATATACTCCATGGCAAGACAATGTTGTGATTTATTTTTATGGGGTAAAAAATAAAGTAATATTAATGTTTGAAGTGTGTGTTGTGATTGCGCAATAATGTATAAAATATGTCAAGCAAGACATCATCAATCTCGTCACACCACAAAACATTCATATTGATATAGCTTCTTTTAATCCAAAAATCTTTTGAATTTAACCAAAAAAACATATTTTTGGCATATGGCATATTCGGCCTATAAAACTGGGCCTATATTCAAATGCAAAAACATTGAAACATATATGGCACATTAACATTTTTGCCTATAAATTGTGGTAAGTTGGTGGTGGCGACGGCGGAAGGCCAGCATGTGAGGAAGGGCGACTTTGTTGGGCAACCTGACTTTCACCCTGTGGTAAGGATGATGCTGAGCCAGGATCCAGGAGCAAGGAAGGATCCTGTTGGGGAGCATAGTAGGGGGGTGGATGGTATGTCTGTTGGCCAATTTTTTAATACCCCCCAATATGGCCATGTCGAGCATGCCGATGTTGGGACCAGCCTCCAACAGTGGGTCTGCTCAAGTGGCCATATTGGGTAGGTGTAGCAGGTTCATAAAATTGGACATGTGGATCCAGCTGTTGGGGTGGGGGGTGCTGTGGCTGAGGTGTAGGCATACATGGGGGTAGTGGCTCAGTAACTGAGCCTGCAATTTCAGTATTCCTGGCATTTGCTGTTGGTTACTGCTCGACAATTGCCACCTTTCTAGAAAAGAAAATACCGGGTTGGGGTTATTTGGTGGTGTGCAGGCATCAATCAGGATTTAAATTGCCCCTCTGGCCTGCAGCCTGACCTCACAGGGAATTGAACGGAGGTATCTTGCAAGACTCCGGGAGTAAGTGTTAGGAATCTGTGTCCTGCCATACATATGCAGAGATCCAGATCCTCACATTTGTCTCCAGAGGCTAAGTCCTTTCAGCCAGCTTCTGAGCATGCTCATGGAATGAGCTCCCATTGGAGTTTAGGAGTCAGGTGCTCAGGTCCTGCTCCTGATTCCATTGGTTCAGCTCAGGGCTCTGGAGATTTCTGGCAGGTCCCGTACGCTATGCGCTAGTATTTTCTATACTTGCTGCTGTGTGCTTGGTGATGGATGCTTGGTCTGGTGAATGACTTATTATGAAACCCCTTCCCTCTGATATTACGTTTGTGTGAGTGATTGGGTACAGCCAGTATTGCGCTAGCACCAGCGCGCTCAAGCATCACCTGTTGCAGCAGTCAGCGTCCTGCATTCGCGCCTGCAGTCATTTTGGCGTTCGCAGTTACGACGCCGTGCACACGTCCTACAACGGTAAGTCCACTCGGGTGTAGTGACGTCTTTTAACTACTCCGATTATTGACTACCGTACATGTGCCGCTGGGTATCTGAGAAGGTTACTCAGACTCAGCGTTTTTGTATTTATGTTATTTGTGCAGCTCTGTGAGTCCTAACAGAGCTTGCTTTAGTGCACTAGGTGCAGTTCAACCCTGTGCACATTACCGCTGTAGTGCTCTGCCTCCCTTAGCAGCGGTTTTGCCATCTGCCGCACGGTGGACCCCGAGTGGCGAAGGCACTTTAATTATTTATCTTTTTAGTGCCTTCCGCCACTCATAACATAATGCTAGCGCCAGGGTCTGGCTAAGAGATGGCAGATCAGCAGCAGCTGTTACAGCTTGTGCGTCAGCTCGAGGCTCGTCTTGCTACCCTGGAGAGGTCTCTCGCAGCTGCGCAGGCTACAGATGCTGCCGTCCAGGCACTCACGGATGCGGTAGGGCGTATGTCCATGTCCACCCTTGCGCCGACAGCTACCCGCCTCCCGTTGCCCGATAAATATGCTGGGGATGGCGCCTCCTGTAGGGGTTTTATCAGCCAGTGCTCGATACACCTAGAGCTGCTGGCAGCGCAATTCTCTACGGAGCGGGCTAAGGTGGCTTTTGTTATCTCCCTACTGTCGGGCAAGGCGCTGGAATGGGCTACGCCTCTGTGGGAGCGTGGCGACCCCGAGATTCGGACCGATGCTAACCTTCTGTGAAAGATGCTCTCTCAACTAGAGAGCTACTCACCAGCTTGGAGGAGCTAATCTCAGTCTCCTCACGTATCGACCTCCGTTTTTCGGAGAGCGGTATGGAGCGGGCTCACTCCAAGCGCAAATCCGTTTCGGCTCCCAAATTTTTCGTTGCCTTTGAGCTAGACGAGCCAGAGGTTCTACCTCCTGAGCCCATGGAGGTGTCTCGTACCAACGTTAATCCAGACTCTGAACAAGAATCCATCTGCGGTTGTCATCATGTCGGTGTGGTTTCTCCAGAAGCCGGCTCCCAGCAAAGGTTAGAGTCTGGACCGGTTATCGAGAGCTTTGTCCCTCCTCATCTTAGGGCTCAGGTGCTCGCCTGGGCGCATGCGCCTAACACGCACCACCATCGGGACTATATGCAGGTCTCAAAACTATTGGCTGGTGCGTATTGGTGGCCCCATAGAGCTCGGGACATAAAAAAATTTATTCAGGCTTGCACCTTATGTGCTCAGCCTAACCCTCCTAGGCAGAGGGTGGTGACATCTGCCGACACGCGGCGGCGTGCCCCTGTCACTCCCGCTCCTACTATCTCCCAAGTGTCCCTCTTGAAACCTGGTGACCTTGATTCCTCTGATGCCTTCCAGGTGTCTCGGGTTACTGTATCTCCTACCGGGACACCAAGCACGCCCTCGGACGAGTTTGAGCCCTATGCCACCGTAGGGCACAGGGTATTCGCCCTGAAGGCTCAGGGAGGAGGGGGTCTTGGGGGGGGGTAATGTTAGGAATCTGTGTCCTGCCATACATATGCAGAGATCCAGATCCTCACATTTGTCTCCAGAGGCTAAGTCCTTTCAGCCAGCTTCTGAGCATGCTCATGGAATGAGCTCCCATTGGAGTTCAGGAGTCAGGTGCTCAGGTCCTGCTCCTGATTCCATTGGTTCAGCTCAGGGCTCTGGAGATTTCTGGCAGGTCCCGTACGCTATAAAAAGTGCGCATGGCCGCTATGCCATGCGCTAGTATTTTCTATACTTGCTGCTGTGTGCTTGGTGATGGATGCTTGGTCTGGTGAATGACTTATTATGAAACCCCTTCCCTCTGATATTATGTTTGTGTGAGTGATTGGGTACAGCCAGTATTGCGCTAGCGCCAGCGCGCTCAAGCATCACCTGTTGCAGCAGTCAGCGTCCTGCATTCGCGCCTGCAGTCATTTTGGCGTTCGCAGTTGCGACGCCGTGCACACGTCCTACAACGGTAAGTCCACTTGGGTGTAGTGACGTCTTTTAACTACTCCGATTATTGACTACCGTACGTGTGCCGCTGGGTATCTGAGAAGGTTACTCAGACTAGGCGTTTTTGTATTTGTTATTTGTGCAGCTCTGTGAGTCCTAACAGAGCTTGCTTTAGTGCACTAGGTGCAGTTCAACCCTGTTCACACTACCGCTGTAGTGCTCTGCCTCACTTAGCAGCAGTTTTGCAATCTGCCGCACGGTGGACCCCGAGTGGCGAAGGCACTTTAATTATTTATTTTTTTAGTGCCTTCCGCCACTCATAACAGTAAGCTTCCTCCCCATCGTCATTCACAGTTGTTGCCAAATAGTCCAACAAAGCTCCCTCCTGCGCCGTCCATGGCGTGGGATGGCCGCAGCCTGGGGTGAAGTATCCAGTGGCAAGGTTGGGCTGCTACTGTGACCCCGGTCCTCTTCCTCAGGATTAGCCTCCTGTTGGGCTGAAGGCACTGCTGGTGGTGATGGTTGGGTGTGCCTGATGGTGCTGAAGATGGGCCAGCCACTTCTTCACCATCCCCAAACGGGGTCAATGTTGACCTCTAAGTCGGGAGCCATTTCCCTGCTCGGTCAGGTTAGAGTCAGTTCTGTTTTTAAAAAATCAAGGTTCTTGGTAGCACATTGCTCCCAGTAAACAGGGCATGCGCTCCTGAGAACAGGACATTCTATATGCACAAACATATTAACAGTCGCTGTGTGCACAGACGTGCGTCCTCCTGTGTGAACAGTCCATATAGGATGCTGACTGACGTGTATCTAGCTGATCTGTGCTCATGTACGTGTTATAGCACTGTAATGACAGTAAAGTCTAATTCCGTTTCTCACGCGCATGTGTTATCTGTGTTTTTCGTTATTTCTTTTCCATTATAGTCTATGGTGCTTTTCACTGGCCCATATGTCTTTGCAGACTGCGTGCATCTCCCCAAACAAAAATCAGAGATTTTCGCTTTTTTATTGGTGTCACAGACAAAATCGCCTATACAAGTCTATGAACCTGTGCCAATCACGGACAACACATAGATATCACCAGTGCACAATCCGCATGGTCTGTGATTCACTTTGTAATGTATAGGAGAAGTTTTTAATTAATTTACTTTTTTCATATGTGAAAATCACTAATGAAATACTGATGGTAAAGACCAGGGGCTGGGTGTCAAGTTTGTCTGGGGGGCAAGCACACATCCCTGGCCCATGTGTAGTACATCATTAACCAGTTCACCGCTGCCTTGATTTTCTTATAGAAGTAGCAGAGGTAACTTTTAAAAAACGAGACTGGACGTGTCATTTTCTTGTTGGGATGCTTGTATTTTTTTGCCTGCAGAATGAATGTAAGGGTACGTGCACACAACATCTTTTTCAGGCGGATTGTGGCAGGCACCCCCCCACCTTAAAAAGTGCCACAAACCTGCCGCTAAACATGACCTTAGTGCACCCGGGGCAGAAAAAAACATGGCACCTTGAGGAAGAAGACTTGAGACGCTTTCCTAAAGCGGCTGTGCCACAAGAAATAACACATTGTGTGTAAATGCCTCAGATATGAGCACTAAGCTACAGCACCCTGCAACCCTGAATACAAGAATCACTCTAAGGCTACTTTTACACTTAACACATTCTTTGCGGTCCGTTATTGCGGCCCGTTTTTGTGGGCCATATCGCCGCATTTTATTGTGGTGGGCCGCAAAAAAGTTTGCGGATCTCCGTTTTTTTTTTCAATTCTATCGAAATAGTATTGAAAAAAAAAACGGCTTTCCGCAAAACCATATCCGCTGCGGATCTGCAGCTGAATCCGCAGCGTGTGCACATAGCCTAAGTGTAAAACCAGCCTAATGGCCGGTGCAGACGTCCATATATTCTCTCATCTGAGAGAATCGGGCCAATTATGCAACTTACACTCTGATCAAGCTCTGATCCGAGCGTCGGCATAGTGGGGTCCAATTCTGTAGGATGAGAGAATCCGAGAACACTGAGGAAAAGATGGAGAACAAAATATTCTCCACTGTGTCATCAAAGTGCAGTCCGAAGTTTTCCCCGCACTCATTGAGTTGCATGACCGAATGTGATCGGAATATCAGATCAAACTCGGACATGCAGCCATTGTTCCCTCGGACTGGCTTCATCTATCTGAGGAAAATATTGAACCTGTGCCGGGCCTCATACACCAACATTGCTCCGAGTGAGATCCAATGTTTTTGTTTTCTCACACGCTCGGGCCGATAATACAGCGTCATCACAAGCCCTAAGACTACATGAATAAAAATGTGATCTGGTGACAGAACCAACTTATTACACCGATACAAATGACGGAATACCAGAACCACGATTACTATACAGAAATGGCAGCAAAGCCAAGCCGACTATATCGATATGAGAACAAAACCAAATCACACGGAAATGATTTGAAAATTGCTGCATTTAAAAAGGATGTGTCATTTTAACCCCTTCACGACCCATGACGCCTACATTGGCATCATGAAAAGTCATGCCCAAAATACCTATGACGCCTACGTAGGCGTCATGCTATCAATAGCCCCCCTGTGGGTTGGGTGACTGGGGTCATTGAAAGGTCACCCGACCCGCACACAGAGGACACTCTACGGTTAATCCCAGGGGGCGTGGCTTAGCCCCCACGTGCCTACGATCGCTCTGATTGGCTGTTAAAAGTGAAACAGCCAATCAGAGCGATTTGTAATATTTCACCAATGAAGTTTGGTGAAATATTACAATCCAGCCATGGCCGATGCTGCAATAGCATCGGACATGGCTGGACACCGACACCCGACCCCCCCACACCGACTGACGGGGCCGATCGGCCCCTGCCACCGATGGATGGCGGCGAAAGGTCGCCGCCGTCATCATCTGCTCCCCCTCCCCTTCCTATCGCTCCTTCCCACCTTCCGAACCCCCCGGGACCTCCGATGGTGCTCCCGGTGTCCCGCCGTGGCTCCCGGCATCCCACCGTCCGGATCATGGGCGCCACCATCTTGGAAAATGGCGGGCACATGCGCAGTGCGCCTGCCATTGTCCACGATGACGGCGCCCATGAATTTGCTGGCTGCCCGTTCATTTTTCATTTTGATCACTGTGATACACTCTCACTGTGATCAAAATGAAAAAAAAGTAAACACACCCCCTTTTATTATCCCCATAGCCAGGTACAAATAATAAAATAAAAAAAATATTTTTTTTTTCCATTTAGGGTTGGAATTAGGGTTAGGGTTGGAATTAGGGTTATAGATAAGGTTAGGGCTAGAATTAGTGTTGGAATTAGGGTTAGGGTTGGAATTAGGGTTATAGATAGGGTTAGGGCTAGAATTAGTGTTGGAATTAGGGTTAGGGTTGGAATTAGGGTTAGGGCTTGAATTAGGGTTAAAATTAGGGTTAGGGTTGGAATTAGGGTTAGGGCTGGAATTAGGGTTAGGGCTGGCATTAGGGTTAAGGTTAGGCTTGTAGTTAGGGTTAGAGTTGGGATTAGGGTTAGGGGTGTTTTGGCGTTAGGGTTGGGGTTAGGGTTATTATTAGGGTTGGGTTAGGGTTAGGGGTGTGTTGGGGTAAGAGTTGGAGTTAGAATTGAGGGGTTTCCACTGTTTAGGCACATCACGGGGTCTCCGAACGCGACATGGCGCCACGATTTATTCAAACCAATTTTGCGTTCAAAATGTCAAACAGAAATAGTCTGCTGAGCCGTGTATCTAATCCTATCCTGTGTGATACAGTCTGCTGAGCCGTGTATCTAGTCCTATCCTGTGTGATACTGTTTGCTGAGCCGTGTATCTTATCCTCGCCTGTATGATACTGTTTGCTGAGCCGTGTATCTAATCCTCTCCTGTGTGATACTGTTTGCTGAGCCGTGCATCTAATCCTATCCTGTGTGATACTGTCTGCTGAGCCGTGTATCTAATCCTATCCTGTGTGATACTGGGCTGTGTATCTAATCCTATCCTGTGTGATACTGTCTGCTGAGCCGTGAATCTAATCCTCTCCTGTGTTGCTGTCTGCTGAGCCGTGTATTTAATCCTCTCCTGTGTTGCTGTCTGCTGAGCCGTGTATCTAATCCTCTCCTGTGTTGCTGTCTGCTGAGCCGTGTATCTAATCCAATCCTTTGTTGCTGTCTGATGATCCGTGTATCTAATCCTATCCTGTGTTGCTGTCTGCTGAGCCGTGCATCTAATCCTATCCTGTGTGATACTGTCTGCTGAGCCGTGTATCTAATCCTATCCTGTGTGATACTGGGCTGTGTATCTAATCCTATCCTGTGTGGTAGTCTGCTGAGCCGTGTATCTAATCCTCTCCTGTGTTGCTGTCTGCTGAGCCGTGTATCTAATCCTCTCCTGAGTTGCTGTCTGCTGAGCCGTGTATCTAATCCTATCCTGTGTGATACTGTCTGCTGAGCCGTGTATCTAATCCTATCCTGTGTGATACTGGGCTGTGTATCTAATCCTCTCCTGTGATACTGTCTGCTGAGCCGTGTATCTAATCCTCTCCTGTGTTGCTGTCTGCTGAGCCATGTATCTAATCCTCTCCTGTGTGGCTGTCTGCTGAGCCATGTATCTAATCCTCTCCTGTGTGGCTGTCTGCTGAGCCGTGTATTATATGTGATCTGTATGGTGGTATTATGTTTGATCACTATGGTGGAATAAAGTAAGAACTATATGACGGACAGTATTATATGAGAACTATAATGTGGGATTATGTGTGATCTATGTGACAGTATTATGTGCGAATTATATGGTGGTATTGTGTGTGTGTGTGATCTATAGGACGGTACAATGTGTGATCTATATGGTGGTATTATGTGAGAACTATATGTCGACACTATGTGAGAACTATATGACAGTATTAAGTGTGAACTAGAGTGAGTGCAACAAAATTAATAAAGGAGATGGGGAAACTACAATACCCAGAGAGAAAAAACACAAAAATTGAGCTTGGTTTGAGTTGATACACATGCAGCATATAAATGCATGTTGATATTGGCCATAAAACATAAAACCTACAAAAGACAAAGTGAGCAAAAACCCAGCTGTAACTAAATAAGTAAAAGCAAAAGTGCATCTAAATAATACAGAGTTTTTAGTAATACTGTTTTTGATAGAAAGTAGCATGAAAGCCATCCCACCACGACAAGGTAACTGTTCGGGATAGTCCTACACTGTCTAATATTAAAAACCTTGCCTTGTGTCAAAGTTGACCTCAATGTGTGAACAAGGGCAGACAAAAGGACTGGGTCCCAAACAGTAGACACCAGTCTGGGGAAGAAGCCTTATATACAATTTCCAGCTCAGGAGAGGGAGGCCACACCCGGGCTTGCACAGAATGCAAAAATACAATACCCAGAGAGATTAGCAAAATCAGGATTATTTAGTCTAGAAAAAAGACGACTGAGGGGCGATCTAATAACCATGTAAAAGTATATAAGGGGACAAAACAAATATCTCTCCGAGGATCTGTTAATACCAAGGAAGATGACGGTCACAAGGGGGCATTCTCTGCGTCTGGAGGAGAGAAGGTTTTTCCACCATCATAGATGAGGATTCTTTACTGTTAGGGCAGTGAAAATCTAGGATTCCTTGCCTGAGGAGATGGTGATGGTGAACTCAGTCGAGGGGCTCAAGAGAGGCCTGGATGTCTTCCTGGAGCGTAACAATATTGTATCTTACAGTGATTAGGTTCTTTAGAAGCACGTAGATTTGGGGATTTATAGTGACGGAATATAGGCTGAACTGGATGGACAAATGTCTTTTTTCGGCCTTGCTAATTATGTGGCGGTATTATGCGTGAACACTATGGCAGAAAGAGACCCCATTGTAGGGTGGTTCTAGCTGAGCACCTACATGGGTCTGGGGTAATATAGGTTGCAGCGCCGCAGTATGACCTACAGTTAGGCGCAGTCATGGGAGGGTTGGTGAGGCAGCTGAAGAGAGGGGTCTCATTTTTATTGTTACTATATGGCTACATTTCCCCCCAGCCTGCTTCCCAGCGTCACCCCAGACTGCGCCTGTCGCCTCGCTTTCACACATCGCCAGGACAGGATGGAGAAAACAGGATCTGAGGAGGGGAATGGGGTCAGTCAGGATCAGAGCAGGCCATCGATCAGCAGAAATGTTTCCTGGATTTCTGTGGAGCAGACAAGCAGACGGTTCATCCATGTGTATAAAACACAGCGCTCTATGTACAATCCCTGGCTGCTCCGCTCACTGAACAGGATGCCCCCCATAGACCAGCACACTGCACTCCTGAAATACTCTGTGCTTCTGTCACCCTGCTCCCACCACCATATATGTCCCAGAATTCTTGCTGCCCGCCATCCTCTGTGACTGTCTACTTGTCAGTATAACTTTGCAGTCACCAACAAAAAGGCTGCTCACTGTGTTCGTAAATATCATCTTCTCTTATCCCTTAGTAAACACCCAGAAGGGGAGGGGAGGAGTGACATCACACCCATGTCAGCAGACTCAGCCCATATCTACTGCAGGGCAGTAATGTGAGCTAGTTGTACACTAGGTTTTTGTCAAATTTCAGTAGCTGCTCCCCCTAGTGTTTAAAAGTGGAAATACCTATCATTTTCATATTTTACTAAATTATAAGCAAATGATATTTTTTAAGAAAATGTAAACATTAATTCCTTACATTTTTTCTATTGCTGGGAAAAATTTTTTTCATGGTACCTTCCCTTTAAAACCGGGGTTTTCTTTGTGTGCTCTGAAGAACAGATGCAAATAGGAGGGGCATTCCTTTGTATGAGTCTCTTGCAGTTCTTTGAAAAATGGGGTTGTGTTTTCTTCTGTGGTCAAAAGAGGTATTTCATTGGGGTCTGACCTTCTTTACCAAAACACAGAAAGCCCTAGGAAAACTTTTACAACAGGTTGTATGGAGGATAACAACCTGGGTGTATATATCTCCTCTGCGTGTGTAGCTCAGTTTTTTCTTACCCGTGGAAGTGGTTATTGGTCTGAAAACTGAGGAAAAAATCTATCGTCTTAGATAGTGGGGTGGTCGCCAACATGATGGATGCTCGGTTCTCATGGGACCTTGTAGGACTCTGGTGAAGCCCATCCCCATATGTGCAATTGACTCTGCAACTCTCCGCCAGAGAAATTTTACGCAAGTAGTGCATAATGTGAACCTGCGCATAGGGGCTCTTCACAGGGAGCTCCTTTCTTGTTATATCTTGGAAGGTCTCCCTACTCCTATTGTGTTAGGCTTTCCCTGGCTAACTGTGCATAATCCGGTTATTGACTGGCAGTCCAGAGAAATAGTCAAATTGAGTGATTTCTGCAAAAATTATTGCCTAGGTACCATCATTTCTACTATTTCCACTAAGACTATACCCTCTTTTCTGTATGATTTTGTGGATGTGTTTTCACAAAAGAGGTGCCAGGAACTGCCCCCCCCCACCATGTGTATCATTGCCCTGAAATCTTGCTTCCTAAGGGAAAATTACCCAGAACCAGATTATACAATCTGTCTGGCCCTGAAAGGTAAGCCATGAAAGATTACATCTCTTAGAGTCTTGCTAAAGGTCCCGTTACATTTAGAGATGCACCAGCGATCCCAATAACGATACGACCTGGTCAGGATCACTGGTGCATCGCTAAATGGTCGCTAGTGAGCTGCCATACAGGCAGATCTCACCAGCGACACAGCGATGCTCGGCGGTTGTTACTTACCTGTCACACGCGGCGATGATGACGACTTCCGCATGTGTCGCTCGTCGGCGCCAGCAGGACGCAAGTGAGAATAAAATGGCCCAGGGCGTTCTCGCTCGATCAGCGATATACAGCGGGGGGGCCAGTCGGAGGTAAATGTCACTTGTAGCGAGATCGCTAGCGATATCGCTGTTGCGTCACAAAATCGGTGACTCTTTAGCGATATCGCTAACGATATCGCTATGTGTAAAAGGCCCTTAAGGGTCATATTAGACGCTCCTCTTAGCCGGTATCTGTGGGGTGATTCTTTTTTGTTAAAAAGAAACCTAAGGGCATTTGTCTCTGTTTATATTTTCGTGAGATAAATCAGATTACTATCCGGGGCCCTTATCCTCTCCCACTCATTCCCGATTTTTTCAGATTGTTGGAGCAAAATGGTTCTCTAAGCTGGACCTCAGAGGAGCCTGTAGTCTGATTAGGATCAAGGTGAGGATTGAGTGGAAGACAGCCAGAAGGGCTTTATGAAAACTTGTCATGCCCTTTGGTTTGATTAATGCCTCGCCATTTTCCAACATTACGTTAACGACATTTTTTGTCACCTTGAGGATAGATTTCTAGTGGTGTATCTTGCCGATATTGTAATATCTTCACCTGATCTCAAGTCACATCAGGTATACGTCCAGCAGGTGTTACAGGTTTTACGAGATAATCAACTGCTGTGTCTACAGCAGGTTTCCGGATAGACCCTGATGAGGTCTGTTCAATTCTGGGATGGGATCTGCCAGAAAATCTGAAATCGTTGCAATGCTTTTTTGGAGTTTGCTAACTACTATCGTAAGTTAATAAAAAATTCTTGTCGATTGTCAAACCCCTCAATGACATGAAAGGTATGGACTTCTCGAGGTGGTCCGACTGCGCCGTCCAGGCATTTTCTTCTTTGAAGAAATGCTTTTCCACTGCTCCTGAACTCCTTCAAACCAATGTTTAATAATCATTTATTGTTGAAGTTGATGCATCTGAGGCGGGGGTCGGGGCTTTGTTGTCTCACGGGTCCATCCCCTGGTAAGTGGCACCCATGTGACTTCTTTTCTTAAAAAAATAACCTTAGTTGAAAGGAACTATGATGTAGGCAATAGAGAACTTTTTGCCACGGTTGTCAGGTCCAGACCTCAGTGTGAATGATTTTGTATGGCTGTCTAGCAGAAATATTAAACTGAAAATTCCTTCCTGGAAATTAGGTCCTACATTCATTGGTCCTTACAACATGGTCACCATAATTAATGATGATAATCTTTATTTTTCTATAGCGCTAACATACTCCGCAGCGCTTTACAGTTTGCACACATTATCGGTAACCCTGTGGTCTTTCGTCTTGAGCTTCCTCTAACTCTTAAAAGCCACATTGTTTTCCACAGGTGATTGCTCAAAAAATATAAAGCGCCTGTGGAGCCGTCACCCTTTCTGCCGCCACCGATTGTAGTTGAAGGTAATTTGAACTTCCTGGTGGCAAAATTGTGGATTCTCGTATAGTTGACCGCTCTTTACAATACTTAGTCTGCTCATGAACATACCGCTTCCAGTGCACTATGTGGGCACCGGCATCTGAGGTTAATGCCAGTAAACTAATTCCGTCCTTCCCTAGCTCTTTTGAAAGATTGGTATATAGGCATAGGAAATATCAGCATGTGTGGGGTCAGTGGTGTGGCTCCAATGTTACTATGCTATCATCTTGTGAATTAGTGGATTCCATTAGTGAAC
Source organism: Dendrobates tinctorius (assembly GCF_039654945.1). Classification (NCBI taxonomy): domain Eukaryota; kingdom Metazoa; phylum Chordata; class Amphibia; order Anura; family Dendrobatidae; genus Dendrobates; species Dendrobates tinctorius. The sequence continues at coordinate 1,254,989 of NW_027361917.1, read as the reverse complement.
TGATAGGATGATCGCTTTCGCCTAACTAAAAATGGTGTCTTTGTTTAGCTGGAGTTGGACTGAATAAATATGTTATTGGTATTCTAAGTGATATAGATGTGGCATGTTGTTTCCATGCTTCTGTAAATTGAATCAAATCTTTATAATCTGATTCTTGCCTTAATACATTTGTTGCTGTATATAGTATGTTACCTTTATATATTGTATTCGCTGTGTGTTACCATCCTAGATGGTTGATTGTTCTATTCAATATTTGTTTGATATACAGTATATGATGTGTTGTTGTTCTTTTCTCCTTGAATAAATCAAGTTTAAAAAAATATATTCATATTTATTTAAAATGAACGAGTGATTGTGCGCCCTTAGGGCGCACGCTGGAATTACGAACCACGCAATGGGGTGTAACCAAGCATTAGTCTGACCTCGCAATGGGGTGTAACCACGCACCAGACTGGCCTATGTGCAGACTAACAGCAAACACAGATACCTGGTGTACCTCTCCTGCCACTCCTACCTTGTGTATGAAAAAGCTCTGTAGTTAATTTTGTTCGGGTACAGTTTTTCGATAGCGCTATCCAAGAAGAAAGTGCACAGGTAGAGCTTATCCCATAGCTCTATTCCTAAAGGAAATGAACGGGTAGAACTATCTGATAGCGCTATCCCTCAATGTTCCTGAGCGTAAGCTTTTTCACATGGTTGAGCGCACTTGGGATCTGCCCCCAAGGCCCTGCCCATGCCCAATGTTTGGTCCGTAGACCGCGGCTAGGAGTTAGTCCCGCTTTTGCTGCTCGTTGTCGTGCAGCATTAGATGTTCTACGTGATTCAGTCTTCATTTCCTTTTATCTGGCTTGCAGGAAGATGATATGATGCAGCACAGATGGTTTTAGTTGTCTTTCTGTCACCCTAGCCATAGTTGTTACCCTCTGGATATTATACGGACATTTTGAAGGCCTGGGTATTTTCCCTTAGACAGATGGTGACACCTTCTCGCGAGATCTTTAAAGACAAACTCTGAGGAAAAGGAGAAAACACATTTATCAGACATCATTAGCACGTTCTATCTCTGTCATCTATTTCATATAATAATTTGGATTTTTCAATGTAACAAATCTATCAGAAACATTTTTTGTGCTTGTAAGACCCTCACCTCAGTTACTCACCTGGAAATCAGTATAGTTAGTTATTTGGTGGATTATCAAGCCGACGAATCCCATCCACTCAGTTATCATGCCGGTCCTATCCACGATCTGCAGAAGGTAGAAGATAGAGGACGTTACTTCATGGCTGTACTCACCAGTGCATCTGCCATGGAATGAGATGGTAGGACGTCTTGTACACCAAGAGATAATGGTTTACCTTTACACTGGACACTAGTGAATTGTGCAAGATGGTGAAACGTAAACTTACCGTCATACAGTAGCCACTACATAATTGCTTGTAGTCGATGCACATACTTGAACCCACTGGAAGGACGTGTTAAGAAAAGTACCAAAATCCTATTATTATAGTGTTTTCTATAATAATGACTGAACTATGAAATAATGGTCACAGTGGAGCCCACCTTACACACCTAAACACACTGACTTATCTAGAAAAGGATACTTATCAGCAGAAAAGCTATCGTCAGCAAAGTTGCTGCCAATCTAAAGTGGCACATGCACCGACTGCTGAAGGATCTCTTGTACAGGCACACAGATTGACATAAGTTGTAAATGGCAAGAAGACAAAAAGCCATTCCTGCGCCGATCCTGTGCGCTGTAGGATTGATTGTCACCTACAAGAAGAAATATATGACTGTCATCAATACGGTCATCATGGAGATCTGAGAACTCATAAGAGCAGGATCCGCCCCACTGTAATATACAGGACTCCAGGTTCTCACCACAGTATATAATCTACTGAACCTGAGGTCCTGAGTATTACTGGAGACTTTTTATAAAACCTAGTAACTTACCGAAAATACAGCATTAACTATGTTCCCAATGCACGCAATCCATCCAACGATGAGAAGGATTTTCTGGCAGATGATATATCGCTTCTCCGATGGCTCAGACTGAATAATCATGAACCTGTACTGGATGTAAGCGATGCCAGCTCCTGAAATAGACAAAGCAAGTTATCAACCAGATATTTCCATGCCACTGTGATAGAAAACCTAATCTTAAGAATGCACCAATGAGCTGAAGAGGTTTAGAGATTTAAAGGGGTTCTCTGGGCCTTTGATGGCTTATCCTTATATCAAATTGATGGATTATTGAAGGAGCGCCCACATATTTTTCATTGCTTACCAGGCACAGATCCTTACTTTTGATGAGAGACGTGCCTGGTTTTACAGCTGTGTCTCATTTACTTTAGTAGGACTAAGATGCCGAAAGCTTTTGTACCATCAATTACCACTGGCCAACATACAAAACAGTGAAATGGCAGCATGGCCGCTTAAATCGGGTAAACAGCGGATTGTCACAGTCAAAACCCACTGATTTGACATTATGGGCTATCAATCGTCTAGTCCCAGAGAATCTTTTGAATGTCATCTCTGAGCAAAGAATTGTGAAATCGTCCTATAGGATGCAGCATCTACTTACCAAGAATTGAATTAACCGTGAAAATGACCGTGTAGATCACAGATTCTGGGAATGCAACTCCCGTGTGACTGTCAAAGATAAGGAAAATATTGGGAGTAATTAGGACACAAGAGGAGTAATTGTCATGTGTAATCATCCTACATTATATATTCTGACCAGACACAAATTGAAGCAAAGTACATTAGAGGAAAGTTATTAACCCCTTCGCACACAAGCCTGTTTTTGCCTTCGTGACCGGGCCAATTTTTTCAATTCTGACCAGTGTCACTTTATGAGGTCATAACTCTAGAACGCTTCAACAGATCCTACTGATTCTGACATTGTTTTCTCATGACATATTGTACTTCATGATGGTGGTAAAATTTTTTAGATATGATCTGCGCTTATTTGTTAAAAAAATCAAAATTTGGTGAAAATTTAGAAAATTTTGCAATTTTCAAACTTTTAATTTTTATGCCCTTAAATCAGAGAGTGATATCGCACAAAATAGTTAATAAATAACATTTCCCACATGTCTACTTTACATCTGCACAATTTTGGAAACATAATTTTTTTTTTAGGAAGTTATAAGGGTTAAAAGTTGACCAGCGATTTCTCATTTTTACAACAAAATTTGCAACACCATTTTATTTAGGGACCACCTCACATTTGAAGTGACTTTGGGGGGTCAATATGACAGAAAATACCCAAAAGTGACACCATTCTAAAAACTGCACCTCTCAATGCACTCAAAACCACATTCAAGAAGTTTATTAACTCTTCAGGTGCTTCACATGAATGAATGGAATATGGAAGGAAAAAATAAACATTTAACTTTTTTCACAAACATTTTACTTCAAAACCATTTTTTTTATTTTCACAAGTGTAAAAAGAGAAAATGAACCACAAAATTTTTTGTGCAATTTCTCTCGAATACACCAATACCCCGTATGTGGGGCTAAACCACTGTTTGAGCACACGGCAGAGCTCAGAACGGAAGGAGTGCCGTTTGACTTTTTCAATGCAGAATTGGCTGGAATTGAGATCGGATGCCATGTCGCATTTGGAGAGCCCCTGATGTACCTAAACAGTGGAAACCCCCCACAAGTGACCCCATTTTGGAAATTAGACCCCCCAAGGGACTTATCTAGATGTGTGGTGAGCACTTTGAACCCCCATGTGTTTCACTAAAGTTTATAATGTAGAGCCGTGAAAATAAAAAAAATCATTTTTTTTCCACAAAAATGATCTTTTAGACCCCAGTTTTTATTTTCACAAGGGTAACAGGAGAAATTGGACCCTAAGAGTTGTTGTCCAATTTGTCCTGAGTACGGTTGTACCCCATATGTGGGAGAAAACTACTGTTTGGGCACACGGTGGGGCTCGGAAGGGAAGTAGTGACGTTCTGAAATGCAGACTTTGATGGAATGGTCTGCGGGCATCATATTGCATTTACAGAGCCCCTGATGTACCTAAACAGTGGAAACCCCCAATTCTAATTCCAACCCTAACCCCAACACACCCCTAACCCTAATCTCAGCCCTAACCATAACCCTAACCACAAACCTAACACCAACGCACCCATAACCTTAATCCTAACCCTAGCCCTAGCCCTAACCCTAACCCTAGCCCTAGCCCTAGCCCTAACCTGTGTACCTGCTTTTTTTTTCTTTACTTTTTTTTAATTTTGTGATAAGATCGCTGCCCTGCCATCTGACTCATAGTAACGCCACTTCTCCTCTGATCTCACACTGACAGATGATCAGAGATGAAGCAGCGTTACTATGTGACAAGATCACTGCCTGGCGCATAATAACGCGACTTCTCCTCTGATCTCACAATGACAGATGATCAGAGGTGATGCAGCGTTACTATGTGACAAGATCACTGCCTGGCGCATAATAACGCGACTTCTCCTCTGATCTCACAATGACAGATGATCAGAGGTGATGCAGCGTTACTGTGTGACAAGATCGCTGCCTGGCACAGCTGTGCCAGGCAGCGATCTAGTCACACAGTAACGCTGCTTCACCTCTGATCATCTGTCAGTGTTAGATCAGAGGAGAAGCCGCGTTACAATGAGTGAGATCGCCGGGAAACAAGCAGCTTTCCCAGCGATCGCTCCCATTGGCTGCTGTGACGCTGACGTCATCAGGACCTGAACCAATCAGGTCTCGATGATGTCGGGGGTCCCAGCATGCATTGTGCACCGGGATCCCCGCGTTGAAAGGTGTGTGGGGGTCCCGGGGGGCACAAAACCGCCGACAGTAGATAAACGTTGGCGCTGCACAAAGCCCAGCAAGCGCCAACGTTTATCTACTGTGGGCGGTCGGGAAGCGGATAAACTAAATGCAGTGAAAACATCAGATGATTGTTCGTTCAAGTTAGTTTTAAAAAGTTAAAGTTCAAATTATTTCAATTTTCCCTTATTAAATATAGATATTAAGTAAATAAACATATTTTGTATTGCGCATAACAAAGTCAAATATTTCAAAATATAAAATGAATCAAACCAATTTGTAAATACTGCAAAGAGAAAAGAATTGAAACTCCAATAATAGATAAAAAAAACAATAAAAGGCCTCATACATTTAAATCAGTGAGAAATTTGTAACCTTCTGTGTCTCAACAATTAGCAACACAAATAGAGAAATTTTTGCACTACTAAACCAATAAAAAAAAATAGGACATGATTTTAATTACACAATGAATGGTGTAAAAACAAAACACAGAAAACTACAAAAGCGCTTTTTTCTCTCTCAGTATCAGTACACTTGAAAAAAAAAGTCTGTGTTCCTTTACATTTTATAGCAAAGTTAATGGTGTCCTTCAAAAATACGACAAAATCTGGCAATACACAATCGCTCATATGGCTGCAGCCGGAAGGGGTTAATAATGTACTAATTATAATGCAATAAGAACATTTCAGGAAATATAATTAGAACATTCCATTACTGTAAGAGAAAAACAATATAAAATTGTACTACAGAATCAGGAATCTGTCCCAGTATCCTCTTACCTGATGTACGGATATTTATTGTGCCCTGAGATTATAGTCAGACTGGCACAGACACAGATGCCCAATAGCGTCCATACGGTCCACAAGATCGGCAGAATTCCCAAACCTCGGATCTCCATGATGCAAAGAAAATTAAGTGAAAGCTTCTCTCTCTCCTCCTCTCCTTCTTCTCTCTCTCCTTCTTCTCTCTCTCCTTCTTCTCTCTCTCTTTCCCTCTCTCTCCTTCTTCCCTCTCTCTCTCCTTCTTCCCTCTCTTCTTCCCTCTCTCTCCTTCTTCTCTCTCTCCTTTTTTTACTCTCTCTCCTTCTCTCTGTCTCTCCTCTCTCTATCACCTCTCTTTTTCTCTCCTCGCAGATTATAAGGCCGAGTATTCTTAGAACCAGATGATGTCACAATGGTTTTGTGATGTCATAGTTGATCACCTCATTGTTGCATCATCACTCAGGCAGTATGGATCTGATTGCTGCTTGGTAATGTAGAGGTTTTTCACACTTTCCATATTCTGTCATATATCCAGCACATTGTAGTGTAATAGCTAGTGTTGAGCGATAACACCCGATGCTGAAAAATATCGGATCGGAATGGATCGGCCGATCTAAAAAAAAGTATCGGGTATCGCCGATTCCGATCCCGGAAGTCCCATTCAAGTCAATGGAACAGAAATATCGGAATTAAAAAAAACCCCTTTTTTTCCCTGTAGGTTAATTCTACATGAAGAAAAACAACTAATAATAATGTAGAATGTATTGTGGGAGGTGTAGGAGACATTAAAGTCATAGAGGTTTAGCCCAATCAAATGAAATAGCAGTATTTTTTTTTTTTTAAAGACGTTTGTAGTTACAAAGATATTGACTATGTTAAAGTCTTTAATATTTTGTCAGATATGTATGTTTCACTACTTCCATGCTCTTCACCTTCTTTTTTACTTCTCCCACACTTTCTCCTTCATCATCCTCAGCAGCATCTTTTTCATCAACTTCTTCACCTTATTCATCATCTTCTTCTTCTTCACCTTCTTCCTATTTTTTTTTTTTTACATTATTCATATTCTTCTTATTCAACTATTCTTCTTCTTCATATTCTACTTCTTAATGTTCTTCCTATTCTTCATCATCATATTCGGTGACTCTTTAGCGTTATCGCTAACGATATCGCTATGTGTAAAAGGCCCTTAAGGGTCATATTAGACGCTCCTCTTCGCCGGTAGCTGTGGGGTGATTCTTTTTTGTTAAAAAGAAACATAAGGGCATTTGTCTCTGTTTATATTTTCGTGAGATAAATCAGATAACTATCCAGGGCCCTTATCCCCTCCCACTCATTCCCGATTTATTCAGATTGTTGGAGCAAAATGGTTCTCTAAGCTGGACCTCAGAGGAGCCTGTAGTCTGATTAGGATCAAGGTGAGGATTGAGTGGAAGACAGCCAGAAGGGCTTTATGAAAACTTGTCATGCCCTTTGGTTTGATTAATGCCTCGCCATTTTCCAACATTTCGTTAACGACATTTTTTGTCACCTTGAGGATAGATTTCTAGTGGTGTATCTTGCCGATATTGTAATATCTTCACCTGATCTCAAGTCACATCAGGTATACGTCCAGCAGGTGTTACAGGTTTTACGAGATAATCAACTGCTGTGTCTACAGCAGGTTTCCGGATAGACCCTGATGAGGTCTGTTCAATTCTGGGATGGGATCTGCCAGAAAATCTGAAAGCGTTGCAATGCTTTTTTGGAGTTTGCTAACTACTATTGTAAGTTTATAAAAAACTTTTGTCGATTGTCAAACCCCTCAATGACATGAAAGGTATGGACTTCTCGAGGTGGTCCGACTGCGCCGTCCAGGCATTTTCTTCTTTGAAGAAATGCTTTTCCACTGCTCTTGAACTCCTTCAAACCAATGTTTAATAATCATTTATTGTTGAAGTTGATGCATCTGAGGCGGGGGTCGGGGCTTTGTTGTCTCACGGGTCCATCCCCTGGTAAGTGGCACCCATGTGACTTCTTTTCTTAAAAAAATAACCTTAGTTGAAAGGAACTATGATGTAGGCAATAGAGAACTTTTTGCCACGGTTGTCAGGTCCGGACCTCAGTGTGAATGATTTTGTATGGCTGTCTAGCAGAAATATTAAACTGAAAATTCCTTCCTGGAAATTAGGTCCTACATTCATTGGTCCTTACAACATGGTCAGCGTAATTAATGATAATAATCTTTATTTTTCTATAGCGCTAACAAACTCCGCAGCGCTTTACAGTTTGCACACATTATCGGTAACCCTGTGGTCTTTCGTCTTGAGCTTCCTCTAACTCTTAAAAGCCACATTGTTTTCCACAGGTGATTGCTCAAAAAATATAAAGCGCCTGTGGAGCCGTCACCCTTTCTGCCGCCACCGATTGTAGTTGAAGGTAACTTAAGCTTCCCGGTGGCAAAATTGTGGATTCTCGTATAGTTGACCGCTCTTTACAATACTTAGGCTAGTTTCACGCTAGCGCTTTTGAGCGCGGTGACGGCCTGCGCACGGCCGCCGCTAAGCCCCGCCCACTGCCACGCCTCCACTGGTAGCTCCGCCTACCGGCGCATGACGCTGCATGCGTCCTGCGTCCCCTATCTTTATCACTGGGGGCGCAGGCCGTGCGCAGTATGCGTTTGGCGGCGCATGCGTCCTTTTGACGGTGCGCCGACCTGCGCCAAGCGCAACCTGCTGCATATTTATTTAAAATGAACGAGTGACTGTGCGCCCTTCGGGCACACACTGGAATTACGAACCACGCAATGGGGTGTAACCATGCACCAGACAGGCCTATGTGCAGACTAACAGCAAACACAAATACCTGGTGTACCTCTCCTGCCACTCCTACCTTGTGTATGAAAAAGCTCTGTAGTTAATTTTGTTCGGGTACAGTTTTTCGATAGCGCTATCCAAGAAGAAAGTGCACGGGTAGAGCTTATCCCATAGCTCTATTCCTAAAGGAAATGAACGGGTAGAACTATCTGATAGCGCTATCCCTCAATGTTCCTGAGCGTAAGCTTTTTCACATGGTTGAGCGCACTTGGGATCTGCCCCCAAGGCCCTGCCCATGCCCAATGTTTGGTCCGTAGACCGCGGCTAGGAGTTAGTCCCGCTTTTGCTGCTCGTTGTCGTGCAGCATTAGATGTTCTACGTGATTCAGTCTTCATTTCCTTTTATCTAGCTTGCAGGAAGATGATATGATGCAGCACAGATGGTTTTAGTTGTCTTTCTGTTACCCTAGCCATAGTTGTTACCCTCTGGATATTATACGGGCATATTGAAGGCCTGGGTGTTTTCCCTTAGACAGATGGTGATACCTTCTCGGGAGATCTTTAAAGACAAACTCTGAGGAAAAGGAGAAAACACATTTATCAGACATCATTAGCACGTTCTATCTCTGTCATCTATTTCATATAATTTGGATTTTTCAATGTAACAAATCTATCAGAAACATTTTTTGTGCTTGTAAGACCCTCACCTCAGTTACTCACCTGGAAATCAGTATAGTTAGTTATTTGGTGGATTATCAAGCCGACGAATCCCATCCACTCAGCTATCATGCCGGTCCTATCCACGATCTGCAGAAGGTAGAAGATAGAGGACGTTACTTCATGGCTGTACTCACCAGTGCATCTGCCATAGAATGAGATGGTAGGACGTCTTGTACACCAAGAGATAATGGTTTACCTTTACACCGGACACAAGCGAATTGTGCAAGATGGTGAAACGTAAACTTACCGTCATACAGTAGCCACTACATAATTGCTTGTAGTCGATGCACATACTTGCACCCACTGGAAGGACGTGTTAAGAAAAGTACCAAAATCCTATTATTATAGTGTTTCCTATAATAATGACTATGAAATAATGGTCACAGTGGAGCCCACCTTACACACCTAAACACACTGACTTATCTAGAAAAGGATACTTATCAGCAGAAAAGCTATCATCAGCAAAGTTGCTGCCAATCTAAAGTGGCACATGCACCGACTGCTGAAGGATCTCTTGTACAGGCACACAGATTGACATACTGTAAGTTGTAAATGGCAAGAAGACAAAAAGCCATTCCTGCGCCGATCCTGTGCGCTGTAGTATTGATTGTCACCTACAAGAAGAAATATATGACTGTCAGCAATATGTCATCATGGAGATCTGAGAACTTATAAGAGCAGGATCCGCCCCACTGTATTATACAGGACTCCAGGTTCTCACCACAGTATATAATCTACTGAACCTGAGATCCTGAGTATTACTGGAGACTTTTTATAAAACCTAGTAACTTACCGAAAATACAGCATTAATTATGTTCGCAATGCTCACAATCCATCCATCAATGAGAAGGATTTTCTGGCAGATGATATATCGCTTCTCCGATGGCTCAGACTGAATAATCATGAACCTGTACTGGATGTAAGCGATGCCAGCTCCTGAAATAGACAAAGCAAGTTATCAACCAGATATTTCCATGCCACTATGATAGAAAACCTAATCTTAAGAATGCACCAATGAGCTGAAGAGGTTTAGAGATTTAAAGGGGTTCTCTGGGCCTTTGATGGCTTATCCTTATATCAAATTGATGGATTATTGAAGGAGCGCCCACATATTTTTCATTGCTTACCAGGCACAGATCCTTACTTTTGATGAGAGTTGTGCCTGGTATTACAGCTGTGTCTCATTTACTTTAGTAGGACTAAGATGCCGAAAGCTTTTGTACCATCAATTACCACTGGCCAACATACAAAACAGTGAAATGGCAGCATGGCCGCTTAAATCGGGTAAACAGCGGATTGTCACAGTCAAAACCCACTGATTTGATATTATGGTCTATAAATCGTCAAGTCCCAGAGAATCTTTTGAATGTCATCTCTGAGCAAAGAATTGTGATATCGTCCTATAGGATTCAGCATCTACTTACCAAGAATGGAATTAACCGTGAAAATGACCGTGTAGATCACAGATTCTGGGAATGCAACTCCCGTGTGACTGTCAAAGATAAGGAAAATATTGGGAGTAATTAGGACACAAGAGGAGTAATTGTCATGTGTAATCATCCTACATTATATATTCTGACCAGACACAAATTGAAGCAAAGTACATTAGAGGAAAGTTATTAACCCTTTCGCACCCGAGCCTGTTTTTGCCTTCATGACCGGGCCAATTTTTTCAGTTCTAACCAGTGTCACTTTATGAGGTCATAACTCTAGAACGCTTCAACAGATCCTACTGATTCTGACATTGTTTTCTCATGACATATTGTACTTCATGATGGTGGTAAAATTTTTTAGATATGATCTGCGCTTATTTGTTAAAAAATCAAAATTTGGCGAAAATTTAGAAAATTTTGCAATTTTCAAACTTTTAATTTTTATGCCCTTAAATCAGAGAGTGATATCGCACAAAATAGTTAATAAATAACATTTCCCACATGTCTACTTTACATCTGCACAATTTTGGAAACATAATTTTTTTTTTTAGGAAGTCATAAGGGTTAAAAGTTGACCAGCGATTTCTCATTTTTACAACAAAATTTGCAACACCATTTTATTTAGGGACCACCTCACATTTGAAGTGACTTTGGGGGGTCAATATGACAGAAAATACCCAAAAGTGACACCATTCTAAAAACTGCACCTCTCAATGCACTCAAAACCACATTCAAGAAGTTTATTAACGCTTCAGGTGCTTCTCATGAATGAATGGAATATGGAAGGAAAAAATAAACATTTAACTTTTTTTCACAAACATTTTACTTCAAAACCATTTTTTTTATTTTCACAAGTGTAAAAAGAGAAAATGAACCACAAAATTTTTTGTGCAATTTCTCCCGAATACGCCAATACCCCGTATGTGGGGCTAAACCACTGTTTGAGCACACGGCAGAGCTCAGAATGGAAGGAGTGCCATTTGACTTTTTCAATGCAGAATTGGCTGGAATTGAGATCGGATGCCATGTCGCATTTGGAGAGCCCCTGATATACCTAAACAGTGGAAACCCCCCACAAGTGACCCCATTTTGGAAATTAGACCCCCCAAGGGACTTATCTAGATGTGTGGTGAGCACTTTGAACCCCCAAGTGTTTCACTAAAGTTTATAATGTAGAGCTGTGAAAATAAAAAAAATCATTTTTTTTCCACAAAAATGATCTTTTAGCCCCCAATTTTTATTTTCACAAGGGTAACAGGAGAAATTGGACCCTAAGAGTTGTTGTCCAATTTGTCCTGAGTATGGTTGTACCCCATATGTGGGAGAAAACTACTGTTTGGGCACACGGTGGGGCTCGGAAGGGAAGTAGTGATGTTCTGAAATGCAGACTTTGATGGAATGGTCTGCGGGTGTCATGTCGCGTTTGCAGAGCCCCTGATGTACCTAAACAGTGGAAATCCCCCACAAGTGACCCCATTTTGGAAACTAGACCCCCCCAAGGAACTTATCTAGATGTGTGGTGAGCACTTTCAACCCCCAAGTGTTTCAGTAAAGTTTATAATGTAGAGGCGTGAAAATAAAAAAATCATTTTTTTTCCACAAAAATGATATTTTGGCCCCCAATTTTTATTTTCACAAGGGTAACAGGAGAAATTGGACCCTAAGAGTTGTTGTCAAATTTTTCCTGAGTACGCTGGTACCCCATATGTGGGAGAAAACTACTGTTTGGGCACACGGTGGGGCTCGGAAGGGAAGTAGTGACGTTCTGAAATGCAGACTTTGATGGAATGGTCTGCCGGAGTCATATTGCATTTACAGAGCCCCTGATGTACCTAAACAGTGGAAACCCCCAATTCTAATTCCAACCCTAACCCCAACACACCCCTAACACTAATCTCAGCCCTAACCATAACCCTAACCACAAACCTAACACCAACACACCCATAACCTTAATCCCAGCCCTAGCCCTAACCCTAACCCTAGCCCTAACCCTAACCCTAACCCTAGCCCTAGCCCTAACCTGTGTACCTGCTTTTTTTTTCTTTACTTTTTTTTAATTTTGTGACAAGATTGCTGCCCTGCGATCTGACTCATAGTAACGCCACTTCTCCTCTGATCTCACACTGACAGATGATCAGAGGTGAAGCAGCATTACTATGTGACAAGATCGCTGCCTGGCACATAGTAATGCGACTTCTCCTCTGATCTCACACTGACAGATGATCAGAGGTGAAGCAGCGTTACTGTGTGACAAGATCGCTACCTGGCACAGCTGTGCCAGGCAGCGATCAGCTGTGCCAGGCGGCGATCTAGTCACCCAGTAACGCTGCTTCACCTCTGATCATCTGTCAGTGTTAGATCAGAGGAGAAGCCGCGTTACAATGAGTGAGATCGCCGGGAAACAAGCAGCTTTCCCAGCGATCGCTTCCATTGGCTGCTGTGACGCTGACGTCATCAGGACCTCAACCAATCAGGTCTCGATGACATCGGGGGTCCCAGCATGCATTGTGCACCGGGATTCCCGCGTTGTAAGGTATGTGGGGGTCCCGGGGGGCACAAAACCGACGACAGTAGATAAACGTTGGCGCTGCACAAAGCCCAGCAAGCGCCAACATTTATCTACTGTGGGCGGTCGGGAAGCGGTTAAACTAAATGCAGTGAAAACATCAGATGATTGTTCGTTCAAGTTAGTTTTAAAAAGTTAAAGTTCAAATTATTTCAATTTTCCCTTATTAAATATAGATATTAAGTAAATAAACATATTTTGTATTGCGCATAACAAAGTCAAATATTTCAAAATATAAAATGAATCAAACCAATTTGTAAATACTGCAAAGAGAAAAGAATTGAAACTCCAATAGTAGATAAAAAAAACAATAAAAGGCCTCATACGGTTAAATCAGTGAGAAATTTGTAACCTTCTGTGTCTCAACAATTAGCAACACAAATAGAGAAATTTTTGCACTCCTAAACCAATAAAAAAAAATAGGACATGATTTTAATTACACAATGAATGGTGTAAAAACAAAACACAGAAAACTACAAAAGCGCTTTTTTTTCTCTCAGTATCAGTACACTTGAAAAAAAAAGTCTGTGTTCCTTTACATTTTATAGCAAAGTTAATGGTGTCCTTCAAAAATACGACAAAATCTGGCAATACACAATCGCTCATATGGCTGCAGCGGGAAGGGGTTAATAATGTACTAATTATAATGCAATAAGAACATTTCAGGAAATATAATATAATTAGAACATTCCATTACTGTAAGAGAAAAACAATATAAAATTGTACTACAGAATCAGGAATCTGTCCCAGTATCCTCTTACCTGATGTATGGATATTTATTGTGACCTGAGATTATAGTCAGACAGGCACAGACACAGATGCCCAATAGCGTCCATACGGTCCACAAGATCGGCAGAATTCCCAAACCTCGGATGTCCATGATGCAAAGAAAATTAAGTGAAAGCTTCTCTCTCTCCTTCTCCTCTCCTTCTTCTCTCTCTCCTTCTCTCTCTCTTTCCCTCTCTCTCCTTCTTCCCTCTCTCTCCTTCTTCCCTCTCTTCTTCCCTCTCTCTCCTTCTTCTCTCTCTCCTTTTTTTACTCTCTCTCCTTCTCTCTGTCTCTCCTCTCTCTATCACCTCTCTCTTTCTCTCCTCGCAGATTATAAGGCCGAGTATTCTTAGAACCAGATGATGTCACAATGGTTTTGTCATGTCATAGTTGATTACCTCATTGTTGCATCATCACTCAGGCAGTATGGATCTGATTGCTGCTTGGTAATGTAGAGGTTTTTCACACTTTCCATATTCTGTCATATATCCAGCACATTGTAGTGTAATAGCTAGTGTTGAGCGATACCACCCGATACTGAAAAATGTCGGATCGGAATGGATCGGCCGATCTAAAAAAAGTATCGGGTATCGCCGATTCCGATCCCGGAAGTCCCATTCAAGCATTCAAGTCAATGGAACAGAAATATCAGAATTAAAAAAAAAACCTTTTTTTCCCTGTAGGTTAAATCTACATGAAGAAAAACAACTAATAATAATGTAGAATGTATTGTGGGAGGTGTAGGAGACATTAAAGCCATAGAGGTTTAGCCCAATCAAATGGAATAGCAGTATTTTTTTTTTTTTTTAAAGACGTTCGTAGTTACAAAGATATTGACTATGTTAAAGTCTTTAATATTTTGTCAGATATGTATGTTTCACTACTTCCATGCTCTTCACCTTCTTTTTTACTTCTCCCACACTTTCTCCTTCATCATCCTCAGCAGCATCTTTTTCATCAACTTCTTCACCTTATTCATCATCTTCTTCTTCTTCTTCTTCTTCACCTTCTTCCTATTTTTTTTTTTTTTTACATTATTCATATTCTTCTTATTCAACTATTATTCTTCTTCATATTCTACTTCTTCATCTTCTTCCTATTCTTCTTCATCATATTCTTATTTGCGTCAGGCATTCCTGTAGTTGTAATCTATAAAAGTTTGAAGATTACACCTTCCGTTCAGCCTGTCACAAAAGATTTACAACAGGATTTGTCCGCGTTCAGTTTGGCCTGCAGCAGCAGGCCTTTTCCAGGGGCACCACGAGGAGGAACGGACTCACCCTCATACACTGCTTAGTCTTCTTCTGCTTATAAATTAGATAATATCATTTGCTCAGATTTTTAGTCTTATGCTTAATGTTTTTCTGCTTTTGGTTTTTATGCTTCTTGTTCTTCTGTCTCTTGTTGTTCTGCATCTTGGTGGTTGTCTTCATGTTCTTTGTCCTCTTGGTCATCTTCTTCAGGGTCATCTTTTAGGTATTCTTCTGTGTGGTCTTCAGGGTCGTCGTCTTCAGGGTCATTGTCAGGGAAATCCAGAGTGAGAATCAAAAACCATTTCCACAAGCTTGAACTTGGAAAAGTAGCAGAAGGTACAAGAAGGCTGAGGAACTGCCGAGAACCAGCTGATGGTACTGGAACCTGGATGGGTAGCAGAAGGAAAAATAGCAAATGGAACTAGCGAGGACCAGCTGATGGTGCTGGAACCCGGAGGGGCAGCAGAAGGAACAAGAGCCAATGGCACAACTGTGGACCAACTGAATGTGCTGGAACACAGTTACTAAGCAGGAGGTACCTGTGCTACAAAGCACTACCAAGGACCAGCAGACGTTGCTGGAATTCGGATACCAAGAAGGAGGCACCTAGGCCAAAGGCTCTGCCGAGAACCAGCTGACGGTGCAGGAACCCGGATGGGTAGCAGAAGCTGCAAGAGCAAATGAAACTAGCGAGGACCACCTGACGGTGCTGGAACCTGGAGGGGCAGCAGAAGGAAGAAGAGCCAATGGGACAACCGTGGACCAGCTGACGGTGCTGTAACAAGGTTACTAAGCAGGAGTTACCGGTGCTACAAAGCACTACCAAGGACCAGCAGACGTTGCTGGAACTTGGATACCGAGAAGGAGGCACCTAGACCAAAGACTCTGCTGAGAACCAGCTGACGGTGCTGGAACCCGGATGGGTAGCAGAAGGTACCCATAATCAACAAAGTTGCAAGGCCGCGAGCAGGACGCAGTTACCGAATCCCACAGTCCAACAGGGGGTGCTTGTCCTATTGGCACTATGGAACCAGCCTTTAGTACCAGAACCCGCAGCCCACATAGGAATCACCGAAACTGCAGGCACCATAGACTCGGCTAACCCGACCGCAACACGACAGGACAACGTATTGGTGGCAAAGTGACGTTGACACTACCCAGAAACAGCAGGCGTGCTGGAACCAGGCTGGGCAGGAGGGAGTACCCGTGCCAAAGACACTGCCGAGAACCAGCTGACGGTGCTGGAACCCGGATGGGTAGCAGAAGAAACAAGAGCCAATGGCCCAACTGTGGACCAGCTGACGGTGCTGGAACGCGGTTTCTAAGCAGGAGGTTCCTGTGCTTTAAAGCACTACCAAGAACAAGCAGCAGACGTTGCTGGAACTTGGACACCGAGAAGGAGGCACCTCGGCCAAAGGCTCTGCCGAGAACCAGCTGACGGTGCTGGAACCCGGCTGGGCAGGAGGGAGTACCCGTGCCAAAGACACTGCCAAGAACCAGCTGACGGTGCTGGAACCCGGATGGGTAGCAGAAGGTACCCATAATCAACAAAGTTGCAAGGCGGCGAGCAGGGCGCAGTTACCGAATCCCACAGTCCAACAGAGGGTGCTTGTCCTATTGGCACTATGGAAACCAGCCTTTAGTACCAGAACCCGCAGCCCACATAGGAAGCACCGAAACTGCAGGCACCATAGACTCGGCTAACACCGACCACAACACGACAGGACAATGTATCGGTGGCAAAGTGACGTTGACACTACCTGGAAACAGCAGGCATGCTGGAACCAGGCTGGGCAGGAGGGAGTACCCATGCCAAAGACACTTCTGAGCAGCAACTGGCGATGTTGAAGCCCAGGGGTCAATCATGCAGCAGGATTAGGCCTACTTGGAGCGAGTTTTACATTGGTTGTACACAACTACTGATTGTAACTGTGCTCCACTTCGGCCTCTGCCTCTACTGTCTCTAGTATTTTCCCTGGCCTCCAACCCCGCCAGTTGCTGCTCTGAAGTGTCGTCTGCACAATCCACACTTGTTCCTGGGTTAAAGGGGTTCAGTCACGTCAGTTGATCCCATGATGTGTGTCCGGCAAGGTCTCCTGCTCTGTCCACATTCCCACTACTAGTAATGGGAATGGGGACAGAGCAGGAGACATTGCCGGACACACATCAGGGGATCAACTGACGTGACTGAGCCCCAGTAACACAGGAACAAGTGTGGTTTGTGCAGACGACACTTCAGAGCAGCGACAGGCGGGGTTGGAGGCCAGGGGAAATACTAGAGACAGTAGAGCCAGAGGCCGAAGTGGACCACGGTTAAAAATCAGTAGTAGTGTGACGGTATAGGCAGCAGGAGACTTTGCCATTCACACAGCAGGGGAGCAGCTGGCGTTACTGAACCCCACAGACACAGGAGCGAGTGTTTCTATCTGTGTGGACGGCACTTCCAAGCTAAAACTGGCTGTGTTGGAGCACAGGATCAATGCTCTGAGGCAGGCTGAGGCCTACTTGGAGCAAGTAGAAAATAAGATGTTGCGTGATTTTGGAGGCAGCAGGAGACTTTGCCATCCGCACAGCAGGGGAACAGCTGGCGTTGCTGAACCCCACAGACACAGGAGCGAGTGTTTCTATCTGTGCGGACGGCACTTCCAAGCTACAACTGGCTGTGGTGGAGCCCAGGATGAAGCCTGCAGCAGGCGGAGGCCAACTTGCAGCTGGTTTTATAGAGGTTGTAGACTATTACTGATTGTAACCTTGCTCCACTATGGCCTCTGGCTCCACTCTCTCTAGTATTTCCCCTGGCCTCCAACCCCGCCAGTTACAGCTCTGAAGTGGCGTCTGCACAATCCACACTTGTTCCTGTGTTACTGTGGCTCAGTCACGTCAGTTGATCCCCTGATGTGTGTCTGGCAAGGTCTCCTGCTCAGTCCTCATTCACACTACTAGTAATGGGAATGTGGACAGAGCAGGAGACATTGCTGGACACACATCAGGGGATCAACTGACGTGACTGAGCCCCAGTAACTCATGAACAAGTGAGGATTGTGCAGACGCCACTTCAGAGCAACAACTGGCGGGGTTGGAGGCCAGGGGAAAAACTAGAGACAGTGGAGCCAGAGGCCTAAGTGGAGCACGGTTAAAAATCAGTAGTAGTTTGAATGTGGATGGAGCAGGAGACTTTGCTGTCTACACAGCAGGGGAACAGCTGTCGTTTCTGAACCCCACTAACACAGGAGCTAGTGTGTTTTTCTCTGGGAAGATGACACTTCTGAACACCAACTGGCATTGTTGGAGCCCAGGTTGAGGCATGGAGCAGGCTGAGGCCTGATGTTTTGGGCATGTGGAGTCAGCAGGAGACATTGCCATCTACACAGCAGGGGAACAGCTGGCTTTACTGAACCCCACTAACACAGGAGCTAGTGGGTTTTTCTCTGTGAAGACGGCACTTCTGAACACCAACTGGCGTTGTTGGAGCCCAGGATGAGGCATGCAGCAGGCGGAGGCCAACTTGCAGCTGGTTTTATAGAGGTTGTAGACTACAACTGATTGTAACCATGCTCCACTTAGGCCTCTGGCTCCACTGTCTCTAGTATTTCCCCTGGCCTCCAACCCCGCCAGCTACAGCTCTGAAGTGGCGTCAGCACAATCCACACTTGTTCCTGTGTTACTGGTGCTCAGTCCCGTCATTTGATCCCCTGATGTGTGTCCGGCAAGGTCTCCTGCTCTGTCCTCATTTACACTACTAGTAATGGGAATGTGGACAGAGCAGGAGACCTTGCCGGACACACATCAGGGGATCAACTGACGTGACTGAGCTCAAGTAACACAGGAACAAGTGTGGATTGTGCAGACGCCACTTCAGAGCTGTAGCAGGCGGGGTTGGAGGCCAGGGGAAATACTAGAGACAGTGGAGCCAGAGACCTAAGTGGAGCACGGTTAAAAATCAGTAGGAGTTTGAATGTGGATGGAGCAGGAGACTTTGCCATCCACACAGCAGGGGAGTAGCTGGCATTACTGAACCCCACTAACACAGGAGCAAGTGTGTTTTTCTTTGTGCAGACGACACATCTGAGTGGCAACTGACTGTGTTGAAGCCCAGGGATTATAGTTCAGGTGGTAGAAACATGAACACAGCAGGAGACCTGGATACAGTTGCCAACCAATTATTTAGCTGGGAAGAGGACTGGCAAATTCTGGAGAGATCCAGGCCTTGTTCATTTTCAGAAAAGTAAGCCGGTCGACGTTATCGGAAGATAGTCGCGTGCGACGGTCTGTTAGTACACCACCTGCGGCACTAAAGACGCGTTCCAATAATACACTGGCAGCAGGGCAAGCCAGCACCTCCAATGCATACTGGCTAAGCTCTGGCCATGTATCCAGCTTAGAGACCCAAAACTTGAAGGGGGAAGAGCCATCTGGGAGCACAGTAACAGGGCAAGACATGTAGTCTGTCACCATCTGACGGAAACGTTGCCTCCTGCTGACTGGAGCCGTCTGTGATGGTGTAGACAATTGTGGCGGACACACAAAACTTTGCCACATTTGGGCCATAGTGGTCTTGCCTTGTGCTGAGGCGCTGCCTCTGCTCCCTCTTTGTGCCGAGTTTCCTCCACTGCCTCGACGCACAGAGCTGCTTTGTAAAGCACTAGCACCACTGCTGTCGGGTGGAATGGAAAACATGATGGACTGCACCAGTGTGTCTTGGTACTCCCGCAGTTTACGCTCCTGGTTCAATGTTGGTATGAGGCTTTGTAAGTTGTCCCGGTAGCGAGGATCTAGGAGGGTGTACACCCAATAATCAGCCGTGTAGAGAATGTGGGCGACGCAGCGGTCGTTTCTCAGGCACTGCAGACTCCCAACTGCCAAAGAACCCCTGTCCCCTCCTTGAGGCATTATCTCTGCCTGCTCTGCATCACCACACCCTCGCTGTACATACTGACAAGAGCTTTGTGTACCTCCCTCCTCTGGAGAGATGTCTTCCTCCTCCATCGACTCCTCCTCATCCTCCTCACAAAGTGTCCCCTGCCTAGGCCTTTGTGAGGAACCACGTAGTACAGACTGTCCAGTAGCAGATGGCATTTGGGACTCCTCATCCTCCACCTCTTCCAAAACCTCATCCCTTAGTGCTTGCAGTGTTTTTTGAAGCAGGCAGATAAGGGGGACAGTCATGCTGACTAGTGCATCATCTGCACTCGCCATCGGCTTGGAATCATCGAAGGCATGCAAAACGAGGCAGATGTCCTTTATAGAGGCCAACTCAGTGGTGCTGAAGTGTGACCGGCGCACAGTGCGACTTGTTTACGCCTGATGCAGCTGGTACTCCATGACTGCTGCCTCACACAACCGCACCAACATATGTAACGTTGAATTCCACCTGGTGGGTAGGACACATATGATGCGATGTTCTGGAAGGCGTAATCGGCGCTGCAGAGCAGCAAGGCACGATCTTGCCATGCTGGAACGCCGCAAGTGAGCGCACTCTATGCGGACCTTGTGCAGCAGTGCATCAAGATCCGGATAGTCCCTCAGAAAGCTCTGCACGACCAAGTTCAGCACATGTGCCAGACATGGGATGTGAGTGAGGTTGCCTAGGCCAAGAGCTGCCACCAGATTTTGGCCATTGTCACACACTACCAAGCCTGGCTGGAGATTCACTGGCACAAACCACATGTCGCTCTCCTGCTTGATGGCATTCCAGAGCTCCTGCGCTGTGTGGCTTCGATTCCCCAAAGAAATTAATTTGAGTACGGCCTGTTGACGTTTGGCCACGGCTGTGCTCATATCGGTCGTAACAGGCTCCTGCTGCGCTGTTTCTGAGGAATTTGAGTAGTAGGAGGAGTCTATGTGTACAGACTGGATTCCTGCAATCCATGGAGTTGGCAGAACATGTACAGCGCCACTCTCCAGATCTGTACCCGGCTCCACAACATTGACCCAATGGGCAGTGAGGGAAAGGTATCGTCCCTGTCCATGGTTACTGGTCCACCCATCGGTGGTCAAGTGGACCATGCTACTAACGGCGTTTAGTAGCGCATGTTTCATTTTTCCCTCCACATGTTTCTGCAGGGCAGGGACGGCTCGCCTGCTGAAATAAAAGCGGCTGGGCATGGTGTATTGTGGGACTGCCAATGCCATGAAGTCCCGGAAGGTGTCAGTCTCCACCAGCCTGAATGAGAGCATTTCAAGTGCCAGTAGTTTGGCAATGCCAGCATTCAGAGCCTGTGCTCGGGGATGGTTTGCCGAGTATGGCCGCCTTTTATCCCATGCCTGTGCTACCGATGGCTGTCGAGTGGCCTGGGAGTGTGAGGATGACTGGGAACGTGGTGCTGTGGGTGGAATGTCACAAGGTCTCCGGACAACAGTGCCAGATGTTCTTCCTTGGCGATCCTGTGAGGAAGCCGAACCAGCTGTGTGTGAGCTGGAGGAAGAGGCCCCAACACGAGCTGAAGAGGTGGTAGGTGGTGCTGTACGTTGGTCTACGTCTTCAGTGTGTCTGTGTAAATCCACCTCGTGCTTGGTCCGCACATGTTTCCACATATTAGTGGTATTGAGGTTGCTGACATTTTTCCCTCTTTTGACTCTCTGATGACAGAGCTTGCACTTGACAAAGCAAATGTCATCTGCAACTGTGTCAAAAAAGGACCACACACTGCAAGTCTTGGGAGCGCCCGTTTTGCCTTTTGAAAGAGGTATGCTCCTAACGGGTGCCAAAGTGGAGGCTACAGGCAACCAAGTCTGCCCCCTCCCTCTCCCTCCTGTTTTGGCCGTTCGGGGAATCTTTTCCTCAGAGCTGCTCCCACCACCTTCCTGTTCCTCACGCCATGATGGGTCAAGGACCTCATCATCTACACTCCCCTCTTCAAACACCTGCTTCTCCTGGGTTGTCTCGCCAGCACCTTACGCACCAGAAAGTGGCACCTGTGTCTCGTCATCATCTGATGCGTACTGAGGTGTGCTGCCCATAGGCACTGGCCCACCCGCCTCTTCAGATTCAGAGGGACAAAGAAGTTGCGCATCACTGCATACTCCCTCTTCTTCACATTCTGGAATGCTGCTTGGCTGGCCCCCTCTTTCCAAGCCTACAGATTGAGAGAACAGAAGTAGAGACTGTGATGGCTCCTGTCCAGGGCTCTCTGACTGCATGGGCACTTTGGCAGGTGGTGAAGAGACAGATGGTTGCTCTTTGGTGCTCTGGCCCTGAGAGGATGTGGAAGTCATTGAAGTCGATGCGTTAGCTGCCATCCATCCGACAACGGCTTCAATTTGTTCCTCCCGCAGCGGTGGGGTACGGCGAGGTCCTACAAAGCTGCGCATAAAGGACTGTTGCCTGCTAAAACTGGGGACTGCTGACTCACTGGTTCCCGCAGCAGGCACAGAATCCCTACGTCCTCTCCCTGCAGAATCCCCACATCCTTTCCCTGCAGTATCCTCACGTCCTCTCCCTGCTGAAACTCCATGCCCACGCCCACGTGCCTTACTCCCTGCCTTCTTCATCTTGCTAGACTGATAAAGATAGGCAGAAAAGTACAAAGGGGGGGCTTAGTGTGCTTATTCCTGAACAGCTGGTTACAGGTAGAAGAAACACTAATTTTATGAAGTGTGTGTGTGGGCTATACCTTAATAGGAGCTAATGTGGCCTACACAACTTTCAAATGTAGTGTTTGGTGAACTATATTGTTTTCTTTTGTGAAAAAAAACTAAAAGGATGTGACCAAAGATTTGAAAGTGATAGTATCACCAACTTTTTGGAGCTATTACAATGCAGGCAGGTAACCTACAATGCAAAAGATGAGGCTCCAAAAAAATTGGGTAATACTAATCTGGCTGCAGATTAAAGGCACAAGCCAGAAAAAATGCTCCGATATCTACTCCTATATAGTGTTTGCAACCAACCAATGTAGATGGATACGGATGGATGCACACTAATAGGAGAAGAAAAAAATGAGCTGCAATTAAAGAAAAATATGCGTGAGGCAGTGACGCACGCTGAGCGGCCTACAACCAGACGTAGCTGCAGGACACACTACTCAGCGTGAGCTGCACTCACACACAGTCAGAGACCTCTCAGACAGCCGTGAACAGTGCAGCTAAGTGGGCACTAGCACTGAAAGGCTGTGGAAAGGCTCCGCTGTCTACTCCTAGAGTGTTTGCAACCACCGTATATGGATACGGATGGATGCACACTAATAGGAGAAGAAAAAATGAGCTGCAATAAAAGAAAAATATGTGTGAGGCAGTGACGCATGCTGAGCGGCCTACAACCAGACATAGCTGCAGGACACACTAGTCAGCATGAGCTGCACTCACACACAGTCAGAGACCTCTCAGACAGCTGTGAACAGTGCAGCTAAGTGGGCACTAGCACTGAAAGGCTGCATAAAGGCTCCGCTGTCTACTACTAGTGTTTACAACCAGCGTATATGGATACGGATGGAAGCACACTAGATAGAATTTTTGAAAAATAAGCAGCTCAAAAAGAAAAATATGTATGAGGCAGAAGTGAGGCACGCTAGGCGGCCTACATCCAGACGTGGCTGCAGGACCCACTCCACAGCGTGAGCTGCACTCACACAGCCCTTGCAGACAGCTGTGAACACTGCTGTTAGGGAAAAGAAAGCTACAGTGGTGGTTTATGTAGCCTGGTTAAAGCACAATATGTTTTGTAGAATCGCTATTTCTAACTGTCCCTCACAGTCTTCAACAGCAGCCTGTCCCTAACTGAATTCACAGCAGAGTGACCAGAAATGGCGGCGGCGGCTTTTATAGTGCATCATGACATCATTTCAGCAGCTAATCACAGCCATGCCAATAGTTAACATGCCTAACAGGATGTGCCCACACTTCTAAGGATTCCCATTGGCTGAATCAAAGTGAGCGGGCTCATAGCATTATGGGCACTTCCGATTCCGGTATCCGATATGAAAAAAGTATCGGAAGTCAGTATCGGAATTCCGATACAGCTAATATCGGCCGATACCCGATACTTGCGGTATCGGAATGCTCAACACTAGTAATAGCCCTTAAATCAGAGAGTCAAATTGCACAAGACAGTTAATAAATAACATTTCCCACATGTCTACTTTACATCAGCACAATTTTTGAACCAAAGTTTTTTTTGCAGGGAAGTTATAAGGGTTAAAATTTGACCAGCAATTTATCATTTTTTCAACAAATTTTACAAAACCATTTTTTTAGAGACCACATAACATTTGAAGTGACTTTGTGGGGTGTACATGACAGAAAATACCCAAAAGTGACACCATTCTAAAAACTGCACCCCTCGCAGTGCTCAAAACCACATTCAAGAAGTTTATTAACCCTTCAGGTGCTTCACATGAATTTTTGGAATGTGTAAGGAAAAAAATGTTCATTTAGACCTAATTTTTTTTACTTTTGCAAGGGTAACAGGAGAAAATGGACCATATATTTTGTTGTGCAATTTCTCCTAAGCATGCCGATACCCCATATGTGGGGGAAATCTACTGTTTGGGCGCACGGCAGGGCTCAGAAGGGAAGGAGCGCCATTTGACTTTTTGAATGTAAAATTTGATGGAATAATTAGCAGACGCCATGTCGTGTTTGAAGAGCCCCTGATGTGCCTAAACAGGGGAAACCCTCCACAAGTGACACCATTTTGGAATCTAGACCCTTTATGAAACTTATCTAGATGTGTATTGAGCACCTTAAACCGATAGGTGCTTCACAGAAGTTTATAGCGTAGAGCCGTGGAAATAAAAAAAATCACATTTTTCCCAAATAAATCTTTTTAGCTCCATATTTTGCATTTTCATAAGGGTAACAGGAGAAATTGCTTCATGCAATTTGTTCTGAAAATTCTCCTGAGTACACCGATACCCCATATGTGGGGGATAACCACTGTTTCGGCACACGGCAGGGCTTTTTATTGCGAAAACTAGTTTTTGCATCACCATATTTTGAGAGCTATAATTTTTCCATATTTCGGCCGACAGAGTCATGTGAGGTGTTATTTTTTGCGGTATGGGTATGAGCTGACGTTTTTATTGGTACGTTTTTCGGGCACATGACGATTTTTGGAATTTTTTTTTATACTGTTCCGCATGTGGTAAAATTGGTAAGGCAGCTTTATTCTTCGGGTCAGTACGATTACAGCAATACCTCATTTATATAATTTTTTATGTTTTGATGCTTTTACATAATAAAAACAATTTTATAGAAAAAATTATTTTTTTGCATCATTTTATTCTGAGAGCTATAACTTTTTTTATTTTTCTGCTGATGGAGCTGTATGGCAGCTTATTTTTTTCATAAGATGATGTTTTCAGCAGTACAATTTTTATTTACATCTGTCTTTTTGATCGCATGTTATTACACTTTTTTTTCGACGGCATGATGATGCCTTGTTTTTTATTTATTTTTTTTACGGTGTTCACTGAAGGGGTTAACTTGTTCGACAGTTTTATAGAGCAGGTCATTTCGGATGCGGCAATTCCAAATATGTGTACTTTTATTGTTTTTTTATTTGCATAAATAAATGTATTTATTGGTAAAGTATTTAATTTTTTTCTTTATTTGGGGATTTTTTAAAAATATTTTTACACATTATAATTTTTTTTTAACTTTATTACATTGTCCCAGTATGAAATATAGGAAAAGGATAAGGGGAAGATCAGCTCACCTAGTCTCAGTTATTGTCCATAGTTCCCATGCGCACGGAGCCGCTTGCATCATAGAGTTGTCAGAAGCAAAGGCATGAGGAAAGGATCTCCAGCGTTGGATCAATATTTAAAATTTAAACATTTATTTGAAAAAATTTAAATAAAATAAAGGAAATGTACACAAAATTAATGGATATAGGAGCAGATGGGGTCTCAGGTGGATTAAACCAACGCGTTTCGACCTAGCTGGTCTTATTCATGGTCATTTAAATTTTTATTATTTTGTTAGTATTTTTTTAAATCTACCTTTGGCTTTCAACACTGCGTTAATCCTTCTGGGCAAGTTATTGATCAGATTCAAACATGTCTTGATCAAAATCAGATCCCAGGTCTCTTCTACACAACTTCTTCTTTCCGAAGTTGGTGCATACTGGTTGACACACTTGGGTATGTTTGCAGTTTGTTCTTCAACTCTACCCATAAGTGTTCGATTGGGTTGAGGTCTGGGGACTGTGGGGAACAACCCAGCACCTCTACTTCATTGTCATTGTACCATTTCTTCGCCAATCTCGACGTATGCTTTGTGTCATTGTCCTACTGGGATACTATGGCTTCATATTCAAAGACAAAGTACTGGAGTGTACAAAGTAGCTTGTCTTGTAGTATACTCACATGTAGCTCAGCATTGAGACCACCATTGATCCTGGTCAAGTATCCAATACCTTTGACTATTGAGCAACCCTATTGTCATGGTTAGGACATGGTTACTGTCCTGTTCTCACAGAGTTAACTTTTGCCAGCCTCTCTTTGGATCTGGGAAGGGTATTTATACTCACTCCAAACTAGCATTCTCTGTCAGTTATACTGCTTTTCTGGTGTGCCTGACCCCTGGTGTGCGTGTACTCTGCATTGTTTGTTTTCTTCCCGTGTATTACCCGGCTTGTTCCTTCACTCTGTACTCTGTCTCTCATTTTGAACCATTGTCTTTTCTGGTTCGGACCTCCTGGCTTGGCAATCATTACTCCGTTACAGTTTACCCCTATTGTACCGTCTAATGCCCGTTCTGGATTCTATTGCTACGTCCTGACTATCCATTCTATCTAATCCTTTGGTACTGTATTGCTATCTCGTCCTTTGACCTCGGCTTGATCTGGTTTCTGTCTCTGTCTATGCCCCTTGGTAACATTGTCCTGTAGTTACCTTTCTAAGAGTTTCCCTGCAGCTCCTAGCTCTGTGGAGCTTAGGCCACGCCCCCAGCAGTCACGTGATTCAGGTCCTGGAGCATGCACTGTCACCACTGCTGCCCGCTCCGCAGGTATCTTTGTGCACAGTCTTTGTGCTCAGGACATGCGCTCTGGCTCAGTGAGCAAGTGCAGTGCGGTGTTCCTGACATTATAACTGACCGTTTCAGTTTTTTTTCCTCTGAAGAGAAAAAAAAGTGTGTGCTATCCTCATGGATCCCATACAAGCCTTGGCTGATCAGGTCAAGCACCTGATCCAAATGTTCCATAAACTCAATGTGAAACAGCGCACGATGGCCCATACCCAGCAACAGTTGGTGGTTACTGTGCAGGGGGCTGTCGATGTAGGGGCTTCGAGTTCTGGGGGCAGGGATGTGTCATTAGCGTCCCCCGAATCTCCGGTCAAATTGCCCGACCCTTTCTCAGGGGATAAAAAGGAGTTCAGGTCTTTCAGAGAAGGATGCAAGATTTTTTTTTTCTTCAAGGCTCCGCTCCTCCGGGGATGAGTTCCAGAGGGTGGGGGTCATTATTTCCCTACTCCGGGGGGCTCCGCAAGCATGGGCTTTCTCTCTGTCTTCCTCTGCTCCTGAACGTAAGTCAGTGAACTTGTTCTTTGAGGCTCTGTGGCACATCTATGACGAGCCTGATAGAGTGCGTCTGGTTGAGGATATGGTGATGAGTGTGACACAGGGGAGGCACTCTGCTGAATGGCTCTGCTCAGAGTTTAGACGTTGGATGTCCGAAGTATCCTGGATTGCCGTCGCCCTGAGAGGGTTGTTCCACGGGGGCCTCTCTGACCGTCTGCAGGATGTTCTGGCATTACATCCGCCTCCTGATACCTTGGAGGACGCTGTTATGAATGAGTCACCGAGGAGGAAAAAACAAAAAGCAAGCTAAGCCCAGAAAACCGGAGAGGTTGGTAACTAGCGGATTGCAGACCCCTGATCCTATCCACACAACTAGCAGTAGCTGTGGAGCGTGCGTACGGTGGTCCTAGACGCCTCGTCACGGCCGGAGAACTAAATAAGCCTAAAGAAAGAAAGGGAAAATCTAAACTGCCCCAGAGCAGACCCCAAAGCAATAGACAGCCCCCAACATGTATTGTCGGTGAAACAAGATGAAAACACAAACACAGATAGAAAGATAGGCTGAGCAAATGATGGGGCCCTCACTAACTAGAAAGGACAGGAAAGAAAAGCTGCTGCCTGCAATCACGCAAGAAACCCTGCCAAAAAATGTCCAACACGTCTGATAGAAAAAGGCCCTGAAGTCGCTAGACTTCAATTCCCTATATCAGCACTCAGGTATATTCTGAAGACAGAGCAAAAGAGATCAACTGATCAGAGACAAAATGGGGATTCAGCCCAGTCCCAGCCAGGGCTGGCTGAACACAAAAACTAAGTAAACCAGACGAAAACTAATATGAACAATAGCAGAGAAAACTTAGCTTTAAGAAGGCAGGAACCAAACTGGAAACCAGAAGCCACAGTCAGGAGAAATCACCAGCAAGAAACTAGGGAGTCGGCTGCCTTAAATCCAATCAGAAATTCCTGATGTCCAATCACAGTTCTCTTCCTCAGGTGGCCGGTCTCTGCCATTTAGATCAGCTTCATTACCTCCCTTCACCAACAGAGGGAGTCCAGATAGAGAACTCACTACTCCTCTGTCAGCGCAGCCAGCTCCATAACCCTCACCAGAAGCCAGAGGCAAACCCGAAAATGAGCTCACAACAGTACCCCCCCTTGAGGAGGGGTCACCGAACCCTCATCCATGCCACCGGGCCGATCAGGATGGGCCCGATGAAAAGCACGAACCAATCTATCGGCATGAATATCAGAGGCAGAGACCCAAGAATTGTCCTTCTGGCCATAACCCTTCCACTTGACCAAATACTGGAGTCTCCATCTAGCCAGACGAGAATCCAGTATTTTCTCTACCTCATATTCCACATTACCTTTAACCAATACAGGGTCAGGAGGTGCCGCCAAAGGAACTACTGGCTCAACATATCTCTTCAACAGCGACTTATGAAACACGTTATGGATCTTAAACGTAACAGGAAGAGCCAATCGAAAAGAAACCGGATTAAGAATCTCCAAAATCTTGTAAGGTCCAATAAATCTTGGCTTGAACTTTGGAGAAGCCACCTTCATAGAGATATTCTTTGATGACAACCAAACCATATCACCCTCTTTAAACCGGGGACCAAAGGTCCTGTGCCGGTAGAAAACCGCTGGGCCTTTTCCTGGGAGAGAGACAACTTATCCACTACTTGGTCCCAAATCTGCTGCATTCTCTCTACCACAGTGTCAACACCTGGGCATGAAGGTGCTGAAGATTCCACTTGCCCTGAAGAATATCGAGGATGAAACCCAAAGTTACAGAAAAAGGGGGACATCAAGGTGGCAGAACAAGCTCTATTATTTAAAGCGAATTCAGCCAAGGGCAAAAATGAAACCCAATCATCCTGAACAGCAGATATAAAACATCTCAAATAGGACTCCAAAGTCTGGTTTGACCCCGGTCCTCTTCCTCAGGATTGGCCTCCTGTTGGGCTGAAGGCACTGCTGGTGGTGATGGTTGGGTGTGCCTGATGGTGCTGAAGATGGGCCAGCCCCTTCTTCACCATCCCCAAACGGGGTCAATGTTGACCTCTAAGTCGGGAGCCGTTTCCCTGCTCGGTCAGGTTAGAGTCAGTTCTGTTTTTAAAAAATCAAGATTCTTGGTAGCACATTGCTCCCAGTAAACAGGGCATGCGCTCCTGAGAACAGGACATTCTTTGTGCACAAACATATTAACAGTCGCTGTGTGCACAGACGCGCATCCTCCTGTGTGAATAGTCCATATAAGACGCTGACTGACGTGTATCTAGCTGATCTGTGCTCATGTACGTGTTATAGCACTGTAATGACAGTAAAGTCTAATTCCGTTTCTCACGTGCATGTGTTATCTGTGTTTTTTGTTATTTCTTTTCCATTATAGTCTATGGTGCTTTTCACTGGCCCATATGTCTTTGCAGACTGCGTGTGTCTCCCCAAATAAAAATCAGAGGTGTTTTCGTTTTTTTATTGGTGTCACAGACAAAATCGCCTATACAAGTCTATGAACCTGTGCCAATCACGGACAACACATATATATCACCAGTGCACAATCCGCATGGTCTGTGATTCACTTTGTAATGTATTGGAGAAGTTTTTAATTAATTTACTTTTTTCATATGTGAAAATCACTAATGAAATACTGATGGTAAAAACCAGGGGCTGGGTGTCAAGTTTGTCTGGGGGCAAGCACACATCCCTGGCCCATGTGTAGTGCATCATTAACCAGTTTACCGCTGCCTTGATTTTCTTATAGAAGTAGCAGAGGCAACTTTTAAAAAACGAGGCTGGACGTGTCATTTTCTTGTTGGGATGCTTGTATTTTTTTGCCTGCAGAATTAATATAAGGGTACGTGCACACAACATCTCTTTCAGGCGCATTGTGGCAGGCACCCCCTCACCTTAAAAAGTACCGCAAACCTGCCGCTAAACATGACCTTAGTGCACCCGGGGCAGAAAAAAACATGGCACCTTGAGGAAGACCTGAGACGCTCTCCTAAAGCGGCTGTGCCACCTGAAATAACACATTGTGTGTACATGCCTCAGATATGAACACTAAGCTACAGCACCCTGCAACCCTGAATACAAGAATCACTCTAAGGCTACTTTTACACTTAACGCATTCTTTGCGGTCCGTTATTGCGGCCCGTTTTTGCGGGCCATATCGCCACATTTTTTTGTGGTGGGCCGCAAAAAAGTTTGCGGATCTCCGTTTTTTTTTCAATTCTATCGAAATAGTATTGGAAAAAAAAACGTCTTTCCGCAAAACCATATCCACTGCGGATCCGCAGCAGAATCCGCAGCGTGTGCACATAGCCTAAGTGTAAAACCAGCCTAAGGGCCGGTGCAGACGGCCATATATTCTCTCATCTGAGAGAATCGGGCCAATTATGCAACTTACACTCTGGTCAAGCTCTGATCCGAGCGTCGGCATAGTGGGGTCCAATTCTGTAGGATGAGAGAATCCGAGAACACTGAGGAAAAGATGGAGAACAAAATATTCTCCACTGTGTCATCAAAGTGCAGTCCGATGTTTTCCCCGCACTCATTGAGTTGCATGACCGAATGTGATCGGAATATCAGATCAAACTCGGACATGCAGCCATTGTTCCCTCGGACTGGCTTCATCTGTCTGAGGAAAATATTGAACCTGTGTCGGGCCTCATACACTAACATTGGTCCGAGTGAGATCCAATGTTTTTGTTTTCTCACACGCTCGGGCCGATAATACAGCGTCATCACAAGCCCTAAGACTACACGAATAAAAATGTGATCTGGTGACAGAACCAACTTATTACACCGATACAAATGACAGAATACCAGAACCACGATTACTATACAGAAATGGCAGCAAAGCCAAGCCGACTATATCGATATGAGAACAAAACCAATTCATACGGAAATGATTTGAAAATTGCTGCATTTAAAAAGGATGTGTCATTTTAACCCCTTCACGACCCATGACGCCTACATTGGCATCATGAAAAGTCATGCCCAAACGACCTATGACACCTACGTAGGCATCATGCTATAAATAGCCCCCCTGCGGGTCAGGTGACTGGGGTCACTGAAAGGTCACCCGACCCGCACACAGAGGACACTCTACGGTTAATCCCAGGGGGCGTGGCTTAGCCCCCATGTGCCTACGATCGCTCTGATTGGCTGTTAAAAGTGAAACAGCCAATCAGAGCGATTTGTAATATTTCACCAATGAAGTTTGGTGAAATATTACAATCCAGCCATCGCCGATGCTGCAATAGCATCGGACATGGCTGGACATCGACACCCGACCCCCCACACCGACTGGCAGGGCCGATCGGCCCCCGCCACCGATGGTTGGCGGCGATCGGTCGCCGCCGTCATCATCTGCTCCCCCTCCCCTTCCTATTGCTCCCTCCCACCTTCTGATCCCCCCGGGACCTCCGATGGTGCTCCCGGTGTCCCGCCGTGGCTCCCGATATCCCACCGTCCGGATCATGGGCGCCACCATCTTGGAAAATGGCGGGCGCATGCGCAGTGCGCCTGCCATTGTCCAAGATAGCGGCGCCCATGAATTTGCTGGCTGCCCGTTCATTTTTCATTTTGATCACTGTGATACACTCTCACAGTGATCAAAATGAAAAAAAAGTAAACACACCCCTCTTTTATCATCCCCATAGGCAGGTGCAAATAATAAAATTAAAAAAATATGTTTTTTTCCATTTATGGTTCGAACTAGGGTTAGGGTTGGAATTAGGGTTAGGGTTGGAATTAGGGTTATAGATAGGGTTAGGGCTAGAATTAGGGTTAGGGTTGGAATTAGGGTTAGGGTTGGAATTAGGGTTAGGGCTGGAATTAGGGTTAAAATTAGGGTTAGGGGTGGAATTAGGGTTAGGGTTGGAATTAGGGTTAGGGCTGGAATTAGGGTTAGGGCTGGAATTAGGGTTAAGGTTAGGCTTGTAGTTAGGGTTAGAGTTGGGATTAGGGTTAGGGGTGTTTTGGCGTTAGGGTTGTGGTTAGGGTTATTATTAGGGTTGGGTTAGGGTTAGGGGTGTGTTGGGGTAAGAGTTGGAGTTAGAATTGAGGGGTTTCCACTGTTTAGGCACATCACGGGGTCTCCGAACGCGACATGGCGCCACGATTTAGTCCAGCCAATTTTGCGTTCAAAATGTCAAACAGATATAGTCTGCTGAGCCGTGTATCTAATCCTATCCTGTGTGATACAGTCTGCTGAGCCGTGTATCTAGTCCTATCCTGTGTGATACTGTTTGCTGAGCCGTGTATCTTATCCTCGCCTGTATGATACTGTTTGCTGAGCCGTGTATCTAATCCTCTCCTGTGTGATACTGTCTGCTGAGCCGTGCATCTAATCCTATCCTGTGTGATACTGTCTGCTGAGCCGTGTATCTAATCCTATCCTGTGTGATACTGGGCCGTGTATCTAATCCTATCCTGTGTGATACTGTCTGCTGAGCCGTGTATCTAATCCTCTCCTGTGTTGCTGTCTGCTGAGCCGTGTATCTAATCCAATCCTTTGTTGCTGTCTGCTGAGCCGTGTATCTAATCCTATCCTGCGTTGCTGTCTGCTGAGCCGTGCATCTAATCCTATCCTGAGTGATACTGTCTGCTGAGCCGTGTATCTAATCCTATCCTGTGTGATACTGGGCTGTGTATCTAATCCTATCCTGTGTGATAGTCTGCTGAGCCGTGTATCTAATCCTCTCCTGTGTTGCTGTCTGCTGAGCTGTGTATCTAATCCTCTCCTGAGTTGCTGTCTGCTGAGCCGTGTATCTAATCCTATCCTGTGTGATACTGTCTGCTGAGCCGTGTATCTAATCCTATCCTGTGTGATACTGGGCTGTGTATCTAATCCTCTCCTGTGTTGCTGTCTGCTGAGCCGTGTATCTAATCCTATCCTGTGTGTTACTGTCTGCTGAGCCGTGTATCTAATCCTCTCCTGTGATACTGTCTGCTGAGCCGTGTATCTAATCCTCTCCTGTGTTGCTGTCTGCTGAGCCATGTATCTAATCCTCTCCTGTGTGGCTGTCTGCTGAGTCGTGTATTATATGTGATCTGTATGGTGGTATTATGTTTGATCACTATGGTGGAATAAAGTAAGAACTATATGACGGACGGTATTAAATGAGAACTATAATGTGGGATTATGTGTGATCTATGTGATAGTATTATGTGCGAATTATATGGTGGTATTGTGTGTGTGTGATCTATAGGACGGTACAATGTGTGATCTATATGGTGGTATTATGTGAGAACTATATGTCGACACTATGTGAGAACTATATGACAGTATTAGGTGTGAACTAGAGTGAGTGCAACAAAATTAATAAAGGAGATGGGGAAACTACAATACCCAGAGAGAAAAAACACAAAAATTGAGCTTGGTTTGAGTTGATACACATGCAGCATATAAATGCATGTTGATATTGGCCATAAAACATAAAACCTACAAAAGACAAAGTGAGCAAAAACCCAGCTGTAACTAAATAAGTAAAAGCATAAGTGCATCTAAATAATACAGAGTTTTTAGTAATACTGTTTTTGATAGAAAGTAGCATGAAAGCCATCCCACCACGACAAGGTAACTGTTCGGGATAGTCCTACACTGTCTAATATTAAAAACCTTGCCTTGTGTCAAAGTTGACCTCAATGTGTGAACAAGGGCAGACAAAAGGACTGGGTCCCAAACAGTAGACACCAGTCTGGGGAAGAAGCCTTATATACAATTTCCAGCTCAGGAGAGGGAGGCCACACCCGGGCTTGCACAGAATGCAAAAATACAATACCCAGAGAGATTAGCAAAATCAGGATTATTTAGTCTAGAAAAAAGATGACTGAGGGGCGATCTAATAACCATGTAAAAGTATATAAGGGGACAAAACAAATATCTCTCAGAGGATCTGTTAATACCAAGGAAGATGACGGTCACAAGGGGGAATTCCCTGCGTCTGGAGGAGAGAAGGTTTTTCCACCATCATAGATAAGGATTCTTTACTGTTAGGGCAGTGAAAATCTGGGATTCCTTGCCTGAGGAGATGTGATGGCAAACTCAGTCGAGAGGTTCAAGAGAGGCCTGGATGTCTTCCTGGAGCATAACAATATTGTATCTTACAGTGATTAGGTTCTGCAGTAGATTTGGGGATTTATAGTGACGTAATATGGGCTGAACTGGATGGACAAATGTCTTTTTTCGGCCTTGCTAATTATGTGGCGGTATTATGTGTGAACACTATGGCAGAAAGAGACCCCATTGTAGGGTGGTTCTGGCTGAGCACCTACACGGGTCTGGGGTAATATAGGTTGCAGCGCCGCAGTATGACCTACAGCTAGGCGCAGTCATGGGAGGGTTGGTGAGGCAGCTGAAGAGAAGGGTCTCATTTTTATTGTTACTATATGGCTACATTTCCCCCCAGCCTGCTTCCCAGCGTCACCCCAGACTGCGCCTGTCGCCTCGCTTTCACACATCGCCAGTACAGGATGGAGAAAACAGGATCTGAGGAGGGGAATGGGGTCATTAGATGCAAAGTCAGGATCAGAACAGGCCATCAATCAGCAGAAATGTTTCCTGGATTTCTGTGGAGCAGACAAGCAGACGGTCCATCCATGTGTATAAAACACAGCGCTCTATGTACAATCCCTGGCTGCTCCGCTCACTGAACAGGGTGCCCCCCCATAGACCAGCACACTGCACTCCTGAAATACTCTGTGCTTCTGTCACCCTGCTCCCCTCACCATATATCTCCCAGAATTCTTGCTGCCTGCCATCCTCTGTGACTGTCCACTTG
Organism: Dendrobates tinctorius; assembly: GCF_039654945.1. Classification (NCBI taxonomy): domain Eukaryota; kingdom Metazoa; phylum Chordata; class Amphibia; order Anura; family Dendrobatidae; genus Dendrobates; species Dendrobates tinctorius. Next base: position 1,219,635 of record NW_027361917.1, on the reverse strand, counting down.
TCAGTATAACTTTGCAGTCACCAGCAAAAAGGCTGCTCACTGTGTTCCTAAATATCATCCTCTCTTATCCCTTAGTAAACACCCAGAAGGGGAGGGGAGGAGTGACATCACACCCATGTCATCAGACTCAGCCCATATCTACTGCAGGGCAGTAATGTGAGCTAGTTGTACACTAGGTTTTTGTCAAATTTCAGTAGCTGCTCCCCCTAGTGTTTAAAAGTGGAAATACCTATCCTTTTTAAAATTAGTTTTCATATTTTACTAAATTATAAGCAAATGATATTTTTTAAGAAAATGTAAACATTAATTCCTTACAGTTTTTCTATTGCTGGGAAAAAATTTTTTTCATGGTACCTTCCCTTTAAAACCGGGGTTTTCTTTGTGTGCTCTGAAGAACAGATGCAAATAGGAGGGTCATTCCTTTGTATGAGTCTCTTGCAGTTCTTTGAAAAATGGGGTTGTGTTTTTTTCTGTGGTCAAAAGAGGTATTTCATTGGGGTCTGACCTTCTTTACCAAAACACAGAAAGCCCTAGGAAAACTTTTACAACAGGTTGTATGGAGGATAACAACCTGGGTGTATATATCTCTTCTGCGTGAGTAGCTCAGTTTTTTCTTACCCGTGGAAGTGGTTATTGGTCTGAAAACTGAGGAAAAAAATCTATCGTCTTAGATAGTGGGGTGGTCGCCAACATGATGGATGCTCGGTTCTCATGGGACCTTGATCTTGCATGTAGGACTCTGGTGAAGCCCATCCCCATATGTGCAATTGACTCTGCAACTCTCCGTCAGGGAAATTTTACGCAAGTAGTGCATAATGTGAACCTGTGCATAGGGGCTCTTCACAGGGAGCTCCTTTCTTGTTATATCTTGGAAGGTCTCCCTACTCCTATTGTGTTAGGCTTTCCCTGGCTAACTGTGCATAATCCGGTTATTGACTGGCAGTCCAGAGAAATAGTCAAATTGAGTGATTTCTGCAAAAATTATTGCCTAGGTACCATCATTTCTACTATTTCCACTAAGACTATACCCTCTTTTCTGTATGATTTTGTGGATGTGTTTTCACAAAAGAGGTGCCAGGAACTGCCCACCACACCGTGTGTATGACTGCCCTGAAATCTTGCTCCCTAAGGGAAAATTACCCAGAACCAGATTATACAATCTGTCTGGCCCTGAAAGGTAAGCCATGAAGGATTACATCTCTTAGAGTCTTGCTAAAGGTCCCGTTACATTTAGAGATGCACCAGCGATCCCAACAACGATACGACCTGGTCAGGAACGCTGGTGCATCGCTAAATGGTCGCTAGTGAGCTGCCATACAGGCAGATCTCACCAGCGATACAGCGATGCTCAGTGGTTGTTACTTACCTGTCACACGCGGCGATGATGACGACTTCCGCATGTGTCGCTCGTCAGCGCCAGCAGGACGCAAGTGAGAATAAAATGGCCCAGGGCATTCTCACGCGATCAGCGATATACAGCGGGGGGGCCAGTCGGAGGTAAATGTCACTTGTAGCGAGATCGCTAGCGATATCGCTGTTGCGTCACAAAATCGGTGACTCTTTAGCGTTATCGCTAACGATATCGCTATGTGTAAAAGGCCCTTAAGGGTCATATTAGACGCTCCTCTTCGCCGGTAGCTGTGGGGTGATTCTTTTTTGTTAAAAAGAAACATAAGGGCATTTGTCTCTGTTTATATTTTCGTGAGATAAATCAGATTACTATCCGGGGCCCTTATCCCCTCCCACTCATTCCCGATTTTTTCAGATTGTTGGAGCAAAATGGTTCTCTAAGCTGGACCTCAGAGGAGCCTGTAGTCTGATTAGGATCAAGGTGAGGATTGAGTGGAAGACAGCCAGAAGGGCTTTATGAAAACTTGTCATGCCCTTTGGTTTGATTAATGCCTCGCCATTTTCCAACATTTCGTTAACGACATTTTTTGTCACCTTGAGGATAGATTTCTAGTGGTGTATCTTGCCGATATTGTAATATCTACACCTGATCTCAAGTCACATCAGGTATACGTCCAGCAGGTGTTATAGGTTTTACGAGATAATCAACTGCTGTGTCTACAGCAGGTTTCCGGATAGACCCTGATGAGGTCTGTTCAATTCTGGAATGGGATCTGCCAGAAAATCTGAAAGCGTTGCAATGCTTTTTTGGAGTTTGCTAACTACTATCGTAAGTTTATAAAAAATTCTTGTCGATTGTCAAGCCCCTCAATGACATGAAAGGTATGGACTTCTCGAGGTGGTCCGACTGCGCCGTCCAGGCATTTTCTTCTTTGAAGAAATGCTTTTCCACTGCTCCTGAACTCCTTCAAACCAATGTTTAATAATCATTTATTGTTGAAGTTGATGCATCTGAGGCGGGGTCGGGGCTTTGTTGTCACACGGGTTCATCCCCTGGTAAGTGGCACCCATGTGACTTCTTTTCTTAAAAAAATAACCTTAGTTGAAAGGAACTATGATGTAGGCAATAGAGAACTTTTTGCCACGGTTGTCAGGTCCGGACCTCAGTGTGAATGATTTTGTATGGCTGTCTAGCAGAAATATTAAACTGAAAATTCCTTCCTGGAAATTAGGTCCTACGTTCATTGGTCCTTACAACATGGTCGCCGTAATTAATGATAATAATCTTTATTTTTCTATAGCGCTAACAAACTCCGCAGCTCTTTACAGTTTGCACACATTATCGGTAACCCTGTGGTCTTTCGTCTTGAGCTTCCTCTAACTCTTAAAAGCCACATTGTTTTCCACAGGTGATTGCTCAAAAAATATAAAGCGCCTGTGGAGCCGTCACCCTTTCTGCCGCCACCGATTGTAGTTTAAGGTAATTTGAACTTCCCGGTGGCAAAATTGTGGATTCTCGTATAGTTGGCCTCTCTTTACAATACTTAGTCTGCTCATGAATATAACGCTTCCAGTGCACTATGTGGGCACCGGCATCTGAGGTTAATTCCAGTAAACTAATTCCGTCCTTCCCTAGCTCTTTTGATAGATTGGTATATAGGCATAGGAAATATCAACATGTTGGGTCAGTGGTGTGGCTCCAATGTTACTATGCTATCATCTTGTGAATTAGTGGATTCCATTAGTGAACTGATAGGATGGTCGCTTTCGCCTAACTAAAAATGGTGTCTTTGTTTAGCTGGAGTTGGACTGAATAAATGTTTCTGGTATTCTAAGTGATATAGATGTGGCATGTTGTTTCCATGCCTCTGTAAATTGAATCAAATCTTTATAATCTGATTCTTGCCTTAATACATTTGTTGCTGTATATAGTATGTTACCTTTATATATTGTATTCGCTGTCTGTTACCATCCTAGATGGTTGATTGTTCTATTCAATATTTGTTTGATATACAGTATATGATGTGTTGTTGTTCTTTTCTCCTTGATGAAATCAAGTTTAAAAAAAATATATTCATATTTATTTAAAATGAACGAGTGATTGTGCGCCCTTAGGGCGCACGCTGGAATTACGAACCACGCAATGGGGTGTAACCATGCACCAGACAGGCCTATGTGCAGACTAACAGCAAACACAAATACCTCTCCTGCCACTCCTACCTTGTGTATGCAAAAGCTCTGTGGTTAATTTTGTTCGGGTACAGTTTTTCGATAGCGCTATCCAAGAAGAAAGTGCACAGGTAGAGCTTATCCCATAGCTCTATTCCTAAAGGAAATGAACGGGTAGAACTATCTGATAGCGCTATCCCTCAATGTTCCTGAGCGTAAGCTTTTTCACATGGTTGAGCGCACTTGGGATCTGCCCCCAAGGCCCTGCCCATGCCCAATGTTTGGTCCGTAGACCGCGGCTAGGAGTTAGTCCCGCTTTTGCTGCTCGTTGTCGTGCAGCATTAGATGTTCTACGTGATTCAGTCTTCATTTCCTTTTATCCGGCTTGCAGGAAGATGATATGATGCAGCACATATGGTTTTAGTTGTCTTTCTGTCACCCTAGCCATAGTTGTTACCCTCTGAATATTATACGGGCATTTTGAAGGCCTGGGTGTTTTCCCTTAGACAGATGGTGATACCTTCTCGGGAGATCTTTAAAGACAAACTCTGAGGAAAAGGAGAAAACACATTTATCAGACATCATTAGCACGTTCTATCTCTGTCATCTATTTCATATAATAATTTGGATTTTTCAATGTAACAAATCTATCAGAAACATGTTTTGTGCTTATAAGACCCTCACCTCAGTTACTCACCTGGAAATCAGTATAGTTAGTTATTTGGTGGATTATCAAGCCGACGAATCCCATCCACTCAGTTATCATGCCGGTCCTATCCACGATCTGCAGAAGGTAGAAGATAGAGGACGTTACTTCATGGCTGTACTCACCAGTGCATCTGCCATGGAATGAGATGGTAGGACGTCTTGTTCACCAAGAGATAATGGTTTACCTTTACACCGGACACTAGTGAATTGTGCAAGATGGTGAAACGTAAACTTACCGTCATACAGTAGCCACTACATAATTGCTTGTAGTCAATGCACATACTTGCACCCACTGGAAGGACGTGTTAAGAAAAGTACCAAAATCCTATTATTATAGTGTTTCCTATAATAATGACTGAACTATGAAATAATGGTCACAGTAGAGCCCACCTTACACACCTAAACACACTGACTTATCTAGAAAAGGATACTTATCAGCAGAAAAGCTATCGTCAGCAAAGTTGCTGCCAATCTAAAGTGGCACATGCACCGACTGCTGAAGGATCTCTTGTACAGGCACACAGATTGACATAAGTTGTAAATGGCAAGAAGAAAAAAGCCATTCCTGCGCCTATCCTGTGCGCTGTAGGATTGATTGTCACCTACAAGAAGAAATATATGACTGTCAGCAATATGTCATCATGGAGATCTGAGAACTTATAAGAGCAGGATCCGCCCCACTGTAATATAAAGGACTCCAGGTTCTCACCACAGTATATAATCTACTGAACCTGAGGTCCTGAGTATTACTGGAGACTTTTTATAAAACCTAGTAACTTACCGAAAATACATCATTAATTATGTTCGCAATGCTCACAATCCATCCATCAATGAGGAGGATTTTCTGGCAGATGATATATCGCTTCTCCGATGGCTCAGACTGAATAATCATAAACCTGTACTGGATGTAAGCGATGCCAGCTCCTGAAATAGACAAAGCAAGTTATCAACCAGATATTTCCATGCCACTATGATAGAAAACCTAATCTTAAGAATGCACCAATGAGCTGAAGAGGTTTAGAGATTTAAAGGGGTTCTCTGGACCTTTGATGGCCTATCCTTATATCAAATTGATGGATTATTGAAGGAGCGCCCACATATTTTTCATTGCTTACCAGGCACAGATCCTTACTTTTGATGAGAGTTGTGCCTGATATTACAGCTGTGTCTCATTTACTTTAGTAATAATAATAATAATAATAATAATAATAATAATCTTTATTTATATAGCGCCAACATATTCCGCAGCGCTTTACAGTTTAACAGCGAGGACCAGCTGACGGTGCTGGAAACCGGAGGGGCAGCAGAAAGAACAAGAGCCAATGGCACAACTGTGGACCAACTGACGGTGCTGGAACACGGTTACTAAGCAGGAGGTACCTGTGCTACAAAGCACTACCAAGGACTAGCAGACGTTGCTGGAACTCGGATACCAAGAAGGAGGCACCTAGGCCAAAGGCTCTGCCGAGAACCAGCTGACGGTGCAGGAACCCGGATGGGTAGCAGAAGCTGCAAGAGCAAATGAAACTAGCGAGGACCACCTGACGGTGCAGGAACCCGGAGGGGCAGCAGAAGGAAGAAGAGCCAATGGGACAACCGTGGACCAGCTGACGGTGCTGGAACACGGTTACTAAGCAGGAGGTACCGGTGCTACAAAGCACTACCAAGGACCAGCAGACGTTGCTGGAACTTGGATACCGAGAAGGAGGCACCTAGACCCAAGACTCTGCCGAGAACCAGCTGACGGTGCTGGAACCCGGATGGGTAGCAGAAGGTACCCATAATCAACAAAGTTGCAAGGCCTCGAGCAGGACGCAGTTACCGAATCCCACAGTCCAACAGGGGGTGCTTGTCCTATTGGCACTATGGAACCAGCCTTTAGTACCAGAACCCGCAGCCCACGTAGGAATAAACGAAACTGCAAGCACCATAGACTCGGCTAACCCGACCGCAACACGACAGGTCAACGTATTGGTGGCAAAGTGACGTTGACACTACCCAGAAACAGCAGGCGTGCTGGAACCAGGCTGGGCAGGAGGGAGTACCCGTGCCAAAGACACTGCCGAGAACCAGCTGATGGTGCTGGAACCCGGATGGGTAGCAGAAAAAACAAGAGCCAATGGCCCAACTGTGGACCAGCTGACGGTGCTGGAACGCGGTTTCTAAGCAGGAGGTTCCTGTGCTTTAAAGCACTACCAATAATCAGCAGACGTTGCTGGAACTCAGACACCAAGAAGGAGGCACCTTGGCCAAGGGCTCTGCCGAGAAACAGCTGATGGTGCTGGAACCCGGCTGGGCAGGAGCGAGTACCCGTGCCAAAGACACTGCCGAGAACCAGCTGACGGTGCTGGAACCCGGATGGGTAGCAGAAGAAACAAGAGCCAATGGCACAACTGTAGACCAGCTGACGGTGCTGGAACACGGTTTCTAAGCAGGAGGTACCTGTGCTTTAAAGCACTACCAAGAACCAGCAGACGTTGCAGGAACTCGGACACAGAGAAGGAGGCACCTCGGCCAAAGGCTCTGCCGAGAAACAGCTGACGGTGCTGGAACCCGGCTGGGCAGGAGGGAGTACCCGTGCCAAAGACACTGCCGAGAACCAACTGACGGTGCTGGAACCCGGATGGGTAGCAGAAGGTACCCATAATCAACAAAGTTGCAAGGCCGCGAGCAGGACGCAGTTACCGAATCCCACAGTCCAACAGGGGGTTCTTGTCCTATTGGCACTATGGAACCAGCCTTTAGTACCAGAACCCGCAGCCCACATAGGAATCACCGAAACTGCAGGCACCATAGACTCGGCTAACCCGACCGCAACACGACAGGACAACGTATTGGTGGCAAAGTGACGTTGACACTACCCAGAAACAGCAGGCGTGCTGGAACCAGGCTGGGCAGGAGGGAGTACCCATGCCAAAGACACTGCCGAGAACCAGCTGACAGTGCTGGAACCCGGATGGGTAGCAGAAGAAACAAGAGCCAATGGCCCAACTGTGGACCAGCTGACGGTGCTGGAACACGGTTTCTAAGCAGGAGGTTCCTGTGCTTTAAAGCACTACCAAGAACCAGCAGACGTTGCTGGAACTCGGACACCGAGAAGGAGGCACCTTGGCCAAGGGCTCTGCCGAGAAACAGATGATGGTGCTGGAACCCGGCTGGGCAGGAGGGAGTACCCGTGCCAAAGACACTGCCGAGAACCAGCTGACGGTGCTGGAACCCGGATGGGTAGCAGAAGAAACAAGAGCCAATGGCACAACTGTGGACCAGCTGACGGTGCTGGAACACGGTTTCTAAGCAGGAGGTACCTGTGCTTTAAAGCACTACCAAGAACCAGCAGACGTTGCTGGAACTCGGACACAGAGAAGGAGGCACCTCGGCCAAAGGCTCTGCCGAGAAACAGCTGACGGTGCTGGAACCCGGCTGGGCAGGAGGGAGTACCCGTGCCAAAGACACTGCCGAGAGCCAACTGACGGTGCTGGAACCTGGATGGGTAGCAGAAGAAACAAGAGCCAATGGCCCAACTGTGGACCAGCTGACGGTGCTGGAACACGGTTTCTAAGCAGAGGTTCCTGTGCTTTAAAGCACTACCAAGAACCAGCAGACGTTGCTGGAACTCGGACACCTAGAAGGAGGCACCTTGGCCAAGGGCTCTGCCGAGAAACAGCTGATGGTGCTGGAACCCGGCTGGGCAGGAGGGAGTACCCATGCCAATGACACTGCTGAGAACCAGCTGATGGTGCTGGAACCCGGATGGGTAGCAGAAGAAACAAGAGCCAATGGCACAACTGTGGACCAGCTGACGGTGCTGGAACACGGTTTCTAAGCAGGAGGTACCTGTGCTTTAAAGCACTACCAAGAACCAGCAGACGTTGCTGGAACTCGGACACAGAGAAGGAGGCACCTCGGACAAAGGCTCTGCCGAGAAACAGCTGATGGTGCTGGAACCCGGCTGGGCAGGAGGGAGAACCCGTGCCAAAGACACTGCCGAGAACCAACTGACGGTGCTGGAACCCGGATGGGTAGCAGAAGGTACCCATAATCAACAAAGTTGCAAGGCCGCGAGCAGGACGCAGTTACCGAATCCCACAGTCCAACAGGGGGTGCTTGTCCTATTGGCACTATGGAACCAGCCTTTAGTACCAGAACCCGCAGCCCACATAGGAATCACCGAAACTGCAGGCACCATAGACTCGGCTAACCCGACCGCAACACGACAGGACATCGTATTGGTGGCAAAGTGACGTTGACACTACCCAGAAACAGCAGGCGTGCTGGAACCAGGCTGGTCAGGAGGAAGTACCTGTGCCAAAGACACTGCCGAGAACCAGCTGACGGTGCTGGAACCTGGATGGGTAGCAGAAGAAACAAGAACCAATGGCACAACTGTGGACCAGCTGACGGTGCTGGAACACGGTTTCTAAGCAGGAGGTATCTGTGCTTTAAAGCACTACCAAGAACCAGCAGACGTTGCTGGAACTCGGACACAGAGAAGGAGGCACCTCGGCCAAAGGCTCTGCCGAGAAACAGCTGACGGTGCTGGAACCTGGCTGGGCAGGAGGGAGTACCCGTGCCAAAGACACTGCCGAGAACCAACTGATGGTGCTGGAACCCGGATGGGTAGCAGAAGGTACCCATAATCAACAAAGTTGCAAGGCCGCGAGCAGGACGCAGTTACCGAATCCCACAGTCCAACAGGGGGTGCTTGTCCTATTGGCACTACGGAACCAGCCTTTAGTACCAGAACCCGCAGCCCACATAGGAATCACCGAAACTGCAGGCACCATAGACTCGGCTAACCCGACCGCAACACGACAGGACAACGTATTGGTGGCAAAGTGACGTTGACACTACTCAGAAACAGCAGGCGTGCTGGAACCAGGCTGGGCAGGAGGGAGTACCCGTGCCAAAGACACTGCCGAGAACCAGCTGACGGTGCTGGAACCCGGATGGGTAGCAGAAGAAACAAGAGCCAATGGCACAACTGTGGACCAGCTGACGGTGCTGGAACACGGTTTCTAAGCAGGAGGTACCTGTGCTAAAAAGCACTACCAAGAACCAGCAGCAGACGTTGCTGGAACTTGGACACCGAGAAGGAGGCACCTCGGCCAAAGGCTCTGCCGAGAACCAGCTGATGGTGCTGGAACCCGGCTGGGCAGGAGGGAGTACCCGTGCCAAAGACACTGCCGAGAACCAGCTGACGGTGCTGGAACCCGGATGGGTAGCAGAAGGTACCCATAATCAACAAAGTTGCAAGGCGGCGAGCAGGGCGCAGTTACCGAATCCCACAGTCCAACAGAGGGTGCTTGTCCTATTGGCACTACGGAAACCAGCCTTTAGTACCAGAACCTGCAGCCCACATAGGAAGCACCGAAACTGCAGGCACCATAGACTCGGCTAACACCGACCGCAACACGACAGGACAACGTATCGGTAGCAAAGTGACGTAGACACTACCCGGAAACAGCAGGCATGCTGGAACCAGGCTGGGCAGGAGGGAGTACCCGTGCCAAAGACACTTCTGAGCAGCAAGTGGCGATGTTGAAGCCCAGGGGTCAATCATGCAGCAGGATTAGGCCTACTTGGAGCGAGTTTTACATTGGTTGTACACAACTACTGATTGTAACTGTGCTCCACTTCAGCCTCTGCCTCTACTGTCTCTAGTATTTCCCCTGGCCTCCAACCCCGCCAGTTGCTGCTCTGAAGTGTCGTCTGCACAATCCACACTTTTTTCTGGGTTACAGGGGTTCAGTCACGTCAGTTGATCCCATGATGTGTGTCCGGCAAGGTCTCCTGCTCTGTCCACATTCCCACTACTAGTAATGGGAATGGGGACAGAGCAGGAGACATTGCCGGACACACATCAGGGGATCAACTGACGTGACTGAGCCCCAGTAACACAGGAACAAGTGTGGTTTGTGCAGACGACACTTCAGAGCAGCGACAGGCGGGGTTGGAGGCCAGGGGAAATACTAGAGACAGTAGAGCCAGAGGCCGAAGTGGACCACGGTTAAAAATCAGTAGTAGTGTGACGGTGTAGGCAGCAGGAAACTTTGCCATTCACACAGCAGGGGAGCAGCTGGCGTTACCGAACCCCACAGACACAGGAGCGAGTGTTTCTATCTGTGCGGACGGCACTTCCAAGCTACAACTGGCTGTGTTGGAGCCCAGGATCAATGCTCCGAGCAGGCTGAGGCCTACTTGGAGCAAGTAGAAAATAAGATGTTGCGTGATTTTGGAGGCAGCAGGAGACTTTGCCATCCGCACAGCAGGGGAACAGCTGGCGTTACTGAACCCCACAGACACAGGAGAGAGTGTTTCTATCTGTGCGGACGGCACTTCCAATCTACAACTGGCTGTGTTGGAGCCCAGGATGAAGCCTGCAGCAGGCGGAGGCCAACTTGCAGCTGGTTTTATAGAGGTTCTAGACTACTACTGATTGTAACCTTGCTCCACTATGGCCTCTGGCTCCACTCTCTCTAGTATTTCCCCTGGCCTCCAACCCCGCCAGTTACAGCTCTGAAGTGGCGTCTGCACAATCCACACTTGTTCCTGTGTTACTGTGGCTCAGTCACGTCAGTTGATCCCCTGACGTGTATCTGGCAAGGTCTCCTGCTCAGTCCTCATTCACACTACTAGTAATGGGAATGTGGACAGAGCAGGAGACATTGCTGGACACACATCAGGGGATCAACTGACGTGACTGAGCCCCAGTAACTCATGAACAAGTGTGGATTGTGCAGACGCCACTTCAGAGCAACAACTGGCGGGGTTGGAGGCCTGGGAAAAACTAGAGACAGTGGAGCTAGAGGCCTAAGTGGAGCACGATTAAAAATCAGTAGTAGTTTGAATGTGGATGGAGCAGGAGACTTTGCCGTCTACACAGCAGGGGAACAGCTGTCATTTCTGAACCCCACTAACACAGGAGCTAGTGTGTTTTTCTATGGGAAGACGACACTTCTGAACACCAACTGGCATTGTTGGAGCCCAGGTTGAGGCATGGAGCAGGCTGAGGCCTGATGTTTTGGGCATGTGGAGTCAGCAGGAGACATTGCCGTCTACACAGCAGGGGAACAGCTGGCTTTACTGAACCCCACTAACACAGGAGCTAGTGGGTTTTCCTCTGTGAAGACGGCACTTCTGAACACCAACTGGCGTTGTTGGAGCCCAGGATGAGGCATGCAGCAGGCGGAGGCCAACTTGCAGCTGGTTTTATAGAGGTTGTAGACTACAACTGATTGTAACCATGCTCCACTTAGGCCTCTGGCTCCACTCTCTCTAGTATTTCCCCTGGCTTCCAACCCCGCCAGTTACAGCTCTGAAGTGGCGTCAGCACAATCCACACTTGTTCCTGTGTTGCTGGGGCTCAGTCCCATCAGTTGATCCCCTGATGTGTGTCCGGCAAGGTCTCCTGCTCTGTCCTCATTTACACTACTAGTAATGGGAATGTGGACAGAGCAGGAGACCTTGCCGGACACACATCAGGGGATCAACTGACGTGACTGAGCCCAAGTAACACAGGAACAAGTGTGGATTGTGCAGACGCCACTTCAGAGCTGTAACAGGCGGGGTTGGAGGCCAGGGGAAATACTAGAGACAGTGGAGCCAGAGACCTAAGTGGAGCACGGTTAAAAATCAGTAGGAGTTTGAATGTGGATGGAGCAGGAGACTTTGCCATCCACACAGCAGGGGAGTAGCTGGCGTTACTGAACCCCAGTAACACAGGAGCAAGTGTGTTTTTCTTTGTGCAGATGACACATCTGAGCGACAACTGACTGTGTTGAAGCCCAGGGATTATAGTTCAGGTGGTAGAAACATGAACACAGCAGGAGACCTGAATACAGTTGCCAACCAATTATTTAGTTGGGAAGAGGACTGGCAAACTCTGGAGAGATCCAGGCCTTGTTCATTTTCAGAAAAGTAAGCCGGTCGACGTTATCGGAAGATAGTCGCGTGCGACGGTCTGTTAGTACACCACCTGCGGCACTAAAGATGCGTTCCGATAATACACTGGCAGCAGAGCAAGCCAACACCTCCAATGCATGCTGGCTAAGCTCTGGCCATGTATCCAGCTTAGAGACCCAAAACTTGAAGGGGGAAGAGCCATCTGGGAGTACAGTCACAGGGCAAGACATGTAGTCTGTCACCATCTGACGGAAACGTTGCCTCCTGCTGACTGGAGCCATCTGTGATGGTGTAGACAATTGTGGCGGACACACAAAACTTTGCCACATTTGGGCCATAGTAGTCTTGCCTTGTGCTGAGGCGCTGCCTCTGCTCCCTCTTTGTGCCGAGTTTCCTCCACTGCCTCGACGCACAGAGCTGCTTTGTAAAGCACTAGCACCACTGCTGTTGGGTGGAATGGAAAACATGATGGACTGCACCAGTGTGTCTTGGTACTCCCGCAGTTTACGCTCCTGGTTCAATGTTGGTATGAGGCTTTGTAAGTTGTCCCGGTAGCGAGGATCTAGGAGGGTGTACACCCAATAATCAGCCGTGTAGAGAATGTGGGCGATGCGGCGGTCGTTTCTCAGGCACTGCAGCATGAAATCAACCATGTGCTGCAGACTCCCAACTGCCAAAGAACCCCTGTCCCCTGCTTGAGGCATGATCTCTGCCTGCTCTGCTGTCATGTCGGACGCTGTTCACACCACTGCGTCCGGCAGGCAGAGGTAGTTCCACCTCCAGCCACTATAGCCTCAGTGGCGCCGGCTTGATCTTCAGGCTCTCGGGGGTTAATCCTGCTGGAGACCAGGTTGGATGGTTAGTCACGCCCACAGTCTTTAAATAGTCATGCTGGCCTATGGGCGTCGCCGATTATAGCTTGTGTTTCATACCAAGTGGTTCCGGTCTGGAGTGGAGGTGTTGCAGAGAGAGAGAGATTCGTGTCTGGTGGCGTATGATCCGTTGTTTTCCTTTCTCCTTCCCATATTTGTGTTTACTTGTGCCCTGTTCACATTACTGTATATTCCTGTGTGTGTGCGGCGCAGTGCAGTTTAAGTTCTCCCTGTCTGTCATATTTGTGTGGGGGCTTTGGTGTTGTGACTCCTCACTGGGTGGAGGGTGGAGGGTTAAGTGCAGGGCTGAGCAGGAGATAAGGAAAGGGTGGAGGCTCAGGCATTTGCACCATCAGCAAAAACCCTGGGTTGAGGGTCAGACAGGGTTTCCCCTAGTTATAGAGACATCACTGGGGCCCCGGGAGTTACAGCCTTAGTTGAACTAAGCCCCCCGTGACATTATAATCGGCCCACATTTTTTCAGGAGTCCATGGATCCATTAGAGTCCATAACCCGCCAGTTGGCGGCGCTGTCCATACAGGTCTCCGAGTTGAAAGGAGCAGTTCAGCAGCAGGCCCTGGTAGTAGCGAAGGTGCAAACGGCATCTGTAGGTATCGGTGCAGAGCCGAAGTTTCCGCTGCCAGAACGATTTTCAGGGGATCGCAGCAAATTTGTCGTATTTCGGGAGGCCTGCAAGTTATACTTCCGCATGCGGCCAATCTCCTCAGGTAATGAGGCCCAGCGGGTAGGGCTAGTGTTGTCATTACTGAGTGGTGAGCCCCAAGCATGGGCATTTTCTTTACCAGCTGACTCTGCTACATTTCATTCTGTTGATAATGTTTTTTCTGCCCTCGGGCTCATTTACGATGATCCTGACCGACTGGCTCTAGCGGAATCTAAAATCCGCGCCCTCCGCCAGGGGGAGCGCTTGGCAGAGGACTATTGTTCAGAATTTCGCCACTGGGCCGTAGACACACAGTGGAATGACCCAGCCCTGCGGAGCCAGTTTATTCATGGGGTATCAGAGAGGGTTAAACAAGCCCTCCTGATGTATGAGACTCCGGCATCGTTGGAGTCTGCCATGAGTTTGGTGATACGTATTGATCGCCGTTTTCGTCAGGGGGCACAGGAGACGCTACCTCTGGGGGAAAGCAGAGGTGCAAGTGTGGTTGAAGTTGATGAGTTCCCTGAACCTATGCAGATCGCTGGCGTGGCACAGGTTAAGCATCGCGCTCCGGGATTCCGGAAGCCCGGAGCATGTTTCTACTGTGGTAAAAGTGGTCATTATGTTAACGTTTGCCCGGTACTACCTAAGAGGGTCACATCGGTGGAAAACTGTTAAGCTCAGTGGGTATGGAGGAGACCCAACTGAGCGTATGCATATCCTCCATGATGGTATCTCAATGTATGCTCCCTGCCAAGGTTATTATCGCGGGCAGAGAGCTACCAATATCAGTATTTGTGGATAGCGGTTCCGCCACCAATCTCATAGATGAGAAGTTTGCACACACCGCTGGGTTTAAGATCGAAAAACTTCCTCACCCCATACAGGTGGTGACCATTAATGCTGTTCCCCTCCCTCAAGGGGAGATTACGGAGTTTGTGGCAGAGGTGAAACTCCACATTGGGGTCCTACATTCTGAGTCGGTTACATGTAGGGTCCTCTGTAATCTCCCAGCACAAATGGTCCTGGGTTTTCCATGGTTGTCCAGGCACAACCCGGTAATTGATTGGACAACTCAGGACATAGTACAATGGAGTGGTTTCTGCCAAGACAATTGCTTGGCCACATGTGTGTCCGCCGTGACGCCCAGCCTGCCGGAGGCTTTGCAGGATTTCGCGGATGTTTTCTCTGAGAAGGGTTGCTCAGAACTGCCTCCACATAGAGCCTATGACTGTGCGATTAGGTTAAAACCCGGGGCCAAATTACCTAAGGCCAGGATTTTTAATATTTCTGGTCCTGAGAGACAAGCTCTGAAAGACTACATCGCGGAGAGTCTGTGCAAAGGACACATCCGACCTTCGTCCTCGCCTGTAGCCGTGGGTTTTTTCTTCATTAAGAAGAAAGATGGGGGGTTACGCCCGTGTCTGGATTTCCGAGAGTTAAACCAGATTACTATCCGTGATCCCTACCCAATGCCGTTAATCCCGGATTTGTTCAACCAGGTAGCGGGGGCGAAATGGTTTTCCAAGCTGGACCTCAGGGGGGCGTATAACCTCATAAGGGTCCGTCAAGGGGATGAGTGGAAGACGGCATTTAACACTCCTGAGGGTCATTTTGAGAGTCTGGTTATGCCGTTTGGGTTGACCACCGCGCCTGCCGTTTTCCAACATTTTATTAATGATGTATTTGCTCATATCCTGGGGAGATTTGTGATTGTATACCTGGATGATATCCTCATTTATTCTAGCGATCGGGACACTCATTTGGAGCATGTCAGGCAGGTGTTACAGTTGCTCCGGGAGAACCAGCTCTATGCTAAGCTGGAAAAATGTTTATTTTTTGTCCAGGAGTTGCCCTTTTTAGGATATATTGTGTCCGCAGCCGGGTTTAAAATGGACACCGCTAAGGTGCAAGCGGTGCTGCAATGGGAGAGGCCGGAGAGTCTGAAAGCACTCCAGCGGTTCCTTGGGTTTGCCAATTACTATAGGAAATTTATAAAACACATTTCGACTATCGCCAAACCGCTCACGGACATGACAAAAAAGGGTGCCGATCTAGCGAACTGGCCTGAGGTGGCTATACGTGCATTTGAGCGTCTGAAGAATAGTTTTGCTTCAGCCCCCATTCTGGTGCAACCAGACGTGTCTAAACCTTTTGTGGTGGAGGTTGATGCGTCGGAGGTGGGAGTGGGGGCAGTACTGTCTCAAGGCTCGTCCTTGAGCGAGATGCATCCATGGGCCTACTTCTCCAAGAAGCTGTCGCCGGCCGAACGGAATTATGATATCGGCAACAGGGAGTTGTTGGCCATCAAATTGGCTTTTGAGGAATGGCGACACTTCTTGGAGGGGGCGGCTCACCAGGTCACAGTCATCACCGACCATAAGAATCTGCTCAATCTGGAGTCGGCCAAGCGTCTGTCTCCTAGGCAGGCCCGCTGGGCATTGTTTTTTACTCGTTTCAATTTTCTTGTGACTTACCGTCCCGGGGCTAAAAACACCAAGGCGGATGCTTTGTCTAGGTGTTTTCCGGGGGGAGAACCTCGGGAAGAGCCGGTACCCATCCTCCAGAAAGGGGTAGTCGTCTCTGCTCTCACGACGGAGGTAGAGGCGGAGATTGCCGAGGCCCAAGAGGAGGTACCACCAGGACTTCCCGCCAACAAATCATTTGTACCCCTGCATCTTCGGCTTAAGCTGTTGAAAGAACACCACGACTCGGTACTGGCTGGTCATCCAGGGGTGAGGGGCACCTTAGAGCTGGTATCGCGTCGTTTCTGGTGGCCCAAAATCCGGCAGGACGTGGTCTCATACGTGGCAGCTTGAATCACGTGCGCTAGGGCTAAGTCACCCCGTACCCATCCTGCTGGCACGCTACAGCCTCTGGGGGTACCCAATAGGCCATGGACAGAAATCTCCATGGATTTCATCACTGACTTGCCAGCCTCGGCGGGGAACACGGTCATCCTGGTGGTGGTTGACCGTTTTTCAAAGATGGCGCATTTTGTGGCGTTGTCTTCATTGCCCAATGCTAAGACATTGGCTCAGGTATTTGTGAAGGAGGTGGTCAGACTCCACAGAGTACCGTCGGACATAGTATCTGATAGGGGTACGCAATTTGTGGTGAGGTTTTGGAAAGCTTTTTGCTCACGTTTGGGGATCAAGTTGTCACATTCATCGGCGTTTCATCCACACTCTAATGGACAAACTGAGCACATGAACCAAAATCTAGAACAGTATTTACGATGCTTTGTGTCCGACAACCAGGAGGAGTGGTCTACTTTCCTTCCTCTGGCCGAATTCGCGTTAAATAATCACCGCCAAGAGTCATCGGGAGAGTCTCCATTCTTTTGTGTGTACGGTCAACATCCTCAGTTTTGTACCTTACGTCAGGGTGACTCGGGGGGTGTCCCGGAGGAGGATCAGCTAGGAGCCCAATTGTCATCAGTCTGGAGGCGGGTGAAACAGCGTTTGTTGAGCATGAGTGCCAGGTACAAACGGGTGGCTGACAGTAGACGCGTGCCAGGTCCGGACCTGTGTGTGGGTGAATGGGTGTGGTTAGCTACGAAGAACATAAAACTCAAAATTCCATCTTTAAAACTGGGTCCAAGGTTTATTGGGCCTTTTAGGATTTCTGCCATCATTAACCCAGTGGCTTATCGGTTGGTACTTCCCGCGGTGTACAAGATACACAACGTGTTTCACAGGGCTTTATTGAAAAAGGTGGTAGGCTTGGTGGACACGACGCCGATGCCACCTCCAGTCATGGTGGATGGCGATTTAGAGTTTGAGGTCGCCAAGGTAGTGGACTCTCGAGTAGTACGCCGTACTCTTCAGTATTTGGTGCACTGGCGGGGGTATGGTCCGGAGGAGAGGTCTTGGGTTCCAGCCTCAGACATACATGCGGATCGGCTGGTCAGTTCTTTTCACCGTCGTCATCCGGACAAGCCAGGTCCTATGAGTCTTGAGGGTCCGGAGGTCCCTCGTAGAAGACGGGGTAATGTCATGTCGGACGCTGTTCACACCACTGCGTCCGGCAGGCAGAGGTAGTTCCACCTCCAGCCACTATAGCCTCAGTGGCGCCGGCTTGATCTTCAGGCTCTCGGGGGTTAATCCTGCTGGAGACCAGGTTGGATGGTTAGTCACGCCCACAGTCTTTAAATAGTCATGCTGGCCTATGGGCGTCGCCGATTATAGCTTGTGTTTCATACCAAGTGGTTCCGGTCTGCAGTGGAGGTGTTGCAGAGAGAGAGAGATTCGTGTCTGGTGGCGTATGATCCGTTGTTTTCCTTTCTCCTTCCCATATTTGTGTTTACTTGTGCCCTGTTCACATTACTGTATATTCCTGTGTGTGTGCGGCGCAGTGCAGTTTAAGTTCTCCCTGTCTGTCATATTTGTGTGGGGGCTTTGGTGTTGTGACTCCTCACTGGGTGGAGGGTGGAGGGTTAAGTGCAGGGCTGAGCAGGAGATAAGGAAAGAGTGGAGGCTCAGGCATTTGCACCATCAGCAAAAACCCTGGGTTGAGGGTCAGACAGGGTTTCCCCTAGTTATAGAGACATCACAGGGGCCCCGGGAGTTACAGCCTTAGTTGAACTAAGCCCCCCGTGACATCTGCATCACCACACCCTCGCTGTACATACTGACTAGAGCTTTGTGTACCTCCCTCCTCTGGAGAGATGTCTTCCTCCTCCATCGACTCCTCCTCATCCTCCTCACAAAGTGTCCCCTGCCTAGGCCTTTGTGAGGAACCATGTAGCGCAGGCTGTCCAGAAGCAGATGGCATTTGGGACTCCTCATCCTCCATCTCTTCCAAAACCTCATCCCTTAGTGCTTGCAGTGTTTTTTGAAGCAGGCAGATAAGGGGGACAGTCATGCTGACTAGTGCAACATCTGCACTCGCCATCCGCTTGGAATCATCGAAGGCACGCAAAACGAGGCAGATGTCCTTCATAGAGGCCCACTCAGTGGTGCTGAAGTGTGACCGGCGCACAGTGCGACTTGTTTGCGCCTGATGCAGCTGGTACTCCATGACTGCTGCCTGCTGCTCACACAACCGCTCCAACATATGTAACGTTGAATTCCACCTGGTGGGTAGGTCACATATGATGCGATGTTCCGGAAGGCGTAGTCGGCGCTGCAGAGCAGCAAGGCGCGATCTTGCCATGCTGGAACGCCGCAAGTGAGCGCACTCTATGCGGACCTTGTGCAGCAGTGCATCAAGATCCGGATAGTCCCTCAGAAAGCTCTGCATGACCAAGTTCAGCACATGTGCCAGACATGGGATGTGAGTGAGGTTGCCTAAGCCAAGAGCTTCCACCAGATTTCGGCCATTGTCACACACTACCAAGCCTGGCTGGAGATTCGCTGGCACAGACCACACGTCGCTCTCCTGCTTGATGGCATTCCAGAGCTCCTGCGCTGTGTGGCTTCGATTCCCCAAAGAAATTAATTTGAGTACGGCCTGTTGACGTTTGGCCACGGCTGTGCTCATATCGGTCGTAACAGGCACCTGCTGCGCTGTTTCTGAGGAACTTGAGTAGGAGAAGGAGTCTATGTGTACAGACTGGATTCCTGCAATCCGTGGAGTTGGCAGAACACGTACAGTGCCACTCTCCAGATCTGTACCCGGCTCCACAACATTGACCCAATGGGCAGTGAGGGAAAGGTATCGTCCCTGTCCATGGTTACTGGTCCACGCATCGGTGGTCAAGTGGACCATGCTACTAACGGCGTTTAGTAGCGCATGTTTTATTTTTCCCTCCACATGTTTCTGCAGGGCAGGGACGGCTCGCCTGCTGAAATAAAAGCGGCTGGGCACGGTGTATTGTGGGACTGCCAATGCCATGAAGTCCCGGAAGGTGTCAGTCTCCACCAGCCTGAATGAGAGCATTTCAAGTGCCAGTAGTTTGGCAATGCCAGCATTCAGAGCCTGTGCTCGGGGATGGTTTGCCAAGTATGGCCGCCTTTTATCCCATGCCTGTGCTACCGATGGCTGTCGAGTGGCCTGGGAGTGTGAGGATGACTGGAACGTGGTGCTGTGGGTGGAATGTCACAAGGTCTCCGGACAACAGTGCCAGATGTTCTTCCTTGGCGATCCTGTGAGGAAGCCGAACCAGCTGTGTGTGAGCTGGAGGAAGAGGCCCCAACACGAGCTGAAGAGGTGGTAGGTGGTGCTGTACGTTGGCCTACGTCTTCACTGTGTCTGTGTAATTCCACCTCGTGCTTGGTCCGCACATGTTTCCACATATTAGTGGTATTGAGGTTGCTGACATTTTTCCCTCTTTTGACTCTCTGATGACACAGCTTGCACTTGACAAAGCAAATGTCATCTGCAACTGTGTCAAAAAAGGACCACGCACTGCAAGTCTTGGGAGCGCCCGTTTTGCCTTTTGAAAGAGGAATGCTCCTAACGGGTGCCAAAGTGGATGCTACAGGCAACCAAGTCTGCCCCCTCCCTCTCCCTCCTGTTTTGGCCGTTCGGGGAATCTCTTCCTCAGAGCTGCTCCCACCACCTTCCTGTTCCTCACGCCATGATGGGTCAAGGACCTCATCATCTATCCTCCCCTCTTCAAACACCTGCTTCTCCTGGGTTGTCTCGCCAGCACCGTACGCACCAGAAAGTGGCACCTGTGTCTCGTCATCATCTGATGCGTACTGAGGTGTGCTGACCATAGGCACTGGCCCACCCGCCTCTTCAGATTCAGAGGGACAAAGAAGTTGCGCATCACTGCATACACCCTCTTCTTCACATTCTGGAATGCTGATTGGCTGGCCCCCTCTTTCCAAGCCTACAGATTCAGAGAACAGAAGTAGAGACTGTGATGGCTCCTGTCCAGGGCTCTCTGACTGCATTGTCACTTTGGCAGGTGGTGAAGAGACAGATGGTTGCTCTTTGGTGCTCTGGCCCTGAGAGGATGTGGAAGTCATTGAAGTCGATGCGTTAGCTGCCATCCATCCGACAACGGCTTCAATTTGTTCCTCCCGCAGCAGTGGGGTATGGCGAGGTCCTACAAAGCTGTGCATAAAGGACTGTTGCCTGCTAAAACTGGGGGCTGCTGACTCACTGGTGCCCGCAACAGGCACAGAATCCCCACGTCCTCTCCCTGCAGAATCCCCACGTCCTCTCCCTGCAGAATCCTCACGTCCTCTCCCTGCTGAAACTCCACGCCCACACCCACGTGCCTTTCTCCCTGCCTTCTTCATCTTGCTAGACTGATAAAGATAGGCAGAAAAGTACAAAGGGGGGGCTTAGTGTGCTTATTCCTGAACAGCTGGTTACAGGTAGAAGAAACACTAATTTTATGAAGTGTGTGTGTGGACTACACTTTAATAGGAGCTAATGTGGCCTACACAACTTTCAAATGTAGTGTTTGGTTAACTGTATTGTTTTCTTTTGTGAAAAAAACTAAAAGGATGTGACCAAAGATTTGAAAGTGATAGTATCACCAACTTTTTGGAGCTATTACAATGCAGGCAGGTAACCTACAATGCAAAAGATGAGGCTCCAAAAAAATTGGGTAATACTAATCTGGCTGCAGATTAAGGGCACAAGCCAGAAAAAAGGCTCCTCTATCTACTCCTATATAGTGTTTGCAACCAACCAATGTAGATGGATACGGATGGATGCACACTAATAGGAGAAGAAAAAAATGAGCTGCAATTAAAGAAAAATATGCGTGAGGCAGTGACGCACGCTGAGCGGCCTACAACCAGATGTGGCTGCAGGACCCACTCCACAGCGTGAACTGCACTCACACGGCCCTTGCAGACAGCTGTGAACACTGCTGCTAGGGAAAAGAAAGCTACAGTGGTGGTTTATGTAGCCTGGTTAAAGTACAATATGTTTTTCAGAATCGCTATTTCTAACTGTCCATCACAGTCTTCAACAGCAGCCTGTCCCTAACTGAATTCACAGCAGAGTGACCAGAAATGGCGGCGGCGGCTTTTATAGTGCATCATGACATCATTTCAGCAGCTAATCACAGCCATGCCAATAGTTAACATGCCTACATGCCTAACAGGATGTGCCCACACTTCTGAGGATTCCCATTGGCTGAATCAAAGTGAGCAGGCTCATAGCATTATGGGCACTTCCGATTCTGGTATCCGATATGAAAAAAGTATCGGAAGTCAGTATCGGAATTCCGATACAGCTAATATCGGCCGATACCCGATACTTGCGGTATCGGAATGCTCAACACTAGTAATAGCTCCTATTATTATATTCATGTAAAAGATTACATACTGTCACCAGATATTTTTTGAGAGGATTTTATGAGATTTGACTAATTTTAGCCGGCTTAAGCACAAAGTTTAACCCCTTCACGACCCAGCCTATTTTCACCTTCCTGACCCGGACAATTCTTACAATTCTGACCACTGTCACTTTATGAGGTCATAACTCTGGAGCGCTTCAATGGATCCCACTGATTCTGAGTATGTTTTCTTGTGACATATTGTACTTTATAATAGCAGTTAAATTTCTTCGATATGACTTGCATTTATTTGTGAAAAAAATGGAAATTTGGCGAAAATTTTGAAAATGTTGCAATTTTCCAACTTTTAATTTTTATGCCCTTAAATCAGAGAGTCAAATTGCACAAGACAGTTAATAAATAACATTTCCCACATGTCTACTTTACATCAGCACAATTTTTGAACCAAAGTTTTTTTTGCAGGGAAGTTATAAGGGTTAAAATTTGACCAGCAATTTATCATTTTTTCAACAAATTTTACAAAACCATTTTTTTAGAGACCACATAACATTTGAAGTGACTTTGTGGGGTGTACATGACAGAAAATACCCAAAAGTGACACCATTCTAAAAACTGCACCCCTCGCAGTGCTCAAAACCACATTCATGAAGTTTATCAACCCTTCAGGTGCTTCACATGAATTTTTGGAATGTGTAAGGAAAAAAATGTTCATTTAGACCTAATTTTTTTTTACTTTTGCAAGGGTAACAGGAGAAAATGGACCATATATTTTGTTGTGCAATTTCTCCTAAGCATGCCGATACCCCATATGTGGGGGAAATCTACTGTTTGGGCGCATGGCAGGGCTCAGAAGGGAAGGAGCGCCATTTGACTTTTTGATTGTAAAATTTGATGGAATAATTAGCAGACGCCATGTCGTGTTTGAAGAGCCCCTGATGCGCCTAAACAGGGGAAACCCTCCACAAGTGACACCATTTTGGAATCTAGACCCTTTATGAAACTTATCTAGATGTGTATTGAGCACCTTAAACCGATAGGTGCTTCACAGAAGTTTATAGCGTAGAGCCGTGGAAATAAAAAAATCACATTTTTCCCAAATAAATCTTTTTAGCTCCATATTTTGCATTTTCATAAGGGTAACAGGAGAAATTGCTTCATGCAATTTGTTCTGCAAATTCTCCTGAGTAGAGTTGAGCGACTTTTGGTTTTTTAGGGTCGCGTTTCGTTTCGTGAAACCCGACTTTTCCAAAAGTCGGGTCGAGCAAGATCGTCCGATTATAGGGAAAAGTCGGGGTCGTCCCGAAACACGAAACCCAATGTAAGTCAATGGGGAATAAAAGTCGGCAGTGAGAGGAGGACAGGAAACACACCTACAGTGCCCATTTGAATGCCAAAAGCATCAATTCTTCTTTCTTAAGCTTGTCAACCTTAATTAACTTCATATTACAAGTTACGCACTGAAAAATGGGGGTTATTTGGCTACAAACTGTGGGGGGGGAGGGCTGGCTCCAGGTTTTCATGTGCCCTGGGCGAAAGAGCGCCCCTTTAACACATACCACAACTCATCATGCTCCGATACGGCAGAGAAATAGCAGTATAGTACAATGAAAAATACCTCACTTTTTACATCTCATGACGAGGCCCATCTATTTCTCCATACAGAATCATTGGTCCCATATAATGTTTGAAACAGTATATGATGAGCTCCACATAATGCTACAGTATATGTTGGTCCCCATGGATGAAGCTCCACTGCCTTATGGGCCCAAATAATGCTCCAAACATAATGGGCCCCATTTCTAATGCTCTAGTGTATAATGGGCCCTGTAAATGCTGCTCCAGTGTCTGATGTCCACCTTTGGAATGTTCCAGTGTATGGTGGGCCCCATCTATCATTCTCCAGAGTATAGTGCTCCCCAAAAATTGCTGTCCCAACATTGAAAACAATCAAATAAGTCTCCTCGCTAGGGAATCCCTGTACTTGTCTGGACAGGTGCTGTAGCTTGCTTAACAGCTCGCCAGCCGTTCTCACGCCCAGTATGGATTGCACGTGATTGCACAAAGGTTAGAAAGGGTACCGTATCCCTGGATAACATGTATGGATAGCGTACACATTCAAAATATATGTCTCAGGAGGCAGGCTCAGATGGTGTCAGGCACAGTATGGATTGCACGTCATTGCACAAAGGTTAGAAAGGGTACCGTATCCCCGGATAACATGTATGGATAGCGTACACATTCAAAATATATGTCTATACAGCATGAGGCAGGCTCAGACGGTGTTAGGCCCAGTATGGATTGCACGTCATTGCACAAAGGTTAGAAAGGGTACCGCATCCCCGGATAACATGTATGGATAGCGTACACATTCAAAATATATGTCTATACAGCATGAGGCAGGCTCAGACGGTGTTAGGCCCAGTATGGATTGCACGTCATTGCACAAAGGTTAGAAAGGGTACCGTATCCCCGGATAACATGTATGGATAGCGTACACATTCAAAATATATGTCTATATAGCATGAGGCAGGCTCAGACGGTGTTAGGCCCAGTATGGATTGCACGTCATTGCACAAAGTTTAGAAAGGGTACCGTATCCCCGGATAACATGTATGGATAGCGTACACATTCAAAATATATGTCTCAGGAGGCAGGCTCAGACGGTGTCAGGCACAGTATGGATTTGACGGCCCAGATTACACAGAGTAGGAGCAGGGAGAGGTAAAGATTGCAAATGCTGGGGCCCTGCCCAAGCAAGGGGCGCCCACTCGTGGGCGTCGGTACTGGCACTGGGCCCCTCATAGTACAGCGGTGTGTCTGACGGCGGGTGTGCACCACCGCCGTCAGAGACACTTGATTGCACTATGAGGGACCCTGTGCCAGTGCCCGCGCCCAAGAGTCGGCCTACCCACCTGTCCAGGGCAACGGCACTCGCACGGTGTCGTGCGGTAGGTGGTGACCCCGGCCATGGGGGGGGAGGCAGCACAGTTAGGGAGTTTTAGAAAGTGGCATATGTTGATGTTGGACATTCAGCTGATGCAAAAGGCGAAATAGGTGAAGTACCAGGAAGAGGTGGACCAAAGCAAGCCATTTTTCTGTCACCCTATGTGTCATCAGTGGAAGGTGGGACAAAATCCTTGGAAACCCATGCGTGGTTCATTTTAATGAAGGTTAGATCATCCACATTTTGGGTTGACAGACGGGTCCTTTTTTCTGTCAGGATTGATCCAGCTGCACTGAAGACTCTTTCCGATAGCACACTTGCAGCTGGGCAAGCGAGCTCCTGTAAGGCATATTGGGCCAATTCAGGCCAGGTGTCCAGTTTAGCGGCCCAATAGTCAAAGGGGAATGACCTGTGTGGGAGAACATCGATATGGGAGGAAAAGTAGTTTGTAACCATAGTTGACAACTGCTGTCTCCTGTCACTTTCCATCGATGCAGTATTACCAGTTGTGTGAGCGGTATTTGAAAAATCAGTCCACAACATTGTCATGAAACCCCTGTCTCCAACGCCACTTCTGCTGTGTGCACCACGAACACCTCTGCCAAGCTGCCCCCGGCCCGTACGGCTCGTGTGAGAACCATCACCGCTGCTGTGTGCTGGGAATGCCTCAAGCAACCGATTTACCAGAGTTGCTTGTTTATTAGCCAATATTAGGTCAAGGTTCTCCTGTGGCATGATGTTTTGTAATTTGCCTTTATAGCGTGGATCCAGGATGCTGGCCAACCAGTAGTCGTCATCGTTCATCATTTTGGCAATGCGGAGGTCCCTTTTTAGGATCCGCAAGGCATAATCTGACATGTGGGCCAATGTTCCCGGTGTCAATGATGCACTGCGAGTGCTGGGTGGAGGAGCACTTTCTGGCAAATCCACATCCCTCCAGTCACGCACAAACCCTGTACCAGACCTTGCCACGCCAACATTTTCACTTGCCCCACGAGATGCATCCTCCTCCCCTAAGTAATCATCCCCATCATCCTCCTCCTCCTCCTCCTCTTCTTCCTCCACTTCGTCCAGGAGAGGTCCCTGAGCAGACAATGGCTGAATGTCATCAAGGATTCCCTCCTCCTCTTCCTCCTCATCAACATTGGCTGCAGACGCCTGCTCCTTAAGGTGCGTCAAAGTTTGCATGAGCAGACGCATAAGTGGGATGCTCATGCTTAGGATGGCGTCGTCTGCGCTTACCAGCCGTGTGCATTCCTCAAAACACTGAAGGACTTTACAAAGGTCTTTCAGCTTCGACCACTGCACGCCTGTCAACTCCATGTCTGCTCTCAAAGTGCCTGGCCGTGTATCCTCCCACAAATGCATTATGGCCTGCCTCTGCTCGCACAGCCGCTCCACCATGTGCAGAGTGGAGTTCCACCTTGTTGCAATGTCGATAATGAGGCGGTGGTTGGGAAGGTGGAGCAATAGCTGCAGCTTCTGCATACGAACGGAGTGTACAGGCGACCGGCGGATGTGCGCGCACAGTCTTCGCACCTTCTGGAGCAGGGCTGTTAACTCCGGAAAATTTTTGAGGAAGCACTGCACCACCAGGTTCAATGTGTGAGCCAAGCAAGGTATGTGGCTGAGTTTTGAAAGGGCTATGGCTGCCACAAAATTACGGCCGTTATCACTAACTACCTTGCCTGCCTCAAGATGTACACTGCCCAGCCATGACTCAGTTTGTCGCTTCAAGTACTCGGCCAGCACCTCGGCGGTGTGTCTGTCGCCCAAACACATCATCTGCAACACAGCCTGCTGACGCTTTCCACTAGCTGCTCGATAGGGGGACACCTCGTGTGCAACAGTGGCAGCTACAGATGGAGTGCTCGTACGACTGCACTCTGTGGATGAGCTTTCGCTTCTGGAGGAGGAGGAGGAGGAGGCTCGAACGCCTACAGCCAACTGTTTCCTATACCGTGGGCTAGGCAGCACTGTCCCACCACCGCTGTCCCCTGTGGACCCTGCATCCACCACATTAACCCAGTGCGCAGTGATGGACACGTAACGGCCCTGGCCATGCCGACTGGACCATGCATCAGTTGTGAGGTGCACCTTTCCGCTCACTGACTGCTTGAGTGCATGGACAATGCGGTCTTTCACATGATGGTGGAGGGCTGGGATGGCTTTGCGAGAGAAGAAGTGGCGACTGGGTAGGTCATAGCGTGGTACTGCATAGGCCATGAGTTCGCGGAAAGCTGTGCTTTCCACCAACCGAAAGGGCATCATCTCAAACGAGATTAGTTTGACAATGTGGGCGTTCAAACCCAGTGTACGCGGATGAGAGACTGAGAACTTTCTTGACCTACTCATAGTGTCTGGGAGGGTGAGCTGGACTTGAGAGCTGCATATGGTGGAAGTAGCGGTGGACAGGGCGGACTGAGAGAGGGTTGATGATGGTGATGGAGTTGGTGTTCTTTCTGATGGCCTAGAATCAGTCTTTTGTTGATATAACAGTGGGATTCCCTGACTGCTGTGCCCTTGCAACGACACCTCAACATTTGCTGCTGTGCTAACCGGTGGGCTTACAGTGGGGGAAACAATGTAGCGTTGCTGACTACCTTCGTTGTGATCAGTTGCACATGTGGCACTTGAGGTTTGGTGTTGTGTCCACGCTTGCAAGTGCATGCTGGTTAAATGTCTAAGCATGCAACTGGTATTCAAATTTTTCAGATTTTTCCCTCGGCTAAAGGTCTTTGCGCACTTCTTACAGATAACCTTGGCCTGAACATGAGGATTTTGTTCAAAAAAGTGCCACACTGCACTCTTCCTACTTTGGCAGACATTTTGCGGCCTAGCACGCTGTGATCTTTTGACCCTCTGGACAAGCTGTCCAGCAACTCTTTTGATGTTTGGAACCTGTCTTTGGAGTACTCCGGGCCTGCCAGATAACAGCTGTTGCAATGTCGATGTCTGCTGTGGATGCTCCTTATCTGAGCTATTGGAAGCAGCACCCTCTTCCCCCAATGGATGCCAATCTGGGTCAACAACTGGGTCATCCATCACCTCCTCTTCTATGTCATGTGCACCTTTCTCTGTGTCACCGTGTATGGTGGTATAGTGTGCGGGAAGGGGCACCTGAGTCTCATCAGGGTCAAAATCTGGCTCTGTACACTGCGAGGACAATGTAGTGCTCTGAGTGAATGTACCAGCAGAATCATCCATCAGCGGCTGTGCATCAGTGCACTCCATGTCAGATTCATCTTGGCCTGGGTAATTCACCATTTGACTTGATAATCCAGGCATGGTATGTGAAAACAGCTCCATGGAGTAATCAGTAGGATGGCCTGCGTCATCCTTCAATCTTGGTTGGGGTGAAGGACACAAGGAAAGGTGTGGTTCATGAACATGAGCCTCCAATGACGACTCAGTGCTTTTACTTTTTACAACTGAAGAAGAGGAAGCGATAGAGCTGGAGGCTGAGTCAGCAATGTAAGACAAAACTTTTTCCTGATGCTCTGCCTTTAAAAGCGGTTTGCCAACTCCTAGAAAACTAAGCGTTCGAGGCCTTATGTAGCCAGACGATGACGCAGGGTCAGCACCTCCTGCATTCGGTCCTATTTTGCTCTTGCCACTACCATCAGACCCACCACCAACACCATCATTACCAGCTGCCAACCCCCGCCCAATTCCACGGCCTCTTCCACCAACCTTCCTCATTTTTGGTAGAAATGTAGACAAAATCCAACAAACTATATAGTAATGTAAAACAAGGTAAAAGGTGTCTATAGGACAGGGGAGATTTAGAAATTCTGCACACACTTGTGGACAGTGGACACTTTTGGATTGTGTGAGGCCCACTGATATCTGAGTGCTATGTGACACGCTCGATGGCACAGCTGCCTGTGACCAAAGTGACGAGAGGATAATGGAGATTTTGAATCTCTGCGTACACTTTTGGACACTGGACACTTGTAGATTGTGTGAGGCCTACTGATATCTGAGCGCTATGTGACACGCTCGATGGCACAGCTGCCTGTGACCAAAGTGACGAGAGGATAATGGAGATTTTGATTCTCTGCGTACACTTTTGGACACTGGACACTTGTAGATTGTGTGAGGCCCACTGATATCTGAGCGCTATGTGACACGCTCGATGGCACAGCTGCCTGTGACCAAAGTGACGAGAGGATAATGGAGATTTTGAATCTCTGCGTACACTTTTGGACACTGGACACTTGTAGATTGTGTGAAGCCCACTGATATCTGAGCGCTATGTGACACGCTCGATGGCACAGCTGCCTGTGACCAAAGTGACGAGAGGATAATGGAGATTTTGAATCTCTGCGTACACTTTTGGACACTGGACACTTGTAGATTGTGTGAGGCCTACTGATATCTGAGCGCTATGTGACACGCTCGATGGCACAGCTGCCTGTGACCAAAGTGACGAGAGGATAATGGAGATTTTGATTCTCTGCGTACACTTTTGGACACTGGACACTTGTAGATTGTGTGAGGCCCACTGATATCTGAGCGCTATGTGACATGCTCGATGGCACAGCTGCCTGTGACCAAAGTGACGAGAGGATAATGGAGATTTTGAATCTCTGCGTACACTTTTGGACACTGGACACTTGTAGATTGTGTGAGGCCTACTGATATCTGAGCGCTATGTGACACGCTCGATGGCACAGCTGCCTGTGACCAAAGTGACGAGAGGATAATGGAGATTTTGAATCTCTGCGTACACTTTTGGACACTGGACACTTGTGGATTGTGTGAGGCCCACTGATATCTGAGCGCTATGTGACACGCTCGATGGCACAGCTGCCTGTGACCAAAGTGACGAGAGGATAATGGAGATTTTGATTCTCTGCGTACACTTTTGGACACTGGACACTTGTAGATTGTGTGAGGCCCACTGATATCTGAGCGCTATGTGACACGCTCGATGGCACAGCTGCCTGTGACCAAAGTGACGAGAGGATAATGGATATTTTGAATCTCTGCGTACACTTTTGGACACTGGACACTTGTAGATTGTGTGAGGCCTACTGATATCTGAGCACTATGTGACACGCTCGATGGCACAGCTGCCTGTGACCAAAGTGACGAGAGGATAATGGAGATTTTGAATCTCTGCGTACACTTTTGGACACTGGACACTTGTAGATTGTGTGAGGCCCACTGATATCTGAGCGCTATGTGACATGCTCGATGGCACAGCTGCCTGTGACCAAAGTGACGAGAGGATAATGGAGATTTTGAATCTCTGCGTACACTTTTGGACACTGGACACTTGTAGATTGTGTGAGGCCTACTGATATCTGAGCGCTATGTGACACGCTCGATGGCACAGCTGCCTGTGACCAAAGTGACGAGAGGATAATGGAGATTTTGATTCTCTGCGTACACTTTTGGGCACTGGACACTTGTAGATTGTGTGAGGCCCACTGATATCTGAGCGCTATGTGACACGCTCGATGGCACAGCTGCCTGTGACTAGTGTTGAGCATTCCGATACCGCAAGTATCGGGTATCGGCCGATACTTGCTGTATCGGAATTCCGATACCGACTTCCGATATTTTTTCAATATCGGAAGTCAGCATCGGAATCAGAAGTTCAAAGTTGATTGACAGCCTGACGTCATCATGATGCGCGGTGTGTGCGCATCATGATGCGCCGTCATTTCGGGCCTTCCGGGGGTCTCTGCCGGCCTGCCGGGGGGCTGTGTGGACTGCCCGGGGTCTGTACCGGCCTGCCGGGGGGCTGTGCCGGCCTGCCGGTGGTCTGTGCACCCTGTGGGGGTCTGTACCGGCCTGCTGGGGGGCTGTGCCGGCCTGCCGGGGGGCTGTGCTGATGTCCGGGGGTCTGTGCAAGCATCGTCCGATGGGACTACAAGTCCCATCTGGCGATGCCTGCTACCATGACAGTGATTGACACATTAGCCAATGATGGGACAGTAGTAGTCCCATCATCCGGCTAATGTGTTAAATGTTAAAAAAAAAAAAAATACTACATACATACTACATGCATGCTACATACATACTACATACATACCACATACATACCACATACATACCACATACATACTACATACATACTACATACATAACACATATATACTACATGCATGCTACATACATACTACATACATACATACTACATATATACTACATACATACTACATGCATGCTACATACATACTACATGCTACATACATACTACATATATACTACATGCATACTACATGCTACATACATACTACATACATGCTACATACATGCTACATACATACCACATACATACCACATACATACCACATACATACCACATACATACTACATACATACTACATGCATGCTACATACATACCACATACATACTACATACATACTACATACATACTACATACATACTACATGCTACATACATACTACATATATACTACATGCATGCTACATACATACTACATGCTACATACATACTACATATATACTACATGCATGCTACATACATACTACATGCTACATATATACTACATACATACTACATACATACTACATGCATGCTACATACATACTACATGCTACATACATACCACATACATACTACATACATACTACATGCTACATACATACATACTACATATATACTACATGCATGCTACATACATACTGCATGCTACATGCATGCTACATACATACTACATACATACTACATGCTACATACATACCACATATATACTACATACATACTACATACAATACATTCATACAATACATACATAGACATACAGTACATATAACATAGAGTAACATACTTACCAATACTTGTCACATTGTTCCCCGAAGCCATTGTCTTTTACGGAATAAATATTAACATAACAAACCACAAAAATACTCACCCACGATCCGAAGCAGTCCACGAGTGTGTCCCACGACGATCTTGGGTAGAGAACTGCAGCATCAGCTGTTGCTGCCGTTCTCTACGGGCTGCAGGAATCCAATGACGGAAGGTAGGTATCCTTCCGCACTGTATTCCTCCGCCACTTAAAAAAAAAAAAGTCCCTAGTCTCACTTTATGCCATTGCTGCGTGGTTCTCTACCCAAGATCGTCGTGGGACACACTCGTGGACTGCTTCGGATCGTGGGTGAGTATTTTTGTGGTTTGTTATGTTAATATTTATTCCGTAAAAGACAATGGCTTCGGGGAACAATGTGACAAGTATTGGTAAGTATGTTACTCTATGTTATATGTACTGTATGTCTATGTATGTATTGTATGAATGTATTGTATGTAGTATGTATGTAGTATATATGTGGTATGTATGTAGCATGTAGTATGTATGTAGTATGTATGTAGCATGCATGTAGCATGCAGTATGTATGTAGCATGCATGTAGTATATATGTAGTATGTATGTGGTATGTATGTAGCATGTAGTATGTATGTAGCATGCATGTAGTATGTATGTAGTATGTATGTAGCATGCATGTAGTATATATGTAGTATGTATGTAGCATGTAGTATGTAGCATGCATGTAGTATATATGTAGTATGTATGTAGCATGCATGTAGTATATATGTAGTATGTATGTAGCATGTAGTATGTATGTAGCATGCATGTAGTATATATGTAGTATGTATGTAGCATGTAGTATGTATGTAGCATGCATGTAGTATATATGTAGTATGTATGTAGCATGTAGTATGTATGTAGCATGCATGTAGTATATATGTAGTATGTATGTAGCATGTAGTATGTATGTAGCATGCATGTAGTATATATGTAGTATGTATGTAGTATATATGTAGTATGTATGTTGCATGTAGTATATATGTAGTATGAATGTAGCATGTATGTAGTATGTAGTATGAATGTAGCATGTATGTAGTATGCATGTTGTATGTATGTAGCATGTAATTTTTTTTTTTTTTTTTTACATTCAACACATTAGCCGGATGATGGGACTACTACTGTCCCATCATTGGCTAATGTGTCAATCACTGTCATGGTAGCAGGCATCGCCCGATGGGACTTGTAGTCCCATCGGACGATGCCTGCACAGACCCCCGAAGCCTGCACAGACCACCGGCAGGCCGGCACAGCCCCCCGGCAGGCCGGCACAGCCCCCCGGAGCCTGCACAGCCCCCCGGCAGGCCGGCACAGCCCCCCGGCAGGCCGGCACAGCCCACCGGAGCCTGCACAGACCACCGGCAGGCCGGCACAGCCCCCCGGCAGGCCGGCAAAGACCACCGGAGCCTGCACAGACCCCCTGGCAGGCCGGCACAGCCCCCCGAAAGGCCCGTACAGACCTCAGAGAGGCTGTACAAGGGAAAAACAGGGTTTTTCTTATTCCGATACCGGAAGTCCCATAGACTTGAATGGGACTTCCGGTATCGGAATCGGCGATACCGATACTTTTTTTAAAGATCGGCCGATCCATTCCGATCCGATACTTTGAAGTATCGGACGGTATCGCTCAACTCTAGTCTTGATCAAAATCAGATCCCAGGTCTCTTCTACACAACTTCTTCTTTCCGAAGTTGGTGCATACTGGTTGACACACTTGGGTATGTTTGCAGTTTGTGCTTCAACTCTACCCATAAGTGTTCGATTGGGTTGAGGTCTGGGGACTGTGGGGAACAACCCAGCACCTCTACTTCATTGTCATTGTACCATTTCTTCGCCAATCTCGACGTATGCTTTGTGTCATTGTCCTACTGGGATACTATGGCTTCATATTCAAAGACAAAGTACTGGAGTGTACAAAGTAGCTTGTCTTGTAGTATACTCACATGTAGCTCAGCATTGATACCACCATTGATCCTGGTCAAGTATCCAATGCCTTTGACTATTGAGCAACCCTATTGTCATGGTTAGGACATGGTTACTGTCCTGTTCTCACAGAGTTAACTTTTGCCAGCCTCTCTTTGGATCTGGGAGGGGTATTTATACTCACTCCAAACTAGCATTCTCTGTCAGTTATACTGCTTTTCTGGTGTGCCTGACCCCTGGTGTGCGTGTACTCTGCGTTGTTTGTTTTCTTCCCGTGTATTACCCGGCTTGTTCCTTCACTCTGTACTCTGTCTCTCGTTTTGGTACCATTGTCTTTTCTGGTTCGGACCTCCTGGCTTGGCTATCATTACTCCGTTACAGTTTACCCCTATTGTACCGTCTAATGCCCGTTCTGGTTTTCTGATCTATTGCTACGTCCTGACTATCCATTCTGTCTAATCCTTTGGTACTGTATTGCTATCTCGTCCTTTGACCTCGGCTTGATCTGGTTTCTGTCTCTGTCTATGCCCCTTGGTAACATTGTCCTGTAGTTACCTTTCTAGGAGTTTCCCTGCAGCTCCTAGCTCTGTGGAGCTTAGGCCACGCCCCCAGCAGTCACGTGATTCAGGTCCTGGAGCATGCACTGTCACCACTGCTGCCCGCTCCGCAGGTATCTTTGTGCACAGTCTTTGTACTCAGGACATGCGCTCTGGCTCAGTGAGCAAGTGCAGTGCGGTGTTCCTGACATTATAACTGACCGTTTCAGTTTTTTTTTCCTCTGAAGAGAAAAAAAAAGTGTGTGCTATCCTCATGGATCCCATACAAGCCTTGGCTGATCAGGTCAAGCACCTGATCCAAATGTTCCATAAACTCAATGTGGAAGAGCGCACGATGGCCCATACCCAGCAACAGTTGGTGGTTACTGTGCAGGGGGCTGTCGATGTAGGGGCTTCGAGTTCTGGGGGCAGGGATGTGTCATTAGCGTCCCCCGAATCTCCGGTCAAATTGCCCGACCCTTTCTCAGGGGATAAAAAGGAGTTCAGGTCTTTCAGAGAAGGATGCAAGATTTTTTTTTTCTCTAAGGCTCCGCTCCTCTGGGGATGAGTTCCAGAGGGTGGGGGTCATTATTTCCCTACTATGGGGGGCTCCGCAAGCATGGGCTTTCTCTCAGTCTTCCTCTGCTCCTGAATGTATGTCAGTGAACTTGTTCTTTGAGGCTCTGTGGCACATCTATGACGAGCCTGATAGAGTGAATCTGGCTGAGGATATGGTGATGAGTGACACAGGGGAGGCACTCTGCTGAATGGCTCTGCTCAGAGTTTAGACGTTGGATGTCCGAAGTATCCTGGATTGCCGCGGCCCTGAGAGGGTTGTTCCGCAGGGGCCTCTCTGACCATCTGCAGGACGTTCTGGCATTACATCCGCCTCCTGATACCCTGGAGGATGCTGTTATGAATGAGTCACTGAGGAGGAAAAAACAAAAAGCAAGCTAAGCCCAGAAAACCGGAGAGGTTGGTAACTAGTGGATTGCAGACCCCTGATCCTATCCACACAACTAGCAGTAGCTGTGGAGCGTGCGTACGGTGGTCCTAGATGCCTCGTCATGGCCAGAGAACTAAATAAGCCTAAAGAAAGAAAGGGAAAATCTAAACTGCCCCAGAGCAGACCCCAAAGCAATAGACAGCCCCCAACATGTATTGTCGGTGAAACAAGATGAAAACACAAACACAGATAGAAAGATATGCTGAGCAAATGATGGGTCCCTCACTAACTAGAAAGGACAGGAAAGAAAAGCTGCTGTCTGCAATCACGCAAGAAACCCTGCCAAAAAATGTCCAACACGTCTGATAGAAAAAGGCCCTGAAGTCGCTAGACTTCAATTCCCTATATCAGCACTCAGGTATATTCTGAAGACAGAGCAAAAGAGATCAACTGATCAGAGACAAAATGGGGATTCAGCCCAGTCCCAGCCAGGGCTGGCTGAACACAAAAAGTAAGTAAACCAGACGAAAACTAATATGAATAGCAGAGAAAACTTATCTTTAAAAAGGCAGGAATCAAACTGGAAACCAGAAGCCACAGTCAGGAGAAATCACCAGCAAGAAACTAGGGAGTTGGCTGCCTTAAATCCAATCAGAAATTCCTGATGTCCAATCACAGTTCTCTTCCTCAGGTGGCCGGTCTCTGCCATTTAGATCAGCTTCATTACCTCCCTTCACCAACAGAGGGAGTCCAGATAGAGAACTCACTACTCCTCTGTCAGCACAGCCAGCTCCATAACGCTCACCAGAAGCCAGAGGCAAACCCGAAAATGAGCTCACAACAGTACCCCCCCTTGAGGAGGGGTCACCGAACCCTCATCCACGCCACCGGGCCGATCAGGATGGGCCCGATGAAAAGCACGAACCAATCTATCGGCATGAATATCAGAGGCAGAGACCCAAGAATTGTCCTTCTGGCCATAACCCTTCCACTTGACCAAATACTGGAGTCTCCATCTAGCCAGACGAGAATCCAGTATTTTCTCTACCTCATATTCCACATTACCTTTAACCAATACAGGGTCAGTAGGTGCCGCCATAGGAACTACTGGCTCAACATATCTCTTCAACAGCGAATAATGAAACACGTTATGGATCTTAAACGTAACAGGAAGAGCCAATCGAAAAGAAACCGGATTAAGAATCTCCAAAATGTTGTAAGGTCCAATAAGTCTTGGCTTGAACTTTGGAGAAGCCACCTTCATAGAGATATTCTTTGATGACAACCAAACCATATCACCCTCTTTAAACCAGGGACCAAAGGTCCTATGCTGGTAGAAAACCGCTGGGCCTTTTCCTGGGAGAGAGACAACTTATCCACTACTTGGTCCCAAATCTGCTGCATTCTCTCTACCACAGTGTCAACACCTGGGCAGGCTGAAGATTCCACTTGCCCTGAAGAATATCGAGGATGAAACCCAAAGTTACAGAAAAAGGGGGACATCAAGGTGGCAGAACTAGCTCTATTATTTAAAGCGAATTCAGCCAAGGGCAAAAATGAAACCCAATCATCCTGATCAGCAGATATAAAACATCTCAAATAGAACTCCAAAGTCTGGTTTGACCCCGGTCCTCTTCCTCAGGATTGGCCTCCTGTTGGGCTGAAGGCACTGCTGGTGGTGATGGTTGGGTGTGCCTGATGGTGCCAAAGATGGGCCAGCCACTTCTTCACCATCCCCAAACGGGGTCAATGTTGACCTCTAAGTCGGGAGCCGTTTCCCTGCTCGGTCAGGTTAGAGTCAGTTTTGTTTTTAAAAAATCAAGATTCTTGGTAGCACATTGCTCCCAGTAAACAGGGCATGCGCTCCTGAGAACAGGACATTCTATGTGAACAAACATATTAACAGTCGCTGTGTGCACAGACGCGCATCCTCCTGTGTGAATAGTCCATATAGGATGCTGACTGACGTGTATCTAGCTGATCTGTGCTCATGTACGTGTTATAGCACTGTAATGACAGTAGTCTAATTCCGTTTCTCACGTGCATGTGTTATCTGTGTTTTTCGTTATTTCTTTTCCATTATAGTCTATGGTGCTGTTCACTGGCCCAAATGTCTTTGCAGACTGCGTGCGTCTCCCCAAATAAAAATCAGTTTGTAACTAATAAGTCATGTCAGACTAACTTAATTTCCTTCTATGATGGAATCACTGATTGGGTGGATCAGGGAAATGCTGTAGATATAGTATATCTTGACTTCAGCAAAGCATTTGACAAAGTATCTCACACAATCCTTGTTGAAAAAATGACTAAGTATGGAATGGACAAGGCAACTGTTAGGTGGATTCATAACTGGCTTAGTGATCGGACACAAAGAGTGGTCGTAAATGGCTGCACATCCAGTTGGAAGAATGTCTCAAGTGGGGTACCACAGGGCTCTGTCCTAGCCCTGTATTTTTCAACATCTTTATCAACTACTTAGATGAAGAAATTGAGGGTAAACTGATTAAATTTGCTGATGACACAAAGCTAGGGGGGGATAGCTAATACTAGAGAAGAGAGAGAGAATTCAAAAAGATATAAATAAACTGGAGCAGTGGGCAGCAACTAACAGAATGGTTTTTAACAGGGAAAAATGCAAAGTACTACATCTGGGCAATAAAAATGAAAAAAGCATATACAGAATAGGAGGAATAGGGCTAAGCAACAGCACATGTGAAAAAGACTTGGATATATTAAAAGATAACAGACTGAATATGAGTCAACAGTGTGATGCAGCAGCAAAAAAGGCAAATGCAATTCTAGGATGTATTAACAGAAGCATACAGTCTAGATCACGTGAAGTCATTATTGCCCTCTACTCCTCTTTGGTCAGACCTCATCTGGAATACTGTGTCCATTTTAAAAAAGACATCAACAAACTGGAGCAAGTTCAGAAAAGAGCGACCAGGATGGTGACCGGTCTGCAAACCCTGGCTTATGAGGAAAGGTTGCATGATTTGGGAATGTTTAGCTTGCAAAAGAGAAGACTGAAAGGAGACCTAATAGCTGTCTACAAATATCTCAAGGGCTGTCACATTGTGGAAGGATCATCTTTATTCTCATTTGCACAAGGAAAGACTAGAAGCGATGGGATGAAACTGAATGAGAGGAGACACAGATTAGATATTAGAAAAAACTTTTTGACAGAGTGATCAATGAGTGGAACAGGCTGCCACGAGAAGTGGTGAGTTCTCCTTCAATGGAAATCTTCAAACAGCGGCTTGACCGACATCTGTCTGGGATGATTTAGTGAATCCTGCTTTGAGCAGGGGGTTGGACCAGATGGCCCAGGAGGTCCCTTCCAACTCTACGATTCTATGATTCAGAGATGTTTTCGTTTTTTTATTGGTGTCACAGACAAAATCGCCTATACAAGTCTATGAACCTGTGCCAATCACGGAAAACACATAGATATCACCAGTGCACAATCCGCATGGTCTGTGATTCACTTTGTAATGTATAGGAGAAGTTTTTAATTAATTTACTTTTTTCATATGTGAAAATCACTAATGAAATACTGATGGTAAAGACCAGGGGCTGGGTGTCAAGTTTGTCTACGGGGGGCAAGCACACATCCCTGGCCCATGTGTAGTGCTATAGAAGTAGCAGAGGTAACTTTTAAAAAACGAGGCTGGACGTGTCATTTTCTTGTTGGGATGCTTGTATTTTTTTGCCTGCAGAATTAATATAAGGGTACGTGCACACAACATCTCTTTCAGGCGGATTGTGGCAGGCACCCCCCCACCTTAAAAAGTGCCGCAAACCTGCCGCTAAACATGACCTTAGTGCACCCGGGGCAGAAAAAAACATGGCACCTTGAGGAAGAAGACTTGAGACGCTTTCCTAAAGCGGCTGTGCCACCTGAAATAACACATTGTGTGTAAATGCCTCAGATATGAACACTAAGCTACAGCACCCTGCAACCCTGAATACAAGAATCACTCTAAGGCTACTTTTACACTTCACGCATTCTTTGCGGCCCGTTATTGCGGCCCGTTTTTGTGGGCCATATTGCCACATTTTTTTGTGGTGGGCCGCAAAAAAGTTTGCAGATCTCCATTTTTTTTTCAATTCTATCGAAATAGTATTGGAAAAAAAAACGTCTTTCCGCAAAACCATATCCGCTGCGGATCTGCAGCTGAATCCGCAGCGTGTGCACATAGCCTAAGTGTAAAACCAGCCTAAGGGCCGGTGCAGACGGCCATATATTCTCTCATCTGAGAGAATCGGGCCAATGATGCAACTTACACTCTGATCAAGCTCTGATCCGAGCGTCGGCATAGTGGGGTCCAATTCTGTAGGATGAGAGAATCCGAGAACACTGAGGAAAAGATGGAGAACAAAATATTCTCCACTGTGTCATCAAAGTGCAGTCCGATGTTTTCCCCGCACTCATTGAGTTGCATGACCGAATGTGATCGGAATAACAGATCAAACTCGGACATGCAGCCATTGTTCCCTCGGACTGGCTTCATCTGTCTGAGGAAAATATTGAACCTGTGCCGGGCCTCATACACTAACATTGGTCCGAGTGAGATCCAATGTTTTTGTTTTCTCACACGCTCGGGCCGATAATACAGCGTCATCACAAGCCCTAAGACTACACGAATAAAAATGTGATCTGCTGACAGAACCAACTTATTACACCGATACAAATGACAGAATACCAGAACCACGATTACTATACAGAAATGGCAGCAAAGCCAAGCCGACTATATCGATATGAGAACAAAACCAAATCACACGGAAATGATTTGAAAATTGCTGCATTTAAAAAGGATGTGTCATTTTAAGAAAGAGGTAGACGGAGGCATAGGACCACCCCGCCTTCCTCGCAAAAAAGCAGATTGAAAAGAAAAAAAAGAGTTTAACCCTATTGTGACGGCACGTCGCATCTCTCAATTTGAAGTTGGCTCCGGCGGACCCGCCAGCGGCTATTAACTAGTTAAATGCCGCTGTCAAACTCTGTCAGAAGCTGTAGTGTTCACTTCTGGCATAACAGGTCCTGTGTTGTGAGGACAGGCTGTAGATGCGGAGACGGTGGACAGCAGAGGAGAGAAGCGCTCACTTGAGCCGGAGGATGGAGAGTAGCGAGTGTCAGTGATTTACCTCTGTGCTCCTCTGTCCTGCTACTCCAGGCTCTGCACTGCTCTGCACAGCAGACATCCTCAGCTCCTCACATGCTGTCCTGCTCTACTACTGTGTCCTCCTGCTGTGTCTCCATCTCGCCACTCACACACAGTCCCAGTGATCTCCGATCTCCGGTAACCTGGCACCGTCTCTCGGCTTTTATGGTTGTCTGAGGAGGACAGTGACATATAAAGCCCAAATTTAGTGTACACTCCTGACCTGTGTGATACTGAGCTGTGTATCTAATCATGACCTGTGTGATACTGTCTCCTGAGCAGTGTATCTAATCCTCACCTGTGTGATACTGTCTGCTGAGCTGTGTATGTAATCCCCTCCTGTGTCATAGTCTGCTGAGCCGTGTAGCTATTCCTCTCCTGTGTGATACTGTGTGCTGAGCTGTGCATCTAATCTTATCCTTTGTGATAGTCTGCTGAGCCATGTATCTAATCCTATCCTGTGTGATAATGCCTGCTGAGCTTTGTATCTAATCCTATCCTGTGTGATATTGGGCTGTGTATCTAATCCTAACCTGTGATAGTCTGCTGAGCTGTGTATCTAATCCTCTCCTGGGATGCTGTCTGATGTGCCGTGTATCTAATCCTCTCCTGTGATGCTGTCTGCTGAGCGGTGTATCTAATTCTCTCCTGTTTGATACTGTCTGCTGAGCCGTTTATCTAATCCTATCCTGTATGATATAGTCTGCTGAGCCGTGTATCTAATCCTATCCTGTGTGATATAGTCTGCTGAGCCGTGTATCTAATCCTATCCTGTGTGATACAGTCTGCTGAGCCGTGTATCTAGTCTTATCCTGTGTGATACTGGGCTGTGTATCTAATCCTATCCTGTGTGATACTGTCTGCTGAGCCGTGTCTCTTATCCTCGCCTGTATGATACTGTTTGCTGAGCTGTGTATCTAATCCTCTCCTGTGTGATACTGTCTGCTGAGCCGTGTATCTAATCCTATCCTGTGTGATACTGGGCTGTGTATCTAATCCTATCCTGTTTGATACTGTCTGCTGAGCCATGTATCTAATCCTCTCCTGTGTTGCTGTCTGCTGAGCCCTGTATCTAATCCTCTCCTGTGTTGCTGTCTGCTGAGCCGTGTATCTAATCCTCTCCTGTGTTTGTCTGCTGAGTAGTGTATCTAATCCTCTCCTGTGTTACTGTCTGCTGAGCCGTATATCTAGTCCTCTCCTGTGTTGCTGTCTGCTGAGCCGTGTATCTAATCCAAACCTTTGTTGCTGTCTGCTGAGCCGTGTATCTAATCCTATCCTGTGTTGCCCTCTGCTGAGCCGTGTATCTAATCCTATCCTGTGTGATACTCTCTGCTGAGTCGTGTATCTAATCCTCTCCTGTGTTACTGTCTGCTGAGCCGTGTATCTAGTCCTCTCCTGTGTTGCTGTCTGCTGAGCCGTGTATCTAATCCAAACCTTTGTTGCTGTCTGCTGAGCCGTGTATCTAATCCTATCCTGTGTTGCCCTCTGCTGAGCCGTGTATCTAATCCTATCCTGTGTGATACTCTCTGCTGAGTCGTGTATCTAATCCTCTCCTGTGTTACTGTCTGCTGAGCCGTGTATCTAATCCTCTCCTGTGTTGCTGTCTGCTGAGCCGTGTATCTAATCCTATCCTGTGTTGCTGTCTGCTGAGCCGTGTATCTAATCCTCTCCTGTGTTGCTGTCTGCTGAGCCGTGTATCTAATCCAAACCTTTGTTGCTGTCTGCTGAGCCGTGTATCTAATCCTATCCTGTGTTGCTGTCTGCTGAGCCGTGCATCTAATCCTATCCTGTGTGATACTCTCTGCTGAGCCGTGTATCCTATCCTGTGTGATACTGGGCTGTGTATCTAATCCTATCCTGTGTGTTACTGTCTGCTGAGCCATGTATTATGTGAGAACTATATGTCGACACTATGTGAGAACTATATGACATTATTATGTGTGAACTAGAGTGAGTGCAACAAAATTAATAAAGGAGATGGGGAAACTACAATACCCAGAGAGAAAAAACACAAAAATTGAGCTTGGTTTGAGTTGATACACATGCAGCATATAAATGCATGTTGATATTGGCCATAAAACATAAAACCTACAAAAGACAAAGTGAGCAAAAACCCTGCTGTAACTAAATAAGTAAAAGCATAAGTGCATCTAAATAATACAGAGTTTTTAGTAATACTGTTTTTGATAGAAAGTAGCATGAAAGCCATCCCACCACGACAAGGTAACTGTTCGGGATAGTCCTACGCTGTCTAATATTAAAAACCTTGCCTTGTGTCAAAGTTGACATCAATGTGTGAACAAGGGCAGACAAAAGGACTGGGTCCCAAACAGTAGACACCAGTCTGGGGAAGAAGCCTTATATACAATTTCCAGCTCAGGAGAGGGAGGCCACACCCGGGCTTGCACAGAATGCAAAAATACAATACCCAGAGAGATTAGCAAAATCAGGATAATTTAGTCTAGAAAAAAGACGACTGAGGGGCGATCTAATAACCATGTAAAAGTATATAAGGGGACAAAACAAATATCTCTCCGAGGATCTGTTAATACCAAGGAAGATGACGGTCACAAGGGGGCATTCTCTGCTACTGGAGGAGAGAAGGTTTTTCCACCATCATAGATGAGGATTCTTTACTGTTAGGGCAGTGAGAATCTGGGATTCCTTGCCTGAGGAGATGGTGATGGCAAACTCAGTCGAGAGGTTCAAGAGAGGCCTGGATGTCTTCCTGGAGCGTAACAATATTGTATCTTACAGTGATTAGGTTCTGCAGTAGATTTGGGGATTTATAGTGACGTAATATAGGCTGAACTGGATAGACAAATGTCTTTTTTCGGCCTTGCTAATTATGTGGCGGTATTATGTGTGAACACTATGGCAGAAAGAGACCCCATTGTAGGGTGGTTCTGGCTGAGCACCTACAAGGGTCTGGGGTAATATAGGTTGCAGCGCCGCAGTTTGACCTACAGCTAGGCGCAGTCATGGGAGGGTTGGTGAGGCAGCTGAAGAGAAGGGTCTCATTTTTATTGTTACTATATGGCTACATTTCCCCCCAGCCTGCTTCCCAGCGTCACCCCAGACTGTGCCTGTCGCCTCGCTTTCACACATCGCCAGGACAGGATGGAGAAAACAGGATCTGAGGAGGGGAATGGGGTCATTAGATGCAAAGTCAGGATCAGAACAGGCCATCAATCAGCAGAAATGTTTCCTGGATTTCTGTGGAGCAGACAAGCAGACGGTCCATCCATGTGTATAAAACACAGCGCTCTATGTACAATCCCTGACTGCTCCGCTCACTGAACAGGGTGCCCCCCCATAGACCAGCACACTGCACTCCTGAAATACTCTGTGCTTCTGTCACCCTGCTCCCACCACCATATATGTCCCAGAATTCTTGCTGCCTGCCATACTCTGTGACTGTCTACTTGTCAGTATAACTTTGCAGTCACCAACAAAAAGGCTGCTCACTGTGTTCCTAAATGTCATCCTCTCTTATCCCTTAGTAAACACCCAGAAGGGGAGGGGAGGAGTGACATCACACCCATGTCATCAGACTCAGCCCATATCTACTGCAGGGCAGTAATGTGAGCTAGTTGTACACTAGGTTTTTGTCAAATTTCAGTAGCTGCTCCCCCTAGTGTTTAAAAGTGGAAATACCTATCCTTTTTAAAATTATTTTTCATATTTTACTAAATTATAAGCAAATGATATTTTTTAAGAAAATGTAAATATTAATTCTTTACATTTTTTCTATTGCTGGGAAAAAATTTTTTTCATAGTTCCTTCCCTTTAAAACCGGGGTTTTCTTTGTGAGCTCTGAAGAACAGATGCAATTAGGAGGGGCATTCCTTTGTATGAGTCTCTTGCGGTTCGTTGAAAAATGGGGTTGTGTTTTTTTCTGTGGTCAAAAGAGGTATTTCATTGGGGTCTGACCTTCGTTACCAAAACACAGAAAGCCCTAGGAAAACTTTTACAACAGGTTGTATGGAGGATAACAACCTGGGTGTATATATCTCCTCTGCGTGTGTAGCTCAGTTTTTTCTTACCCGTGGAAGTGGTTATTGGTCTGAAAACTGAGAAAAAAAATCTATCCTCTTAGATAGTGGGGTGGTCGCCAACATGATGGATGCTCAGTTCTCATGGGACCTTGATCTTGCGTGTAGGACTCTGGTGAAGCCCATCCCCATATGTGCAATTAACTCTGCAACTCTCCGACAGGGAAATTTTACGCAAGTAGTGCATAATGTGAACCTGCGCATAGGG
Organism: Dendrobates tinctorius; assembly: GCF_039654945.1. Classification (NCBI taxonomy): domain Eukaryota; kingdom Metazoa; phylum Chordata; class Amphibia; order Anura; family Dendrobatidae; genus Dendrobates; species Dendrobates tinctorius. The sequence continues at coordinate 1,175,140 of NW_027361917.1, read as the reverse complement.
GCTCTTCACAGGGAGCTCCTTTCTTGTTATATCTTGGAAGGTCTCCCTACTATTGTGTTAGGCTTTTCTTGGCTAACTGTGCATAATCCGGTTATTGACTGGCTGTCCAGAGAAATAGTCAAATTGAGTGATTTCTGCAAAAATTATTGCGTAGGTACCCTCATTTCTACTGTTTCCACTATACCCTCTTTTCTGCGTGATTTTGTGGATGTGTTTTCACAAAAGAGGTGCCAGGAACTGCCCCCCCCCCCCACCGTGTGAATGATTGCCCTGAAATCTTGCTCCCTAAGGGAAAATTACCCAGAACCAGATTATACAATCTGTCTGGCCCTGAAAGGTAAGCCATGAAGGATTACATCTCTTAGAGTCTTGCTAAAGGTCCCGTTACATTTAGAGATGCACCAGCGATCCCGACAACGATACGACCAGGTCAGGATCACTGGTGCATCGCTAAATGGTCGCTAGTGAGCTGCCATACAGGCAGATCTCACCAGCGATACAGCGATGCTCGGCGGTTGTTACTTACCTGTCACACGCGGAGATGATGACGAATTCCGCATGTGTCACTCGTCGGCGCCAGCAGGACGCAAGCGAGAAGAAAATGGCCCAGGGCGTTCTCACGCGATCAGCGATATACAGCGGGGGGGGGCGTTCGGAAGTAATTGTCACTTGTAGCGAGATCGCTAGCGATATTGCTGTTGCGTCACAAAATCGGTGACTCTTTAGCGATATCGCTAACGATATCACTGTGTGTAAAAGGCCCTTAAGGGTCATATTAGACGCTCCTCTTCGCCGGTAGCTGTGGGGTGATTCTTTTTTGTTAAAAAGAAACATAAGGGCATTTGTCTCTGTTTATATTTTCGTGAGATAAATCAGATTACTATCCGGGGCCCTTATCCTCTCCCACTCATTCCCGATTTATTCAGATTGTTGGAGCAAAATGGTTCTCTAAGCTGGAACTCAGAGGAGCCTGTAGTCTGATTAGGATCAAGGAGAGGAGTGAGTGGAAGACAGCCAGAAGGGCTTTATGAAAACTTGTCATGCCCTTTGGTTTGACTAATGCCTCGCTATTTTCCAACATTTTGTTAACGACATTTTTTGTCACCTTGAGGATAGATTTCTAGTGGTGTATCTTGCCGATATTGTAATATCTTCACCTGATCTCAAGTCACATCAGGTATACGTCCAGCAGGTGTTACAGGTTTTACGAGAAAATCAACTGCTGTGTCTACAGCAGGTTTCCGGATAGACCCTGATGAGGTCTGTTCAATTCTGGGATGGGATCTGCCAGAAAATCTGAAAGCGTTGCAATGCTTTTTTGGAGTTTGCTAACTACTATCGTAAGTTTATAAAAAATTCTTGTCGATTGTCAAACCCCTCAATGACATGAAAGTTATGGACTTCTCAAGGTGGTCCGACTGCGCCGTCCAGGCATTTTCTTCTTTGAAGAAATGCTTTTCCACTGCTCCTGAACTCCTTCAAACCAATGTTTAATAATTATTTATTGTTGAGGTTGATGCATCTGAGGCGGGGGTCGGGGCTTTGTTGTCTCACGGGTCCATCCCCTGGTAAGTGGCACCCATGTGACTTCTTTTCTTACAAAAATAACCTTAGTTGAAAGGAACTATGATGTAGGCAATAGAGAACTTTTTGCCACGGTTATCAGGTCCGGACCTCAGTGTGAATGATTTTGTATGGCTGTCTAGCAGAAATATTAAACTGAAAATTCCTTCCTGGAAATTAGGTCCTACATTCATTGGTCCTTACAACATGGTCACCATAATTAATGATAATAATCTTTATTTTTCTATAGCGCTAACATACTCCGCAGCGCTTTACAGTTTGCACACATTATCGGTAACCCTGTGGTCTTTCGTCTTGAGCTTCCTCTAACTCTTAAAAGCCACATTGTTTTCCACAGGTGATTGCTCAAAAAATATAAAGCGCCTGTGGAGCCGTCACCCTTTCTGCCACCACTGATTGTAGTTGAAGGTAATTTGAACTTCCCGGTGGCAAAATTGTGGATTCTCGTATGGTTGGCCGCTCTTTACAATACTTAGTCTGCTCATGAATATACCGCTTCCAGTGCACTATATGGGCACCGGCATCTGAGGATAACTCCAGAAAAATAATTCCGTCCTTCCCTAGCTCTTTTGATAGATTGGTATATAGGCATAGGAAATATCAACATGTGTGGGGTCAGTGGTGTGGCTCCAATATTACTATGCTATCATCTTGTGAATTAGTGGATTCCATTAGTGAATTGATAGGATGATCGCTTTCGCCTAACTAAAAATGGTGTCTTTGTTTAGCTGGAGTTGGACTGAATAAATAAGTTACTGGTATTCTAAGTGATATAGATGTGGCATGTAGTTTCCATGCCTCTGATTCTTGCCTTAATACATTTGTTGCTGTATATAGTATGTTACCTTTATATATTGTATTCGCTGTCTGTTACCATCCTAGATGGTTGATTGTTCTATTCAATATTTGTTTGATATACAGTATATGGTGTGTTGTTGTTCTTTTCTCCTTGAATAAATCAAGTTTAAAAAAATATATTCATATTTATTTAAAAGGAACGAGTGATTGTGCGCCCTTAGGCGCGCGCTGGGATTACGAACCACGCAATGGGGTGTAACCACGCATTAGTCTGACCTCACAATGGGGTGTAACCACGGTGCAGACTGGCCTATGTGCAGACTAACAGCAAACACAGATACCTGGTGTACCTCTCCTGCCACTCCTACCTTGTGTATGAAAAAGCTCTGTAGTTAATTTTGTTCGGGTACAGTTTTTCGATAGCGTTATCCATGAAGAAAGTGCACGGGTAGAGCTTATCCCATAGTTCTACCCGTTCATTCCCTTTAGGAATAGAGCTATCTGATAGCGCTATCCCTCAATGTTACTGAGTGTAAGCTATTTCACATGGTTGAGCGCACTTGGGATCTGCCCCCAAGGCCCTGCCCATGCCCAATGTTTGGTCCGTAGACCGCGGCTAGGAGTTAGTCCCGCTTTTGCTGCTTGTTGTCGTGCAGCATTAGATGTTCTACGTGATTCAGTCTTCATTTCCTTTTATCCGGCTTGCAGGAAGATGATATGATGCAGCACAGATGGTTTTAGTTGTCTTTCTGTCACCCTAGCCATAGTTGTTACCCTCTGGATATTATACGGGCATTTTGAAGGCCTGGGTATTTTCCCTTAGACAGATGGTGACACCTTCTCGGGAGATCTTTAAAGACAAACTCTGAGGAAAAGGAGAAAACACATTTATCAGACATCATTAGCACGTTCTATCTCTGTCATCTATTTTATATAATAATTTGGATTTTTCAATGTAACATATCTATCAGAAACATTTTTTGTGCTTGTATGACCCTCACCTCAGTTACTCACCTGGAAATCAGTATAGTTAGTTATTTGGTGGATTATCAAGCCGACGAATCCCATCCACTCAGTTATCATGCCGGTCCTATCCACGATCTGCAGAAGGTAGAAGATAGAGGATGTTACTTCATGGCTGTACTCACCAGTGCATCTGCCATGGAATGAGATGGTAGGACGTCTTGTACACCAAGAGATAATGGTTTACCTTTACACTGGACACTAGTGAATTGTGCAAGATGGTGAAATGTAAACTTACCGTCATACAGTAGCCACTACATAAGTGCTTGTAGTCGATGCACATACTTGCACCCACTGGAAGGACGTGTTAAGAAAAGTACCAAAATCCTATTATTATAGTGTTTCCTATAATAATGACTGAACTATGAAATAATGGTCACAGTGGAGCCCACCTTACACACCTAAACACACTGACTTATCTAGAAAAGGATACTTATCAGCAGAAAAACTATCGTCAGCAAAGTTGCTGCCAATCTAAAGTGGCACATGCACCGACTGCTGAAGGATCTCTTGTACAGGCACACAGATTGACATAAGTTGTAAATGGCAAGAAGACAAAAAGCCATTCCTGCGCCGATCCTGTGCGCTGTAGGATTGATTGTCACCTACAAGAAGAAATATATGACTGTCATCAATACGGTCATCATGGAGATCTGAGAACTTATGAGCAGGATCCGCCCCACTGTAATATACAGGACTCCAGGTTCTCACCACAGTATATAATCTACTGAACCTGAGATCCTGAGTATTACTGGAGACTTTATATAAAACCTAGTAACTTACCGAAAATACAGCATTAACTATGTTCGCAATGCTCACAATCCATCCATCAATGACAAGGATTTTTTGGCAGATGATATATCGCTTCTCCGATGGCTCAGACTGAATAATCATGAACCTGTACTGGATGTAAGCGATGCCAGCTCCTGAAATAGACAAAGCAAGTTATCAACCAGATATTTCCATGCCACTGTGATAGAAAACCTAATCTTAAGAATGCACCAATGAGCTGAAGAGGTTTAGAGATTTAATGGGGTTCTCTGGGCCTTTGATGGCCTATCCTTATATCAAATAGATGGATTATTGAAGGAGCGCCCACATATTTTTCATTGCTTACCAGGCACAGATCCTTACTTTTGATGAGAGTTGTGCCTGGTATTACAGCTGTGTCTCATTTACTTTACTAGGACTAAGATGCTGAAAGCTTTTGTACCATCAATTACCACTGGCCAACATACAAAACAGTGAAATGGCAGCATGGCCACTTAAATCTGGTAAACAGCGGATTGTCACAGTCAGAACCCACTGATTTGATATTATGGGCTTTCAATCTTTTTGTCCCAGAGAATCTTTTGAATGTCATCTCTGAGCAAAGAATTGTGATATCGTCCTATACGATGCAGCATCTACTTACCAAGAATGGAATTAACCGTGAAAATGACCGTGTAGATCACAGATTCTGGGAATGCAACTCCCGTGTGACTGTCAAAGATAAGGAAAATATTGGGAGTAATTAGGACACAAGAGGAGTAATTGTCATGTGTAATCATCCTACATTATATATTCTGACCAGACACAAATTGAAGCAAAGTACATTAGAGGAAAGTTATTAAACTAAATGCAGTGAAAACATCAGATGATTGTTCGTTCAAGTTAGTTTTAAAAAGTTCAAGTTATTTCAATTTTCCCTTATTAAATATAGATATTAAGTAAATAAACATATTTTGTATTGCGCATAGCAAAGTCAAATATTTCAAAATATAAAATGAATCAAACCAATTTGTAAATACTGCAAAGAGAAAAGAATTGAAACTCCAGAAAAAGATAAAAAAAACAATAAAATGCCTCATACGGCTAAATCAGTGAGAAATTTGTAACGTTCTGTGTCTCAACAATTAGCAACACAAATGGAGAAATTTTTGCACAACTAAACTAATAAAAAAAAAAATAGGACATGATTTTAATTACACAATGAATGGTGTAAAAACAAAACACAGAAAACTACAATAGCGCTTTTTTTCTCTCAGTATCAGTACACTTGAAAAAAAAAGTCTGTGTTCCTTTACATTTTATAGCAAAGTTAATGGTGTCCTTCAAAAATATGACAAAATCTGGCAATACACAATCGCTCAAAAGGCTGCAGCGGGAAGGGGTTAATAATGTACTAATTATAATGCATTAAGAACATTTCAGGAAATATAATATAATTAGAACATTCCATTACTGTAAGACAAAAACAATATAAAATTGTACTACAGAATCAGGAAACTTTCCCAGGACCCTCTTACCTGATGTACGGATATTTACTGTGCCCTGAGATTATAGTCAGACAGGCACAGACACAGATGCCCAATAGCGTCCACACGGTCCACAAGATCGGCAGAATTTCCAAACCTCGGATCTCCATGATGCAAAGAAAATTAAGTGGAAGCCTCTCTCTCTCCTTCTCCTCTCCTTCCTCTCGCTCTCCTTCTCTCGCTCTCTTTATTCTCTTGCTCTCCTTCTCTCGCTCTCCTTCTTCTCTCGCTCTCCTCCTTCTCTCGCTCTCACCTCTTTTTATCTCGTCGTAGATTATAAGGCCGAGTATTCTTAGAACCAGATGATGTCACAATGGTTTGTGATGTCATAGTTGATCACCTCATTGTTGCATCATCACTCAGGCAGTATGGATCTGATTGCTGCTTGGTAATGTAGAGGTTTTTCACACTTTCCATATTCTGTCACATATCCAGCACATTGTAGTGTAATAGCTCCTATTATTATATTCATGTAAAAGATTACATACTGTCACCAGATATTTTTTGAGAGGATTTTACGAGATATGACTAATTTTAGCCGGCTTAAGCATAAAGTTTAACCCCTTCACGACCCAGCCTATTTTCACCTTCCTGACCCGGACAATTCTTACCATTCTGACCACTGTCACTTTATGAGGTCATAACTCTGGAACGCTTCAATGGATCCCACTGATTCTGAGTATGTTTTCTTGTGACATATTGTACTTTGTAATAGCAGTTAAATTTCTTCGATATGACTTGCATTTATTTGTGAAAAAAATGGAAATTTGGCGAAAATTTTGAAAATGTTGCAATTTTCCAACTTTTAATTTTTATGCCCTTAAATCAGAGAGTCAAATTGCACAAGACAGTTAATAAATAACATTTTCCACATGTCTACTTTACATCAGCACAATTTTGGAACCAAAGTTTTTTTTGCAGGGAAGTTATAAGGGTTAAAATTTGACCAGCAATTTATCATTTTTTCAACAAATTTTACAAAACCATTTTTTTAGAGACCACATAACATTTGAAGTGACTTTGTGGGGTGTACATGACAGAAAATACCCAAAAGTGACACCATTCTAAAAACTGCACCCCTCGCAGTGCTCAAAACCACATTCATGAAGTTTATTAACCCTTCAGGTGCTTCACATGAATTTTTGGAATGTGTAAGGAAAAAAATGTTCATTTAGACCTAATTTTTTTTACTTTTGCAAGGGTAACAGGAGAAAATGGACCATATATTTTGTTGTGCAATTTCTCCTAAGCATGCCAATACCCCATATGTGGGGGAAATCTACTGTTTGGGCGCACGGCAGGGCTCAGAAGGGAAGGAGTGCCATTTGACTTTTTGAAATTTGATGGAATAATTAGCAGACGCCATGTCGTGTTTGAAGAGCCCCTGATGCGCCTAAACAGGGGAAACCCTCCACAAGTGACACCATTTTGGAATCTAGACCCTTTATGAAGCTTATCTAGATGTGTATTGAGCACCTTAAACCGATAGGTGCTTCACAGAAGTTTATAGCGTAGAGCCGTGGAAATAAAAAAAATCACATTTTTCCCAAATAAATCTTTTTAGCTCCATATTTTGCATTTTCATAAGGGTAACAGGAGAAATTACTTCATGCAATTTGTTCTGCAAATTCTCCTGAGTACACCGATACCCCATATGTGGGGGATAACCACTGTTTCCGCGCACGGCAGGGCTTTTTATTGCGAAAACTAGTTTTTGCATCACCATATTTTGAGAGCTATAATTTTTCCATATTTCGGCCGACAGAGTCATGTGAGGTCTTGTTTTTTGCGGTATGAGCTGACGTTTTTATTGGTACCTTTTTCGGGCACATGACGATTTTTGGAATTTTTTTTTATACTGTTCCGCATGTGGTAAAATTGGTAAGGCAGCTTTATTCTTCGGGTCAGTACGATTACAGCAATACCTCATTTATATAATTTTTTTATGTTTTGATGCATTTACATAATAAAAACAATTTTATAGAAAAAATTATTTTTTTGCATCGTTTTATTCTGAGAGCTATAACTTTTTTTATTTTTCTGCTGATGGAGCTGTATGGCAGCTTATTTTTTTCATGATAAGATGATGTTTTCAGCAGTACAATTTTTATTTACATCCGTCTTTTTGATCGCATGTTATTACACTTTTTTTTCTCGACGGCATGATGATAAAGCATTGTTTTCTGCCTTGTTTTTTATTTATTTTTTTTACGGTGTTCACTGAAGGGGTTAACTTTTTCGACAGTTTTATAGAGCAGGTCATTTCGGATGCGGCAATTCCAAATATGTGTACTTTTATTGTTTTTTTATTTGCATAAATAAATGTATTTATTGGTAAAGTATTTAATTTTTTTCTTTATTTGGGGATTTTTTAAAAATATTTTTACACATTATAATTTTTTTTTTAACTTTATTACATTGTCCCAGTATGAAATATAGGAAAAGGATAAGGGGAAGATCAGCTCACCTAGTCTCAGTTATTGTCCATAGTTCCCATGCGCACGGAGCCGCTTGCATCATAGCGTTGTCAGAAGCAAAGGCATGAGGAAGGGATCTCCAGCGTTGGATCAATATTTAAAATGTAAACATTTATTTGAAAAAATTTAAACAAAATAAAGGAAATGTACACAAAATTAATGGATATAGGAGCAGATGGGGTCTCAGGTGGATTAAACCAACGCGTTTCGACCTAGCTGGTCTTATTCATGGTCATTTAAATTTTGATTATTTTGTTAGTATTTTTTTAAATCTACCTTTGGCTTTCAACACTGCGTTAATCCTTCTGGCAAGTTATTGATCAGAATCAAACATGTCTTGATCAAAATCAGATCCCAGGTCTCTTCTACACAACTTCTTCTTTCCGAAGTTGGTGCATACTGGTTGACACACTTGGGTATGTTTGCAGTTTGTTCTTCAACTCTACCCATAAGTGTTCGATTGGGTTGAGGTCTGGGGACTGTGGGGAACAACCCAGCACCTCTACTTCATTGTCATTGTACCATTTCTTCGCCAATCTCGACGTATGCTTTGTGTCATTGTCCTACTGGGATACTATGGCTTCATATTCAAAGACAAAGTACTGGAGTGTACAAAGTAGCTTGTCTTGTAGTATACTCACATGTAGCTCAGCATTGATACCACCATTGATCCTGGTCAAGTATCCAATGCCTTTGACTATTGAGCAACCCTATTGTCATGGTTAGGACATGGTTACTGTCCTGTTCTCACAGAGTTAACTTTTGCCAGCCTCTCTTTGGATCTGGGAGGGGTATTTATACTCACTCCAAACTAGCATTCTCTGTCAGTTATACTGCTTTTCTGGTGTGCCTGACCCCTGGTGTGCGTGTACTCTGCATTGTTTGTTTTCTTCCCGTGTATTACCCGGCTTGTTCCTTCACTCTGTACTCTGTCTCTCGTTTTGGTACCATTGTCTTTTCTGGTTCGGACCTCCTGGCTTGGCTATCATTACTCCGTTACAGTTTACCCCTATTGTACCGTCTAATGCCCGTTCTGGTTTTCTGATCTATTGCTACGTCCTGACTATCCATTCTGTCTAATCCTTTGGTACTGTATTGCTATCTCGTCCTTTGACCTCGGCTTGATCTGGTTTCTGTCTCTGTCTATGCCCCTTGGTAACATTGTCCTGTAGTTACCTTTCTAGGAGTTTCCCTGCAGCTCCTAGCTCTGTGGAGCTTAGGCCACGCCCCCAGCAGTCACGTGATTCAGGTCCTGGAGCATGCACTGTCACCACTGCTGCCCGCTCCGCAGGTATCTTTGTGCACAGTCTTTGTACTCAGGACATGCGCTCTGGCTCAGTGAGCAAGTGCAGTGCGGTGTTCCTGACATTATAACTGACCGTTTCAGTTTTTTTTTCCTCTGAAGAGAAAAAAAAAGTGTGTGCTATCCTCATGGATCCCATACAAGCCTTGGCTGATCAGGTCAAGCACCTGATCCAAATGTTCCATAAACTCAATGTGGAAGAGCGCACGATGGCCCATACCCAGCAACAGTTGGTGGTTACTGTGCAGGGGGCTGTCAATGTAGGGGCTTCGAGTTCTGGGGGCAGGGATGTGTCATTAGCGTCCCCTGAATCTCCGGTCAAATTGCCCGACCCTTTCTCAGGGGATAAAAAGGAGTTCAGGTCTTTCAGAGAAGGATGCAAGATTTTTTTTTCTCTAAGGCTCCGCTCCTCTGGGGATGAGTTCCAGAGGGTGGGGGTCATTATTTTCCTACTCCGGGGGGCTCCGCAAGCATGGGCTTTCTCTGTATTCCTCTGCTCCTGAATGTATGTCAGTGAACTTGTTCTTTGAGGCTCTGTGGCACATCTATGACGAGCCTGATAGAGTGCATCTGGCTGAGGATATGGTGATGAGTGACACAGGGGAGGCACTCTGCTGAATGGCTCTGCTCAGAGTTTAGACGTTGGATGTCCGAAGTATCCTGGATTGCCGCCGCCCTGAGAGGGTTGTTGCGCAGGGGCCTCTCTGACCGTCTGCAGGACGTTCTGGCATTACATCCGCCTCCTGATACCCTGGAGGACGCTGTTATGAATGAGTCACTGAGGAAGAAAAAACAAAAAGCAAGCTAAGCCCAGAAAACCGGAGAGGTTGGTAACTAGTGGATTGCAGACCCCTGATCCTATCCACACAACTAGCAGTAGCTGTGGAGCGTGCGTACGGTGGTCCTAGACGCCTCGTCACGGCCGGAGAACTAAATAAGCCTAAAGAAAGAAAGGGAAAATCTAAACTGCCCCAGAGCAGACCCCAAAGCAATAAACAGCCCCCAACATGTATTGTCGGTGAAACAAGATGAAAACACAAACACAGATAGAAAGATAGGCTGAGCAAATGATGGGGCCCTCACTAACTAGAAAGGACAGGAAAGAAAAGCTGCTGTCTGCAATCACGCAAGAAACCCTGCCAAAAAATGTCCAACACGTCTGATAGAAAAAGGCCCTGAAGTCACTAGACTTCAATTCCCTATATCAGCACTCAGGTATATTCTGAAGACAGAGCAAAAGAGATCAACTGATCAGAGACAAAATGGGGATTCAGCCCAGTCCCAGCCAGGGCTGGCTGAACACAAAAACTAAGTAAACCAGACGAAAACTAATATGAACAATAGCAGAGAAAACTTAGCTTTAAGAAGGCAGGAACCAAACTGGAAACCAGAAGCCACAGTCAGGAGAAATCACCAGCAAGAAACTAGGGAGTCGGCTGCCTTAAATCCAATCAGAAATTCCTGATGTCCAATCACAGTTCTCTTCCTCAGGTGGCCGGTCTCTGCCATTTAGATCAGCTTCATTACCTCCCTTCACCAACAGAGGGAGTCCAGATAGAGAACTCACTACTCCTCTGTCAGCACAGCCAGCTCCATAACCCTCACCAGAAGCCAGAGGCAAACCCGAAAATGAGCTCACAACAGTACCCCCCCCTTGAGGAGGGGTCACCGAACCCTCATCCACGCCACCGGGCCGATCAGGATGGGCCCGATGAAAAGCACGAACCAATCTATCGGCATGAATATCAGAGGCAGAGACCCAAGAATTGTCCTTCTGGCCATAACCCTTCCACTTGACCAAATACTGGAGTCTCCATCTAGCCAGATGAGAATCCAGTATTTTCTCTACCTCATATTCCACATTACCTTTAACCAATACAGGGTCAGTAGGTGCCGCCATAGGAACTACTGGCTCAACATATCTCTTCAACAGCGACTTATGAAACACGTTATGGATCTTAAACGTAACAGGAAGAGCCAATCGAAAAGAAACCGGATTAAGAATCTCCAAAATCTTGTAAGGTCCAATAAATCTTGGCTTGAACTTTGGAGAAGCCACCTTCATAGAGATATTCTTTGATGACAACCAAACCATATCACCCTCTTTAAACCGGGGACCAAAGGTCCTATGCCAGTAGAAAACCGCTGGGCCTTTTCCTGGGAGAGAGACAACTTATCCACTACTTGGTCCCAAATCTGCTGCATTCTCTCTACCACAGTGTCAACACCTGGGCAGGCTGAAGATTCCACTTGCCCTGAAGAATATCAAGGATGAAACCCAAAGTTACAGAAAAAGGGGGACATCAAGGTGGCAGAACTAGCTCTATTATTTAAAGCGAATTCAGCCAAGGGCAAAAATGAAACCCAATCATCCTGATCAGCAGATATAAAACATCTCAAATAGAACTCCAAAGTCTGGTTTGATCCCGGTCCTCTTCCTCAGGATTGGCCTCCTGTTGGGCTGAAGGCACTGCTGGTGGTGATGGTTGGGTGTGCCTGATGGTGCTGAAGATGGGCCAACCCCTTCTTCACCATCCCCAAACGGGGTCAATGTTGACCTCTAAGTCGGGAGCCGTTTCCCTGCTCGGTCAGGTTAGAGTCAGTTCTGTTTTTAAAAAATCAAGATTCTTGGTAGCACATTGCTCCCAGTAAACAGGGCATGCGCTCCTGAGAACAGGACATTCTATGTGAACAAACATATTAACAGTCGCTGTGTGCACAGACGCGCATCCTCCTGTGTGAATAGTCCATATAGGATGCTGACTGACGTGTATCTAGCTGATCTGTGCTCATGTACGTGTTATAGCACTGTAATGACAGTAGTCTAATTCCGTTTCTCACGTGCATGTGTTATCTGTGTTTTTCGTTATTTCTTTTCCATTATAGTCTATGGTGCTGTTCACTGGCCCATATGTCTTTGCAGACTGCGTGCGTCTCCCCAAATAAAAATCAGTTTGTAACTAATAAGTCATGTCAGACTAACTTAATTTCCTTCTATGATGGAATCACTGATTGGGTGGATCAGGGAAATGCTGTAGATATAGTATATCTTGACTTCAGCAAAGCATTTGACAAAGTATCTCACACAATCCTTGTTGAAAAAATGACTAAGTATGGAATGGACAAGGCAACTGTTAGGTGGATTCATAACTGGCTTAGTGATCGGACACAAAGAGTGGTCGTAAATGGCTGCACATCCAGTTGGAAGAATGTCTCAAGTGGGGTACCACAGGGCTCTGTCCTGGCCCTGTATTTTTCAACATCTTTATCAACTACTTAGATGAAGAAATTGAGGGTAAACTGATTAAATTTGCTGATGACACAAAGCTAGGGGGGGATAGCTAATACTAGAGAAAAGAGAGAGGATTCAAAAAGATATAAATAAACTGGAGCAGTGGGCAGCAACTAACAGAATGGTTTTTAACAGGGAAAAATGCAAAGTACTACATCTGGGCAATAAAAATGAAAAAAGCATATACAGAATGGGAGGAATAGGGCTAAGCAACAGCACATGTGAAAAAGACTTGGATATATTAAAAGATAACAGACTGAATATGAGTCAACAGTGTGATGCAGCAGCAAAAAAGGCAAATGCAATTCTAGGATGTATTAACAGAAGCATACAGTCTAGATCACGTGAAGTCATTATTGCCCTCTACTCCTCTTTGGTCAGACCTCATCTGGAATACTGTGTCCATTTTAAAAAAGACATCAACAAACTGGAGCAAGTTCAGAAAAGAGCGACCAGGATGGTGACCGGTCTGCAAACCCTGGCTTATGAGGAAAGGTTGCATGATTTGGGAATGTTTAGCTTGCAAAAGAGAAGACTGAGAGGAGACCTAATAGCTGTCTACAAATATCTCAAGGGCTGTCACATTGTAGAAGGATCATCTTTATTCTCATTTGCACAAGGAAAGACTAGAAGCGATGGGATGAAACTGAATGGGAGGAGACACAGATTAGATATTAGAAAAAACTTTTTGACAGAGTGATCAATGAGTGGAACAGGCTGCCACGAGAAGTGGTGAGTTCTCCTTCAATGGAAATCTTCAAACAGCGGCTTGACCGACATCTGTCTGGGATGATTTAGTGAATCCTGCTTTGAGCAGGGGGTTGGACCAGATAGCCCAGGAGGTCCCTTCCAACTCTACGATTCTATGATTCAGAGATGTTTTCGTTTTTTTATTGGTGTCACAGACAAAATCGCCTATACAAGTCTATGAACCTGTGCCAATCACGGACAACACATAGATATCACCAGTGCACAATCCGCATGGTCTGTGATTCACTTTGTAATGTATAGGAGAAGTTTTTAATTAATTTACTTTTTTCATATGTGAAAATCACTAATGAAATAATGATGATAAAGACCAGGGGCTGGGTGTCAAGTTTGTCTAGGGGGGCAAGCACACATCCCTGGCCCATGTGTAGTACTATAGAAGTAGCAGAGGTAACTTTTAAAAAACGAGGCTGGACGTGTCATTTTCTTGTTGGGATGCTTGTATTTTTTTGCCTGCAGAATTAATATAAGGGTACGTGCACACAACATCTCTTTTCAGGCGGATTGTGGCAGGCACCCCCCCACCTTAAAAAGTGCCGCAAACCTGCCGCTAAACATGACCTTAGTGCACCCGGGGCAGAAACAAACATGGCACCTTGAGGAAGAAGACTTGAGACGCTTTCCTAAAGCGGCTGTGCCACCTGAAATAACACATTGTGTGTAAATGCCTCAGATACGAACACTAAGCTACAGCACCCTGCAACCCTGAATACAAGAATCACTCTAAGGCTACTTTTACACTTAATGCATTCTTTGCGGCCCGTTATTGCGGCCCGTTTTTGTGGGCCATATTGCCACATTTTTTTGTGGTGGGCCGCAAAAAAGTTTGCGGATCTCCATTTTTTTTTCAATTCTATCGAAATAGTATTGGAAAAAAACCCGTCTTTCCGCAAAACCATATCCGCTGCGGATCTGCAGCAGAATCCGCAGCGTGTGCACATAGCCTAAGTGTAAAACCAGCCTAAGGGCCGGTGCAGACGGCCATATATTCTCTCATCTGAGAGAATCGGGCCAATTATGCAACTTACACTCTGGTCAAGCTCTGATCCGAGCGTCGGCATAGTGGGGTCCAATTCTGTAGGATGAGAGAATCCGAGAACACTGAGGAAAAGATGGAGAACAAAATATTCTCCACTGTGTCATCAAAGTGCAGTCCGATGTTTTCCCCGCACTCATTGAGTTGCATGACCGAATGTGATCGGAATATCAGATCAAACTCGGACATGCAGCCATTGTTCCCTCGGACTGGCTTCATCTGTCTGAGGAAAATATTGAACCTGTGCCGGGCCTCATACACCAACATTGGTCCGAGTGAGATCCAATGTTTTTGTTTTCTCACACGCTCGGGCCGATAATACAGCGTCATCACAAGCCCTAAGACTACACGAATAAAAATGTGATCTGCTGACAGAACCAACTTATTACACCGATACAAATGACAGAATACCAGAACCACGATTACTATACAGAAATGGCAGCAAAGCCAAGCCGACTATATCGATATGAGAACAAAACCAAATCACACGGAAATGATTTGAAAATTGCTGCATTTAAAAAGGATGTGTCATTTTAAGAAAGAGGTAGACGGAGGCATAGGACCACCCCGCCTACCTCGCAAAAAAGCAGATTGAAAAGAAAAAAAAGAGTTTAACCCTATTGTGACGGCACATGTCGCATCTCTCAATTTGAGGTTGGCTACGGCAGACCCGCCAGCGGCTATTAACTAGTTAAATGCCGCTGTCAAACTCTGACAGAAGCTGTAGTGTTCACTTCTGGCATAACCGGTCCTGTGTTGTGAGGACAGGCTGTAGATGCGGAGACGGTGGACAGCAGAGGAGAGAAGCGCTCACTTGAGCCGGAGGATGGAGAGTAGCGAGTGTCAGTGATTTACCTCTGTGCTCCTCTGTCCTGTTACTCCAGGCTCTGCACTGCTCTGCACAGCAGACATCCTCAGCTCCTCACATGCTGTCCTGCTCTACTACTGTGTCCTCCTGCTGTGTCTCCATCTCCCCACTCACACACAGTCCCAGTGATCTCCGATCTCCGGTAACCTGGCACCGTCTCTCGGCTTTTATGGTTGTCTGAGGAGGACAGTGACATATAAAGCCCAAATTTAGTGTACACTCCTGACCTGTGTGATACTGAGCTGTGTATCTAATCATGACCTGTGTGATACTGTCTCCTGAGCAGTGTATCTAATCCTCACCTGTGTGATACTGTCTGCTGAGCTGTGTATGTAATCCCCTCCTGTGTCATAGTCTGCTGAGCCGTGTAGCTATTCCTCTCCTGTGGGATACTGTGTGCTGAGCCGTGCATCTAATCTTATCCTTTGTGATAGTCTGCTGAGCCGTGTAGCTATTCCTCTCCTGTGTGATAATGCCTGCTGAACTTTGTATCTAATCCTATCCTGTGTGATATTGG
This sequence comes from Dendrobates tinctorius, assembly GCF_039654945.1. Taxonomy (NCBI): domain Eukaryota; kingdom Metazoa; phylum Chordata; class Amphibia; order Anura; family Dendrobatidae; genus Dendrobates; species Dendrobates tinctorius. Next base: position 1,159,177 of record NW_027361917.1, on the reverse strand, counting down.
GCTGTGTATCTAATCCTAACCTGTGATAGTCTGCTGAGCTGTGTATCTAATCCTCTCCTGGGATGCTGTCTGATGTGCCGTGTATCTAATCCTCTCCTGTGATGCTGTCTGCTGAGCAGTGTATCTAATTCTCTCCTGTTTGATACTGTCTGCTGAGCCGTGTATCTAATCCTATCCTGTGTGATATAGTCTGCTGAACCGTGTATCTAATCCTATCCTGTGTGATATAGTCTGCTGAGCCGTGTATCTAATCCTATCCTGTGTGATACAGTCTGCTGAGCCGTGTATCTAGTCTTATCCTGTGTGATACTGGGCTGTGTATCTAATCCTATCCTGTGTGATACTGTCTGCTGAGCCGTGTCTCTTATCCTCGCCTGTATGATACTGTTTGCTGAGCTGTGTATCTAATCCTCTCCTGTGTGATACTGTCTGCTGAGCCGTGTATCTAATCCTATCCTGTGTGATACTGGGCTGTGTATCTAATCCTATCCTGTGTGATACTGTCTGCTGAGCCATGTATCTAATCCTCTCCTGTGTTGCTGTCTGCTGAGCCCTGTATCTAATCCTCTCCTGTGTTGCTGTCTGCTGAGCCGTGTATCTAATCCTCTCCTGTGTTTGTCTGCTGAGTCGTGTATCTAATCCTCTCCTGTGTTACTGTCTGCTGAGCCGTGTATCTAGTCCTCTCCTGTGTTGCTGTCTGCTGAGCCGTGTATCTAATCCAAACCTTTGTTGCTGTCTGCTGAGCCGTGTATCTAATCCTATCCTGTGTTGCCCTCTGCTGAGCCGTGTATCTAATCCTATCCTGTGTGATACTCTATGCTGAGTCGTGTATCTAATCCTCTCCTGTGTTACTGTCTGCTGAGCCGTGTATCTAGTCCTCTCCTGTGTTGCTGTCTGCTGAGCCGTGTATCTAATCCAAATCTTTGTTGCTGTCTGCTGAGCCGTGTATCTAATCCTATCCTGTGTTGCCCTCTGCTGAGCCGTGTATCTAATCCTATCCTGTGTGATACTCTCTGCTGAGTCGTGTATCTAATCCTCTCCTGTGTTACTGTCTGCTGAGCCGTGTATCTAATCCTCTCCTGTGTTGCTGTCTGCTGAGTCGTGTATCTAATCCTATCCTGTGTTGCTGTCTGCTGAGCCGTGTATCTAATCCTCTCCTGTGTTGCTGTCTGCTGAGCCGTGTATCTAATCCAAACCTTTGTTGCTGTCTGCTGAGCCGTGTATCTAATCCTATCCTGTGTTGCTGTCTGCTGAGCCGTGCATCTAATCCTATCCTGTGTGATACTCTCTGCTGAGCCGTGTATCCTATCCTGTGTGATACTGGGCTGTGTATCTAATCCTATCCTGTGTGTTACGTCTGCTGAGCCATGTATTATGTGAGAACTATATGTCGACACTATGTGAGAACTATATGACAGTATTATGTGTGAACTAGAGTGAGTGCAACAAAATTAATAAAGGAGATGGGGAAACTACAATACCCAGAGAGAAAAAACACAAAAATTGAGCTTGGTTTGAGTTGATACACATGCAGCATATAAATGCATGTTGATATTGGCCATAAAACATAAAACCTACAAAAGAAAAAGTGAGCAAAAACCCAGCTGTAACTAAATAAGTAAAAGCAAAAGTGCATCTAAATAATACAGAGTTTTTAGTAATACTGTTTTTGATAGAAAGTAGCATGAAAGCCATCCCACCACGACAAGGTAACTGTTCGGGATAGTCCTACACTGTCTAATATTAAAAACCTTGCCTTGTGTCAAAGTTGACATCAATGTGTGAACAAGGGCAGACAAAAGGACTGGGTCCCAAACAGTAGACACCAGTCTGGGGAAGAAGCCTTATATACAATTTCCAGCTCAGGAGAGGGAGGCCACACCTGGGCTTGCACAGAATGCAAAAATACAATACCCAGAGAGATTAGCAAAATCAGGATTATTTAGTCTAGAAAAAAGACGACTGAGGGGCGATCTAATAACCATGTAAAAGTATATAAGGGGACAAAACAAATATCTCTCCGAGGATCTGTTAATACCAAGGAAGATGACGGTCACAAGGGGGCATTCTCTGCTACTGGAGGAGAGAAGGTTTTTCCACCATCATAGATGAGGATTCTTTACTGTTAGGGCAGTGAGAATCTGGGATTCCTTGCCTGAGGAGATGGTGATGGCAAACTCAGTCGAGAGGTTCAAGAGAGGCCTGGATGTCTTCCTGGAGCGTAACAATATAGTATCTTACAGTGATTAGGTTCTGCAGTAGATTTGGGGATTTATAGTGACGTAATATAGGCTGAACTGGATGGACAAATGTCTTTTTTCGGCCTTGCTAATTATGTGGCGGTATTATGTGTGAACACTATGGCAGAAAGAGACCCCATTGTAGGGTGGTTCTGGCTGAGCACCTACACGGGTCTGGGGTAATATAGGTTGCAGCGCCGCAGTATGACCTACAGTTAGGCGCAGTCATGGGAGGGTTGGTGAGGCAGCTGAAGAGAAGGGTCTCATTTTTATTGTTACTATATGGCTACATTTCCCCCCAGCCTGCTTCCCAGCGTCACCCCAGACTGCGCCTGTCGCCTCGCTTTCACACATCGCCAGGACAGGATGGAGAAAACAGGATCTGAGGAGGGGAATGGGGTCATTAGATGCAAAGTCAGGATCAGAACAGGCCATCAATCAGCAGAAATGTTTCCTGGATTTCTGTGGAGCAGACAAGCAGACGGTCCATCCATGTGTATAAAACACAGCGCTCTATGTACAATCCCTGACTGCTCCGCTCACTGAACAGGGTGCCCCCCCATAGACCAGCACACTGCACTCCTGAAATACTCTGTGCTTCTGTCAACCTGCTCCCACCACCATATATGTCCCAGAATTCTTGCTGCCTGCCATACTCTGTGACTGTCTACTTGTGAGTATAACTTTGCAGTCACCAACAAAAAGGCTGCTCACTGTGTTCCTAAATGTCATCCTCTCTTATCCCTTAGTAAACACCCAGAAGGGGAGGGGAGGAGTGACATCACACCCATGTCATCAGACTCAGCCCATATCTACTGCAGGGCAGTAATGTGAACTAGTTGTACACTAGGTTTTTGTCAAATTTCAGTAGCTGCTCCCCCTAGTGTTTAAAAGTGGAAATACCTATCCTTTTTAAAATTATTTTTCATATTTTACTAAATTATAAGCAAATGATATTTTTTAAGAAAATGTAAATATTAATTCTTTACATTTTTTCTATTGCTGGGAAAAATTTTTTTTCATAGTTCCTTCCCTTTAAAACCGGGGTTTTCTTTGTGAGCTCTGAAGAACAGATGCAATTAGGAGGGGCATTCCTTTGTATGAGTCTCTTGCGGTTCGTTGAAAAATGGGGTTGTGTTTTTTTCTGTGGTCAAAAGAGGTATTTCATTGGGGTCTGACCTTCTTTACCAAAACACAGAAAGCCCTAGGAAAACTTTTACAACAGGTTGTATGGAGGATAACAACCTGGGTGTATATATCTCCTCTGCGTGTGTAGCTCAGTTTTTTCTTACCCGTGGAAGTGGTTATTGGTCTGAAAACTGAGAAAAAAAATCTATCCTCTTAGATAGTGGGGTGGTCGCCAACATGATGGATGCTCAGTTCTCATGGGACCTTGATCTTGCGTGTAGGACTCTGGTGAAGCCCATCCCCATATGTGCAATTAACTCTGCAACTCTCCGACAGGGAAATTTTACGCAAGTAGTGCATAATGTGAACCTGCGCATAGGGGCTCTTCACAGGGAGCTCCTTTCTTGTTATATCTTGGAAGGTCTCCCTACTATTGTGTTAGGCTTTTCTTGGCTAACTGTGCATAATCCGGTTATTGACTGGCTGTCCAGAGAAATAGTCAAATTGAGTGATTTCTGCAAAAATTATTGCCTAGGTACCATCATTTCTACTGTTTCCACTATACCCTCTTTTCTGCGTGATTTTGTGGATGTGTTTTCACAAAAGAGGTGCCAGGAACTGCCCCCCCCCCACCGTGTGAATGATTGCCCTGAAATCTTGCTCCCTAAGGGAAAATTACCCAGAACCAGATTATACAATCTGTCTGGCCCTGAAAGGTAAGCCATGAAGGATTACATCTCTTAGAGTCTTGCTAAAGGTCCCGTTACATTTAGAGATGCACCAGCGATCCCGACAACGATACGACCAGGTCAGGATCACTGGTGCATCGCTAAATGGTCGCTAGTGAGCTGCCATACAGGCAGATCTCACCAGCGATACAGCGATGCTCGGCGGTTGTTACTTACCTGTCACATGCGGAGATGATGACGAATTCCGCATGTGTCACTCATCGGCGCCAGCAGGACGCAAGCGAGAAGAAAATGGCCCAGGGCGTTCTCACGCGATCAGCGATATACAGCGGGGGGGGGGCGTTCAGAAGTAATTGTCACTTGTAGCGAGATCGCTAGCGATATTGCTGTTGCGTCACAAAATCGGTGACTCTTTAGCGATATCGCTAACGATATCACTGTGTGTAAAAGGCCCTTAAGGGTCATATTAGACGCTCCTCTTCGCCGGTAGCTGTGGGGTGATTCTTTTTTGTTAAAAAGAAACATAAGGGCATTTGTCTCTGTTTATATTTTCGTGAGATAAATCAGATTACTATCCGGGGCCCTTATCCTCTCCCACTCATTCCCGATTTATTCAGATTGTTGGAGCAAAATGGTTCTCTAAGCTGGAACTCAGAGGAGCCTGTAGTCTGATTAGGATCAAGGAGAGGAGTGAGTGGAAGACAGCCAGAAGGGCTTTATGAAAACTTGTCATGCCCTTTGGTTTGACTAATGCCTCGCTATTTTCCAACATTTTGTTAACGACATTTTTTGTCACCTTGAGGATAGATTTCTAGTGGTGTATCTTGCCGATATTGTAATATCTTCACCTGATCTCAAGTCACATCAGGTATACGTCCAGCAGGTGTTACAGGTTTTACGAGAAAATCAACTGCTGTGTCTACAGCAGGTTTCCGGATAGACCCTGATGAGGTCTGTTCAATTCTGGGATGGGATCTGCCAGAAAATCTGAAAGCGTTGCAATGCTTTTTTGGAGTTTGCTAACTACTATCGTAAGTTTATAAAAAATTCTTGTCGATTGTCAAACCCCTCAATGACATGAAAGTTATGGACTTCTCAAGGTGGTCCGACTGCGCCGTCCAGGCATTTTCTTCTTTGAAGAAATGCTTTTCCACTGCTCCTGAACTCCTTCAAACCAATGTTTAATAATTATTTATTGTTGAGGTTGATGCATCTGAGGCGGGGGTCGGGGCTTTGTTGTCTCACGGGTCCATCCCCTGGTAAGTGGCACCCATGTGACTTCTTTTCTTACAAAAATAACCTTAGTTGAAAGGAACTATGATGTAGGCAATAGAGAACTTTTTGCCACGGTTATCAGGTCCGGACCTCAGTGTGAATGATTTTGTATGGCTGTCTAGCAGAAATATTAAACTGAAAATTCCTTTCTGGAAATTAGGTCCTACATTCATTGGTCCTTACAACATGGTCACCATAATTAATGATAATAATCTTTATTTTTCTATAGCGCTAACATACTCCGCAGCGCTTTACAGTTTGCACACATTATCGGTAACCCTGTGGTCTTTCGTCTTGAGCTTCCTCTAACTCTTAAAAGCCACATTGTTTTCCACAGGTGATTGCTCAAAAAATATAAAGCGCCTGTGGAGCCGTCGCCCTTTCTGCCACCACTGATTGTAGTTGAAGGTAATTTGAACTTCCCGGTGGCAAAATTGTGGATTCTCGTATGGTTGGCCGCTCTTTACAATACTTAGTCTGCTCATGAATATACCGCTTCCAGTGCACTATATGGGCACCGGCATCTGAGGTTAACTCCAGAAAAATAATTCCGTCCTTCCCTAGCTCTTTTGATAGATTGGTATATAGGCATAGGAAATATCAACATGTGTGGGGTCAGTGGTGTGGCTCCAATATTACTATGCTATCATCTTGTGAATTAGTGGATTCCATTAGTGAATTGATAGGATGATCGCTTTCGCCTAACTAAAAATGGTGTCTTTGTTTAGCTGGAGTTGGACTGAATAAATAAGTTACTGGTATTCTAAGTGATATAGATGTGGCATGTAGTTTCCATGCCTCTGATTCTTGCCTTAATACATTTGTTGCTGTATATAGTATGTTACCTTTATATATTGTATTCGCTGTCTGTTACCATCCTAGATGGTTGATTGTTCTATTCAATATTTGTTTGATATACAGTATATGGTGTGTTGTTGTTCTTTTCTCCTTGAATAAATCAAGTTTAAAAAAATATATTCATATTTATTTAAAAGGAACGAGTGATTGTGCGCCCTTAGGGCGCGCGCTGGGATTACGAACCACGCAATGGGGTGTAACCACGCATTAGTCTGACCTCACAATGGGGTGTAACCACGGTGCAGACTGGCCTATGTGCAGACTAACAGCAAACACAGATACCTGGTGTACCTCTCCTGCCACTCCTACCTTGTGTATGAAAAAGCTCTGTAGTTAATTTTGTTCGGGTACAGTTTTTCGATAGCGTTATCCATGAAGAAAGTGCACGGGTAGAGCTTATCCCATAGTTCTACCCGTTCATTCCCTTTAGGAATAGAGCTATCTGATAGCGCTATCCCTCAATGTTACTGAGTGTAAGCTATTTCACATGGTTGAGCGCACTTGGGATCTGCCCCCAAGGCCCTGCCCATGCCCAATGTTTGGTCCGTAGACCGCGGCTAGGAGTTAGTCCCGCTTTTGCTGCTTGTTGTCGTGCAGCATTAGATGTTCTACGTGATTCAGTCTTCATTTCCTTTTATCCGGCTTGCAGGAAGATGATATGATGCAGCACAGATGGTTTTAGTTGTCTTTCTGTCACCCTAGCCATAGTTGTTACCCTCTGGATATTATACGGGCATTTTGAAGGCCTGGGTATTTTCCCTTAGACAGATGGTGACACCTTCTCGGGAGATCTTTAAAGACAAACTCTGAGGAAAAGGAGAAAACACATTTATCAGACATCATTAGCACGTTCTATCTCTGTCATCTATTTTATATAATAATTTGGATTTTTCAATGTAACATATCTATCAGAAACATTTTTTGTGCTTGTATGACCCTCACCTCAGTTACTCACCTGGAAATCAGTATAGTTAGTTATTTGGTGGATTATCAAGCCGACGAATCCCATCCACTCAGTTATCATGCCGGTCCTATCCACGATCTGCAGAAGGTAGAAGATAGAGGATGTTACTTCATGGCTGTACTCACCAGTGCATCTGCCATGGAATGAGATGGTAGGACGTCTTGTACACCAAGAGATAATGGTTTACCTTTACACTGGACACTAGTGAATTGTGCAAGATGGTGAAATGTAAACTTACCGTCATACAGTAGCCACTACATAAGTGCTTGTAGTCGATGCACATACTTGCACCCACTGGAAGGACGTTTTAAGAAAAGTACCAAAATCCTATTATTATAGTGTTTCCTATAATAATGACTGAACTATGAAATAATGGTCACAGTGGAGCCCACCTTACACACCTAAACACACTGACTTATCTAGAAAAGGATACTTATCAGCAGAAAAACTATCGTCAGCAAAGTTGCTGCCAATCTAAAGTGGCACATGCACCGACTGCTGAAGGATCTCTTGTACAGGCACACAGATTGACATAAGTTGTAAATGGCAAGAAGACAAAAAGCCATTCCTGCGCCGATCCTGTGCGCTGTAGGATTGATTGTCACCTACAAGAAGAAATATATGACTGTCATCAATACGGTCATCATGGAGATCTGAGAACTTATGAGCAGGATCCGCCCCACTGTAATATACAGGACTCCAGGTTCTCACCACAGTATATAATCTACTGAACCTGAGATCCTGAGTATTACTGGAGACTTTATATAAAACCTAGTAACTTACCGAAAATACAGCATTAACTATGTTCGCAATGCTCACAATCCATCCATCAATGACAAGGATTTTCTGGCAGATGATATATCGCTTCTCCGATGGCTCAGACTGAATAATCATGAACCTGTACTGGATATAAGCGATGCCAGCTCCTGAAATAGACAAAGCAAGTTATCAACCAGATATTTCCATGCCACTATGATAGAAAACCTAATCTTAAGAATGCACCAATGAGCTGAAGAGGTTTAGAGTTTTAATGGGGTTCTCTGGGCCTTTGATGGCCTATCCTTATATCAAATTGATGGATTATTGAAGGAGCGCCCACATATTTTTCGTTGCTTACCAGGCACAGATCCTTACTTTTGATGAGACTTGTGCCTGGTATTACAGCTGTGTCTCATTTACTTTACTAGGATTAAGATGCTGAAAGCTTTTGTACCATCAATTACCACTGGCCAACATACAAAACAGTGAAATGGCAGCATGGCCACTTAAATCTGGTAAACAGCGGATTGTCACAGTCAGAACCCACTGATTTGATATTATGGGCTATCAATCTTTTTGTCCCAGAGAATCTTTTGAATGTCATCTCTTAGCAAAGAATTGTGATATCGTCCTATACGATGCAGCATCTACTTACCAAGAATGGAATTAACCGTGAAAATGACCGTGTAGATCACAGATTCTGGGAATGCAACTCCCGTGTGACTGTCAAAGATAAGGAAAATATTGGGAGTAATTAGGACACAAGAGGAGTAATTGTCATGTGTAATCATCCTACATTATATATTCTGACCAGACACAAATTGAAGCAAAGTACATTAGAGGAAAGTTATTAAACTAAATGCAGTGAAAACATCAGATGATTGTTCGTTCAAGTTAGTTTTAAAAAGTTCAAGTTATTTCAATTTTCCCTTATTAAATATAGATATTAAGTAAATAAACATATTTTGTATTGCGCATAGCAAAGTCAAATATTTCAAAATATAAAATGAATCAAACTAATTTGTAAATACTGCAAAGAGAAAAGAATTGAAACTCCAGAAAAAGATAAAAAAAACAATAAAAGGCCTCATACGGCTAAATCAGTGAGAAATTTGTAACGTTCTGTGTCTCAACAATTAGCAACACAAATGGAGAAATTTTTGCACAACTAAACTAATAAAAAAAAAAATAGGACATGATTTTAATTACACAATGAATGGTGTAAAAACAAAACACAGAAAACTACAATAGCGCTTTTTTTCTCTCAGTATCAGTACACTTGAAAAAAAAAGTCTGTGTTCCTTTACATTTTATAGCAAAGTTAATGGTGTCCTTCAAAAATATGACAAAATCTGGCAATACACAATCGCTCAAAAGGCTGCAGCGGGAAGGGGTTAATAATGTACTAATTATAATGCATTAAGAACATTTCAGGAAATATAATATAATTAGAACATTCCATTACTGTAAGACAAAAACAATATAAAATTGTACTACAGAATCAGGAATCTGTCCCAGTATCCTCTTACCTGATGTACGGATATTTACTGTGCCCTGAGATTATAGTCAGACAGGCACAGACACAGATGCCCAATAGCGTCCACACGGTCCACAAGATTGGTAGAATTTCCAAACCTCGGATCTCCATGATGCAAAGAAAATTAAGTGGAAGCCTCTCTCTCTCCTTCTCCTCTCCTTCCTCTCGCTCTCCTTCTCTCGCTCTCTTTATTCTCTCGCTCTCCTTCTCTCGCTCTCCTTCTTCTCTCGCTCTCCTCCTTCTCTCGCTCTCACCTCTTTTTATCTCGTCGTAGATTATAAGGCCGAGTATTCTTAGAACCAGATGATGTCACAATGGTTTGTGATGTCATAGTTGATCACCTCATTGTTGCATCATCACTCAGGCAGTATGGATCTGATTGCTGCTTGGTAATGTAGAGGTTTTTCACACTTTCCATATTCTGTCACATATCCAGCACATTGTAGTGTAATAGCTCCTATTATTATATTCATGTAAAAGATTACATACTGTCACCAGATATTTTTTGAGAGGATTTTACGAGATTTGACTAATTTTAGCCGGCTTAAGCACAAAGTTTAACCCCTCCACGACCCAGCCTATTTTCACCTTCCTGACCCGGACAATTCTTACAATTCTGACCACTGTCACTTTATGAGGTCATAACTCTGGAACGCTTCAATGGATCCAACTGATTCTGAGTATGTTTTCTTGTGACATATTGTACTTTATAATAGCAGTTAAATTTCTTCGATATGACTTGCATTTATTTGTGAAAAAAATGGAAATTTGGCGAAAATTTTGAAAATGTTGCAATTTTCCAACTTTTAATTTTTATGCCCTTAAATCAGAGAGTCAAATTGCACAAGACAGTTAATAAATAACATTTCCCACATGTCTACTTTACATCAGCACAATTTTGGAAGCAAAGTTTTTTTTTTGCAGGGAAGTTATAAGGGTTAAAATTTGACCAGCAATTTATCATTTTTTCAACAAATTTTACAACACCATTTTTTTAGAGACCACATAACATTTGAAGTGACTTTGTGGGGTGTACATGACAGAAAATACCCAAAAGTGACACCATTCTAAAAACTGCACCCCTCATAGTGCTCAAAACCACATTCAAGAAGTTTATTAATCCTTCAGATGCTTCACATGAATTTTTGGAAAGTATAAGGAAAAAATGTTCATTTAGACCTAATTTTTTTTACTTTTGCAAGGGTAACAGGAGAAAATGGACCATATATTTTGTTGTGCAATTTCTCCTAAGCATGCCGATACCCCATATGTGGGGGAAATCTACTGTTTGGGCGCACGGCAGGGCTCAGAAGGGAAGGAGCGCCATTTGACTTTTTGAATGTAAAGTTTGATGGAATAATTAGCAGACGCCATGCCGTGTTTGAAGAGCCCCTGATGCGCCTAAACAGGGGAAACCCTCCACAAGTGACACCATTTTGGAATCTAGACCCTTTATGAAACTTATCTAGATGTGTATTGAGCACCTTAAACCGATAGGTGCTTCACAGAAGTTTATAGCGTAGAGCCGTGGAAATAAAAAAATCACATTTTTCCCAAATAAATCTTTTTAGCTCCATATTTTGCATTTTCATAAGGGTAACAGGAGAAATTACTTCATGCAATTTGTTCTGCAAATTCTCCTGAGTACACCGATACCCCATATGTGGGGGATAACCACTGTTTCGGCGCACGGCAGGGATTTTTATTGCAAAAAACTAGTTTTTGCATCACCATATTTTGAGAGCTACAATTTTTCCATATTTCGGCCGACAGAGTCATGTGAGGTCTTGTTTTTTGTGGTATGAGCTGACGTTTTTATTGGTACCTTTTTCGGGCACATGACGATTTTTGGAATTTTTTTTTTATACTGTTCCGCATGTGGTAAAATTGGTAAGGCAGCTTTATTCTTCGGGTCAGTACGATTACAGCAATACCTCATTTATATAATTTTTTTATGTTTTGACGCTTTTACATAATAAAAACAATTTTATAGAAAAAATTATTTTTTTTAGATCGTTTTTTTCTGAGAGCTATAACTTTTTTATTTTTCTGCTGATGGAGCTGTATGGCAGCTTATTTTTTTCATGATAAGATGATGTTTTCAGCAGTACAATTTTTATTTACATCTGTCTTTTTGATCGCATGTTATTAAACTTTTTTTCAACGGCAGGATGATAAAGCATTGCTTTCTGCCTTGTTTTTTATTTTTTTTTTTTACGGTGTTCACTGAAGGGGTTAACTAGTTGGACAGTTTTATAGAGCAGGTCATTTCGGATGCGGCAATTCCAAATATGTGTACTTTTATTGTTTTTTTATTTGCATAAATAAATGTATTTATTGGTAAAGTTTGGTAATTGGTAATTTTTTTTCTTTGTTTGGGGATTTTTTTTAAATATTTTTACACATTATAATTTTTTTTTTTTACTTTATTACATTGTCCCAATATGAAATATAGGAAAAGGATAAGGGGAAGGTCAGCTCACCTAGTCTCAGTTACTGTCCATAGTTCCCATGTGCATGGAGCCGCTTGCATCACAGTGTTGTCAGAAACAAAGGCATGAGGAAAGGATCTCCAGCGTTGGATCAATAGTTAAAATGTAAACATTTATTTGAAAAATTAAAACAAAATAAAGGAAATGTACACAAAATTAATGGATATAGGAGCAGATGGGGTCTCAGGTGGATTAAACCAACGCGTTTCGACCTAGCCGGTCTTATTCATGGTCATTTATATTTTTATAATTTTGTTAGTATTTTTTTAAATCCACCTTTGGCTTCCAACACTGCGTTAATCCTTCTGGGCATGTTATTGATCAGATTCAAACATGTCTTGATCAAAATCAGATCCCAGGTCTCTTCTACACAACTTCTTCTTTCCAAAGTTGGTGCATACTGGTTGATTCACTTGGGTATGTTTGCAGTTTGTTCTTCAACTCTACCCATAAGTGTTCGATTGGGGTGAGGTCCGGGCACTGTGGGGAACAACCCAGCACCTCTACTTCATTGTCATTGTACCATTTCTTCGCCAATCTCGACGTATGCTTTGTGTCATTGTCCTACTGGGATACTATGGCTTCATATTCAAAAACAAAGTACTGGAGTGTACAAAGTAGCTTGTCTTGTAGTATACTCACATGTAGCTCAGCATTGAGACCACCATTGATCCTGGTCAAGTATCCAATGCCTTTGACTATTGAACAACCCTATTGTCATGGTTAGGACATGGTTACTGTCCTGTTCTCACAGGGTTAACTTTTGCCGGCCTCTCTTTGGATCTGGGAGGGGTGTTTATACTCACTCCAAACTAGCATTCTCTGTCAGTTATACTGCTTTTCTGGTGTGCCTGACCCCTGGTGTGCGTGTACTCTGCGCTGTTTGTTTGCTTCCCGTGTATGACCCGGCTTGTTCATTCACTCTGTACTCTGTCTCTCGTTTTGGTACCATTGTCTTTTCTGGTTCGGACCTCCTGGCTTGGCTATCATTACTCGGTTAGTTTACCCCTATTGTACCGCCTAATGCCCGTTCTGGTTTCTATTGCTACGTCCTGACTATCCATTCTGTCTAATCCTTTGGTACTGTATTGCTATCTCGTGCTTTGACCTCGGCTTGATCTGGCTTCTGTCTCTGTCTATGCACCTTGGTAACATTGTCCTGTAGTTACCTTTCTAGGAGTTTCCCTGCAGCTTCTATGTTATGATGAGTCACCGAAGGAGGAAAAAACAAAATACTAGCTAAGTCCAGAAAAACCAGAGAGGTTGGCAGCTATCGGATTGCAGACCCCTGAACCTATCCACAACAACTAGCAGTAGCCGTGGGGGGTTCCTACGGTGCCGTAGACCCCTTGATCACAGCCGGAGAACTAAATAGCTTAAAGACAGAAAGGGGAAAAACTAAACTGCCCCAGAGCAGACCCCAAAGCAATAGGCAGCCCCCAACATATAATGATGGTGAAGCAAGATGAAAACACTAACACAGATAGAAAGATAGGTTGAGCAAATGATGGGGCCCAAGCTAACTAAATAGGACAGGATAGGAAAGCTGCTGTCTGCCATCCGCAAAAACCCTATCCAAAATGAGCCAACCAACTGATAGGAAAAACAGGCCCTGAAGTCGCTAGGCTTCAAAAGACTATATCAGCACTCAGGTATATTCTGAAGACAGAGCAAAAGATCAACAGATTAGAGACAAAAATGGAATTCAGCTCACCCCCGGTCGGGGATGGCAGAACTCCCAAAAAACAAGGCAAAACAAAAACAAAACTGAAGAGTACAAAGCAGAGCAGAAAAACTTAGCTTTGAGATGCAGGAATCAGACTGGTCTCCAAGAATCCAGAAGGATCACCAGCAAGGCAGAAGGGCGTTGGCTGCCTTATATCCAGTCATCAATTCCAGCCACCCAGTCATCATCTAGCTGCCCAGGTGTTTGGTAATCAGCCTCACTACCTTCCTTCACCAGTGGAGGGAGTTCATCAGACCTCAATGGTGAAGGGAAAAATGAACTCACAACATCCTAGCTCTGTGGAGCTTAGGCCACGCCCCCAGCAGTCACGTGATTCAGGTCCTGGAGCATGCATTGTCACCACTGCTGTCCGCTCTGCAGGTATCTTTGTGCACAGTCTTTGCACTCAGGACATGCGCTCTGGCTCAGTGAGCAAGTGCAGGGCGGTGTTCCTGACATTATAACTGACCATTTCAGTTTTTTTCCCTCTGAAGAGAAAGAAAAATAAAGTGTGTGTTATCCTCATGAATCCCATACAAGTCTTGGCTGATCAGGTCAAGCACCTGACCCAAATGTTCCATAAACTCAATGTGGAACAGCGCACGATGGCCCATACCCAGCAACAGTTGGTGGTTACTGTGCAGGGGGCTGTCGATGCAGGGGCTTCAAGTTCTGGGGGTAGGGATGTGTCATTAGCATCCTCCGAATCTCCGGTCAAATTGCCCGACCCTTTCTCAGGGGATAAAAAGGAGTTCAGGTCTTTCAGAGAAGGATGCAAGATTTTTTTTTTCTCTAAGGCCCCGCTCCTCCGGGGATGTGTTCCAGAGGGTGGGGGTCATTATTTCCCTACTTCTGGGGGCTCCGCAAGCATGGGCTTCCTCTCTGTCTTCCTCTGCTCCTGAACGTATGTCAGTGAATTTGTTCTTTGAGGCTCTGGGGCACATCTATGACGAGCCTGATAGAGTGCGTCTGGCTGAGGATATGGTGATGAGTGTGACACAGGGGAGGCACTCTGCTGAATGGTTTTACTCAGAGTTTAGACGTTGGATGTCCGAAGTATCCTGGAACGCCGCCGCCCTGAGAGGGTTGTTCCGCAGGGGCCTGTCTGACCGTCTGCAGGACGCTCTGGCATTACATCCGCCTCCTGATACCCTGGAGGACTCCATGATGCAGGCGGTCTGTATGGACCGGAGACTCCGTGCTAGAGGAATGATGCAACAAGAGTCACCCTTGTACCCCAAATTGTGTGACACAGCACCTGTATCTGAACCCATGAAGGTTGGGTCAGTCTCGGTTAAGGAGAAAGAGAGAAGGCACCGTAGAGACAACCTATTATGCTTATACTGTGGAGCCTCTGGACATTGGAAAAGGAATTGCCCCTCCTGCTCTTCTTCAGAGAAACCATCAGAGAAATGACTGAGTCTGGACAACAATCGAGGAGGTTGCCCAGATTCCCAGGTAAATTTTTTCTCACATACAAAAATGGTGCTCCAGGTTGAATTGGAAATTGCTGGCGATCCTGTTATGACCACCGCCTTTGTTGACTGTGGTTCCTCCATTAATCTGATTGATGCCCAAATTGTGACTCTTAATAAGATAGGGACAGTGAGGTTAAAAGACCCTGTTAAAATTGAGGCTGTGGATTTATCCCCTCTTACCCGGGATGGAATTTGTTTTATGTCTGAAGTTTTTTCTATGAAAGTGGGTTCCACTCATGTGGAAAATTTAAGTTGTTTCATTATGAATAATCTGCCTGCAGGACTGGTAATGGGAATGCCCTGGTTGCAACACCACAATCCTCTTATTGATTGGGTGAAGGGGGAGATGACCCGATGAGGATGTAATGATAATGGTCTGTGTTGTAACCCGGTTCCTTTTGTCAATCCGATAAAATCCGTATCTGTGTCATCTGTCGGTCTGGAGGGTATTCTGGAGTACCTGAGAGACTTTAAAGATGTGTTTTCCGAAAGCGAGGCTGAGGCGCTCCCACCACATAGACCATATAATTGTGCTATCGATTTAGTACCTGGAGCCAAATTACCCAAGGCTCGTTTGTTTAATTTGTCCCGTCCTGAGCGCCAAGCTATGAAAGAGTATATTAAAGAAAGCCTTCGCAAGGGTCATATTCGGCCCTTGGTCTCACCCGTGACAGCGGGGTTTTTCTTTCTAAAGAAAAAAGATGGTGGGTTGTGACCGTGCCTCGACTTTTGAGAAATGAACAAAATTACTGTTAAGAACACGTACCCTCTCCCATTGATTCCTGATCTATGCAGTCAACTCACGGGGGCTAAATGGTTTTCTAAGCTCGATCTACAAGGGGCTTATAACCTTATAAGGATCCGGGAGGGGGACGAATGGAAAACAGCGTTCCTGACAACTGAGGGGCTATTTGAAAACCTGGTTATGCCCTTTGGCCTCACTAACGCTCCTGCGGTTTTTCAGAACTTTATTAATGTTGTTTTTTCTGACTTGATTGGATGTTGCGTAGTCATTTACCTGGATGACATCTTGATTTACTCTGAGGACAGTCAGTCACACTTGCATCATCTGCGTACGGTGCTTATGAGACTCTGGGAGAACCATTTGTATGCTAAGCTGGAGAAGTGCTCATTTTTTATGCAAGAACTGTCTTTCCTGGGTGTAATTGTATCCGAGGTGGGATTCCGCATGGATGCAGGGAAGGTTCAGGCCATTACAGATTGGGTGCAGCCTCATGACCTGAAGGGGTTGCAGCGATTTCTGGGCTTCGCTAATTATTATAGGAAGTTCATTAAAGGGTTCTCGCAGGTGGTTAAACCCTTGACGGACCTCACTCTTAAAGGAGCAGATATAAAAAATTGGTCTGTGGCCGCAAATAATTACTTCCTGGCATTAAAGAAGTGTTTTACTACAGTCCCTGTGTTGGAGCAACCCGATTCGTCAAGACATTTTATCGTCGAGGTCGACGCTTCGGAGGTGGGGGGGGCAGTATTGTCACAGGGGCCCTCTACCCTGACTAACCTCAAACCCTGTGCCTTTTTCTCTAAGAAGTTCTTGTTGGCCGAGAGAAACTATGATGTCGGTAACAGGGAACTGTTAGCAGTTAATTGGCCTTTGAAGAATGGAGACATTTTTTGGAGGGGGCCGCTCATCCCATTACGGTCATCACTGATCATAAAAACCTGGCCAATATCGAGTCTGCTAAGAGATTGACCCCCAGACAGGCTCGGTGGGCACTTTTTTTTCTCGATTTCATTTTACCATCACGTTCCGACCAGGCTCTAAAAATGTAAAGGCGGATGCATTATCCCGAAGTTTTGATTCTGTGTCCCCTCCAGAACCTCCTTCCTCCATTCTTCAACCGGGAGTGGTTGTAGCCGAAATCTCCTCTGAGTTACAGAGAGAGATTCTGGAAGCACAAGCACAAGCTCCCAGGAATAAACCCCCAGGTACATTGTTTGCACCCGAACAATTCCGTTCCACACTCCCTCAAGAATTTCATGACTCTGTATTAAGTGCACACCCTGGTATTGCAGCTACCCGGGGGGCAGTAGCTAGGGGTTTTTGGTGGCCCTCTATGGGTACTGATATAAAAAGGTTTGTGAATACTTGTGGGGTGTGCGCGCGCTCTAAAAGCTCTCAGGTCCGGCCGGCCGGGGAATTGGTGCCTTTGCCAAATTCCAGATAAACCATGGACACACCTGTCCATGGACTTTATCACTAACCTTCCAAGGGCAACTCAGTGGTATGGGTAGTGGTTGATAAATTTTCTAAGCAAGCCCACTTTGTGCCATTACCTGCATTACCATTCACTGAAACCTTGGCCCGCTTGTTTATACAGCACATTGTTCGACTGCATGGAGTGCCTGTGAACGTGGTGTTGGACAGGGGTGTGCAATTTGTGGGCAGTAGAGTTGAGCGACTTTTGGTTTTTTAGGGTCGAGTTTCGTTTTGTGAAACCCGACTTTTCCAAAAGTCGGGTCGAGCAAGATCGGCCGATTATAGGGAAAAGTCGGGGTCGTCCCGAAACACGAAACCCAATGTAAGTCGATGGGGAATAAAAGTCGGCAGTGAGAGGAGGACAGGAAACACACCTACAGTGCTCATTTGAATGCCAAAAGCATCAATTCTTCTTACTTAAGCTTGTCAACCTTAATTAACTTCATAATACAAGTTACGCACTGAAAAATGGGGGTTATTTGGCTAAAGTTGTGGGGGGGTAGGGCTGGCTCCAGGTTTTCATGTGCCCTGGGCGAAAGAGCGCCCCTTTAACACATACCACAACTCATCATGCTCCGATACGACAGAGAAATAGCGGTATAGTACAATGAAAAATACTTCACTTTTTACATCTCATGACGAGGCCCATCTATTTCTCCATACAGAATCATTGGTCCCATATAATGTTTGAAACAGTATATGATGAGCTCCACATAATGCTACAGTATATGTTGGTCCCCATGGATGAAGCTCCACTGTCTTATGGGCCCAAATAATGCTCCAAACATAATGGGCCCCATTT
The DNA here is from genome assembly GCF_039654945.1 of Dendrobates tinctorius. NCBI lineage: Eukaryota > Metazoa > Chordata > Amphibia > Anura > Dendrobatidae > Dendrobates > Dendrobates tinctorius. The sequence goes on along the minus strand of NW_027361917.1, from coordinate 1,141,008 downwards.
CTAATGCTCTAGTGTATAATGGGCCCTGTAAATGCTGCTCCAGTGTCTGATGTCCACCTTTGGAATGTTCCAGTGTATGGTGGGCCCCATCTATCATTCTCCAGAGTATAGTGCTCCCCAAAAATTGCTGTCCCAACATTGAAAACAATCAAATAAGTCTCCTCGCTAGGGAATCCCTGTACTAGTCTGGACTCCTCGTCGTCCCCATCTTCCATCTCACTGCACAGTATTTCAACCTTGCAAGTGCTGTGATCCTGAGCAAGCAGGGGGGGCCCACTCGTTGGCGACGGCACTGGCACAGGGCCCCTGATAGTACGGTGGTGTGTCTGATGGCGGGTGGGCCGAACCTGCACTTTCATCTGCAGCTTCCTCTTAGTCACCGTGTAAGATGGAACTGTATATGGGAAGGGTAACCTGAGTTTCATCAGGGTCAGATTCAGGCCATGTAGCATGCGAGGGGAATGTAGTGGTCTGGGTCAATGTACCAGCAGATTCATTGAGCAGTGGCTGGGCATCAGTGCACTTGTGTCGCCCCCAGGAGTACGGTCGCCACAGTGGCATTACCTTCCTCCTAGGGAGTGTGATGTCATGCTTGGGAGCAACGAAGGATCTCTCTAGCAGGTTAACTGATTGGGTGGCGTTATTCCCACGAGTCATGACCCTCCAAACAGCGTTCATGAAGGCAAAGTGTTTGTTTTACGTGGGCAGTATGGTTGCAAAGCTGAACCTTAAAGGAATGTCCAGAAGGGCACCACCAGGAGTGGAGCCTATGGTTAAATTCGACTCCACCTGGGAAACCTCAACCATGCCAGCTACAGAACAGATGCACACATTGCAAGCTTAATTCCGTTAACGAACGAGACTCCGTCATGCCCCGCGGTCCGAGTCCGGCTTACTAGAGGGACACGTGAGGCTCTGGCACATGAGATTGGCCAATAACTGGTGTGTCATGCCCTTACATGTCCGTGGCTGCATGTGCGCTACACTGAAAAGGCCAGCGTTTGTCGCTTACAGGTGCAGATAACCCGCTGAACAACGTTAGTGATGGGGATCACTGATTACAATTATTACCCGCGAACGATGATTTCCCAGTAAGTGCAGGTCAACCGCAGTTCCGGAATTAGGCCTAACCGTCATTCCTGAAAAAATGAAAAACTTACGTGTGCAAACCACAGGTGCTGTAGCTTGCTTAACAGCTCGCCAGCCGTTCTCACGCCCAGTATGGATTACACGTGATTGCACAAAGGTGAGAAAGGGTACCGTATCCCCGGATAACATGTATGGATAGCGTACACATTCAAAAGATATGTCTATACATCAGGAGGCAGGCTCAGGCGGTGTCAGGCCCAGTATGGATTGCATGTGATTGCACAAAGGTGAGAAAGGGTACCGTATCCCCGGATAACATGTATGGATAGCGTACACATTCAAAAGATATGTCTATACATCAGGAGGCAGGCTCAGACGGTGTCAGGCCCAGTATGGATTGCACGTGATTGCACAAAGGTGAGAAAGGGTACCCTATCCCCGGATAACATGTATGGATAGCGTACACATTCAAAAGATATGTCTATACATCAGGAGGCAGGCTCAGACGGTGTTAGGCCCAGTATGGCTTGCACGTGATTGCACAAAGGTGAGAAAGGGTACCGTATTCCCGGATAACATGTATGGATAGCGTACACATTCAAAATATATGTCTATACATCAGGAGGCAGGCTCAGACGGTGTCAGGCACAGTATGGATTTGACGGCCCAGACTACACAGCGGAGGAGCAGGGAGAGGTAAAGATTGCAAATGCTGGGGCCCTGCCCAAGCAAGGGGGGCCCACTCGTGGGCGTCGGTACTGGCACTGGGCCCCTATTAGTACGGCGGTGTGTCTGACGGCGGGTGTGCACCACCACCGTCAGAGACACTTGATTGCACTATGAGGGACCCTGTGCCAGTGCCCGCGCCCAAGAGTCGGCCTACCCACCTGTCCAGGGCAACGGCACTCGCACGGTGTCGTGCGCTAGGTGGTGACCCCGGCCATGGGGGGGGAGGCAGCACAGTTAGGGAGTTTTAGAAAGTGGCATATGTTGATGTTGGACATTCAGCTGATGCAAAAGGCGAAATAGGTCAAGTCCCAGGAAGAGGTGGACCATAGCAAGCCATTTTTCTGTCACCTTATGTGTCATCAGGGGAAGGTGGGACAAAATCCTTGGAAACCCATGCATGGTTCATTTTAATGAAGGTTAGATCATCCACATTTTGGGTTGACAGACGGGTCCTTTTTTCTGTCAGGATTGATCCAGCTGCACTGAAGACTCTTTCCGATAGCACACTTGCAGCTGGGCAAGCGAGCTCCTGTAAGGCATATTGTGCCAATTCAGGCCAGGTGTCCAGTTTAGCGGCCCATTAGTCAAAAGGGAATGACCTGTGTGGGAGAACATCGATATGGGAGGAAAAGTAGTTTGTAACCATAGTTGACAACTGCTGTCTCCTGTCACTTTCCATCGATGCTGTATTACCAGTTGTGTGAGCGGTACTTGAAAAATCAGTCCACAACATTGTCATGAAACCCCTGTCTCCAATGCCACTTCTGCTGTGTGCACCATGAACACCTCTGCCAAGCTGCCCCCGGCCCGTACGGCTCGTGTGAGAACCATCACCGCTGCTGTGTGCTGGGAATGCCTCAAGCAACCGATTTACCAGAGTTGCTTGTTTATTAGCCAATATTAGCTCAAGGTTCTCCTGTGGCATGATGTTTTGTAATTTGCCTTTATAGCGTGGATCCAGGATGCTGGCCAACCAGTAGTCGTCATCGTTCATCATTTTGGCAATGCGGGGGTCCCTTTTTAGGATCCACAAGGCATAATCTGACATGTGGGCCAATGTTCCCGGTGTCAATGATGCACTGCGAGTGCTGGTTGGAGGAGCACTTTCTGGCAAATCCACATCCCTCCAGTCACGCACAAACCCTGTACCAGACCTTGCCACGCCAACATTTTCACTTGCCCCACGAGATGCATCCTCCTCCCCTAAGTAATCATCCCCATCATCATCCTCCTCCTCCTCTTCTTCCTCCAACTCGTCCAGGAGAGGTCCCTGAGCAAACAATGGCTGAATGTCATCAAGGATTCCCTCCACCTCTTCCTCCTCGTCAACATTGGCTGCAGACGCCTGCTCCTTGAGGTGCGTCAAAGTTTGCATGAGCAGACGCATAAGTGGGATGCTCATGCTTAGGATGGCGTCGTCTGCGCTTACCAGCCGTGTGCATTCCTCAAAGCACTGAAGGACTTTACAGAGGTCTTTCAGCTTCGACCACTGCACACCTGTCAAATCCATGTCTGCTCTCAAAGTGCCTGGCCGTGTATCCTCCCACAAATGCATTATGGCCTGCCTCTGCTCGCACAGCCGCTCCACCATGTGCAGGGTGGAGTTCCACCTTGTTGCAATGTCGATTATGAGGCGGTGGTTGGGAAGGTGGAGCAATCGCTGCAGCTTCTGCATACGAACGGAGTGTACAGGCGACCGGCGGATGTGCGCGCACAGTCTTCGCACCTTATGGAGCAGGGCTGTTAACTCCGGATAATTTTTGAGGAAGCACTGCACCACCAGGTTCAAGGTGTGAGCCAAGCAAGGTATGTGGCTGAGTTTTGAAAGGGCTATGGCTGTCACAAAATTACGGCCGTTATCACTAACTACCTTGCCTGCCTCAAGATGTATACTGCCCAGCCATGACTCAGTTTGTCGCTTCAAGTACTCGGCCAGCACCTCGGCGGTGTGTCTGTCGCCCAAACACATCATCTGCAACACAGCCTGCTGACGCTTTCCACTAGCTGCTCGATAGGGGGACACCTCGTGTGCAACAGTGGCAGCTGCAGATGGAGTGCTCGTACGACTGCGCTCTGTGGACGAGCTTTCGCTTCTGAAGGAGGAGGAAGAGGAGGAGGGTCGAACGCCTACAGCCAACTGTTTCCTATACCGTGGGCTAGGCAGCACTGTCCCACCACTGCTGTCCCCTGTGGACCCTGCATCCACCACATTAACCCAGTGCGCAGTGATGGACACGTAACGGCCCTGGCCATGCCGACTGGACCATGCATCAGTTGTGAGGTGCACCTTTCCACTCACTGACTGCTTGAGTGCATGGACAATGCGGTCTTTTACATGATGGTGGAGGGCTGGGATGGCTTTGCGAGAGAAGAAGTGGCGACTGGGTAGGTCATAGCGTGGTACTGCATAGGCCATGAGTTCGCGGAAAGCTGCGCTTTCCACCAACCGATAGGGCATCATCTCAAACGAGATTAGTTTGGCAATGTGGGCGTTCAAACCCAGTGTACGCGGATGAGAGACTGAGTACTTTCTTGACCTACTCATAGTGTCTGGGAGGGTGAGCTGGACTTGAGAGCTGCATATGGTGGAAGTAGCCGTGGACAGGGCGGACTGAGAGAGGGTTGATGATGGTGATGGAGTTGGTGTTCTTTCTGATGGCCTAGATTCAGTATTTCGTTGATATAACACTGGGATTCCCTGACTGCTGTGGCCTTGCAACGACACCTCAACATTTGCTGCTGTGCTAACCAGTGGGCTTACAGTGGGGGAAACAATGTAGCGTTGCTGACTACCTTCTTTGTGATCAGTTGCACATGTGGCACTTGAGGTTTGGTGTTGTGTCCACGCTTGCAAGTGCATGCTGGTTAAATGTCTAAGCATGCAACTGGTATTCAAATTTTTCAGATTTTTCCCTCGGCTAAAGGTCTTTGCGCACTTCTTACAGATAACCTTGGCCTGATCATGAGGATTTTGTTCAAAAAAGTGCCACACTGCACTCTTCCTACTTTGGCAGACATTTTGCGGCCTAGCACGCTGTGATGTTTTTACCCTCTGGACAAGCTGTCCAGCAACTCTTTTGATTTTTGGAACCTGTCTTTGGAGTGCTCCGGGCCTGCCAGATAACAACTGTTGCGATGTCGATGTCTGCTGTGGATGCTCCTCATCTGAGCTATTGGAAGCAGCACCCTCTTCCCCCAATGGATGCCAATCTGGGTCAACAACTGGGTCATCCATCACCTCCTCTTCAATGTCATGTGCACCTTCCTCTGTGTCACCGTGTATGGTGGTATAGTGTCCGGGAAGGGGCACCTGAGTCTCATCAGGGTCAGAATCTGGCTCTGTACACTGCGAGGACAATGTAGTGCTCTGAGTGAATGTACCAGCAGAATCATCTATCAGCGGCTGTGCATCAGTGCACTCCATGTCAGATTCATCTTGGCCTGGGTAATTCACCATTTCACTTGATAATCCAGGCATGGTATGTGAAAACAGCTCCATGGAGTAATCAGTAGTATGGCCTGTGTCATCCTTCAATCTTGGTTGGGGTGAAGGACACAAGGAAAGGTGTGGTTCATGAACATGAGCCTCCAATGACGACTTCAGAAGAGGAGGCGATAGAGCTGGAGGCTGAGTCAGCAATGTAAGACAAAACTTTTTCCTGATGCTCTGGCTTTAAAAGCGGTTTGCCAACTCCTAGAAAACTAAGCCTTCGAAGCCTTATGGAGCCAGACGATGACGCAGGCTCAACACCTCCTGCATTCGGTCCTATTTTGCTTTTGCCACTACCATCAGATCCACCACCAACACCATCATTACCAGCTGCCAACCCCCGCCCAATTCCACGGCCTCTTCCACCAGCCTTCCTCATTTTTGGTAGAAATGTAGACAAAATCAAACAAACTATTTAGTAATGTAAAACAAGGTACAAGGTGTCTATAGGACAGGGGAGATTTTGAATTTCTGCAGACACTTCTGGACTCTGGACACTTGGATTGTGTGAGGCCCACTGAATATCAGAGCGCTATGTCACAGGCTTGATGGCACAGGTGTGAAAAAAGTGACTACAGGATAAGGGAGATTTTGAATTTCTGCAGACACTTGTGGACACTGGACACTTGGATTGTGCGAGGCCCACTGAATATCAGAGCGCTATGTCACAGGCTCGATGCAACAGGTGTGAAAAAAGTGACTACAGGATAAGGGAGATTTTGAATTTCTGCAGACACTTGTGGACACTGGACACTTGGATTGTGTGAGGCCCACTGAATATCAGAGCGCTATGTCACAGGCTCGATGGCACCGGTGTGAAAAAGTGACTACAGGATAAGGGAGATTTTGAATTTCTGCAGACACTTGTGGACACTGGACACTTGGATTGTGTGAGGCCCACTGAATATCAGAGCGCTATGTCACAGGCTCGATGCAACAGGTGTGAAAAAAGTGACTACAGGATAAGGGAGATTTGGAATTTCTGCAGACACTTGTGGACACTGGACACTTTTTGATTGTGTGAGGCCCACTGAATATCAGAGCGCTATGTCAAAGGCTCGATGGCACAGGTGTGAAAAAAGTGACTACAGGATAAGGGAGATTTTGAATTTCTGCAGACACTTGTGGACACTGGACACTTGGATTGTGTGAGGCCCACTGAATATCAGAGCGCTATGTCAAAGGCTCGATGCAACAGGTGTGAAAAAAGTGACTACAGGGGAGATTTTGAATTTCTGCAGACAATTGTAGACACTGGAAACTTGGATTGTGTGAGGCCCACTGAATATCAGAGCGCTATGTCACAGGCTCGATGGCACAGGTGTGAAAAAAGTGACTACAGGATAAGGGAGATTTTGAATTTCTGCAGACACTTGTGGACACTGGACACTTGGATTGTGTGAGGCCCACTGAATATCAGAGTGCTATGTCACAGGCTCGATGGCACAGGTGTGAAAAAAGGGACTACAGGATAAGGGAGATTTTGAATTTCTGCAGACACTTGTGGACACTGGACACTTTTGGATTGTGTAAGGCCCACTTAATATCAGAGTGCTATGTCACAGGCTCGATGCAATAGGTGTGAAAAAAGTGACTACAGGATAAGGGAGATTTTGAATTTCTGCAGACACTTGTGGACACTGGACACTTTTGGATTGTGTGAGGCCCACTGAATATCAGAGCGCTATGTCACAGGCTCGATGGCACAGGTGTGAAAAAAGTGACTACAGGATAAGGGAGATTTTGAATTTCTGCAGACACTTGTGGACACTGGACACTTTTGGATTGTGTGAGGCCCACTGAATATCAGAGCACTATGTCACAGGCTCGATGGCACAGGTGTGAAAAAATTGACTACAGGATAAGGGAGATTTTAAATTTCTGCAGACACTTGTGGACACTGGACACTTTTGGATTGTGTGAGGCCCACTGAATATCAGAGCGCTATGTCACAGGCTCGATGGCACAGGTGTGAAAAAAGTGACTACAGGATAAGGGAGATTTTGAATTTCTGCAGACACTTGTGGACACTGGACACTTTTGGATTGTGTGAGGCCCACTGAATATCAGAGCGCTATGTCACAGGCTCGATGGCACAGGTGTGAAAAAAGTGACTACAGGATAAGGGAGATTTTGAATTTCTGCAGACACTTGTGGACACTGGACACTTTTGGATTGTGTGAGGCCCACTGAATATCAGAGCACTATGTCACAGGCTCGATGGCACAGGTGTGAAAAAATTGACTACAGGATAAGGGAGATTTTAAATTTCTGCAGACACTTGTGGACACTGGACACTTTTGGATTGTGTGAGGCCCACTGAATATCAGAGCGCTATGTCACAGGCTCGATGGCACAGGTGTGAAAAAAGTGACTACAGGATAAGGGAGATTTTGAATTTCTGCAGACACTTGTGGACACTGGACACTTTTGGATTGTGTGAGGCCCACTGAATATCAGAGCGCTATGTCACAGGCTCGATGGCACAGGTGTGAAAAAAGTGACTACAGGATAAGGGAGATTTTGAATTTCTGCAGACACTTGTGGACACTGGACACTTTTGGATTGTGTGAGGCCCACTGAATATCAGAGCGCTATGTCACAGGCTCGATGGCACAGGTGTGAAAAAAGTGACTACAGGATAAGGGAGATTTTGAATTTCTGCAGACACTTGTGGACACTGGACACTTTTGGATTGTGTGAGGCCCACTGAATATCAGAGCGCTATGTCACAGGCTCGATGGCACAGGTGTGAAAAAAGTGACTACAGGATAAGGGAGATTTTGAATTTCTGCAGACACTTGTGGACACTGGACACTTTTGGATTGTGTGAGGCCCACTGAATATCAGAGCGCTATGTCACAGGCTCGATGGCACAGGTGTGAAAAAAGTGACTACAGGATAAGGGAGATTTTGAATTTCTGCAGACACTTGTGGACACTGGACACTTTTGGATTGTGTGAGGCCCACTGAATATCAGAGCGCTATGTCACAGGCAGAAATTGGCTAGTGTATCACAAACTACAAGATGTATGTAGAATTGGGCAGAATAGGAATCTCCCTAGAGTGTAGGTCTGTAAGAATGGAACAAGTCCTCCACTTATCCTTCCACAGTGACACACAGATAGCTTCACTGTGGCTGTGATAACAGCCGTTACACGGTACTGTGTGAGGAGCGTACACAGCTGTATGGTGTGAAAAAATGCACACTCAGTACCTCAGCAGGACAAAAAAAAAAATTGGGATTGCTTTTAAAAAAGCAGTTTGCAGAGCAGTGGGGAAACAGCAATGCAGCTGTCAGGAAGCCTTAGAAGGCAGCCTAACAACCAACACCGCTGATCCACCACAATATAGCCTCCCCTTGCACTGCACACACAGTGACTGGTGTGTTGCACAGGCAAAATCGCTAGCGGCAGAAGCAGTTTTTTTTTCTTCTTCCCTGCCTAATGCTCTCCCTACAGAATCAGCAACCTCTCCCTATGCTAAGATCGGCAGAAGTAAGATGGCGGTCGGCGTGCACGCCCTTTTATACCCCCTGTGACGCCCACCAAAGCAAGCCAATCACTTGCATGCCCTTCTGAAAGATGGTGGTGACCCCTGCCTATGTCATCACGTTGCCCACAGTGTCCGTGGATCCTGATTGGCTGAAAAAGAGCGCAAAACAAACTTTTGAAACGCGACTTTGGCGCGTAAGTCGCCGACCTCATCCTAGGGTCGGGTTTCGTTTCATGAAACCCGACTTTGCCAAAAGTCGGCGACTTTTGAAATTTTTCGACCCGTTTCGCTCAACTCTAGTGGCCAGGTTTTGGAGAGCGTTTTGTATGAAGTTGGGGGTCACTGTTGTGAACTCATTTTCTGGTCTACCAGTTGTGAGTTCTCCTTCCGGGCTCCCTCTGGTGGTAACAAGAGGTAGTGAGGTTGATTTAGTTAGTAGAGATCTGCCACCTGATGATGAGGATAACGATTGGATCTCTGGAATCTCAGACTGGATTTAAGACAGCCGACGCCCTATTCTGGTGCTGGTGATTTCTTCTGGCTTTTCAGGTCTTGGTTTTCAGCTCTGTTCCAGTCATCTCAAGCTAAGATTTTCTGCTAATGTTCACACTTGATTTTGTTTGTCTATTCATTATTTTGTGTGGTCAGCCAGCCCCGGTGGGGGCTGTGCTGAATTTCCACTCTTATTTATCTGTATTTGCCAATTTGCTTTTTGTCCCTTATTAGATTGGTGTCTTTTTGCTCTTTCTCAGAATATTTCAGAGTGCTGATATAGTGGGAGAAATCTAGTGACTTCTGGGTTAATTTTGCTATCAGAAGTGTTGGACATTATTTTTGTAGAGTTTTTGGCAGATTGCAGACAGTGTCTTTCCTTTCCTATCCTTTATAGTTAGTTTGGGCCCCATCGTTTGCTCAGCCTATTTTCCTGCCTGTGTTTGTGCTTTCATCTTGTTTCACCATCAATACATGTGTGGGGGCTGTCTTTCCTTTGTGGTCTGCTCTGGGGCAGTTAGTTTTCCCCTTTCCTTGCTTTAGGCTTATTTAGTCCTCTGGCTGGGATGAAGCGTCTAGGATCATCGTAGGTACGCTCCACGGCTGCTGCTAGTTGTGTGGTTAGGATCAGGGATCTGCAATCTGCATAGTTACCTCTCTGGTTTTCTGTGACTTAGCTTGTTTAGCTTTTTTCTCCTCGGTGACCCATTCATAACAGAATCACCAGACATACCGCAGATTCTAGGGTACTCAAAAGCAGGAAAAAGTTGTTAAAAAAAAGTGTCAGAATTTTTTATTTTATTTATTTTTTCCTCTTTTCTCAGGGGCCGTAGGAGGATTTTTTTTCCTAATGGAGATTAAGCAATTGTCTGATCGTGTGGAGCAACTTGCTGCTTAAATACAGGGAATTTCCACCTACCTCATTCAGTCACATGCTGATGAACCTAAGATCCCTACTCCTGATGTGTTTTCTGGGGATCAGTCTAAATTTCTGAATTTTAAGAATAATTGTAAATTATTTCTTGCCTTGAAGCCTAACTCATCGGGGAGCATCTGGTATCTGATATGAAAAAAGTATCGGAAGTCAGTATCGGAATTCCGATACAGCTAGTATCGGCCGATACCCGATACTTGCGGTATCGAAATGCTCAACACAAGTAATAGCTCCTATTATTATATTCATGTAAAAGATTACATACTGTCACCAGATATTTTTTGAGAGGATTTTACGAGATTTGACTAATTTTAGCCGGCTTAAGCACAAAGTTTAACCACTTCATGACCCAGCCTATTTTCACCTTCCTGACCCGGACAATTCTTACAATTCTGACCACTGTCACTTTATGAGGTCATAACTCTGGAACTCTTCAATGTATCCCACTGATTCTGAGTATGTTTTCTTGTAACATATTGTACTTTATAATAGCAGTTAAATTTCTTCGATATGACTTGCATTTATTTGTGAAAAAAATGGAAATTTGGCGAAAATTTTGAAAATGTTGCAATTTTCCAACTTTTAATTTTTATGCCCTTAAATCAGAGAGTCAAATTGCACAAGACAGTTAATAAATAACATTTCCCACATGTCTACTTTACATCAGCACAATTTTGGAACCAAAGTTTTTTTTGCAGGGAAGTTATAAGGGTTAAAATTTGACCAGCAATTTATCATTTTTTCAACAAATTTTACAAAACCATTTTTTTAGAGACCACATAACATTTGAAGTGACTTTGTGGGGTGTACATGACAGAAAATACCCAAAAGTGACACCATTCTAAAAACTGCACCCCTCGCAGTGCTCAAAACCACATTCATGAAGTTTATTAACCCTTCAGGTGCTTCACATGAATTTTTGGAATGTATAAGGAAAAAAATGTTCATTTAGACCTAATTTTTTTTTACTTTTGCAAGGGTAACAGGAGAAAATGGACCATATATTTTGTTGTGCAATTTCTCCTAAGCATGCCGATACCCCATATGTGGGGGAAATCTACTGTTTGGGCGCACGGCAGGGCTCAGAAGGGAAGGAGCGCCATTTGACTTTTTGAATGTAAAATTTGATGGAATAATTAGCAGACGCCATGTCGTGTTTGAAGAGCCCCTGATGCGCCTAAACAGGGGAAACCCTCCACAAGTGACACCATTTTGGAATCTAGACCCTTTATGAAGCTTATCTAGATGTGTATTGAGCACCTTAAACCGATAGGTGCTTCACAGAAGTTTATAGCGTAGAGCCGTGGAAATAAAAAAAATCACATTTTTCCCAAATAAATCTTTTTAGCTCCATATTTTGCATTTTCATAAGGGTAACAGGAGAAATTGCTTCATGCAATTTGTTCTGCAAATTCTCCTGAGTACACCGATACCCCATATGTGGGGGATAACCACTGTTTCGGCGCACGGCAGGGCTTTTTATTGCGAAAACTAGTTTTTGCATTACCATATTTTGAGAGCTATAATTTTTCCATATTTCGGCCGACAGAGTCATGTGAGGTCTTGTTTTTTGCGGTATGAGCTGACGTTTTTATTGGTACCTTTTTCGGGCACATGACGATTTTTGGAATTTTTTTTTATACTGTTCCGCATGTGGTAAAATTGGTAAGGCAGCTTTATTCTTCGGGTCAGTACGATTACAGCAATACCTCATTTATATAATTTTTTTATGTTTTGATGCATTTACATAATAAAAACAATTTTATAGAAAAAATTATTTTTTTGCATCGTTTTATTCCGAGATCTACAACTTTTTTTATTTTTCTGCTGATGGAGCTGTATGGCAGCTTATTTTTTTCATGATAAGATGATGTTTTCAGCAGTACAATTTTTATTTACATCTGTCTTTTTGATCGCATGTTATTACACTTTTTTTTCGACGGCATGATGATAAAGCATTGTTTTCTGCCTTGTTTTTTATTTATTTTTTTTACGGTGTTCACTGAAGGGGTTAACTTTTTCGACAGTTTTATAGAGCAGGTCATTTCGGATGCGGCAATTCCAAATATGTGTACTTTTATTGTTTTTTTATTTGCATAAATAAATGTATTTATTGGTAAAGTATTTAATTTTTTTCTTTATTTGGGGATTTTTTAAAAATATTTTTACACATTATAATTTTTTTTTTAACTTTATTACATTGTCCCAGTATGAAATATAGGAAAAGGATAAGGGGAAGATCAGCTCACCTAGTCTCAGTTATTATCCATAGTTCCCATGCGCACGGAGCCGCTTGCATCACGGCATTGTCAGAAACAAAGGCATGAGGAAAGGATCTCCAGCGTTGGATCAATATTTAAAATTTAAACACTTATTTGAAAAAATTAAAACAAAATAAAGGAAAAGTACACAAAATTAATGGATATAGGAGCAGATGGGGTCTCAGGTGGATTAAACCAACGCGTTTCCACCTAGCTGGTCTTATTCATGGTCATTTAAATTTTTATTATTTTGTTAGTATTTTTTTAAATCTACCTTTGGCTTTCAACACTGCGTTAATCCTTCTGGCAAGTTATTGATCAGAATCAAACATGTCTTGATCAAAATCAGATCCCAGGTCTCTTCTACACAACTTCTTCTTTCCGAAGTTGGTGCATACTGGTTGACACACTTGGGTATGTTTGCAGTTTGTTCTTCAACTCTACCCATAAGTGTTCGATTGGGTTGAGGTCTGGGGACTGTGGGGAACAACCCAGCACCTCTACTTCATTGTCATTGTACCATTTCTTCGCCAATCTCGACGTATGCTTTGTGTCATTGTCCTACTGGGATACTATGGCTTCATATTCAAAGACAAAGTACTGGAGTGTACAAAGTAGCTTGTCTTGTAGAATACTCACATGTAGCTCAGCATTGATACCACCATTGATCCTGGTCAAGTATCCAATGCCTTTGACTATTGAGCAACCCTATTGTCATGGTTAGGACATGGTTACTGTCCTGTTCTCACAGAGTTAACTTTTGCCAGCCTCTCTTTGGATCTGGGAGGGGTATTTATACTCACTCCAAACTAGCATTCTCTGTCAGTTATACTGCTTTTCTGGTGTGCCTGACCCCTGGTGTGCGTGTACTCTGCGTTGTTTGTTTTCTTCCCGTGTATTACCCAGCTTGTTCCTTCACTCTGTACTCTGTCTCTCGTTTTGGTACCATTGTCTTTTCTGGTTCGGACCTCCTGGCTTGGCTATCATTACTCCATTACAGTTTACCCCTATTGTACCGTCTAATGCCCGTTCTGGTTTTCTGATCTATTGCTACGTCCTGACTATCCATTCTGTCTAATCCTTTGGTACTGTATTGCTATCTCGTCCTTTGACCTCGGCTTGATCTGGTTTCTGTCTCTGTCTATGCCCCTTGGTAACATTGTCCTGTAGTTACCTTTCTAGGAGTTTCCCTGCAGCTCCTAGCTCTGTGGAGCTTAGGCCACGCCCCCAGCAGTCACGTGATTCAGGTCCTGGAGCATGCACTGTCACCACTGCTGCCCGCTCCGCAGGTATCTTTGTGCACAGTCTTTGCACTCAGGACATGCGCTCTGGCTCAGTGAGCAAGTGCAGTGCGGTGTTCCTTACATTATAACTGACCGTTTCAGTTTTTTTTCCTCTGAAGAGAAAAAAAAAGTGTGTGCTATCCTCATGGATCCCATACAAGCCTTGGCTGATCAGGTCAAGCACCTGATCCAAATGTTCCATAAACTCAATGTGGAAGTGCGCACGATGGCCCATACCCAGCAACAGTTGGTGGTTACTGTGCAGGGGGCTGTCGATGTAGGGGCTTCGAGTTCTGGGGGCAGGGATGTGTCATTAGCGTCCCCCGAATCTCCGGTCAAATTGCCCGACCCTTTCTCAGGGGATAAAAAGGAGTTCAGGTCTTTCAGAGAAGGATGCAAGATTTTTTTTTCTCTAAGGCTCCGCTCCTCTGGGGATGAGTTCCAGAGGGTGGGGGTCATTATTTCCCTACTCTGGGGGGCTCCGCAAGCATGGGCTTTCTCTCTGTCTTCCTCTGCTCCTGAATGTATGTCAGTGAACTTGTTCTTTGAGGCTCTGTGGCACATCTATGACGAGCCTGATAGAGTGCATCTGGCTGAGGATATGGTGATGAGTGACACAGGGGAGGCACTCTGCTGAATGGCTCTGCTCAGAGTTTAGACGTTGGATGTCCGAAGTATCCTGGATTGCCGCCGCCCTGAGAGGGTTGTTCCGCAGGGGCCTCTCTGACCATCTGCAGGACGTTCTGGCATTACATCCGCCTCCTGATACCCTGGAGGACGCTGTTATGAATGAGTCACTGAGGAGGAAAAAACAAAAAGCAAGCTAAGCCCAGAAAACCGGAGAGGTTGGTAACTAGTGGATTGCAGACCCCTGATCCTATCCACACAACTAGCAGTAGCTGTGGAGCGTGCGTACGGTGGTCCTAGACGCCTCGTCACGGCCGGAGAACTAAATAAGCCTAAAGAAAGAAAGGGAAAATCTAAACTGCCCCAGAGCAGACCCCAAAGCAATAGACAGCCCCCAACATGTATTGTCGGTGAAACAAGATGAAAACACAAACACAGATAGAAAGATAGGCTGAGCAAATGATGGGGCCCTCACTAACTAGAAAGGACAGGAAAGAAAAGCTGCTGTCTGCAATCACGCAAGAAACCCTGCCAAAAAATGTCCAACACGTCTGATAGAAAAAGGCCCTGAAGTCGCTAGACTTCAATTCCCTATATCAGCACTCAGGTATATTCTGAAGACAGAGCAAAAGAGATCAACTGATCAGAGACAAAATGGGGATTCAGCCCAGTCCCAGCCAGGGCTGGCTGAACACAAAAACTAAGTAAACCAGACGAAAACTAATATGAACAATAGCAGAGAAAACTTAGCTTTAAGAAGGCAGGAACCAAACTGGAAACCAGAAGCCACAGTCAGGAGAAATCACCAGCAAGAAACTAGGGATTCGGCTGCCTTAAATCCAATCAGAAATTCCTGATGTCCAATCACAGTTCTCTTCCTCAGGTGGCCGGTCTCTGCCATTTAGATCAGCTTCATTACCTCCCTTCACCAACAGAGGGAGTCCAGATAGAGAACTCACTACTTCTCTGTCAGCACAGCCAGCTCCATAACCCTCACCAGAAGCCAGAGGCAAACCCGAAAATGAGCTCACAACAGTACCCCCCCTTGAGGAGGGGTCACCGAACCCTCATCCACGCCACCGGGCCGATCAGGATGGGCCCGATGAAAAGCACGAACCAATCTATCGGCATGAATATCAGAGGCAGAGACCCAAGAATTGTCCTTCTGTCCATAACCCTTCCACTTGACCAAATACTGGAGTCTCCATCTAGCCAGACGAGAATCCAGTATTTTCTCTACCTCATATTCCACATTACCTTTAACCAATACAGGGTCAGTAGGTGCCGCCATAGGAACTACTGGCTCAACATATCTCTTCAACAGCGACTTATGAAACACGTTATGGATCTTAAACGTAACAGGAAGAGCCAATCGAAAAGAAACCGGATTAAGAATCTCCAAAATCTTGTAAGGTCCAATAAATCTTGGCTTGAACTTTGGAGAAGCCACCTTCATAGAGATATTCTTTGATGACAACCAAACCATATCACCCTCTTTAAACCGGGGACCAAAGGTCCTATGCCGGTAGAAAACCGCTGGGCCTTTTCCTGGGAGAGAGACAACTTATCCACTACTTGGTCCCAAATCTGCTGCATTCTCTCTACCACAGTGTCAACACCTGGGCAGGCTGAAGATTCCACTTGCCCTGAAGAATATCGAGGATGAAACCCAAAGTTACAGAAAAAGGGGGACATCAAGGTGGCAGAACTAGCTCTATTATTTAAAGCGAATTCAGCCAAGGGCAAAAATGAAACCCAATCATCCTGATCAGCAGATATAAAACATCTCAAATAGAACTCCAAAGTCTGGTTTGACCCCGGTCCTCTTCCTCAGGATTGGCCTCCTGTTGGGCTGAAGGCACTGCTGGTGGTGATGGTTGGGTGTGCCTGATGGTGCCGAAGATGGGCCAGCCACTTCTTCACCATCCCCAAACGGGGTCAATGTTGACCTCTAAGTCGGGAGCCGTTTCCCTGCTCGGTCAGGTTAGAGTCAGTTCTGTTTTTAAAAAATCAAGATTCTTGGTAGCACATTGCTCCCAGTAAACAGGGCATGCACTCCTGAGAACAGGACATTCTATGTGAACAAACATATTAACAGTCGCAGTGTGCACAGACGCGCATCCTCCTGTGTGAATAGTCCATATAGGATGCTGACTGACGTGTATCTAGCTGATCTGTGCTCATGTACGTGTTATAGCACTGTAATGACAGTAGTCTAATTCCGTTTCTCACGTGCATGTGTTATCTGTGTTTTTCGTTATTTCTTTTCCATTATAGTCTATGGTGCTGTTCACTGGCCCATATGTCTTTGCAGACTGCGTGCGTCTCCCCAAATAAAAATCAGTTTGTAACTAATAAGTCATGTCAGACTAACTTAATTTCCTTCTATGATGGAATCACTGATTGGGTGGATCAGGGAAATGCTGTAGATATAGTATATCTTGACTTCAGCAAAGCATTTGACAAAGTATCTCACACAATCCTTGTTGAAAAAATGACTAAGTATGGAATGGACAAGGCAACTGTTAGGTGGATTCATAACTGGCTTAGTGATCGGACACAAAGAGTGGTCGTAAATGGCTGCACATCCAGTTGGAAGAATGTCTCAAGTGGGGTACCACAGGGCTCTGTCCTGGCCCTGTATTTTTCAACATCTTTATCAACTACTTAGATGAAGAAATTGAGGGTAAACTGATTAAATTTGCTGATGACACAAAGCTAGGGGGGGATAGCTAATACTAGAGAAAAGAGAGAGGATTCAAAAAGATATAAATAAACTGGAGCAGTGGGCAGCAACTAACAGAATGGTTTTTAACAGGGAAAAATGCAAAGTACTACATCTGGGCAATAAAAATGAAAAAAGCATATACAGAATGGGAGGAATAGGGCTAAGCAACAGCACATGTGAAAAAGACTTGGATATATTAAAAGATAACAGACTGAATATGAGTCAACAGTGTGATGCAGCAGCAAAAAAGGCAAATGCAATTCTAGGATGTATTAACAGAAGCATACAGTCTAGATCACGTGAAGTCATTATTGCCCTCTACTCCTCTTTGGTCAGACCTCATCTGGAATACTGTGTCCATTTTAAAAAAGACATCAACAAACTGGAGCAAGTTCAGAAAAGAGCGACCAGGATGGTGACCGGTCTGCAAACCCTGGCTTATGAGGAAAGGTTGCATGATTTGGGAATGTTTAGCTTGCAAAAGAGAAGACTGAGAGGAGACCTAATAGCTGTCTACAAATATCTCAAGGGCTGTCACATTGTAGAAGGATCATCTTTATTCTCATTTGCACAAGGAAAGACTAGAAGCAATGGGATGAAACTGAATGAGAGGAGACACAGATTAGATATTAGAAAAAACTTTTTGACAGAGTGATCAATGAGTGGAACAGGCTGCCACGAGAAGTGGTGAGTTCTCCTTCAATGGAAATCTTCAAACAGCGGCTTGACCGACATCTGTCTGGGATGATTTAGTGAATCCTGCTTTGAGCAGGGGGTTGGACCAGATGGCCCAGGAGGTCCCTTCCAACTCTACGATTCTATGATTCAGAGATGTTTTCGTTTTTTTATTGGTGTCACAGACAAAATCGCCTATACAAGTCTATGAACCTGTGCCAATCACGGACAACACATAGATATCACCAGTGCACAATCCGCATGGTCTGTGATTCACTTTGTAATGTATAGGAGAAGTTTTTAATTAATTTACTTTTTTCATATGTGAAAATCACTAATGAAAAAGGGGGAGACAGAAGCGCACAATAGGGTCTTATCCAATGATATAAACGTTTCAACAGATATGGATCCACTCACCTGGTTCAGTTGTGTGGAACACAACAACCATAAGCACAAATGGGTAGGATCCGATGAACTGCAGCAATCAGCCGGTCACTAGAATTGCATATATAGGAAGGAGAGAAGTCCGGCTTTCAGGATCGCGCTGTTCCAGTCCAAAGTTCACAAGGAGTTAATCCAAGGACCAAGCAGTGATTATAACTTTCTTTTTATTCCAAAAACTCTACGCGTTTCGTGTACACACTGTACACTTCCTCAGGAGCAAAGTTACACTGGCATCACATTCCATTCTCCTTATATACTAACTCCCCCAGGAAGTGAGGTAGGTGCTCATTGCACTTAAAAAAATTCACACATAACTATCAACATAATGTAAAATCACAAAAATCACTAAAATTCATCTATAAAACACACTTATATAAAAACACACATATGTAAAACTTCACACTAGAAAAAATGTAAAACATTATAATAAAATTATGATTATACTCAATAAAAGTCTAAAATTCTTGGTACATGATATCAATTAGCAGAACAACATTCACAAATCTCTTATATAACTGCACTTATATTTTCCTTTCAGTATTAACCCTTCATTCAACATATTATACTTTTACTTTCCTTATATTTCAGGCAGATGATCATATATTAATTAATGTATGTACTCCTATGCGGATTCGATCCTGCACAGCAGACCCATGCTCTGCACTCAAGAAACTTTTCTGTTCTCTCAGCCAAAGGCTCCACATCTCCAGAGCTGTCAGTTCCTTTTCAAGGCACCAGCCAACTATTCCAATCATAGTAAAATGCCGCCGATTGTATCTCTTTATATGTTAGCGATATGATCATTCCCTTGCTGTAATGTTATAGCATGGACATCACACAATTATCAGATGCCAATACTACTCTAATCCTTAGCAGACAAATATGCAGAGCACCAAAATTATTTAAAGATGTCAGATATTTCATTTAAACCGTATGGTTGCAGAGTCTGCAACCTGTGAATCCAGTAAATTTCCTTTCTCATCAGAATGACACTCCTGTTCACAGTGTCTTCTGAAACATAATCAATTGGGGCCACTTTAATACATGGTTTCTTCCCATGTTTTATAGTGCAATGTTTTGATACTTCATGGAACATAAAACCTTCAATTATATTGTGTCTGTGCGAATTCATGCGGTTATGCAGTTCTTGTGTGGTTTTACCCACATACTGTAAACCACATTCGCATTCTATCAGATATATCACAAAACTACTTTTACAATTCAGGGAAAACTTTATATCAAACACCTTATTATTCTGAATTGATCTGAATGTGGTCATATTATGCATAATCATGCCACAACACAGACACCGAGCGGTATTACATTTAAAGACTCCTGGTTTTTTGCACTGTTCATCCCTAATTTTTTCTTTTTTCAGGCGACTGGGGGCCAGTATATTTCTAAGAGTAGAGGATCTTTTAAAGGTTAGTCCTGGTTTATTTGGTAGCATACTCCCCAACACTGGATCATTAAGAAGAACAGACCAATGATCCTGTAAAATATTCCTAATTTTTTTATTTTGTTTAGTAAAATTAGTTAAAAAGTTTAAGGAGAAACTATCATTCTCTTTTTCTTTTTTCTTAGGATTTACTAGGTCCATCTGTTCCAAACCTGCGCACTCATTATATGCTTTTTCTAGCAGTTTTTTTGGGTAGTTTTTCTCAATAAACCTATTTTTCAATTCCTTGGCTTGTAATACAAAATCTGACTCTAAACTACAATTTTTCTTAATCCTTTTATACTGGTTCTTCGGGACATTGATTAACCATTTATAATAATGGCCACTATTAAAATCTAACAGACTATTTGCATCACACTTCTTAAAAAATGTTTCTGAATGGAAAATGGTCAGATCCAAATAATCTATACTCTCCATATTATAGACCCATGAAAAGGTGAGACCCCAATCATTCCTCTGAATGCTCTCCAGAAATTGTTCTATGTTATTACATTTATTATCAAAGACTATCATAAGGTCATCTATGTACCGTTTAAAAAATATAATATGCTCTGAAAAAATGGAATTTTCTATATAAATGAATTCAAAAATGGCCATAAATTGGTTAGCACCAATAATACTAATGTTACTGGGGAAGTTATAGACTCACAGATGCAGATTAAGAAAATAATAGAACAAATAGATGCAATAAAGAGAAGTGGGAAAAATCAGGATAAAAAACAGGTGAATAGGAAAGATGGAAATAAAAGCTTGCCACCTCCTATGACTCCTATGAGGATTGAACCCCCGGATATGATTAATTTTTCAGATGATAACATGAAGAGCAATCTCCTGGATAAAATTGATGATCATAGACAAAATATTTATATTCTCCCCCAAGTGGGGTTGGATGATAATTTAATTGTGGGAGCGACAGATATTGCAGTTGCAGAGAAGGAGTCCAATGTATGTGACAACTCACAAGAGTTGAACAAAATGTGTATTATTGATAACTCTAAAAATCAGAGCAGTTTGGTCCCTTTTCTTCCAAAATTTAACAGTAGTGAACAAAAGAAGAAACAATCCTTTCAAGATGATATACCGTCTTTTTTAGTGAAGGGAAAAAACCAGCAGAATGTAATAACGCACTTTTTTTCAAACCAGCCAAGAAAAAGAAAAAGTGTTACAGAGGCTGCAGAGGGGGGCAAACGCAACAAAATAGAATAAAGATACCGACACCAGAAAACAAAATAATAAATAATATTTTTAATTTATCATCTATCATATTAAATACAGCAGAAATTTCTGTGTTGCAAAAAGGATTATCCTTTTGTCCAGTCACGAATTCACAGGAACTGGATCTTTTTATTGATTTGCAAACTTTTATCAGAAAATTAACGGTAAAAAGGCACTTCCTGATACAGGATAGTAAAAAAGTGTCTTTAGATGAGGAAGTTTCATTACAGCATACTGAAAATGAAATATTACACACTACATTGAGGAATAAATCTAATTTTTACCCGATACAGAACCAGGGACACCATTTAAAAACATTTTCTGATTTAGTACTGAAGGATTTTGAGAATATAAATCCTGCAGATTATAAAAATGAAAGAAATATGACTAAAGCAGAAAGGGAGGCTGTTAAAAGTCTGAAAGAAAACACAGAGGTGGTTATTAGACCAGCTGATAAGGGGGGGGGAGTTGTAATCCAAGATAGGAAGGAATATTTGAAAGAGGCATATAGAATATTAAATGATGAGAGTACATATAAAGTGGTCACAATGGATATTTATAAGAGTGCGGTAACTGAATATAATAAATTAATTGCAACTGGAAAAAAGGAGGGGATTTTAAATAAAAATGAATATAATTTTCTGACTATGAAAAATCCCCCTAGGGCTTTTTTCTATCATCTTCCTAAGATTCATAAGGATCAAAACCACCCCCCAGGGAGGCCCATCATTTCTGGCATAGGTTCTCTTACGTCAGGATTGGCAGCGTATGTAGATAATATTATGTATTTCCATGTGATGTCTGTGAAAAGTTTTCTTAGGGATTCTGCCCAGCTGATTCATTTGATGAAGGATATAGTGTGGAAAGATTCATACATGTTTCTGACTATAGATGTTGCATCCCTCTATTCAAATATTAGACATGATCTAGGATTGTATTGTTTTGGGAGATATGTGAAAGAAGATGCCCGTTTACCATTGAGTCAGAAAGCCTTTTTAATGGATAGCATGAAGTTTATACTGCACAATAACTTTTTTGACTTTCAGGGAAAACTATATCACCAACAAGTCGGTACCGCAATGGGTTCGAAAGTAGCGCCAACTTTCGCTAACCTATTTATGGCCATTTTTGAATTCATTTATATAGAAAATTCCATTTTTTCAGAGCATATTATATTTTTTAAACGGTACATAGATGACCTTATGATAGTCTTTGATAATAAATGTAATAACATAGAACAATTTCTGGAGAGCATTCAGAGGAATGATTGGGGTCTCACCTTTTCATGGGTCTATAATATGGAGAGTATAGATTATTTGGATCTGACCATTTTCCATTCAGAAGGGAAGATTTTTACTAAAACATTTTTTAAGAAGTGTGATGCAAATAGTCTGTTAGATTTTAATAGTGGCCATTATTATAAATGGTTAATCAATGTCCCGAAGAACCAGTATAAAAGGATTAAGAAAAATTGTAGTTTAGAGTCAGATTTTGTATTACAAGCCAAGGAATTGAAAAATAGGTTTATTGAGGAAAAACTACCCAAAAAAACTGCTAGAAAAAGCATATAATGAGTGCGCAGGTTTGGAACAGATGGACCTAGTATATCCTAAGAAAAAAGAAAAAGAGAATGATAGTTTCTCCTTAAACTTTTTAACTAATTTTACTAAACAAAATAAAAAAATTAGGAATATTTTACAGGATCATTGGTCTGTTCTTCTTAATGATCCAGTGTTGGGGAGTATGCTACCAAATAAACCAGGACTAACCTTTAAAAGATCCTCTACTCTTAGAAATATACTGGCCCCCAGTCGCCTGAAAAAAGAAAAAATTAGGGATGAACAGTGCAAAAAACCAGGAGTCTTTAAATGTAATACCGCTCGGTGTCTGTGTTGTGGCATGATTATGCATAATATGACCACATTCAGATCAATTCAGAATAATAAGGTGTTTGATATAAAGTTTTCCCTGAATTGTAAAAGTAGTTTTGTGATATATCTGATAGAATGCGAATGTGGTTTACAGTATGTGGGTAAAACCACACAAGAACTGCATAACCGCATGAATTCGCACAGACACAATATAATTGAAGGTTTTATGTTCCAT
This sequence comes from Dendrobates tinctorius, assembly GCF_039654945.1. NCBI lineage: Eukaryota > Metazoa > Chordata > Amphibia > Anura > Dendrobatidae > Dendrobates > Dendrobates tinctorius. The sequence continues at coordinate 1,117,981 of NW_027361917.1, read as the reverse complement.
GGAGTATCAAAACATTGCACTATAAAACATGGGAAGAAACCATGTATTAAAGTGGCCCCAATTGATTATGTTTCAGAAGACACTGTGAACAGGAGTGTCATTCTGATGAGAAAGGAAATTTACTGGATTCACAGGTTGCAGACTCTGCAACCATACGGTTTAAATGAAATATCTGACATCTTTAAATAATTTTGGTGCTCTGCATATTTGTCTGCTAAGGATTAGAGTAGTATTGGCATCTGATAATTGTGTGATGTCCATGCTATAACATTACAGCAAGGGAATGATCATATCGCTAACATATAAAGAGATACAATCGGCGGCATTTTACTATGATTGGAATAGTTGGCTGGTGCCTTGAAAAGGAACTGACAGCTCTGGAGATGTGGAGCCTTTGGCTGAGAGAACAGAAAAGTTTCTTGAGTGCAGAGCATGGGTCTGCTGTGCAGGATCGAATCCGCATAGGAGTACATACATTAATTAATATATGATCATCTGCCTGAAATATAAGGAAAGTAAAAGTATAATATGTTGAATGAAGGGTTAATACTGAAAGGAAAATATAAGTGCAGTTATATAAGAGATTTGTGAATGTTGTTCTGCTAATTGATATGATGTACCAAGAATTTTAGACTTTTATTGAGTATAATCATAATTTTATTATAATGTTTTACATTTTTTCTAGTGTGAAGTTTTACATATGTGTGTTTTTATATAAGTGTGTTTTATAGATGAATTTTAGTGATTTTTGTGATTTTACATTATGTTGATAGTTATGTGTGAATTTTTTTAAGTGCAATGAGCACCTACCTCACTTCCTGGGGGAGTTAGTATATAAGGAGAATGGAATGTGATGCCAGTGTAACTTTGCTCCTGAGGAAGTGTACAGTGTGTACACGAAACGCGTAGAGTTTTTGGAATAAAAAGAAAGTTATAATCACTGCTTGGTCCTTGGATTAACTCCTTGTGAACTTTGGACAGGAACAGCGCGATCCTGAAAGCCGGACTTCTCTCCTTCCTATATATGAAAATCACTAATGAAATACTGATGGTAAAGACCAGGGGCTGGGTGTCAAGTTTGTCTAGGGGGGCAAGCACACATCCCTGGCCCATGTGTAGTGCTATAGAAGTAGCAGAGGTAACTTTTAAAAAACGAGGCTGGACGTGTCATTTTCTTGTTGGGATGCTTGTATTATTTTTGCCTGCAGAATTAATATAAGGGTACGTGCACACAACATCTCTTTCAGGCGGATTGTGGCAGGCACCCCCTCACCTTAAAAAGTGCCGCAAACCTGCCGCTAAACATGACCTTAGTGCACCCGGGGCAGAAACAAACATGGCACCTTGAGGAAGAAGACTTGAGACGCTTTCCTAAAGCGGCTGTGCCACCTGAAATAACATATTGTGTGTACATGCCTCAGATACGAACACTAAGCTACAGCACCCTGCAACCCTGAATACAAGAATCACTCTAAGGCTACTTTTACACTTCAGGCATTTTTTGCGGCCCGTTATTGCGGCCCGTTTTTGCGGGCCATATTGCCACATTTTTTTGTGGTGGGCCGCAAAAAAGTTTGCGGATCTCCATTTTTTTTTCAATTCTATCGAAATAGTATTGGAAAAAAAACCGTCTTTCCGCAAAACCATATCCGCTGCGGATCTGCAGCAGAATCCGCAGCGTGTGCACATAGCCTAAGGGCCGGTGCAGACGGCCATATATTCTCTCATCTGAGAGAATCGGGCTAATGATGCAACTTACACTCTGATCAAGCTCTGATCCGAGCGTCGGCATAGTGGGGTCCAATTCTGTAGGATGAGAGAATCCGAGAACACTGAGGAAAAGATGGAGAACAAAATATTCTCCACTGTGTCATCAAAGTGCAGTCCGATGTTTTCCCCGCACTCATTGAGTTGCATGACCGAATGTGATCGGAATATCAGATCAAACTCGGACATGCAGCCATTGTTCCCTCGGACTGGCTTCATCTGTCTGAGGAAAATATTGAACCTGTGCCGGGCCTCATACACCAACATTGCTCCGAGTGAGATCCAATGTTTTTGTTTTCTCACACGCTCGGGCCGATAATACAGCGTCATCACAAGCCCTAAGACTACACGAATAAAAATGTGATCTGCTGACAGAACCAACTTATTACACCGATACAAATGACAGAATACCAGAACCACGATTACTATACAGAAATGGCAGCAAAGCCAAGCCGACAATATCGATATGAGAACAAAACCAAATCACACGGAAATGATTTGAAAATTGCTGCATTTAAAAAGGATGTGTCATTTTAAGAAAGAGGTAGACGGAGGCATAGGACCACCCCGCCTACCTCGCAAAAAAGCAGATTGAAAAGAAAAAAAAGAGTTTAACCCTATTGTGACGGCACATGTCGCATCTCTCAATTTGAGGTTGGCTACGGCAGACCCGCCAGCGGCTATTAACTAGTTAAATGCCGCTGTCAAACTCTGACAGAAGCTGTAGTGTTCACTTCTGGCATAACCGGTCCTGTGTTGTGAGGACAGGCTGTAGATGCGGAGACGGTGGACAGCAGAGGAGAGAAGCGCTCACTTGAGCCGGAGGATGGAGAGTAGCGAGTGTCAGTGATTTACCTCTGTGCTCCTCTATCCTGTTACTCCCGGCTCTGCACTGCTCTGCACAGCAGACATCCTCAGCTCCTCACATGCTGTCCTGCTCTACTACTGTGTCCTTCTCCTGCTGTGTCTCCATCTCCCCACTCACACACAGTCCCAGTGATCTCCGATCTCCGGTAACCTGGCACCGTCTCTTGGCTTTTATGGTTGTCTGAGGAGGACAGTGACATATAAAGCCCAAATTTAGTGTATACTCCTGACCTGTGTGATACTGAGCTGTGTATCTAATCATGACCTGTGTGATACTGTCTCCTGAGCAGTGTATCTAATCCTCACCTGTGTGATACTGTCTGCTGAGCTGTGTATGTAATCCCCTCCTGTGTCATAGTCTGCTGAGCCGTGTAGCTATTCCTCTCCTGTGTGATACTGTGTGCTGAGCTGTGCATCTAATCTTATCCTTTGTGATAGTCTGCTGAGCAGTGTATCTAATCCTATCCTGTGTGATAATGCCTGCTGAGCTTTGTATCCAATCCTATCCTGTGTGATATTGGGCTGTGTATCTAATCCTAACCTGTGATAGTCTGCTGAGCTGTGTATCTAATCCTCTCCTGGGATGCTGTCTGCTGTGCCGTGTATCTAATCCTCTCCTGTGATGCTGTCTGCTGAGCAGTGTATCTAATTCTCTCCTGTTTGATACTGTCTGCTGAGCCGTGTATCTAATCCTATCCTGTGTGATATAGTCTGCTGAGCCGTGTATCTAATCCTATCCTGTGTGATACAGTCTGCAGAGCCGTGTATCTAGTCTTATCCTGTGTGATACTGGGCTGTGTATCTAATCCTATCCTGTGTGATACTGTCTGCTGAGCCGTGTCTCTTATCCTCGCCTGTATGATACTGTTTGCTGAGCTGTGTATCTAATCCTCTCCTGTGTGATACTGTCTGCTGAGCCGTGTATCTAATCCTATCCTGTGTTGCTGTCTGCTGAGCCCTGTATCTAATCCTCTCCTGTGTGATACTGTCTGCTGAGCCATGTATCTAATCCTCTCCTGTGTTGCTGTCTGCTGAGCCCTGTATCTAATCCTCTCCTGTGTTGCTGTCTGCTGAGCCGTGTATCTAATCCTCTCCTGTGTTTGTCTGCTGAGTCGTGTATCTAATCCTCTCCTGTGTTACTGTCTGCTGAGCCGTGTATCTAATCCTCTCCTGTGTTGCTGTCTGCTGAGCCGTGTATCTAATCCAAACCTTTGTTGCTGTCTGCTGAGCTGTGTATCTAATCCTATCCTGAGTTGCTGTCTGCTGAGCCGTGCATCTAATCCTATCCTGTGTGATACTCTCTACTGAGCCGTGTATCCTATCCTGTGTGATACTGGGCTGTGTATCTAATCCTATCCTGTGTGTTACTGTCTGCTGAGCCATGTATTATGTGAGAACTATATGTCGACACTATGTGAGAACTATATGACAGTATTATGTGTGAACTAGAGTGAGTGCAACAAAATTAATAAAGGAGATGGGGAAACTACAATACCCAGAGAGAAAAAACACAAAAATTGAGCTTGGTTTGAGTTGATACACATGCAGCATATAAATGCATGTTGATATTGGCCATAAAACATAAAACCTACAAAAGAAAAAGTGAGCAAAAACCCAGCTGTAACTAAATAAGTAAAAGCAAAAGTGCATCTAAATAATACAGAGTTTTTAGTAATACTGTTTTTGATAGAAAGTAGCATGAAAGCCATCCCACCACGACAAGGTAACTGTTCGGGATAGTCCTACACTGTCTAATATTAAAAACCTTGCCTTGTGTCAAAGTTGACATCAATGTGTGAACAAGGGCAGACAAAAGGACTGGGTCCCAAACAGTAGACACCAGTCTGGGGAAGAAGCCTTATATACAATTTCCAGCTCAGGAGAGGGAGGCCACACCCGGGCTTGCACAGAATGCAAAAATACAATACCCAGAGAGATTAGCAAAATCAGGATTATTTAGTCTAGAAAAAAGACGACTGAGGGGCGATCTAATAACCATGTAAAAGTATATAAGGGGACAAAACAAATATCTCTCCGAGGATCTGTTAATACCAAGGAAGATGACGGTCACAAGGGGGCATTCTCTGCTACTGGAGGAGAGAAGGTTTTTCCACCATCATAGATGAGGATTCTTTACTGTTAGGGCAGTGAGAATCTGGGATTCCTTGCCTGAGGAGATGGTGATGGCAAACTCAGTCGAGAGGTTCAAGAGAGGCCTGGATGTCTTCCTGGAGCGTAACAATATTGTATCTTACAGTGATTAGGTTCTGCAGTAGATTTGGGGATTTATAGTGACGTAATATAGGCTGAACTGGATAGACAAATGTCTTTTTTCGGCCTTGCTAATTATGTGGCGGTATTATGTGTGAACACTATGGCAGAAAGAGACCCCATTGTAGGGTGGTTCTGGCTGAGCACCTACACGGGTCTGGGGTAATATAGGGGGCAGCGCCGCAGTATGACCTACAGTTAGGCGCAGTCATAGGAGGGTTGGTGAGGCAGCTGAAGAGAAGGGTCTCATTTTTATTACTATATGGCTACATTTCCCCCCAGCCTGCTTCCCAGCGTCACCCCAGACTGTGCCTGTCGCCTCGCTTTCACACATCGCCAGGACAGGATGGAGAAAACAGGATCTGAGGAGGGGAATGGGGTCATTAGATGCAAAGTCAGGATCATAACAGGCCATCAATCAGCAGAAATGTTTCCTGGATTTCTGTGGAGCAGACAAGCAGACGGTCCATCCATGTGTATAAAACACAGCGCTCTATGTACAATCCCTGGCTGCTCCGCTCACTGAACAGGGTGCCCCCCCATAGACCAGCACACTGCACTCCTGAAATACTCTGTGCTTCTGTCACCCTGCTCCCACCACCATATATGTCCCAGAATTCTTGCTGCCTGCCATACTCTGTGACTGTCTACTTGTCAGTATAACTTTGCAGTCACCAACAAAAAGGCTGCTCACTGTGTTCCTAAATGTCATCCTCTCTTATCCCTTAGTAAACACCCAGAAGGGGAGGGGAGGAGTGACATCACACCCATGTCATCAGACTCAGCCCATATCTACTGCAGGGCAGTAATGTGAGCTAGTTGTACACTAGGTTTTTGTCAAATTTCAGTAGCTGTTCCCCCTAGTGTTTAAAAGTGGAAATACCTATCCTTTTTAAAATTATTTTTCATATTTTACTAAATTATAAGCAAATGATATTTTTTAAGAAAATGTAAATATTAATTCTTTACATTTTTTCTATTGCTGGGAAAAATTTTTTTTCATGGTTCCTTCCCTTTAAAACCGGGGTTTTCTTTGTGAGCTCTGAAGAACAGATGCAATTAGGAGGGGCATTCCTTTGTATGAGTCTCTTGCGGTTCGTTGAAAAATGGGGTTGTGTTTTTTTCTGTGGTCAAAAGAGGTATTTCATTGGGGTCTGACCTTCGTTACCAAAACACAGAAAGCCCTAGGAAAACTTTTACAACAGGTTGTATGGAGGATAACAACCTGGGTGTATATATCTCCTCTGCGTGTGTAACTCAGTTTTTTCTTACCCGTGGAAGTGGTTATTGGTCTGAAAACTGAGAAAAAAAATCTATCCTCTTAGATAGTGGGGTGGTCGCCAACATGATGGATGCTCAGTTCTCATGGGACCTTGATCTTGCGTGTAGGACTCTGGTGAAGCCCATCCCCATATGTGCAATTAACTCTGCAACTCTCCGACAGGGAAATTTTACGCAAGTAGTGCATAATGTGAACCTGCGCATAGGGGCTCTTCACAGGGAGCTCCTTTCTTGTTATATCTTGGAAGGTCTCCCTACTATTGTGTTAGGCTTTTCTTGGCTAACTGTGCATAATCCGGTTATTGACTGGCTGTCCAGAGAAATAGTCAAATTGAGTGATTTCTGCAAAAATTATTGCCTAGGTACCATCATTTCTACTGTTTCCACTATACCCTCTTTTCTGCGTGATTTTGTGGATGTGTTTTCACAAAAGAGGTGCCAGGAACTGCCCCCCCCCCCCACCGTGTGAATGATTGCCCTGAAATCTTGCTCCCTAAGGGAAAATTACCCAGAACCAGATTATACAATATGTCTGGCCCTGAAAGGTAAGCCATGAAGGATTACATCTCTTAGAGTCTTGCTAAAGGTCCCGTTACATTTAGAGATGCACCAGCGATCCCAACAACGATACGACCCGGTCAGGATCACTGGTGCATCGCTAAATGGTCGCTAGTGAGCTGCCATACAGGCAGATCTCACCAGCGATACAGCGATGCTCGGCGGTTGTTACTTACCTGTCACACGCGGAGATGATGACGACTTCCGCATGTGTCACTCGTCGGCGCCAGCAGGACGCAAGCGAGAAGAAAATGGCCCAGGGCGTTCTCACGCGATCAGCCATATACAGCGGGGGGTGCGGTCGGAAGTAAATGTCACTTGTAGCGAGATCGCTAGCGATGTCGCTGTTGCGTCACAAAATCGGTGACTCTTTAGCGATATCGCTAACGATATCACTATGTGTAAAAGGCCCTTAAGGGTCATATTAGACGCTCCTCTTCGCCGGTAGCTGTGGTGTGATTCCTTTTTCTTAAAAAGAAACATAAGGGCATTTGTCTCTGTTTATATTTTCGTGAGATAAATCAGATTACTATCCGGGGCCCTTATCCCCTCCCACTCATTCCCGATTTATTCAGATTGTTGGAGCAATATGGTTCTCTAAGCTGGAACTCAGAGGAGCCTGTAGTCTGATTAGGATCAAGGAGAGGAGTGAGTGGAAGACAGCCAGAAGGGCTTTATGAAAACTTGTCATGCCCTTTGGTTTGACTAATGCCTCGCTATTTTCCAACATTTTGTTAACGACATTTTTTGTCAACTTGAGGATAGATTTCTAGTGGTGTATCTTGCTGATATTGTAATATCTTCACCTGATCTCAAGTCACATCAGGTATACGTCCAGCAGGTGTTACAGGTTTTACGAGATAATCAACTGCTGTGTCTACAGCAGGTTTCCGGATAGACCCTGATGAGGTCTGTTCAATTCTGGAATGGGATCTGCCAGAAAATCTGAAAGCGTTGCAATGCTTTTTTGGAGTTTGCTAACTACTATCGTAAGTTTATAAAAAATTCTTGTCGATTGTCAAACCCCTCAATGACATGAAAGTTATGGACTTCTCAAGGTGGTCTGACTGTGCCGTCCAGGCATTTTCTTCTTTGAAGAAATGCTTTTCCACTGCTCCTGAACTCCTTCAAACCAATGTTTAATAATCTTTTATTGTTGAGGTTGATGCATCTGAGGCGGGGGTCGGGGCTTTGTTGTCTCACGGGTCCATCCCCTGGTAAGTGGCACCCATGTGACTTCTTTTCTTACAAAAACAACCTTAGTTGAAAGGAACTATGATGTAGGCAATAGAGAACTTTTTGCCACGGTTGTCAGGTCCAGACCTCAGTGTGAATGATTTTGTATGGCTGTCTAGCAGAAATATTAAACTGGAAATTCCTTCCTGGAAATTAGGTCCTACATTCATTGGTCCTTATAACATGGTCACCATAATTAATGATAATAATCTTTATTTTTCTATAGCGCTAACATACTCCGCAGCGCTTTACAGTTTGCACACATTATCGGTAACCCTGTGGTCTTTCGTCTTGAGCTTCCTCTAACTCTTAAAAGCCACATTGTTTTCCACAGGTGATTGCTCAAAAAATATAAAGCGCCTGTGGAGCTGTCACTCTTTCTGCCGCCACTGATTGTAGTTGAAGGTAATTTGAACTTCCCGGTGGCAAAATTGTGGATTCTCGTATGGTTGGCCGCTCTTTACAATAATTAGTCTGCTCATGAACATACCGCTTCCAGTGCACTATGTGGGCACCGGCATCTGAGGTTAATTCCAGAAAAATAATTCCGTCCTTCCCTAGCTCTTTTGATAGATTGGTATATAGGCATAGGAAATATCAACATGTGTGGGGTCAGTGGTGTGGCTCCAATGTTACTATGCTATCATCTTGTGAATTAGTGGATTCCATTAGTGAACTGATAGGATGATCGCTTTCGCCTAACTAAAAATGGTGTCTTTGTTTAGCTGGAGTTGGACTGAATAAATATGTTACTGGTATTCTAAGTGATATAGATGTGGCATGTTGTTTCCATGCCTCTGTAAATGGGAATCAAATCTTTATAATCTGATTCTTGCCTTAATACATTTGTTGCTGTATATAGTATGGTACCTTTATATATTGTATTCGCTGTCTGTTACCATCCTAGATGGTTGGATTGTTCTATTCAATATTTGTTTGATATACAGTATATGGTGTGTTGTTGTTCTTTTCTCCTTGAATAAATCAAGTTTAAAAAAATATATTCATATTTATTTAAAAGGAACGAGTGATTGTGCGCCCTTAGGGCGCGCGCTGGGATTACGAACCACGCAATGGGGTGTAACCAAGCATTAGTCTGACCTCACAATGGGGTGTAACCACGCCGCAGACTGGCCTATGTGCAGACTAACAGCAAACACAAATACCTGGTGTACCTCTCCTGCCACTCCTACCTTGTGTATGAAAAAGCTCTGTAGTTAATTTTGTTCGGGTACAGTTTTTCGATAGCGTTATCCATGAAGAAAGTGCACAGGTAGAGCTTATCCCATAGCTCTATTCCTAAAGGGAATGAACGGGTAGAACTATCTGATAGCGCTATCCCTCAATGTTCCTGAGTGTAAGCTATTTCACATGGTTGAGCGCACTTGGGATCTGCCCCCAAGGCCCTGCCCATGCCCAATGTTTGGTCCGTAGACCGCGGCTAGGAGTTAGTCCCGCTTTTGCTGCTTGTTGTCGTGCAGCATTAGATGTTCTACGTGATTCAGTCTTCATTTCCTTTTATCCGGCTTGCAGGAAGATGCAGCACAGATGGTTTTAGTTGTCTTTCTGTCACCCTAGCCATAGTTGTTACCCTCTGGATATTATACGGGCATTTTCAAGGCCTGGGTATTTTCCCTTAGACAGATGGTGACACCTTCTCGGGAGATCTTTAAAGACAAACTCTGAGGAAAAGGAGAAAACACATTTATCAGACATCATTAGCACGTTCTATCTCTGCCATCTATTTTATATAATAATTTGGATTTTTCAATGTAACATATCTATCAGAAACATTTTTTGTGCTTGTATGACCCTCACCTCAGTTACTCACCTGGAAATCAGTATAGTTAGTTATTTGGTGGATTATCAAGCCGACGAATCCCATCCACTCAGTTATCATGCCGGTCCTATCCACGATCTGCAGAAGGTAGAAGATAGAGGACGTTACTTCATGGCTGTACTCACCAGTGCATCTGCCATGGAATGAGATGGTAGGACGTCTTGTACACCAAGAGATAATGGTTTACCTTTACACTGGACACTAGTGAATTGTGCAAGTTGGTGAAACGTAAACTTACCGTCATACAGTAGCCACTACACAAGTGCTTGTAGTCGATGCACATACTTGCACCCACTGGAAGGACGTGTTAAGAAAAGTACCAAAATCCTATTATTATAGTGTTTCCTATAATAATGACTGAACTATGAAATAATGGTCACAGTGGAGCCCACCTTACACACCTAAACACACTGACTTATCTAGAAAAGGATACTTATCAGCAGAAAAACTATCGTCAGCAAAGTTGCTGCCAATCTAAAGTGGCACATGCACCGACTGCTGAAGGATCTCTTGTACAGGCACACAGATTGACATAAGTTGTAAATGGCAAGAAGACAAAAAGCCATTCCTGCGCCGATCCTGTGCGCTGTAGGATTGATTGTCACCTACAAGAAGAAATATATGACTGTCATCAATACGGTCATCATGGAGATCTGAGAACTTAAGAGCAGGATCCGCCCCACTGTAATATACAGGACTCCAGGTTCTCACCACAGTATATAATCTACTGAATCTGAGATCCTGAGTATTACTGGAGACTTCATATAAAACCTAGTAACTTACCGAAAATACAGCATTAACTATGTTCGCAATGCTCACAATCCATCCATCAATGACAAGGATTTTCTGGCAGATGATATATCGCTTCTCCGATGGCTCAGACTGAATAATCATGAACCTGTACTGGATATAAGCGATGCCAGCTCCTGAAATAGACAAAGCAAGTTATCAACCAGATATTTCCATGCCACTATGATAGAAAATCTAATCTTAAGAATGCACCAATGAGCTGAAGAGGTTTAGAGATTTAATGGGGTTCTCTGGGCCTTTGATGGCCTATCCTTATATCAAATTGATGGATTATTGAAGGAGCGCCCACATATTTTTCATTGCTTACCAGGCACAGATCCTTACTTTTGATGAGACTTGTGCCTGGTATTACAGCTGTGTCTCATTTACTTTACTAGGACTAAGATGCTGAAAGCTTTTGTACCATCAATTACCACTGGCCAACATACAAAACAGTGAAATGGCAGCATGGCCACTTAAATCTGGTAAACAGCGGATTGTCACAGTCAGAACCCACTGATTTGATATTATGAGCTATCAATCTTTTTGTCCCAGAGAATCTTTTGAATGTCATCTCTGAGCAAAGAATTGTGATATCGTCCTATACGATGCAGCATCTACTTACCAAGAATGGAATTAACCGTGAAAATGACCGTGTAGATCACAGATTCTGGGAATGCAACTCCCGTGTGACTGTCAAAGATAAGGAAAATATTGGGAGTAATTAGGACACAAGAGGAGTAATTGTCATGTGTAATCATCCTACATTATATATTCTGACCAGACACAAATTGAAGCAAAGTACATTAGAGGAAAGTTATTAAACTAAATGCAGTGAAAACATCAGATGATTGTTCGTTCAAGTTAGTTTTAAAAAGTTCAAGTTATTTCAATTTTCCCTTATTAAATATAGATATTAGGTAAATAAACATATTTTGTATTGCGCATAGCAAAGTCAAATATTTCAAAATATAAAATGAATCAAACCAATTTGTAAATACTGCAAAGAGAAAAGAATTGAAACTCCAGAAAAAGATAAAAAAAACAATAAAAGGCCTCATACGGCTAAATCAGTGAGAAATTTGTAACGTTCTGTGTCTCAACAATTAGCAACACAAATGGAGAAATTTTTGCACAACTAAACTAATAAAAAAAAAAATAGGACATGATTTTAATTACACAATGAATGGTGTAAAAACAAAACACAGAAAACTACAATAGCGCTTTTTTTCTCTCAGTATCAGTACACTTGAAAAAAAAAGTCTGTGTTCCTTTACATTTTATAGCAAAGTTAATGGTGTCCTTCAAAAATATGACAAAATCTGGCAATACACAATCGCTCAAAAGGCTGCAGCGGGAAGGGGTTAATAATGTACTAATTATAATGCATTAAGAACATTTCAGGAAATATAATATAATTAGAACATTCCATTACTGTAAGACAAAAACAATATAAAATTGTACTACAGAATCAGGAATCTGTCCCAGTATCCTCTTACCTGATGTACGGATATTTACTGTGCCCTGAGATTATAGTCAGACAGGCACAGACACAGATGCCCAATAGCGTCCACACGGTCCACAAGATTGGCAGAATTTCCAAACCTCGGATCTCCATGATGCAAAGAAAATTAAGTGGAAGCCTCTCTCTCTCCTTCTCCTCTCCTTCCTCTCGCTCTCCTTCTCTCGCTCTCTTTATTCTCTCGCTCTCCTTCTCTCGCTCTCCTTCTTCTCTCGCTCTCCTCCTTCTCTCGCTCTCACCTCTTTTTATCTCGTCGTAGATTATAAGGCCGAGTATTCTTAGAACCAGATGATGTCACAATGGTTTGTGATGTCATAGTTGATCACCTCATTGTTGCATCATCACTCAGGCAGTATGGATCTGATTGCTGCTTGGTAATGTAGAGGTTTTTCACACTTTCCATATTCTGTCACATATCCAGCACATTGTAGTGTAATAGCTCCTATTATTATATTCATGTAAAAGATTACATACTGTCACCAGATATTTTTTGAGAGGATTTTACGAGATTTGACTAATTTTAGCCGGCTTAAGCACAAAGTTTAACCCCTCCACGACCCAGCCTATTTTCACCTTCCTGACCCGGACAATTCTTACAATTCTGACCACTGTCACTTTATGAGGTCATAACTCTGGAACGCTTCAATGGATCCAACTGATTCTGAGTATGTTTTCTTGTGACATATTGTACTTTATAATAGCAGTTAAATTTCTTCGATATGACTTGCATTTATTTGTGAAAAAAATGGAAATTTGGCGAAAATTTTGAAAATGTTGCAATTTTCCAACTTTTAATTTTTATGCCCTTAAATCAGAGAGTCAAATTGCACAAGACAGTTAATAAATAACATTTCCCACATGTCTACTTTACATCAGCACAATTTTGGAACCAAAGTTTTTTTTGCAGGGAAGTTATAAGGGTTAAAATTTGACCAGCAATTTATCATTTTTTCAACAAATTTTACAACACCATTTTTTTAGAGACCACATAACATTTGAAGTGACTTTGTGGGGTGTACATGACAGAAAATACCCAAAAGTGACACCATTCTAAAAACTGCACCCCTCGCAGTGCTCAAAACCACATTCATGAAGTTTATTAACCCTTCAGGTGCTTCACATGAATTTTTGGAATGTGTAAGGAAAAAAATGTTCATTTAGACCTAATTTTTTTTACTTTTGCAAGGGTAACAGGAGAAAATGGACCATATATTTTGTTGTGCAATTTCTCCTAAGCATGCCAATACCCCATATGTGGGGGAAATCTACTGTTTGGGCGCACGGCAGGGCTCAGAAGGGAAGGAGTGCCATTTGACTTTTTGAATGTAAAATTTGATGGAATAATTAGCAGACGCCATGTCGTGTTTGAAGAGCCCCTGATGCGCCTAAACAGGGGAAACCCTCCACAAGTGACACCATTTTGGAATCTAGACCCTTTATGAAGCTTATCTAGATGTGTATTGAGCACCTTAAACCGATAGGTGCTTCACAGAAGTTTATAGCTTAGAGCCGTGGAAATAAAAAAAATCACATTTTTCCCAAATAAATCTTTTTAGCTCCATATTTTGCATTTTCATAAGGGTAACAGGAGAAATTACTTCATGCAATTTGTTCTGCAAATTCTCCTGAGTACACCGATACCCCATATGTGGGGGATAACCACTGTTTCCGCGCACGGCAGGGCTTTTTATTGCGAAAACTAGTTTTTGCATCACCATATTTTGAGAGCTATAATTTTTCCATATTTCGGCCGACAGAGTCATGTGAGGTCTTGTTTTTTGCGGTATGAGCTGACGTTTTTATTGGTACCTTTTTCGGGCACATGACGATTTTTGGAATTTTTTTTTATACTGTTCCGCATGTGGTAAAATTGGTAAGGCAGCTTTATTCTTCGGGTCAGTACGATTACAGCATTACCTCATTTATATAATTTTTTTATGTTTTGATGCATTTACATAATAAAAACAATTTTATAGAAAAAATTATTTTTTTGCATCGTTTTATTCTGAGAGCTATAACTTTTTTTATTTTTCTGCTGATGGAGCTGTATGGCAGCTTATTTTTTTCATGATAAGATGATGTTTTCAGCAGTACAATTTTTATTTACATCCGTCTTTTTGATCGCATGTTATTACACTTTTTTTTCGACGGCATGATGATAAAGCATTGTTTTCTGCCTTGTTTTTTATTTATTTTTTTTACGGTGTTCACTGAAGGGGTTAACTTTTTCGACAGTTTTATAGAGCAGGTCATTTCGGATGCGGCAATTCCAAATATGTGTACTTTTATTGTTTTTTTATTTGCATAAATAAATGTATTTATTGGTAAAGTATTTAATTTTTTTCTTTATTTGGGGATTTTTTAAAAATATTTTTACACATTATAATTTTTTTTTTAACTTTATTACATTGTCCCAGTATGAAATATAGGAAAAGGATAAGGGGAAGATCAGCTCACCTAGTCTCAGTTATTGTCCATAGTTCCCATGCGCACGGAGCCGCTTGCATCATAGCGTTGTCAGAAGCAAAGGCATGAGGAAGGGATCTCCAGCGTTGGATCAATATTTAAAATTTAAACATTTATTTGAAAAAATTTAAACAAAATAAAGGAAATGTACACAAAATTAATGGATATAGGAGCAGATGGGGTCTCAGGTGGATTAAACCAACGCGTTTCGACCTAGCTGGTCTTATTCATGGTCATTTAAATTTTTATTATTTTGTTAGTATTTTTTTAAATCTACCTTTGGCTTTCAACACTGCGTTAATCCTTCTGGCAAGTTATTGATCAGAATCAAACATGTCTTGATCAAAATCAGATCCCAGGTCTCTTCTACACAACTTCTTCTTTCCGAAGTTGGTGCATACTGGTTGACACACTTGGGTATGTTTGCAGTTTGTTCTTCAACTCTACCCATAAGTGTTCGATTGGGTTGAGGTCTGGGGACTGTGGGGAACAACCCAGCACCTCTACTTCATTGTCATTGTACCATTTCTTTGCCAATCTCGACGTATGCTTTGTGTCATTGTCCTACTGGGATACTATGGCTTCATATTCAAAGACAAAGTACTGGAGTGTACAAAGTAGCTTGTCTTGTAGTATATTCACATGTAGCTCAGCATTGATACCACCATTGATCCTGGTCAAGTATCCAATGCCTTTGACTATTGAGCAACCCTATTGTCATGGTTAGGACATGGTTACTGTCCTGTTCTCACAGAGTTAACTTTTGCCAGCCTCTCTTTGGATCTGGGAGGGGTATTTATACTCACTCCAAACTAGCATTCTCTGTCAGTATACTGCTTTTCTGGTGTGCCTGACCCCTGGTGTGCGTGTACTCTGCATTGTTTGTTTTCTTCCCGTGTATTACCCGGCTTGTTCCTTCACTCTGTACTCTGTCTCTCGTTTTGGTACCATTGTCTTTTCTGGTTCGGACCTCCTGGCTTGGCTATCATTACTCCGTTACAGTTTACCCCTATTGTACCGTCTAATGCCCGTTCTGGTTTTCTGATCTATTGCTACGTCCTGACTATCCATTCTGTCTAATCCTTTGGTACTGTATTGCTATCTCGTCCTTTGACCTCGGCTTGATCTGGTTTCTGTCTCTGTCTATGCCCCTTGGTAACATTGTCCTGTAGTTACCTTTCTAGGAGTTTCCCTGCAGCTCCTAGCTCTGTGGAGCTTAGGCCACGCCCCCAGCAGTCACGTGATTCAGGTCCTGGAGCATGCACTGTCACCACTGCTGCCCGCTCCGCAGGTATCTTTGTGCACAGTCTTTGTACTCAGGACATGCGCTCTGGCTCAGTGAGCAAGTGCAGTGCGGTGTTCCTGACATTATAACTGACCGTTTCAGTTTTTTTTTCCTCTGAAGAGAAAAAAAAAGTGTGTGCTATCCTCATGGATCCCATACAAGCCTTGGCTGATCAGGTCAAGCACCTGATCCAAATGTTCCATAAACTCAATGTGGAAGAGCGCACGATGGCCCATACCCAGCAACAGTTGGTGGTTACTGTGCAGGGGGCTGTCAATGTAGGGGCTTCAAGTTCTGGGGGCAGGGATGTGTCATTAGCGTCCCCTGAATCTCCGGTCAAATTGCCCGACCCTTTCTCAGGGGATAAAAAGGAGTTCAGGTCTTTCAGAGAAGGATGCAAGATTTTTTTTTCTCTAAGGCTCCGCTCCTCTGGGGATGAGTTCCAGAGGGTGGGGGTCATTATTTTCCTACTCCGGGGGGCTCCGCAAGCATGGGCTTTCTCTGTATTCCTCTGCTCCTGAATGTATGTCAGTGAACTTGTTCTTTGAGGCTCTGTGGCACATCTATGACGAGCCTGATAGAGTGCATCTGGCTGAGGATATGGTGATGAGTGACACAGGGGAGGCACTCTGCTGAATGGCTCTGCTCAGAGTTTAGACGTTGGATGTCCGAAGTATCCTGGATTGCCGCCGCCCTGAGAGGGTTGTTGCGCAGGGGCCTCTCTGACCGTCTGCAGGACGTTCTGGCATTACATCCGCCTCCTGATACCCTGGAGGACGCTGTTATGAATGAGTCACTGAGGAAGAAAAAACAAAAAGCAAGCTAAGCCCAGAAAACCGGAGAGGTTGGTAACTAGTGGATTGCAGACCCCTGATCCTATCCACACAACTAGCAGTAGCTGTGGAGCGTGCGTACGGTGGTCCTAGACGCCTCGTCACGGCCGGAGAACTAAATAAGCCTAAAGAAAGAAAGGGAAAATCTAAACTGCCCCAGAGCAGACCCCAAAGCAATAAACAGCCCCCAACATGTATTGTCGGTGAAACAAGATGAAAACACAAACACAGATAGAAAGATAGGCTGAGCAAATGATGGGGCCCTCACTAACTAGAAAGGACAGGAAAGAAAAGCTGCTGTCTGCAATCACGCAAGAAACCCTGCCAAAAAATGTCCAACACGTCTGATAGAAAAAGGCCCTGAAGTCGCTAGACTTCAATTCCCTATATCAGCACTCAGGTATATTCTGAAGACAGAGCAAAAGAGATCAACTGATCAGAGACAAAATGGGGATTCAGCCCAGTCCCAGCCAGGGCTGGCTGAACACAAAAACTAAGTAAACCAGACGAAAACTAATATGAACAATAGCAGAGAAAACTTAGCTTTAAGAAGGCAGGAACCAAACTGGAAACCAGAAGCCACAGTCAGGAGAAATCACCAGCAAGAAACTAGGGAGTCGGCTGCCTTAAATCCAATCAGAAATTCCTGATGTCCAATCACAGTTCTCTTCCTCAGGTGGCCGGTCTCTGCCATTTAGATCAGCTTCATTACCTCCCTTCACCAACAGAGGGAGTCCAGATAGAGAACTCACTACTCCTCTGTCAGCACAGCCAGCTCCATAACCCTCACCAGAAGCCAGAGGCAAACCCGAAAATGAGCTCACAACAGTACCCCCCCCTTGAGGAGGGGTCACCGAACCCTCATCCACGCCACCGGGCCGATCAGGATGGGCCCGATGAAAAGCACGAACCAATCTATCGGCATGAATATCAGAGGCAGAGAACCAAGAATTGTCCTTCTGGCCATAACCCTTCCACTTGACCAAATACTGGAGTCTCCATCTAGCCAGATGAGAATCCAGTATTTTCTCTACCTCATATTCCACATTACCTTTAACCAATACAGGGTCAGTAGGTGCCGCCATAGGAACTACTGGCTCAACATATCTCTTCAACAGCGACTTATGAAACACGTTATGGATCTTAAACGTAACAGGAAGAGCCAATCGAAAAGAAACCGGATTAAGAATCTCCAAAATCTTGTAAGGTCCAATAAATCTTGGCTTGAACTTTGGAGAAGCCACCTTCATAGAGATATTCTTTGATGACAACCAAACCATATCACCCTCTTTAAACCGGGGACCAAAGGTCCTATGCCAGTAGAAAACCGCTGGGCCTTTTCCTGGGAGAGAGACAACTTATCCACTACTTGGTCCCAAATCTGCTGCATTCTCTCTACCACAGTGTCAACACCTGGGCAGGCTGAAGATTCCACTTGCCCTGAAGAATATCAAGGATGAAACCCAAAGTTACAGAAAAAGGGGGACATCAAGGTGGCAGAACTAGCTCTATTATTTAAAGCGAATTCAGCCAAGGGCAAAAATGAAACCCAATCATCCTGATCAGCAGATATAAAACATCTCAAATAGAACTCCAAAGTCTGGTTTGATCCCGGTCCTCTTCCTCAGGATTGGCCTCCTGTTGGGCTGAAGGCACTGCTGGTGGTGATGGTTGGGTGTGCCTGATGGTGCTGAAGATGGGCCAACCCCTTCTTCACCATCCCCAAACGGGGTCAATGTTGACCTCTAAGTCGGGAGCCGTTTCCCTGCTCGGTCAGGTTAGAGTCAGTTCTGTTTTTAAAAAATCAAGATTCTTGGTAGCACATTGCTCCCAGTAAACAGGGCATGCGCTCCTGAGAACAGGACATTCTATGTGAACAAACATATTAACAGTCGCTGTGTGCACAGACGCGCATCCTCCTGTGTGAATAGTCCATATAGGATGCTGACTGACGTGTATCTAGCTGATCTGTGCTCATGTACGTGTTATAGCACTGTAATGACAGTAGTCTAATTCCGTTTCTCACGTGCATGTGTTATCTGTGTTTTTCGTTATTTCTTTTCCATTATAGTCTATGGTGCTGTTCACTGGCCCATATGTCTTTGCAGACTGCGTGCGTCTCCCCAAATAAAAATCAGTTTGTAACTAATAAGTCATGTCAGACTAACTTAATTTCCTTCTATGATGGAATCACTGATTGGGTGGATCAGGGAAATGCTGTAGATATAGTATATCTTGACTTCAGCAAAGCATTTGACAAAGTATCTCACACAATCCTTGTTGAAAAAATGACTAAGTATGGAATGGACAAGGCAACTGTTAGGTGGATTCATAACTGGCTTAGTGATCGGACACAAAGAGTGGTCGTAAATGGCTGCACATCCAGTTGGAAGAATGTCTCAAGTGGGGTACCACAGGGCTCTGTCCTGGCCCTGTATTTTTCAACATCTTTATCAACTACTTAGATGAAGAAATTGAGGGTAAACTGATTAAATTTGCTGATGACACAAAGCTAGGGGGGGATAGCTAATACTAGAGAAAAGAGAGAGGATTCAAAAAGATATAAATAAACTGGAGCAGTGGGCAGCAACTAACAGAATGGTTTTTAACAGGGAAAAATGCAAAGTACTACATCTGGGCAATAAAAATGAAAAAAGCATATACAGAATGGGAGGAATAGGGCTAAGCAACAGCACATGTGAAAAAGACTTGGATATATTAAAAGATAACAGACTGAATATGAGTCAACAGTGTGATGCAGCAGCAAAAAAGGCAAATGCAATTCTAGGATGTATTAACAGAAGCATACAGTCTAGATCACGTGAAGTCATTATTGCCCTCTACTCCTCTTTGGTCAGACCTCATCTGGAATACTGTGTCCATTTTAAAAAAGACATCAACAAACTGGAGCAAGTTCAGAAAAGAGCGACCAGGATGGTGACCGGTCTGCAAACCCTGGCTTATGAGGAAAGGTTGCATGATTTGGGAATGTTTAGCTTGCAAAAGAGAAGACTGAGAGGAGACCTAATAGCTGTCTACAAATATCTCAAGGGCTGTCACATTGTAGAAGGATCATCTTTATTCTCATTTGCACAAGGAAAGACTAGAAGCGATGGGATGAAACTGAATGGGAGGAGACACAGATTAGATATTAGAAAAAACTTTTTGACAGAGTGATCAATGAGTGGAACAGGCTGCCACGAGAAGTGGTGAGTTCTCCTTCAATGGAAATCTTCAAACAGCGGCTTGACCGACATCTGTCTGGGATGATTTAGTGAATCCTGCTTTGAGCAGGTGGCTGGACCAGATAGCCCAGGAGGTCCCTTCCAACTCTACGATTCTATGATTCAGAGATGTTTTCGTTTTTTTATTGGTGTCACAGACAAAATCGCCTATACAAGTCTATGAACCTGTGCCAATCACGGACAACACATAGATATCACCAGTGCACAATCCGTATGGTCTGTGATTCACTTTGTAATGTATAGGAGAAGTTTTTAATTAATTTACTTTTTTCATATGTGAAAATCACTAATGAAATAATGATGGTAAAGACCAGGGGCTGGGTGTCAAGTTTGTCTAGGGGGGCAAGCACACATCCCTGGCCCATGTGTAGTACTATAGAAGTAGCAGAGGTAACTTTTAAAAAACGAGGCTGGACGTGTCATTTTCTTGTTGGGATGCTTGTATTTTTTTGCCTGCAGAATTAATATAAGGGTACGTGCACACAACATCTCTTTTCAGGCGGATTGTGGCAGGCACCCCCCCACCTTAAAAAGTGCTGCAAACCTGCCGCTAAACATGACCTTAGTGCACCCGGGGCAGAAACAAACATGGCACCTTGAGGAAGAAGACTTGAGACGCTTTCCTAAAGCGGCTGTGCCACCTGAAATAACACATTGTGTGTAAATGCCTCAGATACGAACACTAAGCTACAGCACCCTGCAACCCTGAATACAAGAATCACTCTAAGGCTACTTTTACACTTAACGCATTCTTTGCGGCCCGTTATTGCGGCCCGTTTTTGTGGGCCATATTGCCACATTTTTTTGTGGTGGGCCGCAAAAAAGTTTGCGGATCTCCATTTTTTTTTCAATTCTATCGAAATAGTATTGGAAAAAAACCCGTCTTTCTGCAAAACCATATCCGCTGCGGATCTGCAGCAGAATCCGCAGCGTGTGCACATAGCCTAAGTGTAAAACCAGCCTAAGGGCCGGTGCAGACGGCCATATATTCTCTCATCTGAGAGAATCGGGCCAATTATGCAACTTACACTCTGGTCAAGCTCTGATCCGAGCGTCGGCATAGTGGGGTCCAATTCTGTAGGATGAGAGAATCCGAGAACACTGAGGAAAAGATGGAGAACAAAATATTCTCCACTGTGTCATCAAAGTGCAGTCCGAAGTTTTCCCCGCACTCATTGAGTTGCATGACCGAATGTGATCGGAATATCAGATCAAACTCGGACATGCAGCCATTGTTCCCTCGGACTGGCTTCATCTGTCTGAGGAAAATATTGAACCTGTGCCGGGCCTCATACACCAACATTGGTCCGAGTGAGATCCAATGTTTTTGTTTTCTCACACGCTCGGGCCGATAATACAGCGTCATCACAAGCCCTAAGACTACACGAATAAAAATGTGATCTGCTGACAGAACCAACTTATTACACCGATACAAATGACGGAATACCAGAACCACGATTACTATACAGAAATGGCAGCAAAGCCAAGCCGACTATATCGATATGAGAACAAAACCAAATCACACGGAAATGATTTGAAAATTGCTGCATTTAAAAAGGATGTGTCATTTTAAGAAAGAGGTAGACGGAGGCATAGGACCACCCCGCCTACCTCGCAAAAAAGCAGATTGAAAAGAAAAAAAAGAGTTTAACCCTATTGTGACGGCACATGTCGCATCTCTCAATTTGAGGTTGGCTACGGCAGACCCGCCAGCGGCTATTAACTAGTTAAATGCCGCTGTCAAACTCTGACAGAAGCTGTAGTGTTCACTTCTGGCATAACCGGTCCTGTGTTGTGAGGACAGGCTGTAGATGCGGAGACGGTGGACAGCAGAGGAGAGAAGCGCTCACTTGAGCCGGAGGATGGAGAGTAGCGAGTGTCAGTGATTTACCTCTGTGCTCCTCTATCCTGTTACTCCCGGCTCTGCACTGCTCTGCACAGCAGACATCCTCAGCTCCTCACATGCTGTCCTGCTCTACTACTGTGTCCTTCTCCTGCTCTGTCTCCATCTCGCCAATCACACACAGTCCCAGTGATCTCCGATCTCCGGTAACCTGGCACCGTCTCTCGGCTTTTATGGTTGTCTGAGGAGGACAGTGACATATAAAGCCCAAATTTAGTGTACACTCCTGACCTGTGTGATACTGAGCTGTGTATCTAATCATGACCTGTGTGATACTGTCTCCTGAGCAGTGTATCTAATCCTCACCTGTGTGATACTGTCTGCTGAGCTGTGTATGTAATCCCCTCCTGTGTCATAGTCTGCTGAGCCGTGTAGCTATTCCTCTCCTGTGTGATAATGCCTACTGAACTTTGTATCTAATCCTATCCTGTGTGATATTGGGCTGTGTATCTAATCCTAACCTGTGATAGTCTGCTGAGCTGTGTATCTAATCCTCTCCTGGGATGCTGTCTGATGTGCCGTGTATCTAATCCTCTCCTGTGATGCTGTCTGCTGAGCAGTGTATCTAATTCTCTCCTGTTTGATACTGTCTGCTGAGCCGTGTATCTAATCCTATCCTGTGTGATATAGTCTGCTGAACCGTGTATCTAATCCTATCCTGTGTGATATAGTCTGCTGAGCCGTGTATCTAATCCTATCCTGTGTGATACAGTCTGCTGAGCCGTGTATCTAGTCTTATCCTGTGTGATACTGGGCTGTGTATCTAATCCTATCCTGTGTGATACTGTCTGCTGAGCCGTGTCTCTTATCCTCGCCTGTATGATACTGTTTGCTGAGCTGTGTATCTAATCCTCTCCTGTGTGATACTGTCTGCTGAGCCGTGTATCTAATCCTATCCTGTGTGATACTGGGCTGTGTATCTAATCCTATCCTGTGTGATACTGTCTGCTGAGCCATGTATCTAATCCTCTCCTGTGTTGCTGTCTGCTGAGCCCTGTATCTAATCCTCTCCTGTGTTGCTGTCTGCTGAGCCGTGTATCTAATCCTCTCCTGTGTTTGTCTGCTGAGTCGTGTATCTAATCCTCTCCTGTGTTACTGTCTGCTGAGCCGTGTATCTAGTCCTCTCCTGTGTTGCTGTCTGCTGAGCCGTGTATCTAATCCAAACCTTTGTTGCTGTCTGCTGAGCCGTGTATCTAATCCTATCCTGTGTTGCCCTCTGCTGAGCCGTGTATCTAATCCTATCCTGTGTGATACTCTCTGCTGAGTCGTGTATCTAATCCTCTCCTGTGTTACTGTCTGCTGAGCCGTGTATCTAGTCCTCTCCTGTGTTGCTGTCTGCTGAGCCGTGTATCTAATCCAAACCTTTGTTGCTGTCTGCTGAGCCGTGTATCTAATCCTATCCTGTGTTGCCCTCTGCTGAGCCGTGTATCTAATCCTATCCTGTGTGATACTCTCTGCTGAGTCGTGTATCTAATCCTCTCCTGTGTTACTGTCTGCTGAGCCGTGTATCTAATCCTCTCCTGTGTTGCTGTCTGCTGAGTCGTGTATCTAATCCTATCCTGTGTTGCTGTCTGCTGAGCCGTGTATCTAATCCTCTCCTGTGTTGCTGTCTGCTGAGCCGTGTATCTAATCCAAACCTTTGTTGCTGTCTGCTGAGCCGTGTATCTAATCCTATCCTGTGTTGCTGTCTGCTGAGCCGTGCATCTAATCCTATCCTGTGTGATACTCTCTGCTGAGCCGTGTATCCTATCCTGTGTGATACTGGGCTGTGTATCTAATCCTATCCTGTGTGTTACGTCTGCTGAGCCATGTATTATGTGAGAACTATATGTCGACACTATGTGAGAACTATATGACAGTATTATGTGTGAACTAGAGTGAGTGCAACAAAATTAATAAAGGAGATGGGGAAACTACAATACCCAGAGAGAAAAAACACAAAAATTGAGCTTGGTTTGAGTTGATACACATGCAGCATATAAATGCATGTTGATATTGGCCATAAAACATAAAACCTACAAAAGAAAAAGTGAGCAAAAACCCAGCTGTAACTAAATAAGTAAAAGCAAAAGTGCATCTAAATAATACAGAGTTTTTAGTAATACTGTTTTTGATAGAAAGTAGCATGAAAGCCATCCCACCACGACAAGGTAACTGTTCGGGATAGTCCTACACTGTCTAATATTAAAAACCTTGCCTTGTGTCAAAGTTGACATCAATGTGTGAACAAGGGCAGACAAAAGGACTGGGTCCCAAACAGTAGACACCAGTCTGGGGAAGAAGCCTTATATACAATTTCCAGCTCAGGAGAGGGAGGCCACACCCGGGCTTGCACAGAATGCAAAAATACAATACCCAGAGAGATTAGCAAAATCAGGATTATTTAGTCTAGAAAAAAGACGACTGAGGGGCGATCTAATAACCATGTAAAAGTATATAAGGGGACAAAACAAATATCTCTCCGAGGATCTGTTAATACCAAGGAAGATGACGGTCACAAGGGGGCATTCTCTGCTACTGGAGGAGAGAAGGTTTTTCCACCATCATAGATGAGGATTCTTTACTGTTAGGGCAGTGAGAATCTGGGATTCCTTGCCTGAGGAGATGGTGATGGCAAACTCAGTCGAGAGGTTCATGAGAGGCCTGGATGTCTTCCTGGAGCGTAACAATATTGTATCTTACAGTGATTGGGTTCTGCAGTAGATTTGGGGATTTATAGTGACGTAATATGGGCTGAACTGGATGGACAAATGTCTTTTTTCGGCCTTGCTAATTATGTGGCGGTATTATGTGTGAACACTATGGCAGAAAGAGACCCCATTGTAGGGTGGTTCTGGCTGAGCACCTACACGGGTCTGGGGTAATATAGGTTGCAGCGCCGCAGTATGACCTACAGTTAGGCGCAGTCATGGGAGGGTTGGTGAGGCAGCTGAAGAGAAGGGTCTCATTTTTATTGTTACTATATGGCTACATTTCCCCCCAGCCTGCTTCCCAGCGTCACCCCAGACTGCGCCTGTCGCCTCGCTTTCACACATCGCCAGGACAGGATGGAGAAAACAGGATCTGAGGAGGGGAATGGGGTCATTAGATGCAAAGTCAGGATCAGAACAGGCCATCAATCAGCAGAAATGTTTCCTGGATTTCTGTGGAGCAGACAAGCAGACGGTCCATCCATGTGTATAAAACACAGCGCTCTATGTACAATCCCTGACTGCTCCGCTCACTGAACAGGGTGCCCCCCCATAGACCAGCACACTGCACTCCTGAAATACTCTGTGCTTCTGTCAACCTGCTCCCACCACCATATATCTCCCAGAATTCTTGCTGCCTGCCATACTCTGTGACTGTCTACTTGTGAGTATAACTTTGCAGTCACCAACAAAAAGGCTGCTCACTGTGTTCCTAAATGTCATCCTCTCTTATCCCTTAGTAAACACCCAGAAGGGGAGGGGAGGAGTGACATCACACCCATGTCATCAGACTCAGCCCATATCTACTGCAGGGCAGTAATGTGAACTAGTTGTACACTAGGTTTTTGTCAAATTTCAGTAGCTGCTCCCCCTAGTGTTTAAAAGTGGAAATACCTATCCTTTTTAAAATTATTTTTCATATTTTACTAAATTATAAGCAAATGATATTTTTTAAGAAAATGTAAATATTAATTCTTTACATTTTTTCTATTGCTGGGAAAAATTTTTTTTCATAGTTCCTTCCCTTTAAAACCGGGGTTTTCTTTGTGAGCTCTGAAGAACAGATGCAATTAGGAGGGGCATTCCTTTGTATGAGTCTCTTGCGGTTCGTTGAAAAATGGGGTTGTGTTTTTTTCTGTGGTCAAAAGAGGTATTTCATTGGGGTCTGACCTTCGTTACCAAAACACAGAAAGCCCTAGGAAAACTTTTACAACAGGTTGTATGGAGGATAACAACCTGGGTGTATATATCTCCTCTGCGTGTGTAGCTCAGTTTTTTCTTACCCGTGGAAGTGGTTATTGGTCTGAAAACTGAGAAAAAAAATCTATCCTCTTAGATAGTGGGGTGGTCGCCAACATGATGGATGCTCAGTTCTCATGGGACCTTGATCTTGCGTGTAGGACTCTGGTGAAGCCCATCCCATATGTGCAATTAACTCTGCAACTCTCCGACAGGGAAATTTTACGCAAGTAGTGCATAATGTGAACCTGCGCATAGGGGCTCTTCACAGGGAGCTCCTTTCTTGTTATATCTTGGAAGGTCTCCCTACTATTGTGTTAGGCTTTTCTTGGCTAACTGTGCATAATCCGGTTATTGACTGGCTGTCCAGAGAAATAGTCAAATTGAGTGATTTCTGCAAAAATTATTGCGTAGGTACCCTCATTTCTACTGTTTCCACTATACCCTCTTTTCTGCGTGATTTTGTGGATGTGTTTTCACAAAAGAGGTGCCAGGAACTGCCCCCCCCCCCACCGTGTGAATGATTGCCCTGAAATCTTGCTCCCTAAGGGAAAATTACCCAGAACCAGATTATACAATCTGTCTGGCCCTGAAAGGTAAGCCATGAAGGATTACATCTCTTAGAGTCTTGCTAAAGGTCCCGTTACATTTAGAGATGCACCAGCGATCCCGACAACGATACGACCAGGTCAGGATCACTGGTGCATCGCTAAATGGTCGCTAGTGAGCTGCCATACAGGCAGATCTCACCAGCGATACAGCGATGCTCGGCGGTTGTTACTTACCTGTCACACGCGGAGATGATGACGAATTCCGCATGTGTCACTCGTCGGCGCCAGCAGGACGCAAGCGAGAAGAAAATGGCCCAGGGCGTTCTCACGCGATCAGCGATATACAGCGGGGGGGGGCGTTCAGAAGTAATTGTCACTTGTAGCGAGATCGCTAGCGATATTGCTGTTGCGTCACAAAATCGGTGACTCTTTAGCGATATCGCTAACGATATCACTGTGTGTAAAAGGCCCTTAAGGGTCATATTAGACGCTCCTCTTCGCCGGTAGCTGTGGGGTGATTCTTTTTTGTTAAAAAGAAACATAAGGGCATTTGTCTCTGTTTATATTTTCGTGAGATAAATCAGATTACTATCCGGGGCCCTTATCCTCTCCCACTCATTCCCGATTTATTCAGATTGTTGGAGCAAAATGGTTCTCTAAGCTGGAACTCAGAGGAGCCTGTAGTCTGATTAGGATCAAGGAGAGGAGTGAGTGGAAGACAGCCAGAAGGGCTTTATGAAAACTTGTCATGCCCTTTGGTTTGACTAATGCCTCGCTATTTTCCAACATTTTGTTAACGACATTTTTTGTCACCTTGAGGATAGATTTCTAGTGGTGTATCTTGCCGATATTGTAATATCTTCACCTGATCTCAAGTCACATCAGGTATACGTCCAGCAGGTGTTACAGGTTTTACGAGAAAATCAACTGCTGTGTCTACAGCAGGTTTCCGGATAGACCCTGATGAGGTCTGTTCAATTCTGGAATGGGATCTGCCAGAATATCTGAAAGCGTTGCAATGCTTTTTTGGAGTTTGCTAACTACTATCGTAAGTTTATAAAAAATTCTTGTCGATTGTCAAACCCCTCAATGACATGAAAGTTATGGACTTCTCAAGGTGGTCCGACTGCGCCGTCCAGGCATTTTCTTCTTTGAAGAAATGCTTTTCCACTGCTCCTGAACTCCTTCAAACCAATGTTTAATAAATATTTATTGTTGAGGTTGATGCATCTGAGGCGGGGGTCGGGGCTTTGTTGTCTCACGGGTCCATCCCCTGGTAAGTGGCACCCATGTGACTTCTTTTCTTACAAAAATAACCTTAGTTGAAAGGAACTATGATGTAGGCAATAGAGAACTTTTTGCCACGGTTATCAGGTCCGGACCTCAGTGTGAATGATTTTGTATGGCTGTCTAGCAGAAATATTAAACTGAAAATTCCTTCCTGGAAATTAGGTCCTACATTCATTGGTCCTTACAACATGGTCACCATAATTAATGATAATAATCTTTATTTTTCTATAGCGCTAACATACTCCGCAGCGCTTTACAGTTTGCACACATTATCGGTAACCCTGTGGTCTTTCGTCTTGAGCTTCCTCTAACTCTTAAAAGCCACATTGTTTTCCACAGGTGATTGCTCAAAAAATATAAAGCGCCTGTGGAGCCGTCACCCTTTCTGCCACCACTGATTGTAGTTGAAGGTAATTTGAACTTCCCGGTGGCAAAATTGTGGATTCTCGTATGGTTGGCCGCTCTTTACAATACTTAGTCTGCTCATGAATATACCGCTTCCAGTGCACTATATGGGCACCGGCATCTGAGGATAACTCCAGAAAAATAATTCCGTCCTTCCCTAGCTCTTTTGATAGATTGGTATATAGGCATAGGAAATATCAACATGTGTGGGGTCAGTGGTGTGGCTCCAATATTACTATGCTATCATCTTGTGAATTAGTGGATTCCATTAGTGAATTGATAGGATGATCGCTTTCGCCTAACTAAAAATGGTGTCTTTGTTTAGCTGGAGTTGGACTGAATAAATAAGTTACTGGTATTCTAAGTGATATAGATGTGGCATGTAGTTTCCATGCCTCTGATTCTTGCCTTAATACATTTGTTGCTGTATATAGTATGTTACCTTTATATATTGTATTCGCTGTCTGTTACCATCCTAGATGGTTGATTGTTCTATTCAATATTTGTTTGATATACAGTATATGGTGTGTTGTTGTTCTTTTCTCCTTGAATAAATCAAGTTTAAAAAAATATATTCATATTTATTTAAAAGGAACGAGTGATTGTGCGCCCTTAGGGCGCGCGCTGGGATTACGAACCACGCAATGGGGTGTAACCACGCATTAGTCTGACCTCACAATGGGGTGTAACCACGGTGCAGACTGGCCTATGTGCAGACTAACAGCAAACACAGATACCTGGTGTACCTCTCCTGCCACTCCTACCTTGTGTATGAAAAAGCTCTGTAGTTAATTTTGTTCGGGTACAGTTTTTCGATAGCGTTATCCATGAAGAAAGTGCACGGGTAGAGCTTATCCCATAGTTCTACCCGTTCATTCCCTTTAGGAATAGAGCTATCTGATAGCGCTATCCCTCAATGTTACTGAGTGTAAGCTATTTCACATGGTTGAGCGCACTTGGGATCTGCCCCCAAGGCCCTGCCCATGCCCAATGTTTGGTCCGTAGACCGCGGCTAGGAGTTAGTCCCGCTTTTGCCACTTGTTGTCGTGCAGCATTAGATGTTCTACGTGATTCAGTCTTCATTTCCTTTTATCCGGCTTGCAGGAAGATGATATGATGCAGCACAGATGGTTTTAGTTGTCTTTCTGTCACCCTAGCCATAGTTGTTACCCTCTGGATATTATACGGGCATTTTCAAGGCCTGGGTATTTTCCCTTAGACAGATGGTGACACCTTCTCGGGAGATCTTTAAAGACAAACTCTGAGGAAAAGGAGAAAACACATTTATCAGACATCATTAGCACGTTCTATCTCTGTCATCTATTTTATATAATAATTTGGATTTTTCAATGTAACATATCTATCAGAAACATTTTTTGTGCTTGTATGACCCTCACCTCAGTTACTCACCTGGAAATCAGTATAGTTAGTTATTTGGTGGATTATCAAGCCGACGAATCCCATCCACTCGGTTATCATGCCGGTCCTATCCACGATCTGCAGAAGGTAGAAGATAGAGGATGTTACTTCATGGCTGTACTCACCAGTGCATCTGCCATGGAATGAGATGGTAGGACGTCTTGTACACCAAGAGATAATGGTTTACCTTTACACTGGACACTAGTGAATTGTGCAAGATGGTGAAACGTAAACTTACCGTCATACAGTAGCCACTACATAAGTGCTTGTAGTCGATGCACATACTTGCACCCACTGGAAGGACGTGTTAAGAAAAGTACCAAAATCCTATTATTATAGTGTTTCCTATAATAATGACTGAACTATGAAATAATGGTCACAGTGGAGCCCACCTTACACACCTAAACACACTGACTTATCTAGAAAAGGATACTTATCAGCAGAAAAACTATCGTCAGCAAAGTTGCTGCCAATCTAAAGTGGCACATGCACCGACTGCTGAAGGATCTCTTGTACAGGCACACAGATTGACATAAGTTGTAAATGGCAAGAAGACAAAAAGCCATTCCTGCGCCGATCCTGTGCGCTGTAGGATTGATTGTCACCTACAAGAAGAAATATATGACTGTCATCAATACGGTCATCATGGAGATCTGAGAACTGATGAGCAGGATCCGCCCCACTGTAATATACAGGACTCCAGGTTCTCACCACAGTATATAATCTACTGAACCTGAGATCCTGAGTATTACTGGAGACTTTATATAAAACCTAGTAACTTACCGAAAATACAGCATTAACTATGTTCGCAATGCTCACAATCCATCCATCAATGACAAGGATTTTTTGGCAGATGATATATCGCTTCTCCGATGGCTCAGACTGAATAATCATGAACCTGTACTGGATGTAAGCGATGCCAGCTCCTGAAATAGACAAAGCAAGTTATCAACCAGATATTTCCATGCCACTATGATAGAAAACCTAATCTTAAGAATGCACCAATGAGCTGAAGAGGTTTAGAGATTTAATGGGGTTCTCTGGGCCTTTGATGGCCTATCCTTATATCAAATAGATGGATTATTGAAGGAGCGCCCACATATTTTTCATTGCTTACCAGGCACAGATCCTTACTTTTGATGAGACTTGTGCCTGGTATTATAGCTGTGTCTCATTTACTTTACTAGGACTAAGATGCTGAAAGCTTTTGTACCATCAATTACCACTGGCCAACATACAAAACAGTGAAATGGCAGCATGGCCACTTAAATCTGGTAAACAGCGGATTGTCACAGTCAGAACCCACTGATTTGATATTATGGGCTTTCAATCTTTTTGTCCCAGAGAATCTTTTGAATGTCATCTCTGAGCAAAGAATTGTGATATCGTCCTATAGGATGCAGCATCTACTTACCAAGAATGGAATTAACCGTGAAAATGACCGTGTAGATCACAGATTCTGGGAATGCAACTCCCGTGTGACTGTCAAAGATAAGGAAAATATTGGGAGTAATTAGGACACAAGAGGAGTAATTGTCATGTGTAATCATCCTACATTATATATTCTGACCAGACACAAATTGAAGCAAAGTACATTAGAGGAAAGTTATTAAACTAAATGCAGTGAAAACATCAGATGATTGTTCGTTCAAGTTAGTTTTAAAAAGTTCAAGTTATTTCAATTTTCCCTTATTAAATATAGATATTAAGTAAATAAACATTTTGTATTGCGCATAGCAAAGTCAAATATTTCAAAATATAAAATGAATCAAACCAATTTGTAAATACTGCAAAGAGAAAAGATTTGAAACTCCAGAAAAAGGTAAAAAAAACAATAAAATGCCTCATACGGCTAAATCAGTGAGAAATTTGTAACGTTCTGTGTCTCAACAATTAGCAACACAAATGGAGAAATTTTTGCACAACTAAACTAATAAAAAAAAAAATAGGACATGATTTTAATTACACAATGAATGGTGTAAAAACAAAACACAGAAAACTACAATAGCGCTTTTTTTCTCTCAGTATCAGTACACTTGAAAAAAAAAGTCTGTGTTCCTTTACATTTTATAGCAAAGTTAATGGTGTCCTTCAAAAATATGACAAAATCTGGCAATACACAATCGCTCAAAAGGCTGCAGCGGGAAGGGGTTAATAATGTACTAATTATAATGCATTAAGAACATTTCAGGAAATATAATATAATTAGAACATTCCATTACTGTAAGACAAAAACAATATAAAATTGTACTACAGAATCAGGAAACTTTCCCAGGACCCTCTTACCTGATGTACGGATATTTACTGTGCCCTGAGATTATAGTCAGACAGGCACAGACACAGATGCCCAATAGCGTCCACACGGTCCACAAGATCGGCAGAATTTCCAAACCTCGGATCTCCATGATGCAAAGAAAATTAAGTGGAAGCCTCTCTCTCTCCTTCTCCTCTCCTTCCTCTCGCTCTCCTTCTCTCGCTCTCTTTATTCTCTTGCTCTCCTTCTCTCGCTCTCCTTCTTCTCTCGCTCTCCTCCTTCTCTCGCTCTCACCTCTTTTTATCTCGTCGTAGATTATAAGGCCGAGTATTCTTAGAACCAGATGATGTCACAATGGTTTGTGATGTCATAGTTGATCACCTCATTGTTGCATCATCACTCAGGCAGTATGGATCTGATTGCTGCTTGGTAATGTAGAGGTTTTTCACACTTTCCATATTCTGTCACATATCCAGCACATTGTAGTGTAATAGCTCCTATTATTATATTCATGTAAAAGATTACATACTGTCACCAGATATTTTTTGAGAGGATTTTACGAGATATGACTAATTTTAGCCGGCTTAAGCATAAAGTTTAACCCCTTCACGACCCAGCCTATTTTCACCTTCCTGACCCGGACAATTCTTACCATTCTGACCACTGTCACTTTATGAGGTCATAACTCTGGAACGCTTCAATGGATCCCACTGATTCTGAGTATGTTTTCTTGTGACATATTGTACTTTGTAATAGCAGTTAAATTTCTTCGATATGACTTGCATTTATTTGTGAAAAAAATGGAAATTTGGCGAAAATTTTGAAAATGTTGCAATTTTCCAACTTTTAATTTTTATGCCCTTAAATCAGAGAGTCAAATTGCACAAGACAGTTAATAAATAACATTTTCCACATGTCTACTTTACATCAGCACAATTTTGGAACCAAAGTTTTTTGCAGGGAAGTTATAAGGGTTAAAATTTGACCAGCAATTTATCATTTTTTCAACAAATTTTACAAAACCATTTTTTTAGAGACCACATAACATTTGAAGTGACTTTGTGGGGTGTACATGACAGAAAATACCCAAAAGTGACACCATTCTAAAAACTGCACCCCTCGCAGTGCTCAAAACCACATTCATGAAGTTTATTAACCCTTCAGGTGCTTCACATGAATTTTTGGAATGTGTAAGGAAAAAAATGTTCATTTAGACCTAATTTTTTTTACTTTTGCAAGGGTAACAGGAGAAAATGGACCATATATTTTGTTGTGCAATTTCTCCTAAGCATGCCAATACCCCATATGTGGGGGAAATCTACTGTTTGGGCGCACGGCAGGGCTCAGAAGGGAAGGAGTGCCATTTGACTTTTTGAATGTAAAATTTGATGGAATAATTAGCAGACGCCATGTCGTGTTTGAAGAGCCCCTGATGCGCCTAAACAGGGGAAACCCTCCACAAGTGACACCATTTTGGAATCTAGACCCTTTATGAAGCTTATCTAGATGTGTATTGAGCACCTTAAACCGATAGGTGCTTCACAGAAGTTTATAGCGTAGAGCCGTGGAAATAAAAAAAATCACATTTTTCCCAAATAAATCTTTTTAGCTCCATATTTTGCATTTTCATAAGGGTAACAGGAGAAATTACTTCATGCAATTTGTTCTGCAAATTCTCCTGAGTACACCGATACCCCATATGTGGGGGATAACCACTGTTTCCGCGCACGGCAGGGCTTTTTATTGCGAAAACTAGTTTTTGCATCACCATATTTTGAGAGCTATAATTTTTCCATATTTCGGCCGACAGAGTCATGTGAGGTCTTGTTTTTTGCGGTATGAGCTGACGTTTTTATTGGTACCTTTTTCGGGCACATGACGATTTTTGGAATTTTTTTTTATACTGTTCCGCATGTGGTAAAATTGGTAAGGCAGCTTTATTCTTCGGGTCAGTACGATTACAGCAATACCTCATTTATATAATTTTTTTATGTTTTGATGCATTTACATAATAAAAACAATTTTATAGAAAAAATTATTTTTTTGCATCGTTTTATTCTGAGAGCTATAACTTTTTTTATTTTTCTGCTGATGGAGCTGTATGGCAGCTTATTTTTTTCATGATAAGATGATGTTTTCAGCAGTACAATTTTTATTTACATCCGTCTTTTTGATCGCATGTTATTACACTTTTTTTTCGACGGCATGATGATAAAGCATTGTTTTCTGCCTTGTTTTTTATTTATTTTTTTTACGGTGTTCACTGAAGGGGTTAACTTTTTCGACAGTTTTATAGAGCAGGTCATTTCGGATGCGGCAATTCCAAATATGTGTACTTTTATTGTTTTTTTATTTGCATAAATAAATGTATTTATTGGTAAAGTATTTAATTTTTTTCTTTATTTGGGGATTTTTTAAAAATATTTTTACACATTATAATTTTTTTTTTAACTTTATTACATTGTCCCAGTATGAAATATAGGAAAAGGATAAGGGGAAGATCAGCTCACCTAGTCTCAGTTATTGTCCATAGTTCCCATGCGCACGGAGCCGCTTGCATCATAGCGTTGTCAGAAGCAAAGGCATGAGGAAGGGATCTCCAGCGTTGGATCAATATTTAAAATTTAAACATTTATTTGAAAAAATTTAAACAAAATAAAGGAAATGTACACAAAATTAATGGATATAGGAGCAGATGGGGTCTCAGGTGGATTAAACCAACGCGTTTCGACCTAGCTGGTCTTATTCATGGTCATTTAAATTTTGATTATTTTGTTAGTATTTTTTTAAATCTACCTTTGGCTTTCAACACTGCGTTAATCCTTCTGGCAAGTTATTGATCAGAATCAAACATGTCTTGATCAAAATCAGATCCCAGGTCTCTTCTACACAACTTCTTCTTTCCGAAGTTGGTGCATACTGGTTGACACACTTGGGTATGTTTGCAGTTTGTTCTTCAACTCTACCCATAAGTGTTCGATTGGGTTGAGGTCTGGGGACTGTGGGGAACAACCCAGCACCTCTACTTCATTGTCATTGTACCATTTCTTCGCCAATCTCGACGTATGCTTTGTGTCATTGTCCTACTGGGATACTATGGCTTCATATTCAAAGACAAAGTACTGGAGTGTACAAAGTAGCTTGTCTTGTAGTATACTCACATGTAGCTCAGCATTGATACCACCATTGATCCTGGTCAAGTATCCAATGCCTTTGACTATTGAGCAACCCTATTGTCATGGTTAGGACATGGTTACTGTCCTGTTCTCACAGAGTTAACTTTTGCCAGCCTCTCTTTGGATCTGGGAGGGGTATTTATACTCACTCCAAACTAGCATTCTCTGTCAGTTATACTGCTTTTCTGGTGTGCCTGACCCCTGGTGTGCGTGTACTCTGCATTGTTTGTTTTCTTCCCGTGTATTACCCGGCTTGTTCCTTCACTCTGTACTCTGTCTCTCGTTTTGGTACCATTGTCTTTTCTGGTTCGGACCTCCTGGCTTGGCTATCATTACTCCGTTACAGTTTACCCCTATTGTACCGTCTAATGCCCGTTCTGGTTTTCTGATCTATTGCTACGTCCTGACTATCCATTCTGTCTAATCCTTTGGTACTGTATTGCTATCTCGTCCTTTGACCTCAGCTTGATCTGGTTTCTGTCTCTGTCTATGCCCCTTGGTAACATTGTCCTGTAGTTACCTTTCTAGGAGTTTCCCTGCAGCTCCTAGCTCTGTGGAGCTTAGGCCACGCCCCCAGCAGTCACGTGATTCAGGTCCTGGAGCATGCACTGTCACCACTGCTGCCCGCTCCGCAGGTATCTTTGTGCACAGTCTTTGTACTCAGGACATGCGCTCTGGCTCAGTGAGCAAGTGCAGTGCGGTGTTCCTGACATTATAACTGACCGTTTCAGTTTTTTTTTCCTCTGAAGAGAAAAAAAAAGTGTGTGCTATCCTCATGGATCCCATACAAGCCTTGGCTGATCAGGTCAAGCACCTGATCCAAATGTTCCATAAACTCAATGTGGAAGAGCGCACGATGGCCCATACCCAGCAACAGTTGGTGGTTACTGTGCAGGGGGCTGTCAATGTAGGGGCTTCGAGTTCTGGGGGCAGGGATGTGTCATTAGCGTCCCCTGAATCTCCGGTCAAATTGCCCGACCCTTTCTCAGGGGATAAAAAGGAGTTCAGGTCTTTCAGAGAAGGATGCAAGATTTTTTTTTCTCTAAGGCTCCGCTCCTCTGGGGATGAGTTCCAGAGGGTGGGGGTCATTATTTTCCTACTCCGGGGGGCTCCGCAAGCATGGGCTTTCTCTGTATTCCTCTGCTCCTGAATGTATGTCAGTGAACTTGTTCTTTGAGGCTCTGTGGCACATCTATGACGAGCCTGATAGAGTGCATCTGGCTGAGGATATGGTGATGAGTGACACAGGGGAGGCACTCTGCTGAATGGCTCTGCTCAGAGTTTAGACGTTGGATGTCTGAAGTATCCTGGATTGCCGCCGCCCTGAGAGGGTTGTTGCGCAGGGGCCTCTCTGACCGTCTGCAGGACGTTCTGGCATTACATCC
This sequence comes from Dendrobates tinctorius, assembly GCF_039654945.1. Lineage (NCBI taxonomy): Eukaryota > Metazoa > Chordata > Amphibia > Anura > Dendrobatidae > Dendrobates > Dendrobates tinctorius. The sequence goes on along the minus strand of NW_027361917.1, from coordinate 1,081,709 downwards.
GCCTCCTGATACCCTGGAGGACGCTGTTATGAATGAGTCACTGAGGAAGAAAAAACAAAAAGCAAGCTAAGCCCAGAAAACCGGAGAGGTTGGTAACTAGTGGATAGCAGACCCCTGATCCTATCCACACAACTAGCAGTAGCTGTGGAGCGTGCGTACGGTGGTCCTAGACGCCTCGTCACGGCCGGAGAACTAAATAAGCCTAAAGAAAGAAAGGGAAAATCTAAACTGCCCCAGAGCAGACCCCAAAGCAATAAACAGCCCCCAACATGTATTGTCGGTGAAACAAGATGAAAACACAAACACAGATAGAAAGATAGGCTGAGCAAATGATGGGGCCCTCACTAACTAGAAAGGACAGGAAAGAAAAGCTGCTGTCTGCAATCACGCAAGAAACCCTGCCAAAAAATGTCCAACACGTCTGATAGAAAAAGGCCCTGAAGTCACTAGACTTCAATTCCCTATATCAGCACTCAGGTATATTCTGAAGACAGAGCAAAAGAGATCAACTGATCAGAGACAAAATGGGGATTCAGCCCAGTCCCAGCCAGGGCTGGCTGAACACAAAAACTAAGTAAACCAGACGAAAACTAATATGAACAATAGCAGAGAAAACTTAGCTTTAAGAAGGCAGGAACCAAACTGGAAACCAGAAGCCACAGTCAGGAGAAATCATCAGCAAGAAACTAGGGAGTCGGCTGCCTTAAATCCAATCAGAAATTCCTGATGTCCAATCACAGTTCTCTTCCTCAGGTGGCCGGTCTCTGCCATTTAGATCAGCTTCATTACCTCCCTTCACCAACAGAGGGAGTCCAGATAGAGAACTCACTACTCCTCTGTCAGCACAGCCAGCTCCATAACCCTCACCAGAAGCCAGAGGCAAACCCGAAAATGAGCTCACAACAGTACCCCCCCCTTGAGGAGGGGTCACCGAACCCTCATCCACGCCACTGGGCCGATCAGGATGGGCCCGATGAAAAGCACGAACCAATCTATCGGCATGAATATCAGAGGCAGAGACCCAAGAATTGTCCTTCTGGCCATAACCCTTCCACTTGACCAAATACTGGAGTCTCCATCTAGCCAGATGAGAATCCAGTATTTTCTCTACCTCATATTCCACATTACCTTTAACCAATACAGGGTCAGTAGGTGCCGCCATAGGAACTACTGGCTCAACATATCTCTTCAACAGCGACTTATGAAACACGTTATGGATCTTAAACGTAACAGGAAGAGCCAATCGAAAAGAAACCGGATTAAGAATCTCCAAAATCTTGTAAGGTCCAATAAATCTTGGCTTGAACTTTGGAGAAGCCACCTTCATAGAGATATTCTTTGATGACAACCAAACCATATCACCCTCTTTAAACCGGGGACCAAAGGTCCTATGCCAGTAGAAAACCGCTGGGCCTTTTCCTGGGAGAGAGACAACTTATCCACTACTTGGTCCCAAATCTGCTGCATTCTCTCTACCACAGTGTCAACACCTGGGCAGGCTGAAGATTCCACTTGCCCTGAAGAATATCAAGGATGAAACCCAAAGTTACAGAAAAAGGGGGACATCAAGGTGGCAGAACTAGCTCTATTATTTAAAGCGAATTCAGCCAAGGGCAAAAATGAAACCCAATCATCCTGATCAGCAGATATAAAACATCTCAAATAGAACTCCAAAGTCTGGTTTGATCCCGGTCCTCTTCCTCAGGATTGGCCTCCTGTTGGGCTGAAGGCACTGCTGGTGGTGATGGTTGGGTGTGCCTGATGGTGCTGAAGATGGGCCAACCCCTTCTTCACCATCCCCAAACGGGGTCAATGTTGACCTCTAAGTCGGGAGCCGTTTCCCTGCTCGGTCAGGTTAGAGTCAGTTCTGTTTTTAAAAAATCAAGATTCTTGGTAGCACATTGCTCCCAGTAAACAGGGCATGCGCTCCTGAGAACAGGACATTCTATGTGAACAAACATATTAACAGTCGCTGTGTGCACAGACGCGCATCCTCCTGTGTGAATAGTCCATATAGGATGCTGACTGACGTGTATCTAGCTGATCTGTGCTCATGTACGTGTTATAGCACTGTAATGACAGTAGTCTAATTCCGTTTCTCACGTGCATGTGTTATCTGTGTTTTTCGTTATTTCTTTTCCATTATAGTCTATGGTGCTGTTCACTGGCCCATATGTCTTTGCAGACTGCGTGCGTCTCCCCAAATAAAAATCAGTTTGTAACTAATAAGTCATGTCAGACTAACTTAATTTCCTTCTATGATGGAATCACTGATTGGGTGGATCAGGGAAATGCTGTAGATATAGTATATCTTGACTTCAGCAAAGCATTTGACAAAGTATCTCACACAATCCTTGTTGAAAAAATGACTAAGTATGGAATGGACAAGGCAACTGTTAGGTGGATTCATAACTGGCTTAGTGATCGGACACAAAGAGTGGTCGTAAATGGCTGCACATCCAGTTGGAAGAATGTCTCAAGTGGGGTACCACAGGGCTCTGTCCTGGCCCTGTATTTTTCAACATCTTTATCAACTACTTAGATGAAGAAATTGAGGGTAAACTGATTAAATTTGCTGATGACACAAAGCTAGGGGGGGATAGCTAATACTAGAGAAAAGAGAGAGGATTCAAAAAGATATAAATAAACTGGAGCAGTGGGCAGCAACTAACAGAATGGTTTTTAACAGGGAAAAATGCAAAGTACTACATCTGGGCAATAAAAATGAAAAAAGCATATACAGAATGGGAGGAATAGGGCTAAGCAACAGCACATGTGAAAAAGACTTGGATATATTAAAAGATAACAGACTGAATATGAGTCAACAGTGTGATGCAGCAGCAAAAAAGGCAAATGCAATTCTAGGATGTATTAACAGAAGCATACAGTCTAGATCACGTGAAGTCATTATTGCCCTCTACTCCTCTTTGGTCAGACCTCATCTGGAATACTGTGTCCATTTTAAAAAAGACATCAACAAACTGGAGCAAGTTCAGAAAAGAGCGACCAGGATGGTGACCGGTCTGCAAACCCTGGCTTATGAGGAAAGGTTGCATGATTTGGGAATGTTTAGCTTGCAAAAGAGAAGACTGAGAGGAGACCTAATAGCTGTCTACAAATATCTCAAGGGCTGTCACATTGTAGAAGGATCATCTTTATTCTCATTTGCACAAGGAAAGACTAGAAGCGATGGGATGAAACTGAATGGGAGGAGACACAGATTAGATATTAGAAAAAACTTTTTGACAGAGTGATCAATGAGTGGAACAGGCTGCCACGAGAAGTGGTGAGTTCTCCTTCAATGGAAATCTTCAAACAGCGGCTTGACCGACATCTGTCTGGGATGATTTAGTGAATCCTGCTTTGAGCAGGTGGCTGGACCAGATAGCCCAGGAGGTCCCTTCCAACTCTACGATTCTATGATTCAGAGATGTTTTCGTTTTTTTATTGGTGTCACAGACAAAATCGCCTATACAAGTCTATGAACCTGTGCCAATCACGGACAACACATAGATATCACCAGTGCACAATCCGCATGGTCTGTGATTCACTTTGTAATGTATAGGAGAAGTTTTTAATTAATTTACTTTTTTCATATGTGAAAATCACTAATGAAATAATGATGGTAAAGACCAGGGGCTGGGTGTCAAGTTTGTCTAGGGGGGCAAGCACACATCCCTGGCCCATGTGTAGTACTATAGAAGTAGCAGAGGTAACTTTTAAAAAACGAGGCTGGACGTGTCATTTTCTTGTTGGGATGCTTGTATTTTTTTGCCTGCAGAATTAATATAAGGGTACGTGCACACAACATCTCTTTTCAGGCGGATTGTGGCAGGCACCCCCCCACCTTAAAAAGTGCTGCAAACCTGCCGCTAAACATGACCTTAGTGCACCCGGGGCAGAAACAAACATGGCACCTTGAGGAAGAAGACTTGAGACGCTTTCCTAAAGCGGCTGTGCCACCTGAAATAACACATTGTGTGTAAATGCCTCAGATACGAACACTAAGCTACAGCACCCTGCAACCCTGAATACAAGAATCACTCTAAGGCTACTTTTACACTTAACGCATTCTTTGCGGCCCGTTATTGCGGCCCGTTTTTGTGGGCCATATTGCCACATTTTTTTGTGGTGGGCCGCAAAAAAGTTTGCGGATCTCCATTTTTTTTTCAATTCTATCGAAATAGTATTGGAAAAAAAACCGTCTTTCCGCAAAACCATATCCGCTGCGGATCTGCAGCAGAATCCGCAGCGTGTGCACATAGCCTAAGTGTAAAACCAGCCTAAGGGCCGGTGCAGACGGCCATATATTCTCTCATCTGAGAGAATCGGGCCAATTATGCAACTTACACTCTGGTCAAGCTCTGATCCGAGCGTCGGCATAGTGGGGTCCAATTCTGTAGGATGAGAGAATCCGAGAACACTGAGGAAAAGATGGAGAACAAAATATTCTCCACTGTGTCATCAAAGTGCAGTCCGATGTTTTCCCCGCACTCATTGAGTTGCATGACCGAATGTGATCGGAATATCAGATCAAACTCGGACATGCAGCCATTGTTCCCTCGGACTGGCTTCATCTGTCTGAGGAAAATATTGAACCTGTGCCGGGCCTCATACACTAACATTGGTCCGAGTGAGATCCAATGTTTTTGTTTTCTCACACGCTCGGGCCGATAATACAGCGTCATCACAAGCCCTAAGACTACACGAATAAAAATGTGATCTGCTGACAGAACCAACTTATTACACCGATACAAATGACAGAATACCAGAACCACGATTACTATACAGAAATGGCAGCAAAGCCAAGCCGACTATATCGATATGAGAACAAAACCAAATCACACGGAAATGATTTGAAAATTGCTGCATTTAAAAAGGATGTGTCATTTTAAGAAAGAGGTAGACGGAGGCATAGGACCACCCCGCCTACCTCGCAAAAAAGCAGATTGAAAAGAAAAAAAAGAGTTTAACCCTATTGTGACGGCACATGTCGCATCTCTCAATTTGAGGTTGGCTACGGCAGACCCGCCAGCGGCTATTAACTAGTTAAATGCCGCTGTCAAACTCTGACAGAAGCTGTAGTGTTCACTTCTGGCATAACCGGTCCTGTGTTGTGAGGACAGGCTGTAGATGCGGAGACGGTGGACAGCAGAGGAGAGAAGCGCTCACTTGAGCCGGAGGATGGAGAGTAGCGAGTGTCAGTGATTTACCTCTGTGCTCCTCTATCCTGTTACTCCCGGCTCTGCACTGCTCTGCACAGCAGACATCCTCAGCTCCTCACATGCTGTCCTGCTCTACTACTGTGTCCTTCTCCTGCTCTGTCTCCATCTCCCCACTCACACACAGTCCCAGTGATCTCCGGTAACCTGGCACCGTCTCTCGGCTTTTATGGTTGTCTGAGGAGGACAGTGACATATAAAGCCCAAATTTAGTGTACACTCCTGACCTGTGTGATACTGAGCTGTGTATCTAATCATGACCTGTGTGATACTGTCTCCTGAGCAGTGTATCTAATCCTCACCTGTGTGATACTGTCTGCTGAGCTGTGTATGTAATCCCCTCCTGTGTCATAGTCTGCTGAGCCGTGTAGCTATTCCTCTCCTGTGTGATAATGCCTGCTGAACTTTGTATCTAATCCTATCCTGTGTGATATTGGGCTGTGTATCTAATCCTAACCTGTGATAGTCTGCTGAGCTGTGTATCTAATCCTCTCCTGGGATGCTGTCTGATGTGCCGTGTATCTAATCCTCTCCTGTGATGCTGTCTGCTGAGCAGTGTATCTAATTCTCTCCTGTTTGATACTGTCTGCTGAGCCGTGTATCTAATCCTATCCTGTGTGATATAGTCTGCTGAACCGTGTATCTAATCCTATCCTGTGTGATATAGTCTGCTGAGCCGTGTATCTAATCCTATCCTGTGTGATACAGTCTGCTGAGCCGTGTATGTAGTCTTATCCTGTGTGATACTGGGCTGTGTATCTAATCCTATCCTGTGTGATACTGTCTGCTGAGCCGTGTCTCTTATCCTCGCCTGTATGATACTGTTTGCTGAGCTGTGTATCTAATCCTCTCCTGTGTGATACTGTCTGCTGAGCCGTGTATCTAATCCTATCCTGTGTGATACTGGGCTGTGTATCTAATCCTATCCTGTGTGATACTGTCTGCTGAGCCATGTATCTAATCCTCTCCTGTGTTGCTGTCTGCTGAGCCCTGTATCTAATCCTCTCCTGTGTTGCTGTCTGCTGAGCCGTGTATCTAATCCTCTCCTATGTTTGTCTGCTGAGTCGTGTATCTAATCCTCTCCTGTGTTACTGTCTGCTGAGCCGTGTATCTAGTCCTCTCCTGTGTTGCTGTCTGCTGAGCCGTGTATCTAATCCAAACCTTTGTTGCTGTCTGCTGAGCCGTGTATCTAATCCTATCCTGTGTTGCCCTCTGCTGAGCCGTGTATCTAATCCTATCCTGTGTGATACTCTCTGCTGAGTCGTGTATCTAATCCTCTCCTGTGTTACTGTCTGCTGAGCCGTGTATCTAGTCCTCTCCTGTGTTGCTGTCTGCTGAGCCGTGTATCTAATCCAAACCTTTGTTGCTGTCTGCTGAGCCGTGTATCTAATCCTATCCTGTGTTGCCCTCTGCTGAGCCGTGTATCTAATCCTATCCTGTGTGATACTCTCTGCTGAGTCGTGTATCTAATCCTCTCCTGTGTTACTGTCTGCTGAGCCGTGTATCTAATCCTCTCCTGTGTTGCTGTCTGCTGAGTCGTGTATCTAATCCTATCCTGTGTTGCTGTCTGCTGAGCCGTGTATCTAATCCTCTCCTGTGTTGCTGTCTGCTGAGCCGTGTATCTAATCCAAACCTTTGTTGCTGTCTGCTGAGCCGTGTATCTAATCCTATCCTGTGTTGCTGTCTGCTGAGCCGTGCATCTAATCCTATCCTGTGTGATACTCTCTGCTGAGCCGTGTATCCTATCCTGTGTGATACTGGGCTGTGTATCTAATCCTATCCTGTGTGTTACGTCTGCTGAGCCATGTATTATGTGAGAACTATATGTCGACACTATGTGAGAACTATATGACAGTATTATGTGTGAACTAGAGTGAGTGCAACAAAATTAATAAAGGAGATGGGGAAACTACAATACCCAGAGAGAAAAAACACAAAAATTGAGCTTGGTTTGAGTTGATACACATGCAGCATATAAATGCATGTTGATATTGGCCATAAAACATAAAACCTACAAAAGAAAAAGTGAGCAAAAACCCAGCTGTAACTAAATAAGTAAAAGCAAAAGTGCATCTAAATAATACAGAGTTTTTAGTAATACTGTTTTTGATAGAAAGTAGCATGAAAGCCATCCCACCACGACAAGGTAACTGTTCGGGATAGTCCTACACTGTCTAATATTAAAAACCTTGCCTTGTGTCAAAGTTGACATCAATGTGTGAACAAGGGCAGACAAAAGGACTGGGTCCCAAACAGTAGACACCAGTCTGGGGAAGAAGCCTTATATACAATTTCCAGCTCAGGAGAGGGAGGCCACACCTGGGCTTGCACAGAATGCAAAAATACAATACCCAGAGAGATTAGCAAAATCAGGATTATTTAGTCTAGAAAAAAGACGACTGAGGGGCGATCTAATAACCATGTAAAAGTATATAAGGGGACAAAACAAATATCTCTCCGAGGATCTGTTAATACCAAGGAAGATGACGGTCACAAGGGGGCATTCTCTGCTACTGGAGGAGAGAAGGTTTTTCCACCATCATAGATGAGGATTCTTTACTGTTAGGGCAGTGAGAATCTGGGATTCCTTGCCTGAGGAGATGGTGATGGCAAACTCAGTCGAGAGGTTCAAGAGAGGCCTGGATGTCTTCCTGGAGTGTAACAATATAGTATCTTACAGTGATTAGGTTCTGCAGTAGATTTGGGGATTTATAGTGACGTAATATAGGCTGAACTGGATGGACAAATGTCTTTTTTCGGCCTTGCTAATTATGTGGCGGTATTATGTGTGAACACTATGGCAGAAAGAGACCCCATTGTAGGGTGGTTCTGGCTGAGCACCTACAAGGGTCTGGGGTAATATAGGTTGCAGCGCCGCAGTATGACCTACAGTTAGGCGCAGTCATGGGAGGGTTGGTGAGGCAGCTGAAGAGAAGGGTCTCATTTTTATTGTTACTATATGGCTACATTTCCCCCCCTAGCCTGCTTCCCAGCGTCACCCCAGACTGCGCCTGTCGCCTCGCTTTCACACATCGCCAGGACAGGATGGAGAAAACAGGATCTGAGGAGGGGAATGGGGTCATTAGATGCAAAGTCAGGATCAGAACAGGCCATCAATCAGCAGAAATGTTTCCTGGATTTCTGTGGAGCAGACAAGCAGACGGTCCATCCATGTGTATAAAACACAGCGCTCTATGTACAATCCCTGACTGCTCCGCTCACTGAACAGGGTGCCCCCCCATAGACCAGCACACTGCACTCCTGAAATACTCTGTGCTTCTGTCAACCTGCTCCCACCACCATATATCTCCCAGAATTCTTCCTTCCCTTTAAAACCGGGGTTTTCTTTGTGAGCTCTGAAGAACAGATGCAATTAGGAGGGGCATTCCTTTGTATGAGTCTCTTGCGGTTCGTTGAAAAATGGGGTTGTGTTTTTTTCTGTGGTCAAAAGAGGTATTTCATTGGGGTCTGACCTTCGTTACCAAAACACAGAAAGCCCTAGGAAAACTTTTACAACAGGTTGTATGGAGGATAACAACCTGGGTGTATATATCTCCTCTGCGTGTGTAGCTCAGTTTTTTCTTACCCGTGGAAGTGGTTATTGGTCTGAAAACTGAGAAAAAAAATCTATCCTCTTAGATAGTGGGGTGGTCGCCAACATGATGGATGCTCAGTTCTCATGGGACCTTGATCTTGCGTGTAGGACTCTGGTGAAGCCCATCCCCATATGTGCAATTAACTCTGCAACTCTCCGACAGGGAAATTTTACGCAAGTAGTGCATAATGTGAACCTGCGCATAGGGGCTCTTCACAGGGAGCTCCTTTCTTGTTATATCTTGGAAGGTCTCCCTACTATTGTGTTAGGCTTTTCTTGGCTAACTGTGCATAATCCGGTTATTGACTGGCTGTCCAGAGAAATAGTCAAATTGAGTGATTTCTGCAAAAATTATTGCCTAGGTACCATCATTTCTACTGTTTCCACTATACCCTCTTTTCTGCGTGATTTTGTGGATGTGTTTTCACAAAAGAGGTGCCAGGAACTGCCCCCCCCCCACCGTGTGAATGATTGCCCTGAAATCTTGCTCCCTAAGGGAAAATTACCCAGAACCAGATTATACAATATGTCTGGCCCTGAAAGGTAAGCCATGAAGGATTACATCTCTTAGAGTCTTGCTAAAGGTCCCGTTACATTTAGAGATGCACCAGCGATCCCGACAACGATACGACCAGGTCAGGATCACTGGTGCATCGCTAAATGGTCGCTAGTGAGCTGCCATACAGGCAGATCTCACCAGCGATACAGCGATGCTCGGCGGTTGTTACTTACCTGTCACATGCGGAGATGATGACGAATTCCGCATGTGTCACTCATCGGCGCCAGCAGGACGCAAGCGAGAAGAAAATGGCCCAGGGCGTTCTCACGCGATCAGCGATATACAGCGGGGGGGGCGTTCGGAAGTAATTGTCACTTGTAGCGAGATCGCTAGCGATATTGCTGTTGCGTCACAAAATCGGTGACTCTTTAGCGATATCGCTAACGATATCACTGTGTGTAAAAGGCCCTTAAGGGTCATATTAGACGCTCCTCTTCGCCGGTAGCTGTGGGGTGATTCTTTTTTGTTAAAAAGAAACAGAAGGGCATTTGTCTCTGTTTATATTTTCGTGAGATAAATCAGATTACTATCCGGGGCCCTTATCCTCTCCCACTCATTCCCGATTTATTCAGATTGTTGGAGCAAAATGGTTCTCTAAGCTGGAACTCAGAGGAGCCTGTAGTCTGATTAGGATCAAGGAGAGGAGTGAGTGGAAGACAGCCAGAAGGGCTTTATGAAAACTTGTCATGCCCTTTGGTTTGACTAATGCCTCGCTATTTTCCAACATTTTGTTAACGACATTTTTTGTCACCTTGAGGATAGATTTCTAGTGGTGTATCTTGCCGATATTGTAATATCTTCACCTGATCTCAAGTCACATCAGGTATACGTCCAACAGGTGTTACAGGTTTTACGAGAAAATCAACTGCTGTGTCTACAGCAGGTTTCCGGATAGACCCTGATGAGGTCTGTTCAATTCTGGGATGGGATCTGCCAGAAAATCTGAAAGCGTTGCAATGCTTTTTTGGAGTTTGCTAACTACTATCGTAAGTTTATAAAAAATTCTTGTCGATTGTCAAACCCCTCAATGACATGAAAGTTATGGACTTCTCAAGGTGGTCTGACTGCGCCGTCCAGGCATTTTCTTCTTTGAAGAAATGCTTTTCCACTGCTCCTGAACTCCTTCAAACCAATGTTTAATAATTATTTATTGTTGAGGTTGATGCATCTGAGGCGGGGGTCGGGGCTTTGTTGTCTCACGGGTCCATCCCCTGGTAAGTGGCACCCATGTGACTTCTTTTCTTACAAAAATAACCTTAGTTGAAAGGAACTATGATGTAGGCAATAGAGAACTTTTTGCCACGGTTATCAGGTCCGGACCTCAGTGTGAATGATTTTGTATGGCTGTCTAGCAGAAATATTAAACTGAAAATTCCTTCCTGGAAATTAGGTCCTACATTCATTGGTCCTTACAACATGGTCACCATAATTAATGATAATAATCTTTATTTTTCTATAGCGCTAACATACTCCGCAGCGCTTTACAGTTTGCACACATTATCGGTAACCCTGTGGTCTTTCGTCTTGAGCTTCCTCTAACTCTTAAAAGCCACATTGTTTTCCACAGGTGATTGCTCAAAAAATATAAAGCGCCTGTGGAGCCGTCGCCCTTTCTGCCACCACTGATTGTAGTTGAAGGTAATTTGAACTTCCCGGTGGCAAAATTGTGGATTCTCGTATGGTTGGCCGCTCTTTACAATACTTAGTCTGCTCATGAATATACCGCTTCCAGTGCACTATATGGGCACCGGCATCTGAGGTTAACTCCAGAAAAATAATTCCGTCCTTCCCTAGCTCTTTTGATAGATTGGTATATAGGCATAGGAAATATCAACATGTGTGGGGTCAGTGGTGTGGCTCCAATATTACTATGCTATCATCTTGTGAATTAGTGGATTCCATTAGTGAATTGATAGGATGATCGCTTTCGCCTAACTAAAAATGGTGTCTTTGTTTAGCTGGAGTTGGACTGAATAAATAAGTTACTGGTATTCTAAGTGATATAGATGTGGCATGTAGTTTCCATGCCTCTGATTCTTGCCTTAATACATTTGTTGCTGTATATAGTATGTTACCTTTATATATTGTATTCGCTGTCTGTTACCATCCTAGATGGTTGATTGTTCTATTCAATATTTGTTTGATATACAGTATATGGTGTGTTGTTGTTCTTTTCTCCTTGAATAAATCAAGTTTAAAAAAATATATTCATATTTATTTAAAAGGAACGAGTGATTGTGCGCCCTTAGGCGCGCGCTGGGATTACGAACCACGCAATGGGGTGTAACCACGCATTAGTCTGACCTCACAATGGGGTGTAACCACGGTGCAGACTGGCCTATGTGCAGACTAACAGCAAACACAGATAACTGGTGTACCTCTCCTGCCACTCCTACCTTGTGTATGAAAAAGCTCTGTAGTTAATTTTGTTCGGGTACAGTTTTTCGATAGCGTTATCCATGAAGAAAGTGCACGGGTAGAGCTTATCCCATAGTTCTACCCGTTCATTCCCTTTAGGAATAGAGCTATCTGATAGCGCTATCCCTCAATGTTACTGAGTGTAAGCTATTTCACATGGTTGAGCGCACTTGGGATCTGCCCCCAAGGCCCTGCCCATGCCCAATGTTTGGTCCGTAGACCGCGGCTAGGAGTTAGTCCCGCTTTTGCTGCTTGTTGTCGTGCAGCATTAGATGTTCTACGTGATTCAGTCTTCATTTCCTTTTATCCGGCTTGCAGGAAGATGATATGATGCAGCACAGATGGTTTTAGTTGTCTTTCTGTCACCCTAGCCATAGTTGTTACCCTCTGGATATTATACGGGCATTTTGAAGGCCTGGGTATTTTCCCTTAGACAGATGGTGACACCTTCTCGGGAGATCTTTAAAGACAAACTCTGAGGAAAAGGAGAAAACACATTTATCAGACATCATTAGCACGTTCTATCTCTGTCATCTATTTTATATAATAATTTGGATTTTTCAATGTAACATATCTATCAGAAACATTTTTGTGCTTGTATGACCCTCACCTCAGTTACTCACCTGGAAATCAGTATAGTTAGTTATTTGGTGGATTATCAAGCCGACGAATCCCATCCACTCAGTTATCATGCCGGTCCTATCCACGATCTGCAGAAGGTAGAAGATAGAGGATGTTACTTCATGGCTGTACTCACCAGTGCATCTGCCATGGAATGAGATGGTAGGACGTCTTGTACACCAAGAGATAATGGTTTACCTTTACACTGGACACTAGTGAATTGTGCAAGATGGTGAAATGTAAACTTACCGTCATACAGTAGCCACTACATAAGTGCTTGTAGTCGATGCACATACTTGCACCCACTGGAAGGACGTTTTAAGAAAAGTACCAAAATCCTATTATTATAGTGTTTCCTATAATAATGACTGAACTATGAAATAATGGTCACAGTGGAGCCCACCTTACACACCTAAACACACTGACTTATCTAGAAAAGGATACTTATCAGCAGAAAAACTATCGTCAGCAAAGTTGCTGCCAATCTAAAGTGGCACATGCACCGACTGCTGAAGGATCTCTTGTACAGGCACACAGATTGACATAAGTTGTAAATGGCAAGAAGACAAAAAGCCATTCCTGCGCCGATCCTGTGCGCTGTAGGATTGATTGTCACCTACAAGAAGAAATATATGACTGTCATCAATACGGTCATCATGGAGATCTGAGAACTTATGAGCAGGATCCGCCCCACTGTAATATACAGGACTCCAGGTTCTCACCACAGTATATAATCTACTGAACCTGAGATCCTGAGTATTACTGGAGACTTTATATAAAACCTAGTAACTTACCGAAAATACAGCATTAACTATGTTCGCAATGCTCACAATCCATCCATCAATGACAAGGATTTTCTGGCAGATGATATATCGCTTCTCCGATGGCTCAGACTGAATAATCATGAACCTGTACTGGATGTAAGCGATGCCAGCTCCTGAAATAGACAAAGCAAGTTATCAACCAGATATTTCCATGCCACTATGATAGAAAACCTAATCTTAAGAATGCACCAATGAGCTGAAGAGGTTTAGAGTTTTAATGGGGTTCTCTGGGCCTTTGATGGCCTATCCTTATATCAAATTGATGGATTATTGAAGGAGCGCCCACATATTTTTCGTTGCTTACCAGGCACAGATCCTTACTTTTGATGAGACTTGTGCCTGGTATTACAGCTGTGTCTCATTTACTTTACTAGGATTAAGATGCTGAAAGCTTTTGTACCATCAATTACCACTGGCCAACATACAAAACAGTGAAATGGCAGCATGGCCACTTAAATCTGGTAAACAGCGGATTGTCACAGTCAGAACCCACTGATTTGATATTATGGGCTATCAATCTTTTTGTCCCAGAGAATCTTTTGAATGTCATCTCTGAGCAAAGAATTGTGATATCGTCCTATACGATGCAGCATCTACTTACCAAGAATGGAATTAACCGTGAAAATGACCGTGTAGATCACAGATTCTGGGAATGCAACTCCCGTGTGACTGTCAAAGATAAGGAAAATATTGGGAGTAATTAGGACACAAGAGGAGTAATTGTCATGTGTAATCATCCTACATTATATATTCTGACCAGACACAAATTGAAGCAAAGTACATTAGAGGAAAGTTATTAAACTAAATGCAGTGAAAACATCAGATGATTGTTCGTTCAAGTTAGTTTTAAAAAGTTCAAGTTATTTCAATTTTCCCTTATTAAATATAGATATTAAGTAAATAAACATATTTTGTATTGCGCATAGCAAAGTCAAATATTTCAAAATATAAAATGAATCAAACTAATTTGTAAATACTGCAAAGAGAAAAGAATTGAAACTCCAGAAAAAGATAAAAAAAACAATAAAAGGCCTCATACGGCTAAATCAGTGAGAAATTTGTAACGTTCTGTGTCTCAACAATTAGCAACACAAATGGAGAAATTTTTGCACAACTAAACTAATAAAAAAAAAAATAGGACATGATTTTAATTACACAATGAATGGTGTAAAAACAAAACACAGAAAACTACAATAGCGCTTTTTTTCTCTCAGTATCAGTACACTTGAAAAAAAAAGTCTGTGTTCCTTTACATTTTATAGCAAAGTTAATGGTGTCCTTCAAAAATATGACAAAATCTGGCAATACACAATCGCTCAAAAGGCTGCAGCGGGAAGGTGTTAATAATGTACTAATTATAATGCATTAAGAACATTTCAGGAAATATAATATAATTAGAACATTCCATTACTGTAAGACAAAAACAATATAAAATTGTACTACAGAATCAGGAATCTGTCCCAGTATCCTCTTACCTGATGTACGGATATTTACTGTGCCCTGAGATTATAGTCAGACAGGCACAGACACAGATGCCCAATAGCGTCCACACGGTCCACAAGATTGGTAGAATTTCCAAACCTCGGATCTCCATGATGCAAAGAAAATTAAGTGGAAGCCTCTCTCTCTCCTTCTCCTCTCCTTCCTCTCGCTCTCCTTCTCTCGCTCTCTTTATTCTCTCGCTCTCCTTCTCTCGCTCTCCTTCTTCTCTCGCTCTCCTCCTTCTCTCGCTCTCACCTCTTTTTATCTCGTCGTAGATTATAAGGCCGAGTATTCTTAGAACCAGATGATGTCACAATGGTTTGTGATGTCATAGTTGATCACCTCATTGTTGCATCATCACTCAGGCAGTATGGATCTGATTGCTGCTTGGTAATGTAGAGGTTTTTCACACTTTCCATATTCTGTCACATATCCAGCACATTGTAGTGTAATAGCTCCTATTATTATATTCATGTAAAAGATTACATACTGTCACCAGATATTTTTTGAGAGGATTTTACGAGATTTGACTAATTTTAGCCGGCTTAAGCACAAAGTTTAACCCCTCCACGACCCAGCCTATTTTCACCTTCCTGACCCGGACAATTCTTACAATTCTGACCACTGTCACTTTATGAGGTCATAACTCTGGAACGCTTCAATGGATCCAACTGATTCTGAGTATGTTTTCTTGTGACATATTGTACTTTATAATAGCAGTTAAATTTCTTCGATATGACTTGCATTTATTTGTGAAAAAAATGGAAATTTGGCGAAAATTTTGAAAATGTTGCAATTTTCCAACTTTTAATTTTTATGCCCTTAAATCAGAGAGTCAAATTGCACAAGACAGTTAATAAATAACATTTCCCACATGTCTACTTTACATCAGCACAATTTTGGAAGCAAAGTTTTTTTTTTGCAGGGAAGTTATAAGGGTTAAAATTTGACCAGCAATTTATCATTTTTTCAACAAATTTTACAACACCATTTTTTTAGAGACCACATAACATTTGAAGTGACTTTGTGGGGTGTACATGACAGAAAATACCCAAAAGTGACACCATTCTAAAAACTGCACCCCTCATAGTGCTCAAAACCACATTCAAGAAGTTTATTAATCCTTCAGATGCTTCACATGAATTTTTGGAAAGTATAAGGAAAAAATGTTCATTTAGACCTAATTTTTTTTACTTTTGCAAGGGTAACAGGAGAAAATGGACCATATATTTTGTTGTGCAATTTCTCCTAAGCATGCCGATACCCCATATGTGGGGGAAATCTACTGTTTGGGCGCACGGCAGGGCTCAGAAGGGAAGGAGCGCCATTTGACTTTTTGAATGTAAAGTTTGATGGAATAATTAGCAGACGCCATGCCGTGTTTGAAGAGCCCCTGATGCGCCTAAACAGGGGAAACCCTCCACAAGTGACACCATTTTGGAATCTAGACCCTTTATGAAACTTATCTAGATGTGTATTGAGCACCTTAAACCGATAGGTGCTTCACAGAAGTTTATAGCGTAGAGCCGTGGAAATAAAAAAATCACATTTTTCCCAAATAAATCTTTTTAGCTCCATATTTTGCATTTTCATAAGGGTAACAGGAGAAATTACTTCATGCAATTTGTTCTGCAAATTCTCCTGAGTACACCGATACCCCATATGTGAGGGATAACCACTGTTTCGGCGCACGGCAGGGATTTTTATTGCAAAAAACTAGTTTTTGCATCACCATATTTTGAGAGCTACAATTTTTCCATATTTCGGCCGACAGAGTCATGTGAGGTCTTGTTTTTTGTGGTATGAGCTGACGTTTTTATTGGTACCTTTTTCGGGCACATGACGATTTTTGGAATTTTTTTTTATACTGTTCCGCATGTGGTAAAATTGGTAAGGCAGCTTTATTCTTCGGGTCAGTACGATTACAGCAATACCTCATTTATATAATTTTTTTATGTTTTGACGCTTTTACATAATAAAAACAATTTTATAGAAAAAATTATTTTTTTTAGATCGTTTTTTTCTGAGAGCTATAACTTTTTTATTTTTCTGCTGATGGAGCTGTATGGCAGCTTATTTTTTTCATGATAAGATGATGTTTTCAGCAGTACAATTTTTATTTACATCTGTCTTTTTGATCGCATGTTATTACACTTTTTTTCAACGGCAGGATGATAAAGCATTGCTTTCTGCCTTGTTTTTTATTTATTTTTTTACGGTGTTCACTGAAGGGGTTAACTAGTTGGACAGTTTTATAGAGCAGGTCATTTCGGATGCGGCAATTCCAAATATGTGTACTTTTATTGTTTTTTTATTTGCATAAATAAATGTATTTATTGGTAAAGTTTGGTAATTGGTAATTTTTTTTCTTTGTTTGGGGATTTTTTTTAAATATTTTTACACATTATAATTTTTTTTTTTTACTTTATTACATTGTCCCAATATGAAATATAGGAAAAGGATAAGGGGAAGGTCAGCTCACCTAGTCTCAGTTACTGTCCATAGTTCCCATGTGCATGGAGCCGCTTGCATCACAGTGTTGTCAGAAACAAAGGCATGAGGAAAGGATCTCCAGCGTTGGATCAATAGTTAAAATGTAAACATTTATTTGAAAAATTAAAACAAAATAAAGGAAATGTACACAAAATTAATGGATATAGGAGCAGATGGGGTCTCAGGTGGATTAAACCAACGCGTTTCGACCTAGCCGGTCTTATTCATGGTCATTTATATTTTTATAATTTTGTTAGTATTTTTTTAAATCCACCTTTGGCTTCCAACACTGCGTTAATCCTTCTGGGCATGTTATTGATCAGATTCAAACATGTCTTGATCAAAATCAGATCCCAGGTCTCTTCTACACAACTTCTTCTTTCCAAAGTTGGTGCATACTGGTTGATTCACTTGGGTATGTTTGCAGTTTGTTCTTCAACTCTACCCATAAGTGTTCGATTGGGGTGAGGTCCGGGCACTGTGGGGAACAACCCAGCACCTCTACTTCATTGTCATTGTACCATTTCTTCGCCAATCTCGACGTATGCTTTGTGTCATTGTCCTACTGGGATACTATGGCTTCATATTCAAAAACAAAGTACTGGAGTGTACAAAGTAGCTTGTCTTGTAGTATACTCACATGTAGCTCAGCATTGAGACCACCATTGATCCTGGTCAAGTATCCAATGCCTTTGACTATTGAACAACCCTATTGTCATGGTTAGGACATGGTTACTGTCCTGTTCTCACAGGGTTAACTTTTGCCGGCCTCTCTTTGGATCTGGGAGGGGTGTTTATACTCACTCCAAACTAGCATTCTCTGTCAGTTATACTGCTTTTCTGGTGTGCCTGACCCCTGGTGTGCGTGTACTCTGCGCTGTTTGTTTGCTTCCCGTGTATGACCCGGCTTGTTCATTCACTCTGTACTCTGTCTCTCGTTTTGGTACCATTGTCTTTTCTGGTTCGGACCTCCTGGCTTGGCTATCATTACTCGGTTAGTTTACCCCTATTGTACCGCCTAATGCCCGTTCTGGTTTCTATTGCTACGTCCTGACTATCCATTCTGTCTAATCCTTTGGTACTGTATTGCTATCTCGTGCTTTGACCTCGGCTTGATCTGGCTTCTGTCTCTGTCTATGCACCTTGGTAACATTGTCCTGTAGTTACCTTTCTAGGAGTTTCCCTGCAGCTTCTATGTTATGATGAGTCACCGAAGGAGGAAAAAACAAAATACTAGCTAAGTCCAGAAAAACCAGAGAGGTTGGCAGCTATCGGATTGCAGACCCCTGAACCTATCCACAACAACTAGCAGTAGCCGTGGGGGGTTCCTACGGTGCCGTAGACCCCTTGATCACAGCCGGAGAACTAAATAGCTTAAAGACAGAAAGGGGAAAAACTAAACTGCCCCAGAGCAGACCCCAAAGCAATAGGCAGCCCCCAACATATAATGATGGTGAAGCAAGATGAAAACACTAACACAGATAGAAAGATAGGTTGAGCAAATGATGGGGCCCAAGCTAACTAAATAGGACAGGATAGGAAAGCTGCTGTCTGCCATCCGCAAAAACCCTATCCAAAATGAGCCAACCAACTGATAGGAAAAACAGGCCCTGAAGTCGCTAGGCTTCAAAAGACTATATCAGCACTCAGGTATATTCTGAAGACAGAGCAAAAGATCAACAGATTAGAGACAAAAATGGAATTCAGCTCACCCCCGGTCGGGGATGGCAGAACTCCCAAAAAACAAGGCAAAACAAAAACAAAACTGAAGAGTACAAAGCAGAGCAGAAAAACTTAGCTTTGAGATGCAGGAATCAGACTGGTCTCCAAGAATCCAGAAGGATCACCAGCAAGGCAGAAGGGCGTTGGCTGCCTTATATCCAGTCATCAATTCCAGCCACCCAGTCATCATCTAGCTGCCCAGGTGTTTGGTAATCAGCCTCACTACCTTCCTTCACCAGTGGAGGGAGTTCATCAGACCTCAATGGTGAAGGGAAAAATGAACTCACAACATCCTAGCTCTGTGGAGCTTAGGCCACGCCCCCAGCAGTCACGTGATTCAGGTCCTGGAGCATGCATTGTCACCACTGCTGTCCGCTCTGCAGGTATCTTTGTGCACAGTCTTTGCACTCAGGACATGCGCTCTGGCTCAGTGAGCAAGTGCAGGGCGGTGTTCCTGACATTATAACTGACCATTTCAGTTTTTTTCCCTCTGAAGAGAAAGAAAAATAAAGTGTGTGTTATCCTCATGAATCCCATACAAGTCTTGGCTGATCAGGTCAAGCACCTGACCCAAATGTTCCATAAACTCAATGTGGAACAGCGCACGATGGCCCATACCCAGCAACAGTTGGTGGTTACTGTGCAGGGGGCTGTCGATGCAGGGGCTTCAAGTTCTGGGGGTAGGGATGTGTCATTAGCATCCTCCGAATCTCCGGTCAAATTGCCCGACCCTTTCTCAGGGGATAAAAAGGAGTTCAGGTCTTTCAGAGAAGGATGCAAGATTTTTTTTTTCTCTAAGGCCCCGCTCCTCCGGGGATGTGTTCCAGAGGGTGGGGGTCATTATTTCCCTACTTCTGGGGGCTCCGCAAGCATGGGCTTCCTCTCTGTCTTCCTCTGCTCCTGAACGTATGTCAGTGAATTTGTTCTTTGAGGCTCTGGGGCACATCTATGACGAGCCTGATAGAGTGCGTCTGGCTGAGGATATGGTGATGAGTGTGACACAGGGGAGGCACTCTGCTGAATGGTTTTACTCAGAGTTTAGACGTTGGATGTCCGAAGTATCCTGGAACACCGCCGCCCTGAGAGGGTTGTTCCGCAGGGGCCTGTCTGACCGTCTGCAGGACGCTCTGGCATTACATCCGCCTCCTGATACCCTGGAGGACTCCATGATGCAGGCGGTCTGTATGGACCGGAGACTCCGTGCTAGAGGAATGATGCAACAAGAGTCACCCTTGTACCCCAAATTGTGTGACACAGCACCTGTATCTGAACCCATGAAGGTTGGGTCAGTCTCGGTTAAGGAGAAAGAGAGAAGGCACCGTAGAGACAACCTATTATGCTTATACTGTGGAGCCTCTGGACATTGGAAAAGGAATTGCCCCTCCTGCTCTTCTTCAGAGAAACCATCAGAGAAATGACTGAGTCTGGACAACAATCGAGGAGGTTGCCCAGATTCCCAGGTAAATTTTTTCTCACATACAAAAATGGTGCTCCAGGTTGAATTGGAAATTGCTGGCGATCCTGTTATGACCACCGCCTTTGTTGACTGTGGTTCCTCCATTAATCTGATTGATGCCCAAATTGTGACTCTTAATAAGATAGGGACAGTGAGGTTAAAAGACCCTGTTAAAATTGAGGCTGTGGATTTATCCCCTCTTACCCGGGATGGAATTTGTTTTATGTCTGAAGTTTTTTCTATGAAAGTGGGTTCCACTCATGTGGAAAATTTAAGTTGTTTCATTATGAATAATCTGCCTGCAGGACTGGTAATGGGAATGCCCTGGTTGCAACACCACAATCCTCTTATTGATTGGGTGAAGGGGGAGATGACCCGATGAGGATGTAATGATAATGGTCTGTGTTGTAACCCGGTTCCTTTTGTCAATCCGATAAAATCCGTATCTGTGTCATCTGTCGGTCTGGAGGGTATTCTGGAGTACCTGAGAGACTTTAAAGATGTGTTTTCCGAAAGCGAGGCTGAGGCGCTCCCACCACATAGACCATATAATTGTGCTATCGATTTAGTACCTGGAGCCAAATTACCCAAGGCTCGTTTGTTTAATTTGTCCCGTCCTGAGCGCCAAGCTATGAAAGAGTATATTAAAGAAAGCCTTCGCAAGGGTCATATTCGGCCCTTGGTCTCACCCGTGACAGCGGGGTTTTTCTTTCTAAAGAAAAAAGATGGTGGGTTGTGACCGTGCCTCGACTTTTGAGAAATGAACAAAATTACTGTTAAGAACACGTACCCTCTCCCATTGATTCCTGATCTATGCAGTCAACTCACGGGGGCTAAATGGTTTTCTAAGCTCGATCTACAAGGGGCTTATAACCTTATAAGGATCCGGGAGGGGGACGAATGGAAAACAGCGTTCCTGACAACTGAGGGGCTATTTGAAAACCTGGTTATGCCCTTTGGCCTCACTAACGCTCCTGCGGTTTTTCAGAACTTTATTAATGTTGTTTTTTCTGACTTGATTGGATGTTGCGTAGTCATTTACCTGGATGACATCTTGATTTACTCTGAGGACAGTCAGTCACACTTGCATCATCTGCGTACGGTGCTTATGAGACTCTGGGAGAACCATTTGTATGCTAAGCTGGAGAAGTGCTCATTTTTTATGCAAGAACTGTCTTTCCTGGGTGTAATTGTATCCGAGGTGGGATTCCGCATGGATGCAGGGAAGGTTCAGGCCATTACAGATTGGGTGCAGCCTCATGACCTGATTTCTGGGCTTCGCTAATTATTATAGGAAGTTCATTAAAGGGTTCTCGCAGGTGGTTAAACCCTTGACGGACCTCACTCTTAAAGGAGCAGATATAAAAAATTGGTCTGTGGCCGCAAATAATTACTTCCTGGCATTAAAGAAGTGTTTTACTACAGTCCCTGTGTTGGAGCAACCCGATTCGTCAAGACATTTTATCGTCGAGGTCGACGCTTCAGAGGTGGGGGGGGCAGTATTGTCACAGGGCCCCTCTACCCTGACTAACCTCAAACCCTGTGCCTTTTTCTCTAAGAAGTTCTTGTTGGCCGAGAGAAACTATGATGTCGGTAACAGGGAACTGTTAGCAGTTAATTGGCCTTTGAAGAATGGAGACATTTTTTGGAGGGGGCCGCTCATCCCATTACGGTCATCACTGATCATAAAAACCTGGCCAATATCGAGTCTGCTAAGAGATTGACCCCCAGACAGGCTCGGTGGGCACTTTTTTTTCTCGATTTCATTTTACCATCACGTTCCGACCAGGCTCTAAAAATGTAAAGGCGGATGCCTTATCCCGAAGTTTTGATTCTGTGTCCCCTCCAGAACCTCCTTCCTCCATTCTTCAACCGGGAGTGGTTGTAACTCTGAGTTACAGAGAGAGATTCTGGAAGCACAAGCACAAGCTCCCAGGAATAAACCCCCAGGTACATTGTTTGCACCCGAACAATTCCGTTCCACACTCCCTCAAGAATTTCATGACTCTGTATTAAGTGCACACCCTGGTATTGCAGCTACCCGGGGGGCAGTAGCTAGGGGTTTTTGGTGGCCCTCTATGGGTACTGATATAAAAAGGTTTGTGAATACTTGTGGGGTGTGCGCGCGCTCTAAAAGCTCTCAGGTCCGGCCGGCCGGGGAATTGGTGCCTTTGCCAAATTCCAGATAAACCATGGACACACCTGTCCATGGACTTTATCACTAACCTTCCAAGGGCAACTCAGTGGTATGGGTAGTGGTTGATAAATTTTCTAAGCAAGCCCACTTTGTGCCATTACCTGCATTACCATTCACTGAAACCTTGGCCCGCTTGTTTATACAGCACATTGTTCGACTGCATGGAGTGCCTGTGAACGTGGTGTTGGACAGGGGTGTGCAATTTGTGGGCAGTAGAGTTGAGCGACTTTTGGTTTTTTAGGGTCGAGTTTCGTTTTGTGAAACCCGACTTTTCCAAAAGTCGGGTCGAGCAAGATCGGCCGATTATAGGGAAAAGTCGGGGTCGTCCCGAAACACGAAACCCAATGTAAGTCGATGGGGAATAAAAGTCGGCAGTGAGAGGAGGACAGGAAACACACCTACAGTGCTCATTTGAATGCCAAAAGCATCAATTCTTCTTACTTAAGCTTGTCAACCTTAATTAACTTCATAATACAAGTTACGCACTGAAAAATGGGGGTTATTTGGCTAAAGTTGTGGGGGGGTAGGGCTGGCTCCAGGTTTTCATGTGCCCTGGGCGAAAGAGCGCCCCTTTAACACATACCACAACTCATCATGCTCCGATACGACAGAGAAATAGCGGTATAGTACAATGAAAAATACTTCACTTTTTACATCTCATGACGAGGCCCATCTATTTCTCCATACAGAATCATTGGTCCCATATAATGTTTGAAACAGTATATGATGAGCTCCACATAATGCTACAGTATATGTTGGTCCCCATGGATGAAGCTCCACTGTCTTATGGGCCCAAATAATGCTCCAAACATAATGGGCCCCATTTCTAATGCTCTAGTGTATAATGGGCCCTGTAAATGCTGCTCCAGTGTCTGATGTCCACCTTTGGAATGTTCCAGTGTATGGTGGGCCCCATCTATCATTCTCCAGAGTATAGTGCTCCCCAAAAATTGCTGTCCCAACATTGAAAACAATCAAATAAGTCTCCTCGCTAGGGAATCCCTGTACTAGTCTGGACTCCTCGTCGTCCCCATCTTCCATCTCACTGCACAGTATTTCAACCTTGCAAGTGCTGTGATCCTGAGCAAGCAGGGGGGGCCCACTCGTTGGCGACAGCACTGGCACAGGGCCCCTGATAGTACGGTGGTGTGTCTGATGGCGGGTGGGCCGAACCTGCACTTTCATCTGCAGCTTCCTCTTAGTCACCGTGTAAGATGGAACTGTATATGGGAAGGGTAACCTGAGTTTCATCAGGGTCAGATTCAGGCCATGTAGCATGCGAGGGGAATGTAGTGGTCTGGGTCAATGTACCAGCAGATTCATTGAGCAGTGGCTGGGCATCAGTGCACTTGTGTCGCCCCCAGGAGTACGGTCGCCACAGTGGCATTACCTTCCTCCTAGGGAGTGTGATGTCATGCTTGGGAGCAACGAAGGATCTCTCTAGCAGGTTAACTGATTGGGTGGCGTTATTCCCACGAGTCATGACCCTCCAAACAGCGTTCATGAAGGCAAAGTGTTTGTTTTACGTGGGCAGTATGGTTGCAAAGCTGAACCTTAAAGGAATGTCCAGAAGGGCACCACCAGGAGTGGAGCCTATGGTTAAATTCGACTCCACCTGGGAAACCTCAACCATGCCAGCTACAGAACAGATGCACACATTGCAAGCTTAATTCCGTTAACGAACGAGACTCCGTCATGCCCCGCGGTCCGAGTCCGGCTTACTAGAGGGACACGTGAGGCTCTGGCACATGAGATTGGCCAATAACTGGTGTGTCATGCCCTTACATGTCCGTGGCTGCATGTGCGCTACACTGAAAAGGCCAGCGTTTGTCGCTTACAGGTGCAGATAACCCGCTGAACAACGTTAGTGATGGGGATCACTGATTACAATTATTACCCGCGAACGATGATTTCCCAGTAAGTGCAGGTCAACCGCAGTTCCGGAATTAGGCCTAACCGTCATTCCTGAAAAAATGAAAAACTTACGTGTGCAAACCACAGGTGCTGTAGCTTGCTTAACAGCTCGCCAGCCGTTCTCACGCCCAGTATGGATTACACGTGATTGCACAAAGGTGAGAAAGGGTACCGTATCCCCGGATAACATGTATGGATAGCGTACACATTCAAAAGATATGTCTATACATCAGGAGGCAGGCTCAGGCGGTGTCAGGCCCAGTATGGATTGCATGTGATTGCACAAAGGTGAGAAAGGGTACCGTATCCCCGGATAACATGTATGGATAGCGTACACATTCAAAAGATATGTCTATACATCAGGAGGCAGGCTCAGACGGTGTCAGGCCCAGTATGGATTGCACGTGATTGCACAAAGGTGAGAAAGGGTACCCTATCCCCGGATAACATGTATGGATAGCGTACACATTCAAAAGATATGTCTATACATCAGGAGGCAGGCTCAGACGGTGTTAGGCCCAGTATGGCTTGCACGTGATTGCACAAAGGTGAGAAAGGGTACCGTATTCCCGGATAACATGTATGGATAGCGTACACATTCAAAATATATGTCTATACATCAGGAGGCAGGCTCAGACGGTGTCAGGCACAGTATGGATTTGACGGCCCAGACTACACAGCGGAGGAGCAGGGAGAGGTAAAGATTGCAAATGCTGGGGCCCTGCCCAAGCAAGGGGGGCCCACTCGTGGGCGTCGGTACTGGCACTGGGCCCCTATTAGTACGGCGGTGTGTCTGACGGCGGGTGTGCACCACCACCGTCAGAGACACTTGATTGCACTATGAGGGACCCTGTGCCAGTGCCCGCGCCCAAGAGTCGGCCTACCCACCTGTCCAGGGCAACGGCACTCGCACGGTGTCGTGCGCTAGGTGGTGACCCCGGCCATGGGGGGGGAGGCAGCACAGTTAGGGAGTTTTAGAAAGTGGCATATGTTGATGTTGGACATTCAGCTGATGCAAAAGGCGAAATAGGTCAAGTCCCAGGAAGAGGTGGACCATAGCAAGCCATTTTTCTGTCACCTTATGTGTCATCAGGGGAAGGTGGGACAAAATCCTTGGAAACCCATGCATGGTTCATTTTAATGAAGGTTAGATCATCCACATTTTGGGTTGACAGACGGGTCCTTTTTTCTGTCAGGATTGATCCAGCTGCACTGAAGACTCTTTCCGATATCACACTTGCAGCTGGGCAAGCGAGCTCCTGTAAGGCATATTGTGCCAATTCAGGCCAGGTGTCCAGTTTAGCGGCCCATTAGTCAAAAGGGAATGACCTGTGTGGGAGAACATCGATATGGGAGGAAAAGTAGTTTGTAACCATAGTTGACAACTGCTGTCTCCTGTCACTTTCCATCGATGCTGTATTACCAGTTGTGTGAGCGGTACTTGAAAAATCAGTCCACAACATTGTCATGAAACCCCTGTCTCCAATGCCACTTCTGCTGTGTGCACCATGAACACCTCTGCCAAGCTGCCCCCGGCCCGTACGGCTCGTGTGAGAACCATCACCGCTGCTGTGTGCTGGGAATGCCTCAAGCAACCGATTTACCAGAGTTGCTTGTTTATTAGCCAATATTAGCTCAAGGTTCTCCTGTGGCATGATGTTTTGTAATTTGCCTTTATAGCGTGGATCCAGGATGCTGGCCAACCAGTAGTCGTCATCGTTCATCATTTTGGCAATGCGGGGGTCCCTTTTTAGGATCCACAAGGCATAATCTGACATGTGGGCCAATGTTCCCGGTGTCAATGATGCACTGCGAGTGCTGGTTGGAGGAGCACTTTCTGGCAAATCCACATCCCTCCAGTCACGCACAAACCCTGTACCAGACCTTGCCACGCCAACATTTTCACTTGCCCCACGAGATGCATCCTCCTCCCCTAAGTAATCATCCCCATCATCATCCTCCTCCTCCTCTTCTTCCTCCAACTCGTCCAGGAGAGGTCCCTGAGCAAACAATGGCTGAATGTCATCAAGGATTCCCTCCACCTCTTCCTCCTCGTCAACATTGGCTGCAGACGCCTGCTCCTTGAGGTGCGTCAAAGTTTGCATGAGCAGACGCATAAGTGGGATGCTCATGCTTAGGATGGCGTCGTCTGCGCTTACCAGCCGTGTGCATTCCTCAAAGCACTGAAGGACTTTACAGAGGTCTTTCAGCTTCGACCACTGCACACCTGTCAAATCCATGTCTGCTCTCAAAGTGCCTGGCCGTGTATCCTCCCACAAATGCATTATGGCCTGCCTCTGCTCGCACAGCCGCTCCACCATGTGCAGGGTGGAGTTCCACCTTGTTGCAATGTCGATTATGAGGCGGTGGTTGGGAAGGTGGAGCAATCGCTGCAGCTTCTGCATACGAACGGAGTGTACAGGCGACCGGCGGATGTGCGCGCACAGTCTTCGCACCTTATGGAGCAGGGCTGTTAACTCCGGATAATTTTTGAGGAAGCACTGCACCACCAGGTTCAAGGTGTGAGCCAAGCAAGGTATGTGGCTGAGTTTTGAAAGGGCTATGGCTGTCACAAAATTACGGCCGTTATCACTAACTACCTTGCCTGCCTCAAGATGTATACTGCCCAGCCATGACTCAGTTTGTCGCTTCAAGTACTCGGCCAGCACCTCGGCGGTGTGTCTGTCGCCCAAACACATCATCTGCAACACAGCCTGCTGACGCTTTCCACTAGCTGCTCGATAGGGGGACACCTCGTGTGCAACAGTGGCAGCTGCAGATGGAGTGCTCGTACGACTGCGCTCTGTGGACGAGCTTTCGCTTCTGAAGGAGGAGGAAGAGGAGGAGGGTCGAACGCCTACAGCCAACTGTTTCCTATACCGTGGGCTAGGCAGCACTGTCCCACCACTGCTGTCCCCTGTGGACCCTGCATCCACCACATTAACCCAGTGCGCAGTGATGGACACGTAACGGCCCTGGCCATGCCGACTGGACCATGCATCAGTTGTGAGGTGCACCTTTCCACTCACTGACTGCTTGAGTGCATGGACAATGCGGTCTTTTACATGATGGTGGAGGGCTGGGATGGCTTTGCGAGAGAAGAAGTGGCGACTGGGTAGGTCATAGCGTGGTACTGCATAGGCCATGAGTTCGCGGAAAGCTGCGCTTTCCACCAACCGATAGGGCATCATCTCAAACGAGATTAGTTTGGCAATGTGGGCGTTCAAACCCAGTGTACGCGGATGAGAGACTGAGTACTTTCTTGACCTACTCATAGTGTCTGGGAGGGTGAGCTGGACTTGAGAGCTGCATATGGTGGAAGTAGCCGTGGACAGGGCGGACTGAGAGAGGGTTGATGATGGTGATGGAGTTGGTGTTCTTTCTGATGGCCTAGATTCAGTATTTCGTTGATATAACACTGGGATTCCCTGACTGCTGTGGCCTTGCAACGACACCTCAACATTTGCTGCTGTGCTAACCAGTGGGCTTACAGTGGGGGAAACAATGTAGCGTTGCTGACTACCTTCTTTGTGATCAGTTGCACATGTGGCACTTGAGGTTTGGTGTTGTGTCCACGCTTGCAAGTGCATGCTGGTTAAATGTCTAAGCATGCAACTGGTATTCAAATTTTTCAGATTTTTCCCTCGGCTAAAGGTCTTTGCGCACTTCTTACAGATAACCTTGGCCTGATCATGAGGATTTTGTTCAAAAAAGTGCCACACTGCACTCTTCCTACTTTGGCAGACATTTTGCGGCCTAGCACGCTGTGATGTTTTTACCCTCTGGACAAGCTGTCCAGCAACTCTTTTGATTTTTGGAACCTGTCTTTGGAGTGCTCCGGGCCTGCCAGATAACAACTGTTGCGATGTCGATGTCTGCTGTGGATGCTCCTCATCTGAGCTATTGGAAGCAGCACCCTCTTCCCCCAATGGATGGCAATCTGGGTCAACAACTGGGTCATCCATCACCTCCTCTTCAATGTCATGTGCACCTTCCTCTGTGTCACCGTGTATGGTGGTATAGTGTCCGGGAAGGGGCACCTGAGTCTCATCAGGGTCAGAATCTGGCTCTGTACACTGCGAGGACAATGTAGTGCTCTGAGTGAATGTACCAGCAGAATCATCTATCAGCGGCTGTGCATCAGTGCACTCCATGTCAGATTCATCTTGGCCTGGGTAATTCACCATTTCACTTGATAATCCAGGCATGGTATGTGAAAACAGCTCCATGGAGTAATCAGTAGTATGGCCTGCGTCATCCTTCAATCTTGGTTGGGGTGAAGGACACAAGGAAAGGTGTGGTTCATGAACATGAGCCTCCAATGACGACTTCAGAAGAGGAGGCGATAGAGCTGGAGGCTGAGTCAGCAATGTAAGACAAAACTTTTTCCTGATGCTCTGGCTTTAAAAGCGGTTTGCCAACTCCTAGAAAACTAAGCCTTCGAAGCCTTATGGAGCCAGACGATGACGCAGGCTCAACACCTCCTGCATTCGGTCCTATTTTGCTTTTGCCACTACCATCAGATCCACCACCAACACCATCATTACCAGCTGCCAACCCCCGCCCAATTCCACGGCCTCTTCCACCAGCCTTCCTCATTTTTGGTAGAAATGTAGACAAAATCAAACAAACTATTTAGTAATGTAAAACAAGGTACAAGGTGTCTATAGGACAGGGGAGATTTTGAATTTCTGCAGACACTTCTGGACTCTGGACACTTGGATTGTGTGAGGCCCACTGAATATCAGAGCGCTATGTCACAGGCTTGATGGCACAGGTGTGAAAAAAGTGACTACAGGATAAGGGAGATTTTGAATTTCTGCAGACACTTGTGGACACTGGACACTTGGATTGTGCGAGGCCCACTGAATATCAGAGCGCTATGTCACAGGCTCGATGCAACAGGTGTGAAAAAAGTGACTACAGGATAAGGGAGATTTTGAATTTCTGCAGACACTTGTGGACACTGGACACTTGGATTGTGTGAGGCCCACTGAATATCAGAGCGCTATGTCACAGGCTCGATGGCACCGGTGTGAAAAAGTGACTACAGGATAAGGGAGATTTTGAATTTCTGCAGACACTTGTGGACACTGGACACTTGGATTGTGTGAGGCCCACTGAATATCAGAGCGCTATGTCACAGGCTCGATGCAACAGGTGTGAAAAAAGTGACTACAGGATAAGGGAGATTTGGAATTTCTGCAGACACTTGTGGACACTGGACACTTTTTGATTGTGTGAGGCCCACTGAATATCAGAGCGCTATGTCAAAGGCTCGATGGCACAGGTGTGAAAAAAGTGACTACAGGATAAGGGAGATTTTGAATTTCTGCAGACACTTGTGGACACTGGACACTTGGATTGTGTGAGGCCCACTGAATATCAGAGCGCTATGTCAAAGGCTCGATGCAACAGGTGTGAAAAAAGTGACTACAGGGGAGATTTTGAATTTCTGCAGACAATTGTAGACACTGGAAACTTGGATTGTGTGAGGCCCACTGAATATCAGAGCGCTATGTCACAGGCTCGATGGCACAGGTGTGAAAAAAGTGACTACAGGATAAGGGAGATTTTGAATTTCTGCAGACACTTGTGGACACTGGACACTTTTGGATTGTGTGAGGCCCACTGAATATCAGAGCGCTATGTCACAGGCTCGATGCAACAGGTGTGAAAAAAGTGACTACAGGATAAGGGAGATTTTGAATTTCTGCAGACACTTGTGGACACTGAACACTTGGATTGTGTGAGGCCCACTGAATATCAGAGCGCTATGTCAAAGGCTCG
The DNA here is from genome assembly GCF_039654945.1 of Dendrobates tinctorius. NCBI lineage: Eukaryota > Metazoa > Chordata > Amphibia > Anura > Dendrobatidae > Dendrobates > Dendrobates tinctorius. The sequence continues at coordinate 1,051,416 of NW_027361917.1, read as the reverse complement.
ATGCAACAGGTGTGAAAAAAGTGACTACAGGATAAGGGAGATTTTGAATTTCTGCAGACACTTGTGGACACTGGACACTTGGATTGTGTGAGGCCCACTGAATATCAGAGTGCTATGTCACAGGCTCGATGGCACAGGTGTGAAAAAAGGGACTACAGGATAAGGGAGATTTTGAATTTCTGCAGACACTTGTGGACACTGGACACTTTTGGATTGTGTAAGGCCCACTTAATATCAGAGTGCTATGTCACAGGCTCGATGCAATAGGTGTGAAAAAAGTGACTACAGGATAAGGGAGATTTGGAATTTCTGCAGACACTTGTGGACACTGGACACTTTTGGATTGTGTGAGGCCCACTGAATATCAGAGCGCTATGTCACAGGCTCGATGGCACAGGTGTGAAAAAAGTGACTACAGGATAAGGGAGATTTTGAATTTCTGCAGACACTTGTGGACACTGGACACTTTTGGATTGTGTGAGGCCCACTGAATATCAGAGCACTATGTCACAGGCTCGATGGCACAGGTGTGAAAAAATTGACTACAGGATAAGGGAGATTTTAAATTTCTGCAGACACTTGTGGACACTGGACACTTTTGGATTGTGTGAGGCCCACTGAATATCAGAGCGCTATGTCACAGGCTCGATGGCACAGGTGTGAAAAAAGTGACTACAGGATAAGGGAGATTTTGAATTTCTGCAGACACTTGTGGACACTGGACACTTTTGGATTGTGTGAGGCCCACTGAATATCAGAGCGCTATGTCACAGGCTCGATGGCACAGGTGTGAAAAAAGTGACTACAGGATAAGGGAGATTTTGAATTTCTGCAGACACTTGTGGACACTGGACACTTTTGGATTGTGTGAGGCCCACTGAATATCAGAGCGCTATGTCACAGGCTCGATGGCACAGGTGTGAAAAAAGTGACTACAGGATAAGGGAGATTTTGAATTTCTGCAGACACTTGTGGACACTGGACACTTTTGGATTGTGTGAGGCCCACTGAATATCAGAGCGCTATGTCACAGGCAGAAATTGGCTAGTGTATCACAAACTACAAGATGTATGTAGAATTGGGCAGAATAGGAATCTCCCTAGAGTGTAGGTCTGTAAGAATGGAACAAGTCCTCCACTTATCCTTCCACAGTGACACACAGATAGCTTCACTGTGGCTGTGATAACAGCCGTTACACGGTACTGTGTGAGGAGCGTACACAGCTGTATGGTGTGAAAAAATGCACACTCAGTACCTCAGCAGGACAAAAAAAAAAATTGGGATTGCTTTTAAAAAAGCAGTTTGCAGAGCAGTGGGGAAACAGCAATGCAGCTGTCAGGAAGCCTTAGAAGGCAGCCTAACAACCAACACCGCTGATCCACCACAATATAGCCTCCCCTTGCACTGCACACACAGTGACTGGTGTGTTGCACAGGCAAAATCGCTAGCGGCAGAAGCAGTTTTTTTTTCTTCTTCCCTGCCTAATGCTCTCCCTACAGAATCAGCAACCTCTCCCTATGCTAAGATCGGCAGAAGTAAGATGGCGGTTGGCGTGCACGCCCTTTTATACCCCCTGTGACGCCCACCAAAGCAAGCCAATCACTTGCATGCCCTTCTGAAAGATGGTGGTGACCCCTGCCTATGTCATCACGTTGCCCACAGTGTCCGTGGATCCTGATTGGCTGAAAAAGAGCGCAAAACAAACTTTTGAAACGCGACTTTGGCGCGTAAGTCGCCGACCTCATCCTAGGGTCGGGTTTCGTTTCATGAAACCCGACTTTGCCAAAAGTCGGCGACTTTTGAAATTTTTCGACCCGTTTCGCTCAACTCTAGTGGCCAGGTTTTGGAGAGCGCTTTGTATGAAGTTGGGGGTCACTGTTGTGAACTCATTTTCTGGTCTACCAGTTGTGAGTTCTCCTTCCGGGCTCCCTCTGGTGGTAACAAGAGGTAGTGAGGTTGATTTAGTTAGTAGAGATCTGCCACCTGATGATGAGGATAACGATTGGATCTCTGGAATCTCAGACTGGATTTAAGACAGCCGACGCCCTATTCTGGTGCTGGTGATTTCTTCTGGCTTTTCAGGTCTTGGTTTTCAGCTCTGTTCCAGTCATCTCAAGCTAAGATTTTCTGCTAATGTTCACACTTGATTTTGTTTGTCTATTCATTATTTTGTGTGGTCAGCCAGCCCCGGTGGGGGCTGTGCTGAATTTCCACTCTTATTTATCTGTATTTGCCAATTTGCTTTTTGTCCCTTATTAGATTGGTGTCTTTTTGCTCTTTCTCAGAATATTTCAGAGTGCTGATATAGTGGGAGAAATCTAGTGACTTCTGGGTTAATTTTGCTATCAGAAGTGTTGGACATTATTTTTGTAGAGTTTTTGGCAGATTGCAGACAGTGTCTTTCCTTTCCTATCCTTTATAGTTAGTTTGGGCCCCATCGTTTGCTCAGCCTATTTTCCTGCCTGTGTTTGTGCTTTCATCTTGTTTCACCATCAATACATGTGTGGGGGCTGTCTTTCCTTTGTGGTCTGCTCTGGGGCAGTTAGTTTTCCCCTTTCCTTGCTTTAGGCTTATTTAGTCCTCTGGCTGGGATGAAGCGTCTAGGATCATCGTAGGTACGCTCCACGGCTGCTGCTAGTTGTGTGGTTAGGATCAGGGATCTGCAATCTGCATAGTTACCTCTCTGGTTTTCTGTGACTTAGCTTGTTTAGCTTTTTTCTCCTCGGTGACCCATTCATAACAGAATCACCAGACATACCGCAGATTCTAGGGTACTCAAAAGCAGGAAAAAGTTGTTAAAAAAAAGTGTCAGAATTTTTTATTTTATTTATTTTTTCCTCTTTTCTCAGGGGCCGTAGGAGGATTTTTTTTCCTAATGGAGATTAAGCAATTGTCTGATCGTGTGGAGCAACTTGCTGCTTAAATACAGGGAATTTCCACCTACCTCATTCAGTCACATGCTGATGAACCTAAGATCCCTACTCCTGATGTGTTTTCTGGGGATCAGTCTAAATTTCTGAATTTTAAGAATAATTGTAAATTATTTCTTGCCTTGAAGCCTAACTCATCGGGGAGCATCTGGTATCTGATATGAAAAAAGTATCGGAAGTCAGTATCGGAATTCCGATACAGCTAGTATCGGCCGATACCCGATACTTGCGGTATCGGAATGCTCAACACAAGTAATAGCTCCTATTATTATATTCATGTAAAAGATTACATACTGTCACCAGATATTTTTTGAGAGGATTTTACGAGATTTGACTAATTTTAGCCGGCTTAAGCACAAAGTTTAACCACTTCATGACCCAGCCTATTTTCACCTTCCTGACCCGGACAATTCTTACAATTCTGACCACTGTCACTTTATGAGGTCATAACTCTGGAACGCTTCAATGTATCCCACTGATTCTGAGTATGTTTTCTTGTGACATATTGTACTTTATAATAGCAGTTAAATTTCTTCGATATGACTTGCATTTATTTGTGAAAAAAATGGAAATTTGGCGAAAATTTTGAAAATGTTGCAATTTTCCAACTTTTAATTTTTATGCCCTTAAATCAGAGAGTCAAATTGCACAAGACAGTTAATAAATAACATTTCCCACATATCTACTTTACATCAGCACAATTTTGGAACCAAAGTTTTTTTTGCAGGGAAGTTATAAGGGTTAAAATTTGACCAGCAATTTATCATTTTTTCAACAAATTTTACAAAACCATTTTTTTAGAGACCACATAACATTTGAAGTGACTTTGTGGGGTGTACATGACAGAAAATACCCAAAAGTGACACCATTCTAAAAACTGCACCCCTCGCAGTGCTCAAAACCACATTCATGAAGTTTATTAACCCTTCAGGTGCTTCACATGAATTTTTGGAATGTATAAGGAAAAAAATGTTCATTTAGACCTAATTTTTTTTTACTTTTGCAAGGGTAACAGGAGAAAATGGACCATATATTTTGTTGTGCAATTTCTCCTAAGCATGCCGATACCCCATATGTGGGGGAAATCTACTGTTTGGGCGCACGGCAGGGCTCAGAAGGGAAGGAGCGCCATTTGACTTTTTGAATGTAAAATTTGATGGAATAATTAGCAGACGCCATGTCGTGTTTGAAGAGCCCCTGATGCGCCTAAACAGGGGAAACCCTCCACAAGTGACACCATTTTGGAATCTAGACCCTTTATGAAGCTTATCTAGATGTGTATTGAGCACCTTAAACCGATAGGTGCTTCACAGAAGTTTATAGCGTAGAGCCGTGGAAATAAAAAAAATCACATTTTTCCCAAATAAATCTTTTTAGCTCCATATTTTGCATTTTCATAAGGGTAACAGGAGAAATTGCTTCATGCAATTTGTTCTGCAAATTCTCCTGAGTACACCGATACCCCATATGTGGGGGATAACCACTGTTTCGGCGCACGGCAGGGCTTTTTATTGCGAAAACTAGTTTTTGCATTACCATATTTTGAGAGCTATAATTTTTCCATATTTCGGCCGACAGAGTCATGTGAGGTCTTGTTTTTTGCGGTATGAGCTGACGTTTTTATTGGTACCTTTTTCGGGCACATGACGATTTTTGGAATTTTTTTTTATACTGTTCCGCATGTGGTAAAATTGGTAAGGCAGCTTTATTCTTCGGGTCAGTACGATTACAGCAATACCTCATTTATATAATTTTTTTATGTTTTGATGCATTTACATAATAAAAACAATTTTATAGAAAAAATTATTTTTTTGCATCGTTTTATTCCGAGATCTACAACTTTTTTTATTTTTCTGCTGATGGAGCTGTATGGCAGCTTATTTTTTTCATGATAAGATGATGTTTTCAGCAGTACAATTTTTATTTACATCTGTCTTTTTGATCGCATGTTATTACACTTTTTTTTCGACGGCATGATGATAAAGCATTGTTTTCTGCCTTGTTTTTTATTTATTTTTTTTACGGTGTTCACTGAAGGGGTTAACTTTTTCGACAGTTTTATAGAGCAGGTCATTTCGGATGCGGCAATTCCAAATATGTGTACTTTTATTGTTTTTTTATTTGCATAAATAAATGTATTTATTGGTAAAGTATTTAATTTTTTTCTTTATTTGGGGATTTTTTAAAAATATTTTTACACATTATAATTTTTTTTTTAACTTTATTACATTGTCCCAGTATGAAATATAGGAAAAGGATAAGGGGAAGATCAGCTCACCTAGTCTCAGTTATTATCCATAGTTCCCATGCGCACGGAGCCGCTTGCATCACGGCATTGTCAGAAACAAAGGCATGAGGAAAGGATCTCCAGCGTTGGATCAATATTTAAAATTTAAACACTTATTTGAAAAAATTAAAACAAAATAAAGGAAAAGTACACAAAATTAATGGATATAGGAGCAGATGGGGTCTCAGGTGGATTAAACCAACGCGTTTCCACCTAGCTGGTCTTATTCATGGTCATTTAAATTTTTATTATTTTGTTAGTATTTTTTTAAATCTACCTTTGGCTTTCAACACTGCGTTAATCCTTCTGGCAAGTTATTGATCAGAATCAAACATATCTTGATCAAAATCAGATCCCAGGTCTCTTCTACACAACTTCTTCTTTCCGAAGTTGGTGCATACTGGTTGACACACTTGGGTATGTTTGCAGTTTGTTCTTCAACTCTACCCATAAGTGTTCGATTGGGTTGAGGTCTGGGGACTGTGGGGAACAACCCAGCACCTCTACTTCATTGTCATTGTACCATTTCTTCGCCAATCTCGACGTATGCTTTGTGTCATTGTCCTACTGGGATACTATGGCTTCATATTCAAAGACAAAGTACTGGAGTGTACAAAGTAGCTTGTCTTGTAGTATACTCACATGTAGCTCAGCATTGATACCACCATTGATCCTGGTCAAGTATCCAATGCCTTTGACTATTGAGCAACCCTATTGTCATGTTAGGACATGGTTACTGTCCTGTTCTCACAGAGTTAACTTTTGCCAGCCTCTCTTTGGATCTGGGAGGGGTATTTATACTCACTCCAAACTAGCATTCTCTGTCAGTTATACTGCTTTTCTGGTGTGCCTGACCCCTGGTGTGCGTGTACTCTGCGTTGTTTGTTTTCTTCCCGTGTATTACCCAGCTTGTTCCTTCACTCTGTACTCTGTCTCTCGTTTTGGTACCATTGTCTTTTCTGGTTCGGACCTCCTGGCTTGGCTATCATTACTCCATTACAGTTTACCCCTATTGTACCGTCTAATGCCCGTTCTGGTTTTCTGATCTATTGCTACGTCCTGACTATCCATTCTGTCTAATCCTTTGGTACTGTATTGCTATCTCGTCCTTTGACCTCGGCTTGATCTGGTTTCTGTCTCTGTCTATGCCCCTTGGTAACATTGTCCTGTAGTTACCTTTCTAGGAGTTTCCCTGCAGCTCCTAGCTCTGTGGAGCTTAGGCCACGCCCCCAGCAGTCACGTGATTCAGGTCCTGGAGCATGCACTGTCACCACTGCTGCCCGCTCCGCAGGTATCTTTGTGCACAGTCTTTGCACTCAGGACATGCGCTCTGGCTCAGTGAGCAAGTGCAGTGCGGTGTTCCTTACATTATAACTGACCGTTTCAGTTTTTTTTCCTCTGAAGAGAAAAAAAAAGTGTGTGCTATCCTCATGGATCCCATACAAGCCTTGGCTGATCAGGTCAAGCACCTGATCCAAATGTTCCATAAACTCAATGTGGAAGTGCGCACAATGGCCCATACCCAGCAACAGTTGGTGGTTACTGTGCAGGGGGCTGTCGATGTAGGGGCTTCGAGTTCTGGGGGCAGGGATGTGTCATTAGCGTCCCCCGAATCTCCGGTCAAATTGCCTGACCCTTTCTCAGGGGATAAAAAGGAGTTCAGGTCTTTCAGAGAAGGATGCAAGATTTTTTTTTCTCTAAGGCTCCGCTCCTCTGGGGATGAGTTCCAGAGGGTGGGGGTCATTATTTCCCTACTCTGGGGGGCTCCGCAAGCATGGGCTTTCTCTCTGTCTTCCTCTGCTCCTGAATGTATGTCAGTGAACTTGTTCTTTGAGGCTCTGTGGCACATCTATGACGAGCCTGATAGAGTGCATCTGGCTGAGGATATGGTGATGAGTGACACAGGGGAGGCACTCTGCTGAATGGCTCTGCTCAGAGTTTAGACGTTGGATGTCCGAAGTATCCTGGATTGCCGCCGCCCTGAGAGGGTTGTTCCGCAGGGGCCTCTCTGACCATCTGCAGGACGTTCTGGCATTACATCCGCCTCCTGATACCCTGGAGGACGCTGTTATGAATGAGTCACTGAGGAGGAAAAAACAAAAAGCAAGCTAAGCCCAGAAAACCGGAGAGGTTGGTAACTAGTGGATTGCAGACCCCTGATCCTATCCACACAACTAGCAGTAGCTGTGGAGCGTGCGTACGGTGGTCCTAGACGCCTCGTCACGGCCGGAGAACTAAATAAGCCTAAAGAAAGAAAGGGAAAATCTAAACTGCCCCAGAGCAGACCCCAAAGCAATAGACAGCCCCCAACATGTATTGTCGGTGAAACAAGATGAAAACACAAACACAGATAGAAAGATAGGCTGAGCAAATGATGGGGCCCTCACTAACTAGAAAGGACAGGAAAGAAAAGCTGCTGTCTGCAATCACGCAAGAAACCCTGCCAAAAAATGTCCAACACGTCTGATAGAAAAAGGCCCTGAAGTCGCTAGACTTCAATTCCCTATATCAGCACTCAGGTATATTCTGAAGACAGAGCAAAAGAGATCAACTGATCAGAGACAAAATGGGGATTCAGCCCAGTCCCAGCCAGGGCTGGCTGAACACAAAAACTAAGTAAACCAGACGAAAACTAATATGAACAATAGCAGAGAAAACTTAGCTTTAAGAAGGCAGGAACCAAACTGGAAACCAGAAGCCACAGTCAGGAGAAATCACCAGCAAGAAACTAGGGAGTCGGCTGCCTTAAATCCAATCAGAAATTCCTGATGTCCAATCACAGTTCTCTTCCTCAGGTGGCCGGTCTCTGCCATTTAGATCAGCTTCATTACCTCCCTTCACCAACAGAGGGAGTCCAGATAGAGAACTCACTACTCCTCTGTCAGCACAGCCAGCTCCATAACCCTCACCAGAAGCCAGAGGCAAACCCGAAAATGAGCTCACAACAGTACCCCCCCTTGAGGAGGGGTCACCGAACCCTCATCCACGCCACTGGGCCGATCAGGATGGGCCCGATGAAAAGCACGAACCAATCTATCGGCATGAATATCAGAGGCAGAGACCCAAGAATTGTCCTTCTGTCCATAACCCTTCCACTTGACCAAATACTGGAGTCTCCATCTAGCCAGACGAGAATCCAGTATTTTCTCTACCTCATATTCCACATTACCTTTAACCAATACAGGGTCAGTAGGTGCCGCCATAGGAACTACTGGCTCAACATATCTCTTCAACAGCGACTTATGAAACACGTTATGGATCTTAAACGTAACAGGAAGAGCCAATCGAAAAGAAACCGGATTAAGAATCTCCAAAATCTTGTAAGGTCCAATAAATCTTGGCTTGAACTTTGGAGAAGCCACCTTCATAGAGATATTCTTTGATGACAACCAAACCATATCACCCTCTTTAAACCGGGGACCAAAGGTCCTATGCCGGTAGAAAACCGCTGGGCCTTTTCCTGGGAGAGAGACAACTTATCCACTACTTGGTCCCAAATCTGCTGCATTCTCTCTACCACAGTGTCAACACCTGGGCAGGCTGAAGATTCCACTTGCCCTGAAGAATATCGAGGATGAAACCCAAAGTTACAGAAAAAGGGGGACATCAAGGTGGCAGAACTAGCTCTATTATTTAAAGCGAATTCAGCCAAGGGCAAAAATGAAACCCAATCATCCTGATCAGCAGATATAAAACATCTCAAATAGAACTCCAAAGTCTGGTTTGACCCCGGTCCTCTTCCTCAGGATTGGCCTCCTGTTGGGCTGAAGGCACTGCTGGTGGTGATGGTTGGGTGTGCCTGATGGTGCCGAAAATGGGCCAGCCACTTCTTCACCATCCCCAAACGGGGTCAATGTTGACCTCTAAGTCGGGAGCCATTTCCCTGCTCGGTCAGGTTAGAGTCAGTTCTGTTTTTAAAAAATCAAGATTCTTGGTAGCACATTGCTCCCAGTAAACAGGGCATGCACTCCTGAGAACAGGACATTCTATGTGAACAAACATATTAACAGTCGCTGTGTGCACAGACGCGCATCCTCCTGTGTGAATAGTCCATATAGGATGCTGACTGACGTGTATCTAGCTGATCTGTGCTCATGTACGTGTTATAGCACTGTAATGACAGTAGTCTAATTCCGTTTCTCACGTGCATGTGTTATCTGTGTTTTTCGTTATTTCTTTTCCATTATAGTCTATGGTGCTGTTCACTGGCCCATATGTCTTTGCAGACTGCGTGCGTCTCCCCAAATAAAAATCAGTTTGTAACTAATAAGTCATGTCAGACTAACTTAATTTCCTTCTATGATGGAATCACTGATTGGGTGGATCAGGGAAATGCTGTAGATATAGTATATCTTGACTTCAGCAAAGCATTTGACAAAGTATCTCACACAATCCTTGTTGAAAAAATGACTAAGTATGGAATGGACAAGGCAACTGTTAGGTGGATTCATAACTGGCTTAGTGATCGGACACAAAGAGTGGTCGTAAATGGCTGCACATCCAGTTGGAAGAATGTCTCAAGTGGGGTACCACAGGGCTCTGTCCTGGCCCTGTATTTTTCAACATCTTTATCAACTACTTAGATGAAGAAATTGAGGGTAAACTGATTAAATTTGCTGATGACACAAAGCTAGGGGGGGATAGCTAATACTAGAGAAAAGAGAGAGGATTCAAAAAGATATAAATAAACTGGAGCAGTGGGCAGCAACTAACAGAATGGTTTTTAACAGGGAAAAATGCAAAGTACTACATCTGGGCAATAAAAATGAAAAAAGCATATACAGAATGGGAGGAATAGGGCTAAGCAACAGCACATGTGAAAAAGACTTGGATATATTAAAAGATAACAGACTGAATATGAGTCAACAGTGTGATGCAGCAGCAAAAAAGGCAAATGCAATTCTAGGATGTATTAACAGAAGCATACAGTCTAGATCACGTGAAGTCATTATTGCCCTCTACTCCTCTTTGGTCAGACCTCATCTGGAATACTGTGTCCATTTTAAAAAAGACATCAACAAACTGGAGCAAGTTCAGAAAAGAGCGACCAGGATGGTGACCGGTCTGCAAACCCTGGCTTATGAGGAAAGGTTGCATGATTTGGGAATGTTTAGCTTGCAAAAGAGAAGACTGAGAGGAGACCTAATAGCTGTCTACAAATATCTCAAGGGCTGTCACATTGTAGAAGGATCATCTTTATTCTCATTTGCACAAGGAAAGACTAGAAGCAATGGGATGAAACTGAATGAGAGGAGACACAGATTAGATATTAGAAAAAACTTTTTGACAGAGTGATCAATGAGTGGAACAGGCTGCCACGAGAAGTGGTGAGTTCTCCTTCAATGGAAATCTTCAAACAGCGGCTTGACCGACATCTGTCTGGGATGATTTAGTGAATCCTGCTTTGAGCAGGGGGTTGGACCAGATGGCCCAGGAGGTCCCTTCCAACTCTACGATTCTATGATTCAGAGATGTTTTCGTTTTTTTATTGGTGTCACAGACAAAATTGCCTATACAAGTCTATGAACCTGTGCCAATCACGGACAACACATAGATATCACCAGTGCACAATCCGCATGGTCTGTGATTCACTTTGTAATGTATAGGAGAAGTTTTTAATTAATTTACTTTTTTCATATGTGAAAATCACTAATGAAAAAGGGGGAGACAGAAGCGCACAATAGGGTCTTATCCAATGATATAAACGTTTCAACAGATATGGATCCACTCACCTGGTTCAGTTGTGTGGAACACAACAACCATAAGCACAAATGGGTAGGATCCGATGAACTGCAGCAATCAGCCGGTCACTAGAATTGCATATATAGGAAGGAGAGAAGTCCGGCTTTCAGGATCGCGCTGTTCCAGTCCAAAGTTCACAAGGAGTTAATCCAAGGACCAAGCAGTGATTATAACTTTCTTTTTATTCCAAAAACTCTACGCGTTTCGTGTACACACTGTACACTTCCTCAGGAGCAAAGTTACACTGGCATCACATTCCATTCTCCTTATATACTAACTCCCCCAGGAAGTGAGGTAGGTGCTCATTGCACTTAAAAAAATTCACACATAACTATCAACATAATGTAAAATCACAAAAATCACTAAAATTCATCTATAAAACACACTTATATAAAAACACACATATGTAAAACTTCACACTAGAAAAAATGTAAAACATTATAATAAAATTATGATTATACTCAATAAAAGTCTAAAATTCTTGGTACATCATATCAATTCGCAGAACAACATTCACAAATCTCTTATATAACTGCACTTATATTTTCCTTTCAGTATTAACCCTTCATTCAACATATTATACTTTTACTTTCCTTATATTTCAGGCAGATGATCATATATTAATTAATGTATGTACTCCTATGCGGATTCGATCCTGCACAGCAGACCCATGCTCTGCACTCAAGAAACTTTTCTGTTCTCTCAGCCAAAGGCTCCACATCTCCAGAGCTGTCAGTTCCTTTTCAAGGCACCAGCCAACTATTCCAATCATAGTAAAATGCCGCCGATTGTATCTCTTTATATGTTAGCGATATGATCATTCCCTTGCTGTAATGTTATAGCATGGACATCACACAATTATCAGATGCCAATACTACTCTAATCCTTAGCAGACAAATATGCAGAGCACCAAAATTATTTAAAGATGTCAGATATTTCATTTAAACCGTATGGTTGCAGAGTCTGCAACCTGTGAATCCAGTAAATTTCCTTTCTCATCAGAATGACACTCCTGTTCACAGTGTCTTCTGAAACATAATCAATTGGGGCCACTTTAATACATGGTTTCTTCCCATGTTTTATAGTGCAATGTTTTGATACTCCATGGAACATAAAACCTTCAATTATATTGTGTCTGTGCGAATTCATGCGGTTATGCAGTTCTTGTGTGGTTTTACCCACATACTGTAAACCACATTCGCATTCTATCAGATATATCACAAAACTACTTTTACAATTCAGGGAAAACTTTATATCAAACACCTTATTATTCTGAATTGATCTGAATGTGGTCATATTATGCATAATCATGCCACAACACAGACACCGAGCGGTATTACATTTAAAGACTCCTGGTTTTTTGCACTGTTCATCCCTAATTTTTTCTTTTTTCAGGCGACTGGGGGCCAGTATATTTCTAAGAGTAGAGGATCTTTTAAAGGTTAGTCCTGGTTTATTTGGTAGCATACTCCCCAACACTGGATCATTAAGAAGAACAGACCAATGATCCTGTAAAATATTCCTAATTTTTTTATTTTGTTTAGTAAAATTAGTTAAAAAGTTTAAGGAGAAACTATCATTCTCTTTTTCTTTTTTCTTAGGATTTACTAGGTCCATCTGTTCCAAACCTGCGCACTCATTATATGCTTTTTCTAGCAGTTTTTTTGGGTAGTTTTTCTCAATAAACCTATTTTTCAATTCCTTGGCTTGTAATACAAAATCTGACTCTAAACTACAATTTTTCTTAATCCTTTTATACTGGTTCTTCGGGACATTGATTAACCATTTATAATAATGGCCACTATTAAAATCTAACAGACTATTTGCATCACACTTCTTAAAAAATGTTTCTGAATGGAAAATGGTCAGATCCAAATAATCTATACTCTCCATATTATAGACCCATGAAAAGGTGAGACCCCAATCATTCCTCTGAATGCTCTCCAGAAATTGTTCTATGTTATTACATTTATTATCAAAGACTATCATAAGGTCATCTATGTACCGTTTAAAAAATATAATATGCTCTGAAAAAATGGAATTTTCTATATAAATGAATTCAAAAATGGCCATAAATAGGTTAGCACCAATAATACTAATGTTACTGGGGAAGTTATAGACTCACAGATGCAGATTAAGAAAATAATAGAACAAATAGATGCAATAAAGAGAAGTGGGAAAAATCAGGATAAAAAACAGGTGAATAGGAAAGATGGAAATAAAAGCTTGCCACCTCCTATGATTCCTATGAGGATTGAACCCCCGGATATGATTAATTTTTCAGATGATAACATGAAGAGCAATCTCCTGGATAAAATTGATGATCATAGACAAAATATTTATATTCTCCCCCAAGTGGGGTTGGATGATAATTTAATTGTGGGAGCGACAGATATTGCAGTTGCAGAGAAGGAGTCCATTGTATGTGACAACTCACAAGAGTTGAACAAAATGTGTATTATTGATAACTCTAAAAATCAGAGCAGTTTGGTCCCTTTTCTTCCAAAATTTAACAGTAGTGAACAAAAGAAGAAACAATCCTTTCAAGATGATATACCGTCTTTTTTAGTGAAGGGAAAAAACCAGCAGAATGTAATAACGCACTTTTTTTCAAACCAGCCAAGAAAAAGAAAAAGTGTTACAGAGGCTGCAGAGGGGGGCAAACGCAACAAAATAGAATAAAGATACCGACACCAGAAAACAAAATAATAAATAATATTTTTAATTTATCATCTATCATATTAAATACAGCAGAAATTTCTGTGTTGCAAAAAGGATTATCCTTTTGTCCAGTCACGAATTCACAGGAACTGGATCTTTTTATTGATTTGCAAACTTTTATCAGAAAATTAACGGTAAAAAGGCACTTCCTGATACAGGATAGTAAAAAAGTGTCTTTAGATGAGGAAGTTTCATTACAGCATACTGAAAATGAAATATTACACACTACATTGAGGAATAAATCTAATTTTTACCCGATACAGAACCAGGGACACCATTTAAAAACATTTTCTGATTTAGTACTGAAGGATTTTGAGAATATAAATCCTGCAGATTATAAAAATGAAAGAAATATGACTAAAGCAGAAAGGGAGGCTGTTAAAAGTCTGAAAGAGAACACAGAGGTGGTTATTAGACCAGCTGATAAGGGGGGGGAGTTGTAATCCAAGATAGGAAGGAATATTTGAAAGAGGCATATAGAATATTAAATGATGAGAGTACATATAAAGTGGTCACAATGGATATTTATAAGAGTGCGGTAACTGAATATAATAAATTAATTGCAACTGGAAAAAAGGAGGGGATTTAAAATAAAAATGAATATAATTTTCTGACTATGAAAAATCCCCCTAGGGCTTTTTTCTATCATCTTCCTAAGATTCATAAGGATCAAAACCACCCCCCAGGGAGGCCCATCATTTCTGGCATAGGTTCTCTCACGTCAGGATTGGCAGCGTATGTAGATAATATTATGTATTTCCATGTGATGTCTGTGAAAAGTTTTCTTAGGGATTCTGCCCAGCTGATTCATTTGATGAAGGATATAGTGTGGAAAGATTCATACATGTTTCTGACTATAGATGTTGCATCCCTCTATTCAAATATTAGACATGATCTAGGATTGTATTGTTTTGGGAGATATGTGAAAGAAGATGCCCGTTTACCATTGAGTCAGAAAGCCTTTTTAATGGATAGCATGAAGTTTATACTGCACAATAACTTTTTTGACTTTCAGGGAAAACTATATCACCAACAAGTCGGTACCGCAATGGGTTCGAAAGTAGCGCCAACTTTCGCTAACCTATTTATGGCCATTTTTGAATTCATTTATATAGAAAATTCCATTTTTTCAGAGCATATTATATTTTTTAAACGGTACATAGATGACCTTATGATAGTCTTTGATAATAAATGTAATAACATAGAACAATTTCTGGAGAGCATTCAGAGGAATGATTGGGGTCTCACCTTTTCATGGGTCTATAATATGGAGAGTATAGATTATTTGGATCTGACCATTTTCCATTCAGAAGGGAAGATTTTTACTAAAACATTTTTTAAGAAGTGTGATGCAAATAGTCTGTTAGATTTTAATAGTGGCCATTATTATAAATGGTTAATCAATGTCCCGAAAAACCAGTATAAAAGGATTAAGAAAAATTGTAGTTTAGAGTCAGATTTTGTATTACAAGCCAAGGAATTGAAAAATAGGTTTATTGAGAAAAACTACCCAAAAAAACTGCTAGAAAAAGCATATAATGAGTGCGCAGGTTTGGAACAGATGGACCTAGTAAATCCTAAGAAAAAAGAAAAAGAGAATGATAGTTTCTCCTTAAACTTTTTAACTAATTTTACTAAACAAAATAAAAAAATTAGGAATATTTTACAGGATCATTGGTCTGTTCTTCTTAATGATCCAGTGTTGGGGAGTATGCTACCAAATAAACCAGGACTAACCTTTAAAAGATCCTCTACTCTTAGAAATATACTGGCCCCCAGTCGCCTGAAAAAAGAAAAAATTAGGGATGAACAGTGCAAAAAACCAGGAGTCTTTAAATGTAATACCGCTCGGTGTCTGTGTTGTGGCATGATTATGCATAATATGACCACATTCAGATCAATTCAGAATAATAAGGTGTTTGATATAAAGTTTTCCCTGAATTGTAAAAGTAGTTTTGTGATATATCTGATAGAATGCGAATGTGGTTTACAGTATGTGGGTAAAACCACACAAGAACTGCATAACCGCATGAATTCGCACAGACACAATATAATTGAAGGTTTTATGTTCCATGGAGTATCAAAACATTGCACTATAAAACATGGGAAGAAACCATGTATTAAAGTGGCCCCAATTGATTATGTTTCAGAAGACACTGTGAACAGGAGTGTCATTCTGATGAGAAAGGAAATTTACTGGATTCACAGGTTGCAGACTCTGCAACCATACGGTTTAAATGAAATATCTGACATCTTTAAATAATTTTGGTGCTCTGCATATTTGTCTGCTAAGGATTAGAGTAGTATTGGCATCTGATAATTGTGTGATGTCCATGCTATAACATTACAGCAAGGGAATGATCATATCGCTAACATATAAAGAGATACAATCGGCGGCATTTTACTATGATTGGAATAGTTGGCTGGTGCCTTGAAAAGTAACTGACAGCTCTGGAGATGTGGAGCCTTTGGCTGAGAGAACAGAAAAGTTTCTTGAGTGCAGAGCATGGGTCTGCTGTGCAGGATCAAATCCGCATAGGAGTACATACATTAATTAATATATGATCATCTGCCTGAAATATAAGGAAAGTAAAAGTATAATATGTTGAATGAAGGGTTAATACTGAAAGGAAAATATAAGTGCAGTTAAATAAGAGATTTGTGAATGTTGTTCTGCTAATTGATATGATGTACCAAGAATTTTAGACTTTTATTGAGTATAATCATAATTTTATTATAATGTTTTACATTTTTTCTAGTGTGAAGTTTTACATATGTGTGTTTTTATATAAGTGTGTTTTATAGATGAATTTTAGTGATTTTTGTGATTTTACATTATGTTGATAGTTATGTGTGAATTTTTTTAAGTGCAATGAGCACCTACCTCACTTCCTGGGGGAGTTAGTATATAAGGAGAATGGAATGTGATGCCAGTGTAACTTTGCTCCTGAGGAAGTGTACAGTGTGTACACGAAACGCGTAGAGTTTTTGGAATAAAAAGAAAGTTATAATCACTGCTTGGTCCTTGGATTAACTCCTTGTGAACTTTGGACTGGAACAGCGCGATCCTGAAAGCCGGACTTCTCTCCTTCCTATATATGAAAATCACTAATGAAATACTGATGGTAAAGACCAGGGGCTGGGTGTCAAGTTTGTCTAGGGGGGCAAGCACACATCCCTGGCCCATGTGTAGTGCTATAGAAGTAGCAGAGGTAACTTTTAAAAAATGAGGCTGGACGTGTCATTTTCTTGTTGGGATGCTTGTATTTTTTTGCCTGCAGAATTAATATAAGGGTACGTGCACACAACATCTCTTTCAGGCGGATTGTGGCAGGCACCCCCTCACCTTAAAAAGTGCCGCAAACCTGCCGCTAAACATGACCTTAGTGCACCCGGGGCAGAAACAAACATGGCACCTTGAGGAAGAAGACTTGAGACGCTTTCCTAAAGCGGCTGTGCCACCTGAAATAACATATTGTGTGTACATGCCTCAGATACGAACACTAAGCTACAGCACACTGCAACCCTGAATACAAGAATCACTCTAAGGCTACTTTTACACTTAACGCATTCTTTGCGGTCCGTTATTGTGGTCTGTTTTTGTGGGCCATATTGCCACATTTTTTTGTGGTGGGCCGCAAAAAAGTTTGCGGATCTCCATTTTTTTTTCAATTCTATCGAAATAGTATTGGAAAAAAAACCGTCTTTCCGCAAAACCATATCCGCTGCGGATCTGCAGCAGAATCCGCAGCGTGTGCACATAGCCTAAGTGTAAAACCAGCCTAAGGGCCGGTGCAGACGGCCATATATTCTCTCATCTGAGAGAATCGGGCTAATGATGCAACTTACACTCTGATCAAGCTCTGATCCGAGCGTCGGCATAGTGGGGTCCAATTCTGTAGGATGAGAGAATCCGAGAACACTGAGGAAAAGATGGAGAACAAAATATTCTCCACTGTGTCATCAAAGTGCAGTCCGATGTTTTCCCCGCACTCATTGAGTTGCATGACCGAATGTGATCGGAATATCAGATCAAACTCGGACATGCAGCCATTGTTCCCTCGGACTGGCTTCACCTGTCTGAGGAAAATATTGAACCTGTGCCGGGCCTCATACACTAACATTGGTCCGAGTGAGATCCAATGTTTTTGTTTTCTCACACGCTCGGGCCGATAATACAGCGTCATCACAAGCCCTAAGACTACACGAATAAAAATGTGATCTGCTGACAGAACCAACTTATTACACCGATACAAATGACAGAATACCAGAACCACGATTACTACACAGAAATGGCAGCAAAGCCAAGCCGACTATATCGATATGAGAACAAAACCAAATCACACGGAAATGATTTGAAAATTGCTGCATTTAAAAAGGATGTGTCATTTTAAGAAAGAGGTAGACGGAGGCATAGGACCACCCCGCCTACCTCGCAAAAAAGCAGATTGAAAAGAAAAAAAAGAGTTTAACCCTATTGTGACGGCACATGTTGCATCTCTCAATTTGAGGTTGGCAACGGCAGACCTGCCAGCGGCTATTAACTAGTTAAATGCCGCTGTCAAACTCTGACAGAAGCTGTAGTGTTCACTTCTGGCATAACCGGTCCTGTGTTGTGAGGACAGGCTGTAGATGCGGAGACGGTGGACAGCAGAGGAGAGAAGCGCTCACTTGAGCCGGAGGATGGAGAGTAGCGAGTGTCAGTGATTTACCTCTGTGCTCCTCTATCCTGTTACTCCCGGCTCTGCACTGCTCTGCACAGCAGACATCCTCAGCTCCTCACATGCTGTCCTGCTCTACTACTGTGTCCTTCTCCTGCTGTGTCTCCATCTCCCCACTCACACACAGTCCCAGTGATCTCCGATCTCTGGTAACCTGGCACCGTCTCTCGGCTTTTATGGTTGTCTGAGGAGGACAGTGACATATAAAGCCCAAATTTAGTGTATACTCCTGACCTGTGTGATACTGAGCTGTGTATCTAATCATGACCTGTGTGATACTGTCTCCTGAGCAGTGTATCTAATCCTCACCTGTGTGATACTGTCTGCTGAGCTGTGTATGTAATCCCCTCCTGTGTCATAGTCTGCTGAGCCGTGTAGCTATTCCTCTCCTGTGTGATACTGTGTGCTGAGCTGTGCATCTAATCTTATCCTTTGTGATAGTCTGCTGAGCAGTGTATCTAATCCTATCCTGTGTGATAATGCCTGCTGAGCTTTGTATCTAATCCTATCCTGTGTGATATTGGGCTGTGTATCTAATCCTAACCTGTGATAGTCTGCTGAGCTGTGTATCTAATCCTCTCCTGGAATGCTGTCTGCTGTGCCGTGTATCTAATCCTCTCCTGTGATGCTGTCTGCTGAGCAGTGTATCTAATTCTCTCCTGTTTGATACTGTCTGCTGAGCCGTGTATCTAATCCTATCCTGTGTGATATAGTCTGCTGAGCCGTGTATCTAATCCTATCCTGTGTTATACAGTCTGCTGAGCCGTGTATCTAGTCTTATCCTGTGTGATACTGGGCTGTTTATCTAATCCTATCCTGTGTGATACTGTCTGCTGAGCCGTGTCTCTTATCCTCGCCTGTATGATACTGTTTGCTGAGCTGTGTATCTAATCCTCTCCTGTGTGATACTGTCTGCTGAGCCGTGTATCTAATCCTATCCTGTGTTGCTGTCTGCTGAGCCCTGTATCTAATCCTCTCCTGTGTGATACTGTCTGCTGAGCCATGTATCTAATCCTCTCCTGTGTTGCTGTCTGCTGAGCCCTGTATCTAATCCTCTCCTGTGTTGCTGTCTGCTGAGCCGTGTATCTAATCCTCTCCTGTGTTTGTCTGCTGAGTCGTGTATCTAATCCTCTCCTGTGTTACTGTCTGCTGAGCCGTGTATCTAATCCTCTCCTGTGTTGCTGTCTGCTGAGCCGTGTATCTAATCCAAACCTTTGTTGCTGTCTGCTGAGCTGTGTATCTAATCCTATCCTGTGTTGCTGTCTGCTGAGCCGTGCATCTAATCCTATCCTGTGTGATACTCTCTACTGAGCCGTGTATCCTATCCTGTGTGATACTGGGCTGTGTATCTAATCCTATCCTGTGTGTTACTGTCTGCTGAGCCATATATTATGTGAGAACTATATGTCGACATTATGTGAGAACTATATGACAGTATTATGTGTGAACTAGAGTGAGTGCAACAAAATTAATAAAGGAGATGGGGAAACTACAATACCCAGAGAGAAAAAACACAAAAATTGAGCTTGGTTTGAGTTGATACACATGCAGCATATAAATGCATGTTGATATTGGCCATAAAACATAAAACCTACAAAAGACAAAGTGAGCAAAAACCCTGCTGTAACTAAATAAGTAAAAGCAAAAGTGCATCTAAATAATACAGAGTTTTTAGTAATGCTGTTTTTGATAGAAAGTAGCATGAAAGCCATCCCACCACGACAAGGTAACTGTTCGGGATAGTCCTACGCTGTCTAATATTAAAAACCTTGCCTTGTGTCAAAGTTGACATCAATGTGTGAACAAGGGCAGACAAAAGGACTGGGTCCCAAACAGTAGACACCAGTCTGGGGAAGAAGCCTTATATACAATTTCCAGCTCAGGAGAGGGAGGCCACACCCGGGCTTGCACAGAATGCAAAAATACAATACCCAGAGAGATTAGCAAAATCAGGATTATTTAGTCTAGAAAAAAGACGACTGAGGGGCGATCTAATAACCATGTAAAAGTATATAAGGGGACAAAACAAATATCTCTCCGAGGATCTGTTAATACCAAGGAAGATGACGGTCACAAGGGGGCATTCTCTGCTACTGGAGGAGAGAAGGTTTTTCCACCATCATAGATGAGGATTCTTTACTGTTAGGGCAGTGAGAATCTGGGATTCCTTGCCTGAGGAGATGGTGATGGCAAACTCAGTCGAGAGGTTCAAGAGAGGCCTGGATGTCTTCCTGGAGCGTAACAATATAGTATCTTACAGTGATTAGGTTCTGCAGTAGATTTGGGGATTTATAGTGACGTAATATAGGCTGAACTGGATGGACAAATGTCTTTTTTCGGCCTTGCTAATTATGTGGCGGTATTATGTGTGAACACTATGGCAGAAAGAGACCCCATTGTAGGGTGGTTCTGGCTGAGCACCTACACGGGTCTGGGGTAATATAGGTTGCAGCGCCGCAGTATGACCTACAGATAGGCGCAGTCATGGGAGGGTTGGTGAGGCAGCTGAAGAGAAGGGTCTCATTTTTATTGTTACTATATGGCTACATTTCCCTCCAGCCTGCTTCCCAGCATCACCCCAGACTGCGCCTGTCGCCTCGCTTTCACACATCGCCAGGACAGGATGGAGAAAACAGGATCTGAGGAGGGGAATGGGGTCATTAGATGCAAAGTCAGGATCAGAACAGGCCATCAATCAGCAGAAATGTTTCCTGGATTTCTGTGGAGCAGACAAGCAGACGGTCCATCCATGTGTATAAAACACAGCGCTCTATGTACAATCCCTGGCTGCTCCGCTCACTGAACAGGGTGCCCCCCCATAGACCAGCACACTGCACTCCTGAAATACTCTGTGCTTCTGTCACCCTGCTCCCACCACCATATATGTCCCAGAATTCTTGCTGCCTGCCATACTCTGTGACTGTCTACTTGTCAGTATAACTTTGCAGTCACCAACAAAAAGGCTGCTCACTGTGTTCCTAAATGTCATCCTCTCTTATCCCTTAGTAAACACCCAGAAGGGGAGGGGAGGAGTGACATCACACCCATGTCATCAGACTCAGCCCATATCTACTGCAGGGCAGTAATGTGAGCTAGTTGTACACTAGGTTTTTGTCAAATTTCAGTAGCTGCTCCCCCTAGTGTTTAAAAGTGGAAATACCTATCCTTTTTAAAATTATTTTTCATATTTTACTAAATTATAAGCAAATGATATTTTTTAAGAAAATGTAAATATTAATTCTTTACATTTTTTCTATTGCTGGGAAAAAATTTTTTTCATGGTTCCTTCCCTTTAAAACCGGGGTTTTCTTTGTGAGCTCTGAAGAACAGATGCAATTAGGAGGGGCATTCCTTTGTATGAGTCTCTTGCGGTTCGTTGAAAAATGGGGTTGTGTTTTTTTCTGTGGTCAAAAGAGGTATTTCATTGGGGTCTGACCTTCTTTACCAAAACACAGAAAGCCCTAGGAAAACTTTTACAACAGGTTGTATGGAGGATAACAACCTGGGTGTATATATCTCCTCTGCGTGTGTAGCTCAGTTTTTTCTTACCCGTGGAAGTGGTTATTGGTCTGAAAACTGAGAAAAAAAATCTATCCTCTTAGATAGTGGGGTGGTCGCCAACATGATGGATGCTCAGTTCTCATGGGACCTTGATCTTGCGTGTAGGACTCTGGTGAAGCCCATCCCCATATGTGCAATTAACTCTGCAACTCTCCGACAGGGAAATTTTACGCAAGTAGTGCATAATGTGAACCTGCGCATAGGGGCTCTTCACAGGGAGCTCCTTTCTTGTTATATCTTGGAAGGTCTCCCTACTATTGTGTTAGGCTTTTCTTGGCTAACTGCATAATCCGGTTATTGACTGGCTGTCCAGAGAAATAGTCAAATTGAGTGATTTCTGCAAAAATTATTGCCTAGGTACCATCATTTCTACTGTTTCCACTATACCCTCTTTTCTGCGTGATTTTGTGGATGTGTTTTCACAAAAGAGGTGCCAGGAACTGCCCCCCCCCCACCGTGTGAATGATTGCCCTGAAATCTTGCTCCCTAAGGGAAAATTACCCAGAACCAGATTATACAATATGTCTGGCCCTGAAAGGTAAGCCATGAAGGATTACATCTCTTAGAGTCTTGCTAAAGGTCCCGTTACATTTAGAGATGCACCAGCGATCCCAACAACGATACGACCCGGTCAGGATCACTGGTGCATCGCTAAATGGTCGCTAGTGAGCTGCCATACAGGCAGATCTCACCAGCGACACAGCGATGCTCGGCGGTTGTTACTTACCTGTCACACGCGGAGATGATGACGACTTCCGCATGTGTCACTCGTCGGCGCCAGCAGGACGCAAGCGAGAAGAAAATGGCCCAGGGCGTTCTCACGCGATCAGCCATATACAGCGGGGGGGGGGGGGTCGGAAGTAAATGTCACTTGTAGCGAGATCGCTAGCGATATCGCTGTTGCGTCACAAAATCGGTGACTCTTTAGCGATATCGCTAACGATATCACTGTGTGTAAAAGGCCCTTAAGGGTCATATTAGACGCTCCTCTTCGCCGGTAGCTGTGGGGTGATTCTTTTTTGTTAAAAAGAAACATAAGGGCATTTGTCTCTGTTTATATTTTCGTGAGATAAATCAGATTACTATCCGGGGCCCTTATCCCCTCCCACTCATTCCCGATTTATTCAGATTGTTGGAGCAAAATGGTTCTCTAAGCTGGAACTCAGAGGAGCCTGTAGTCTGATTAGGATCAAGGAGAGGAGTGAGTGGAAGACAGCCAGAAGGGCTTTATGAAAACTTGTCATGCCCTTTGGTTTGACTAATGCCTCGCTATTTTCCAACATTTTGTTAACGACATTTTTTGTCAACTTGAGGATAGATTTCTAGTGGTGTATCTTGCCGATATTGTAATATCTTCACCTGATCTCAAGTCACATCAGGTATACGTCCAGCAGGTGTTACAGGTTTTACGAGATAATCAACTGCTGTGTCTACAGCAGGTTTCCGGATAGACCCTGATGAGGTCTGTTCAATTCTGGAATGGGATCTGCCAGAAAATCTGAAATCGTTGCAATGCTTTTTTGGAGTTTGCTAACTACTATCGTAAGTTTATAAAAAATTCTTGTCGATTGTCAAACCCCTCAATGACATGAAAGGTATGGACTTCTCAAGGTGGTCTGACTGCGCCGTCCAGGCATTTTCTTCTTTGAAGAAATGCTTTTCCACTGCTCCTGAACTCCTTCAAACCAATGTTTAATAATCATTTATTGTTGAGGTTGATGCATCTGAGGCGGGGGTCGGGGCTTTGTTGTCTCACGGGTCCATCCCCTGGTAAGTGGCACCCATGTGACTTCTTTTCTTACAAAAACAACCTTAGTTGAAAGGAACTATGATGTAGGCAATAGAGAACTTTTTGCCACGGTTGTCAGGTCCAGACCTCAGTGTGAATGATTTTGTATGGCTGTCTAGCAGAAATATTAAACTGGAAATTCCTTCCTGGAAATTAGGTCCTACATTCATTGGTCCTTACAACATGGTCACCATAATTAATGATAATAATCTTTATTTTTCTATAGCGCTAACATACTCCGCAGCGCTTTACAGTTTGCACACATTATCGGTAACCCTGTGGTCTTTCGTCTTGAGCTTCCTCTAACTCTTAAAAGCCACATTGTTTTCCACAGGTGATTGCTCAAAAAATATAAAGCGCCTGTGGAGCTGTCACTCTTTCTGCCGCCACTGATTGTAGTTGAAGGTAATTTGAACTTCCCGGTGACAAAATTGTGGATTCTCGTATGGTTGGCCGCTCTTTACAATACTTAGTCTGCTCATGAACATACCGCTTCCAGTGCACTATATGGGCACCGGCATCTGAGGTTAATTCCAGAAAAATAATTCCGTCCTTCCCTAGCTCTTTTGATAGATTGGTATATAGGCATAGGAAATATCAACATGTGTGGGGTCAGTGGTGTGGCTCCAATGTTACTATGCTATCATCTTGTGAATTAGTGGATTCCATTAGTGAATTGATAGGATGATCGCTTTCGCCAAACTAAAAATGGTGTCTTTGTTTAGCTGGAGTTGGACTGAATAAATATGTTACTGGTATTCTAAGTGATATAGATGTGGCATGTTGTTTCCATGCCTCTGTAAATGGGAATCAAATCTTTATAATCTGATTCTTGCCTTAATACATTTGTTGCTGTATATAGTATGTTACCTTTATATATTGTATTCGCTGTCTGTTACCATCCTAGATGGTTGGATTGTTCTATTCAATATTTGTTTGATATACAGTATATGGTGTGTTGTTGTTCTTTTCTCCTTGAATAAATCAAGTTTAAAAAAATATATTCATATTTATTTAAAAGGAACGAGTGATTGTGCGCCCTTAGGGCGCGCGCTGGGATTACGAACCACGCAATGGGGTGTAACCAAGCATTAGTCTGACCTCACAATGGGGTGTAACCACGCCGCAGACTGGCCTATGTGCAGTCTAACAGCAAACACAAATACCTGGTGTACCTCTCCTGCCACTCCTACCTTGTGTATGAAAAAGCTCTGTAGTAAATTTTGTTCGGGTACAGTTTTTCGATAGCGTTATCCATGAAGAAAGTGCACGGGTAGAGCTTATCCCATAGCTCTATTCCTAAAGGAAATGAACGGGTAGAACTATCTGATAGCGCTATCCCTCAATGTTCCTGAGTGTAAGCTATTTCACATGGTTGAGCGCACTTGGGATCTGCCCCCAAGGCCCTGCCCATGCCCAATGTTTGGTCCGTAGACCGCGGCTAGGAGTTAGTCCCGCTTTTGCTGCTTGTTGTCGTGCAGCATTAGATGTTCTACGTGATTCAGTCTTCATTTCCTTTTATCCGGCTTGCAGGAAGATGCAGCACAGATGGTTTTAGTTGTCTTTCTGTCACCCTAGCCATAGTTGTTACCCTCTGGATATTATACGGGCATTTTGAAGGCCTGGGTATTTTCCCTTAGACAGATGGTGACACCTTCTCGGGAGATCTTTAAAGACAAACTCTGAGGAAAAGGAGAAAACACATTTATCAGACATCATTAGCACGTTCTATCTCTGCCATCTATTTTATATAATAATTTGGATTTTTCAATGTAACATATCTATCAGAAACATTTTTTGTGCTTGTATGACCCTCACCTCAGTTACTCACCTGGAAATCAGTATAGTTAGTTATTTGGTGGATTATCAAGCCGACGAATCCCATCCACTCAGTTATCATGCCGGTCCTATCCACGATCTGCAGAAGGTAGAAGATAGAGGACGTTACTTCATGGCTGTACTCACCAGTGCATCTGCCATGGAATGAGATGGTAGGACGTCTTGTACACCAAGAGATAATGGTTTACCTTTACACTGGACACTAGTGAATTGTGCAAGATGGTGAAACGTAAACTTACCGTCATACAGTAGCCACTACACAAGTGCTTGTAGTCGATGCACATACTTGCACCCACTGGAAGGACGTGTTAAGAAAAGTACCAAAATCCTATTATTATAGTGTTTCCTATAATAATGACTGAACTATGAAATAATGGTCACAGTGGAGCCCACCTTACACACCTAAACACACTGACTTATCTAGAAAAGGATACTTATCAGCAGAAAAACTATCGTCAGCAAAGTTGCTGCCAATCTAAAGTGGCACATGCACCGACTGCTGAAGGATCTCTTGTACAGGCACACAGATTGACATAAGTTGTAAATGGCAAGAAGACAAAAAGCCATTCCTGCGCCGATCCTGTGCGCTGTAGGATTGATTGTCACCTACAAGAAGAAATATATGACTGTCATCAATACGGTCATCATGGAGATCTGAGAACTTAAGAGCAGGATCCGCCCCACTGTAATATACAGGACTCCAGGTTCTCACCACAGTATATAATCTACTGAACCTGAGATCCTGAGTATTACTGGAGACTTCATATAAAACCTAGTAACTTACCGAAAATACAGCATTAACTATGTTCGCAATGCTCACAATCCATCCATCAATGACAAGGATTTTCTGGCAGATGATATATCGCTTCTCCGATGGCTCAGACTGAATAATCATGAACCTGTACTGGATGTAAGCGATGCCAGCTCCTGAAATAGACAAAGCAAGTTATCAACCAGATATTTCCATGCCACTATGATAGAAAATCTAATCTTAAGAATGCACCAATGAGCTGAAGAGGTTTAGAGATTTAATGGGGTTCTCTGGGCCTTTGATGGCCTATCCTTATATCAAATTGATGGATTATTGAAGGAGCGCCCACATATTTTTCATTGCTTACCAGGCACAGATCCTTACTTTTGATGAGACTTGTGCCTGGTATTACAGCTGTGTCTCATTTACTTTACTAGGACTAAGATGCTGAAAGCTTTTGTACCATCAATTACCACTGGCCAACATACAAAACAGTGAAATGGCAGCATGGCCGCTTAAATCTGGTAAACAGCGGATTGTCACAGTCAGAACCCACTGATTTGATATTATGGGCTATCAATCTTTTTGTCCCAGAGAATCTTTTGAATGTCATCTCTGAGCAAAGAATTGTGATATCGTCCTATACGATGCAGCATCTACTTACCAAGAATGGAATTAACCGTGAAAATGACCGTGTAGATCACAGATTCTGGGAATGCAACTCCCGTGTGACTGTCAAAGATAAGGAAAATATTGGGAGTAATTAGGACACAAGAGGAGTAATTGTCATGTGTAATCATCCTACATTATATATTCTGACCAGACACAAATTGAAGCAAAGTACATTAGAGGAAAGTTATTAAACTAAATGCAGTGAAAACATCAGATGATTGTTCGTTCAAGTTAGTTTTAAAAAGTTCAAGTTATTTCAATTTTCCCTTATTAAATATAGATATTAGGTAAATAAACATATTTTGTATTGCGCATAACAAAGTCAAATATTTCAAAATATAAAATGAATCAAACCAATTTGTAAATACTGCAAAGAGAAAAGAATTGAAACTCCAGAAAAAGATAAAAAAAACAATAAAAGGCCTCATACGGCTAAATCAGTGAGAAATTTGTAACGTTCTGTGTCTCAACAATTAGCAACACAAATGGAGAAATTTTTGCACAACTAAACTAATAAAAAAAAAAATAGGACATGATTTTAATTACACAATGAATGGTGTAAAAACAAAACACAGAAAACTACAATAGCGCTTTTTTTCTCTCAGTATCAGTACACTTGAAAAAAAAAGTCTGTGTTCCTTTACATTTTATAGCAAAGTTAATGGTGTCCTTCAAAAATATGACAAAATCTGGCAATACACAATCGCTCAAAAGGCTGCAGCGGGAAGGGGTTAATAATGTACTAATTATAATGCATTAAGAACATTTCAGGAAATATAATATAATTAGAACATTCCATTACTGTAAGACAAAAACAATATAAAATTGTACTACAGAATCAGGAATCTGTCCCAGTATCCTCTTACCTGATGTACGGATATTTACTGTGCCCTGAGATTATAGTCAGACAGGCACAGACACAGATGCCCAATAGCGTCCACACGGTCCACAAGATTGGCAGAATTTCCAAACCTCGGATCTCCATGATGCAAAGAAAATTAAGTGGAAGCCTCTCTCTCTCCTTCTCCTCTCCTTCCTCTCGCTCTCCTTCTCTCGCTCTCTTTATTCTCTTGCTCTCCTTCTCTCGCTCTCCTTCTTCTCTCGCTCTCCTCCTTCTCTCGCTCTCACCTCTTTTTATCTCGTCGTAGATTATAAGGCCGAGTATTCTTAGAACCAGATGATGTCACAATGGTTTGTGATGTCATAGTTGATCACCTCATTGTTGCATCATCACTCAGGCAGTATGGATCTGATTGCTGCTTGGTAATGTAGAGGTTTTTCACACTTTCCATATTCTGTCACATATCCAGCACATTGTAGTGTAATAGCTCCTATTATTATATTCATGTAAAAGATTACATACTGTCACCAGATATTTTTTGAGAGGATTTTATGAGATTTGACTAATTTTAGCCGGCTTAAGCACAAAGTTTAACCCCTCCACGACCCAGCCTATTTTCACCTTCCTGACCCGGACAATTCTTACAATTCTGACCACTGTCACTTTATGAGGTCATAACTCTGGAACGCTTCAATGGATCCAACTGATTCTAAGTATGTTTTCTTGTGACATATTGTACTTTATAATAGCAGTTAAATTTCTTCGATATGACTTGCATTTATTTGTGAAAAAAATGGAAATTTGGCGAAAATTTTGAAAATGTTGCAATTTTCCAACTTTTAATTTTTATGCCCTTAAATCAGAGAGTCAAATTGCACAAGACAGTTAATAAATAACATTTCCCACATGTCTACTTTACATCAGCACAATTTTGGAACCAAAGTTTTTTTTGCAGGGAAGTTATAAGGGTTAAAATTTGACCAGCAATTTATCATTTTTTCAACAAATTTTACACCACCATTTTTTTAGAGACCACATAACATTTCAAGTGACTTTGTGGGGTGTACATGACAGAAAATACCCAAAAGTGACACCATTCTAAAAACTGCACCCCTCATAGTGCTCAAAACCACATTCAAGAAGTTTATTAATCCTTTAGATGCTTCACATGAATTTTTGGAAAGTGTAAGGAAAAAAATGTTCATTTAGACCTAATTTTTTTTACTTTTGCAAGGGTAACAGGAGAAAATGGACCATATATTTTGTTGTGCAATTTCTCCTAAGCATGCCGATACCCCATATGTGGGGGAAATCTACTGTTTGGGCGCACGGCAGGGCTCAGAAGGGAAGGAGCGCCATTTGACTTTTTGAATGTAAAGTTTGATGGAATAATTAGCAGACGCCATGCCGTGTTTGAAGAGCCCCTGATGCGCCTAAACAGGGGAAACCCTCCACAAGTGACACCATTTTGGAATCTAGACCCTTTATGAAACTTATCTAGATGTGTATTGAGCACCTTAAACCGATAGGTGCTTCACAGAAGTTTATAGCGTAGAGCTGTGGAAATAAAAAAATCACATTTTTCCCAAATAAATCTTTTTAGCTCCATATTTTGCATTTTCATAAGGGTAACAGGAGAAATTACTTCATGCAATTTGTTCTGCAAATTCTCCTGAGTACACCGATACCCCATATGTGAGGGATAACCACTGTTTCGGCGCACGGCAGCGATTTTTATTGCAAAAACTAGTTTTTGCATCACCATATTTTGAGAGCTACAATTTTTCCATATTTCGTCCGACAGAGTCATGTGAGGTCTTGTTTTTTGTGGTATGAGCTGACGTTTTTATTGGTACCTTTTTCGGGCACATGACGATTTTTGGAATTTTTTTTTTATACTGTTCCGCATGTGGTAAAATTGGTAAGGCAGCTTTATTCTTCGGGTCAGTACGATTACAGCAATACCTCATTTATATAATTTTTTTATGTTTTGACGCTTTTACATAATAAAAACAATTTTATAGAAAAAATTATTCTTTTTGCATCGTTTTTTGCTGAGAGCTATAACTTTTTTATTTTTCTGCTGATGGAGCTGTATGGCAGCTTATTTTTTTCATGATAAGATGATGTTTTCAGCAGTGCAATTTTTATTTACATCCGTCTTTTTGATCGCATGTTATTACACTTTTTTTCAACGGCAGGATGATAAAGCATTGCTTTCTGCCTTGTTTTTTATTTATTTTTTTACGGTGTTCACTGAAGGGGTTAACTAGTTGGACAGTTTTATAGAGCAGGTCATTTCGGATGCGGCAATTCCAAATATGTTACTTTTATTGTTTTTTTATTTGCATAAATAAATGTATTTATTGGTAAAGTTTGGTAATTGGTAATTTATTTTCTTTGTTTGGGGATTTTTTTTAAGTATTTTTACACATTATAATTTTTTTTTTTACTTTATTACATTGTCCCAATATGAAATATAGGAAAAGGATAAGGGGAAGGTCAGCTCACCTAGTCTCAGTTACTGTCCATAGTTCCCATGTGCATGGAGCCGCTTGCATCACAGCGTTGTCAGAAACAAAGGCATGAGGAAAGGATCTCCAGCGTTGGATCAATAGTTAAAATGTAAACATTTATTTGAAAAATTAAAACAAAATAAAGGAAATGTACACAAAATTAATGGATATAGGAGCAGATGGGGTCTCAGGTGGATTAAACCAACGCGTTTCGACCTAGCCGGTCTTATTCATGGTCATTTATATTTTTATTATTTTGTTAGTATTTTTTTAAATCTACCTTTGGCTTCCAACACTGCGTTAATCATTCTGGGCATGTTATTGATCAGATTCAAACATGTCTTGATCATAATCAGATCCCAGGTCTCTTCTACACAACTTCTTCTTTCCAAAGTTGGTGCATACTGGTTGACTCACTTGGGTATGTTTGCAGTTTGTTCTTCAACTCTACCCATAAGTGTTCGATTGGGGTGAGGTCCGGGGACTGTGGGGAACAACCCAGCACCTCTACTTCATTGTCATTGTACCATTTCTTCGACAATCTCGACGTATGCTTTGTGTCATTGTCCTACTGGGATACTATGGCTTCATATTCAAAAACAAAGTACTGGAGTGTACAAAGTAGCTTTTCTTGTAGTATACTCACATGTAGCTCAGCATTGAGACCACCATTGATCCTGGTCAAGTATCCAATGCCTTTGACTATTGAACAACCCTATTGTCATGGTTAGGACATGGTTACTGTCCTGTTCTCACAGGGTTAACTTTTGCCGGCCTCTCTTTGGATCTGGGAGGGGTGTTTATACTCACTCCAAACTAGCATTCTCTGTCAGTTATACTGCTTTTCTGGTGTGCCTGACCCCTGGTGTGCGTGTACTCTGCGCTGTTTGTTTGCTTCCCGTGTATGACCCGGCTTGTTCATTCACTCTGTACTCTGTCTCTCGTTTTGGTACCATTGTCTTTTCTGGTTCGGACCTCCTGGCTTGGCTATCATTACTCCGTTAGTTTACCCCTATTGTACCGCCTAATGCCCGTTCTGGTTTCTATTGCTACATCCTGACTATCCATTCTGTCTAATCCTTTGGTACTGTATTGCTATCTCGTGCTTTGACCTCGGCTTGATCTGGCTTCTGTCTCTGTCTATGCACCTTGGTAACATTGTCCTGTAGTTACCTTTCTAGGAGTTTCCCTGCAGCTCCTATGTTAGGATGAGTCACCGAAGGAGGAAAAAACAAAATACTAGCTAAGTCCAGAAAAACCAGAGAGGTTGGCAGCTATCAGATTGCAGACCCCTGAACCTATCCACAACAACTAGCAGTAGCCGTGGGGGGTTCCTACGGTGCCCTAGACCCCTCGATCACAGCTGGAGAACTAAATAGCTTAAAGACAGAAAGGGGAAAAACTAAACTGCCCCAGAGCAGACCCCAAAGCAATAGGCAGCTCCCAACATATAATGACGGTGAAGCAAGATGAAAACACTAACACAGATAGAAAGATAGGTTGAGCAAATGATGGGGCCCAAGCTAACTAAATAGGACAGGATAGGAAAGCTGCTGTCTGCCATCCACAAAAACCCTATCCAAAATGAGCCAACCGACTGATAGGAAAAACAGGCCCTGAAGTCGCTAGGCTTCAAAAGACTATATCAGCACTCAGGTATATTCTGAAGACAGAGCAAAAGATCAACAGATCAGAGACAAAAATGGAATTCAGCTCACCCCCGGTCGGGGATGGCAGAACTCCCAAAAAACAAGGCAAAACAAAAACAAAACTGAAGAGTACAAAGCAGAGCAGAAAAACTTAGCTTTGAGATGCAGGAATCAGACTGGTCTCCAAGAATCCAGAAGGATCACCAGCAAGGCAGAAGGGCGTCGGCTGCCTTATATCCAGTCATCAATTCCAGCCACCCAGTCATCATCTAGCTGCCCAGGTGTTTGGTAATCAGCCTCACTACCTTCCTTCACCAGTGGAGGGAGTTCATCAGACCTCAATGGTGAAGGGAAAAATGAACTCACAACATCCTAGCTCCGTGGAGCTTAGGCCACGCCCCCAGCAGTCACGTGATTCAGGTCCTGGAGCATGCATTGTCACCACTGCTGTCCGCTCCGCAGGTATCTTTGTGCACAGTCTTTGCACTCAGGACATGCGCTCTGGCTCAGTGAGCAAGTGCAGTGCGGTGTTCCTGACATTATAACTGACCATTTCAGTTTTTTTCCCTCTGAAGAGAAAGAAAAATAAAGTGTGTGTTATCCTCATGGATCCCATACAAGTCTTGGCTGATCAGGTCAAGCACCTGACCCAAATGTTCCATAAACTCAATGTGGAACAGCGCACGATGGCCCATACCCAGCAACAGTTGGTGGTTACTGTGCAGGGGGCTGTCGATGCAGGGGCTTCTAGTTCTGGAGGTAGGGATGTGTCATTAGCATCCTCCGAATCTCCAGTCAAATTGCCCGACCCTTTCTCAGGGTATAAAAAGGAGTTCAGGTCTTTCAGAGAAGGATGCAAGATTTTTTTTTTCTCTAAGGCCCCGCTCCTCCGGGGATGTGTTCCAGAGGGTGGGGGTCATTATTTCCCTACTTCTGGGGGCTCCGCAAGCATGGGCTTCCTCTCTGTCTTCCTCTGCTCCTGAACGTATGTCAGTGAATTTGTTCTTTGAGGCTCTGGGGCACATCTATGACGAGCCTGATAGAGTGCGTCTGGCTGAGGATATGGTGATGAGTGTGACACAGGGGAGGCACTCTGCTGAATGGTTTTACTCAGAGTTTAGACGTTGGATGTCCGAAGTATCCTGGAACGCCGCCGCCCTGAGAGGGTTGTTCCGCAGGGGCCTGTCTGACCGTCTGCAGGACGCTCTGGCATTACATCCACCTCCTGATACCCTGGAGGACTCCATGATGCAGGCGGTCTGTATGGACCGGAGACTCCGTGCTAGAGGAATGATGCAACAAGAGTCACCCTTGTACCCCAAATTGTGTGACACAGCACCTGTATCTGAACCCATGAAGGTTGGGTCAGTCTCGGTTAAGGAGAAAGAGAGAAGGCACCGTAGAGACAACCTATTATGCTTTTACTGTGGAGCCTCTGGACATTGGAAAAGGAATTGCCCCTCCTGCTCTTCTTCAGAGAAACCATCAGAGAAACGACTGAGTCTGGACAACAATCGAGGAGGTTGCCCAGATTCCCAGGTCAATTTTTTCTCACGTACAAAAATGGTGCTCCAGGTTGAATTGGAAATTGCTGGCGATCCTGTTATGACCACCGCCTTTGTTGACTGTGGTTCCTCCATTAATCTGATTGATGCCCAAATTGTGACTCTTAATAAGATAGGGACAGTGAGGTTAAAAGACCCTGTTAAAATTGAGGCTGTGGATTTATCCCCTCTTACCCGGGATGGAATTTGTTTTATGTCTGAAGTTTTTTCTATGAAAGTGGGTTCCACTCATGTGGAAAATTTAAGTTGTTTCATTATGAATAATCTGCCTGCAGGACTGGTAATGGGAATGCCCCGGTTGCAACGCCACCATCCTCTTATTGATTGGGTGAAGGGGGAGATGACCCGATGAGGATGTAATGATAATGGTCTGTGTTGTAACCCGGTTCCTTTTGTCAATCCGATAAAATCCGTATCTGTGTCATCTGTCGGTCTGGAGGGTATTCTGGAGTACCTGAGAGACTTTAAAGATGTGTTTTCCGAAAGCGAGGCTGAGGCGCTCCCACCACATAGACCATATAATTGTGCTATCGATTTAGTACCTGGAGCCAAATTACCCAAGGCTCGTTTGTTTAATTTGTCCCGTCCTGAGCGCCAAGCTATGAAAGAGTATATTAAAGAAAGCCTTCGCAAGGGTCATATTCGGCCCTTGGTCTCACCCGTGACAGCGGGGTTTTTCTTTCTAAAGAAAAAAGATGGTGGGTTGTGACCGTGCCTCGACTTTTGAGAAATGAACAAAATTACTGTTAAGAACACGTACCCTCTCCCATTGATTCCTAATCTATGCAGTCAACTCACGGGGGCTAAATGGTTTTCTAAGCTCGATCTACAAGGGGCTTATAACCTTATAAGGATCCGGGAGGGGGACGAATGGAAAACAGCGTTCCTGACAACTGAGGGGCTATTTGAAAACCTGGTTATGCCCTTTGGCCTCACTAACGCTCCTGCGGTTTTTCAGAACTTTATTAATGTTGTTTTTTCTGACTTGATTGGATGTTGCGTAGTCATTTACCTGGATGACATCTTGATTTACTCTGAGGACAGTCAGTCACACTTGCATCGACTGCGTACGGTGCTTAGGAGACTCTGGGAGAACCATTTGTATGCTAAGCTGGAGAAGTGCTCATTTTTTATGCAAGAACTGTCTTTTCTGGGTGTAATTGTATCCGAGGTGGGATTCCGCATGGATGCAGGGAAGGTTCAGGCCATTACAGATTGGGTGCAGCCTCATGACCTGAAGGGGTTGCAGCGATTTCTGGGCTTTGCTAATTATTATAGGAAGTTCATTAAAGGGTTCTCGCAGGTGGTTAAACCCTTGACGGACCTCACTCTTAAAGGAGCAGATATAAAAAATTGGTCTGTGGCCGCAAATAATTTCTTCCTGGCATTAAAGAAGTGTTTTACTACAGTCCCTGTGTTGGAGCAACCCGATTCGTCAAGACATTTTATCGTCGAGGTCGACGCTTCGGAGGTGGGGGGGGCAGTATTGTCACAGGGCCCCTCTACCCTGACTAACCTCAAGCCCTGTGCCTTTTTCTCTAAGAAGTTCTTGTTGGCCGAGAGAAACTATGATGTCGGTAACAGGGAACTGTTAGCAGTTAAATTGGCCTTTGAAGAATGGAGACATTTTTTGGAGGGGGCCGCTCATCCCATTACGGTCATCACTGATCATAAAAACCTGGCCAATATCGAGTCTGCTAAGAGATTGACCCCCAGACAGGCTCGGTGGGCACTTTTTTTTCTCGATTTCATTTTACCATCACGTTCCGACCAGGCTCTAAAAATGTAAAGGCGGATGCCTTACCCCTAAGTTTTGATTCTGTGTCCCCTCCAGAACCTCCTTCCTCCATTCTTCAACCGGGAGTGGTTGTAGCCGAAATCTCCTCTGAGTTACAGAGAGAGATTCTGGAAGCACAAGCTCCCAGGAATAAACCCCCAGGTAAATTGTTTGCACCCGAACAATTCCGTCCCACACTCCCTCAAGAATTTCATGACTCTGTATTAAGTGCACACCCTGGTATTGCAGCTACCCGGGGGGCAGTAGCTAGGGGTTTTTGGTGGCCCTCTATGGGTACTGATATAAAAAGGTTTGTGAATACTTGTGGGGTGTGCGCGCGCTCTAAAAGCTCTCAGGTCCGGCCGGCCGGGGAATTGGTGCCTTTGCCAAATTCCAGATAAACCATGGACACACCTGTCCATGGACTTTATCACTAACCTTCCAAGGGCAACTCAGTGGTATGGGTAGTGGTTGATAAATTTTCTAAGCAAGCCCACTTTGTGCCATTACCTGCATTACCATTCACTGAAACCTTGGCCCGCTTGTTTATACAGCACATTGTTCGACTGCATGGAGTGCCTGTGAACGTGGTGTTGGACAGGGGTGTGCAATTTGTGGGCAGTAGAGTTGAGCGACTTAAGGTTTTTTAGGGTCGAGTTTCGTTTCGTGAAACCCGACTTTTCCAAAAGTCGGGTCGAGCAAGATCGGCCGATTATAGGGAAAAGTCGGGGTCATCCCGAAACACGAAACCCAATGTAAGTCAATGGGGAATAAAAGTCGGCAGTGAGAGGAGGACAGGAAACACACCTACAGTGCTCATTTGAATGCCAAAAGCATCAATTCTTCTTACTTAAGCTTGTCAACCTTAATTAACTTCATAATACAAGTTACGCACTGAAAAATGGGGGTTATTTGGCTAAAGTTGTGGGGGGGTAGGGCTGGCTCCAGGTTTTCATGTGCCCTGGGCGAAAGAGCACCCCTTTAACACATACCACAACTCATCATGCTCCGATACGGCAGAGAAATAGCGGTATAGTACAATGAAAAATACTTCACTTTTTACATCTCATGACGAGGCCCATCTATTTCTCCATACAGAATCATTGGTCCCATATAATGTTTGAAACAGTATATGATGAGCTCCACATAATGCTACAGTATATGTTGGTCCCCATGGATGAAGCTCCACTGTCTTATGGGCCCAAATAATGCTCCAAACATAATGGGCCCCATTTCTAATGCTCTAGTGTATAATGGGCCCTGTAAATGCTGCTCCAGTGTCTGATGTCCACCTTTGGAATGTTCCAGTGTATGGTGGGCCCCATCTATCATTCTCCAGAGTATAGTGCTCCCCAAAAATTGCTGTCCCAACATTGAAAACAATGAAATAAGTCTCCTCGCTAGGGAATCCCTGTACTAGTCTGGACTCCTCGTCGTCCCCATCTTCCATCTCACTGCACAGTATTTCAACCTTGCAAGTGCTGTGATCCTGAGCAAGCAGGGGGGGCCCACTCGTTGGCGACGGCACTGGCACAGGGCCCCTGATAGTATGGTGGTGTGTCTGATGGCGGGTGGGCCGAACCTGCACTTTCATCTGCAGCTTCTTCTTTGTCACCGTGTAAGATGGAACTGTATATGGGAAGGGTAACCTGAGTTTCATCAGGGTCAGATTCAGGCCGTGTAGCATGCGAGGGGAATGTAGTGGTCTGGGTCAATGTACCAGCAGATTCATCGAGCAGTGGCTGGGCATCAGTGCACTTGTGTCGCCCCCAGGAGTACGGTCGCCACAGTGGCATTACCTTCCTCCTAGGGAGTGTGATGTCATGCTTGGGAGCAACAAAGGATCTCTCTAGCAGGTTAACTGATTGGGTGGCGTTATTCCCACGAGTCATGACCCTCCAAACAGCGTTCATGAAGGCAAAGTGTTTGTTTTATGTGGGCAGTATGGTTGCAAAGCTGAACCTTAAAGGAATGTCCAGAAGGGCACCACCAGGAGTGGAGCCTACGGTTAAATTCGACTCCACCTGGGAAACCTCAACCATGCCAGCTACAGAACAGATGCACACATTGCAAGCTTAATTCCGTTAACGAACGAGACTCCGTCATGCCCCGCGGTCCGAGTCTGGCTTACTAGAGGGACACGTGAGGCTCTGGCACATGAGATTGGCCAATAACTGGTGTGTCATGCCCTTACATGTCCGTGGCTGCATGTGCGCTACACTGAAAAGGCCAGCGTTTGTCGCTTACAGGTGCAGATAACCCGCTGAACAACGTTAGTGATGGGGATCACTGATTACAATTATTACCCGCGAACAATGATTTCCCAGTAAGTGCAGGTCAACCGCAGTTCCGGAATTAGGCCTAACCGTCATTCCTGAAAAAATGAAAAACTTACGTGTGCAAACCACAGGTGCTGTAGCTTGCTTAACAGCTCGCCAGCCGTTCTCACGCCCAGTATGAATTACACGTGATTGCACAAAGGTGAGAAAGGGTACCGTATCCCCGGATAACATGTATGGATAGCGTACACATTCAAAAGATATGTCTATACATCAGGAGGCAGGCTCAGACGGTGTCAGGCCCAGTATGGATTGCACGTGATTGCACAAAGGTGAGAAAGGGTACCGTATCCCCGGATAACATGTATGGATAGCGTACACATTCAAAAGATATGTCTATACATCAGGAGGCAGGCTCAGACTGTGTCAGGCACAGTATGGATTTGACGGCCCAGACTACACAGCTTAGGAGCAGGGAGAGGTAAAGATTGCAAATACTGGGGCCCTGCCCAAGCAAGGGGGGCCCACTCGTGGGCGTCGGTACTGGCACTGGGCCCCTCATAGTACGGCGGTGTGTCTGACGGCGGGTGTGCACCACCACCGTCAGAGACACTTGATTGCACTATGAGGGACCCTGTGCCAGTGCCCGCTCCCAAGAGTCGGCCTACCCACCTGTCCAGGGCAACGGAACTAGCACGGTGTCGTGCGCTAGGTGGTGACCCCGGCCATGGGGGGGGAGGCAGCACAGTTAGGGAGTTTTAGAAAGTGGCATATGTTGATGTTAGACATTCAGCTGATGCAAAAGGCGAAATAAGTCAAGTCCCAGGAAGAGGTGGACCATAGCAAGCCATTTTTCTGTCACCTTATGTGTCATCAGGGGAAGGTGGGACAAAATCCTTGGAAACCCATGCATGGTTCATTTTAATGAAGGTTAGATCATCCACATTTTGGGTTGACAGATGGGTCCTTTTTTCTGTCAGGATTGATCCAGCTGCACTGAAGACTCTTTCCGATAGCAAACTTGCAGCTGGGCAAGCGAGCTCCTGTAAGGCATATTGTGCCAATTCAGGCCAGGTGTCCAGTTTAGCGGCCCATTAGTCAAAAGGGAATGACCTGTGTGGGAGAACATCGATATGGGAGGAAAAGTAGTTTGTAACCATAGTTGACAACTGCTGTCTCCTTTCACTTTCCATCGATGCTGTATTACCAGTTGTGTGAGCGGTACTTGAAAAATCAGTCCACAACATTGTCATGAAACCCCTGTCTCCAATGCCACTTCTGCTGTGTGCACCATGAACACCTCTGCCAAGCTGCCCCCGGCCCGTACGGCTCGTGTGAGAACCATCACCGCTGCTGTGTGCTGGGAATGCCTCAAGCAACCGATTTACCAGAGTAGCTTGTTTATTAGCCAATATTAGGTCAAGGTTCTCCTGTGGCATGATGTTTTGTAATTTGCCTTTATAGCGTGGATCCAGGATGCTGGCCAACCAGTAGTCGTCATCGTTCATCATTTTGGCAATGCGGGGGTCCCTTTTTAGGATCCACAAGGCATAATCTGACATGTGGGCCAATGTTCCCGGTGTCAATGATGCACTGCGAGTGCTGGTTGGAGGAGCACTTTCTGGCAAATCCACATCCCTCCAGTCATGCACAAACCCTGTACCAGACCTTGCCACGCCAACATTTTCACTTGCCCCACGAGATGCATCCTCCTCCCCTAAGTAATCATCCCCATCATCATCCTCCTCCTCCTCTTCTTCCTCCAACTCGTCCAGGAGAGGTCCCTGAGCAGACAATGGCTGAATGTCATCAAGGATTCCCTGCACCTCTTCCTCCTCGTCAACATTGGCTGCAGACGCCTGCTCCTTAAGGTGCGTCAAAGTTTGCATGAGCAGACTCTTAAGTGGGATGCTCATGCTTAGGATGGCGTCATCTGAGCTTACCAGCCGTGTGCATTCCTCAAAACACTGAAGGACTTTACAGAGGTCTTTCAGCTTCGACCACTGCACACCTGTCAAATCCATGTCTGCTCTCAAAGTGCCTGGCCGTGTATCCTCCCACAAATGCATTATGGCCTGCCTCTGCTCGCACAGCCGCTCCACCATGTGCAGGGTGGAGTTCCACCTTGTTGCAATGTCGATAATGAGGCGGTGGTTGGGAAGGTGGAGCAATCGCTGCAGCTTCTGCATACGAACGGAGTGTACAGGCGACCGGCTGATGTGCGCGCACAGTCTTCGCACCTTATGGAGCAGGGCTGTTAACTCCGGATAATTTTTGAGGAAGCACTGCACCACCAGGTTCAAGGTGTGAGCCAAGCAAGGTATGTGGCTGAGTTTTGAAAGGGCTATGGCTGTCACAAAATTACGGCCGTTATCACTAACTACCTTGCCTGCCTCAAGATGTACACTGCCCAGCCATGACTCAGTTTGTCGCTTCAAGAACTCGGCCAGCACCTCGGCGGTGTGTCTGTCGCCCAAACACATCATCTGCAACACAGCCTGCTGACGCTTTCCACTAGCTGCTCGATAGGGGGAAACCTCGTGTGCAACAGTGGCAGCTGCAGATGGAGTGCTCGTACGACTACGCTCTGTGGATGAGCTTTCGCTTCTGGAGGAGGAAGAGGAGGAGGGTCGAACACCTACAGCCAACTGTTTCCTATACCGTGGGCTAGGCAGCACTGTCCCACCACCGCTGTCCCCTGTGGACCCTGCATCCACCACATTAACCCAGTGCGCAGTGATGGACACGTAACGGCCCTGGCCATGCCGACTGGACCATGCATCAGTTGAGAGGTGCACCTTTCCACTCACTG
Organism: Dendrobates tinctorius; assembly: GCF_039654945.1. Classification (NCBI taxonomy): domain Eukaryota; kingdom Metazoa; phylum Chordata; class Amphibia; order Anura; family Dendrobatidae; genus Dendrobates; species Dendrobates tinctorius. The sequence continues at coordinate 1,010,964 of NW_027361917.1, read as the reverse complement.
ACTGCTTGAGTGCATGGACAATGCGGTCTTTTACATGATGGTGGAGGACTGGGATGGCTTTGCGAGAGAAGAAGTGGCGACTGGGTAGGTCATAGCGTGGTACTGCATAGGCCATGAGTTCGCGGAAAGCTGCGCTTTCCACCAACCGATAGGGCATCATCTCAAACGAGATTAGTTTGGCAATGTGGGCGTTCAAACCCAGTGTACGCGGATGAGAGACTGAGTACTTTCTTGACCTACTCATAGTGTCTGGGAGGGTGAGCTGGACTTGAGAGCTGCATATGGTGGAAGTAGCCGTGGACAGGGCGGACTGAGAGAGGGTTGATGATGGTGATGGAGTTGGTGTTCTTTCTGATGGCCTAGATTCAGTATTTCGTTGATATAACAGTGGGATTCCCTGACTGCTGTTGCCTTGCAACGACACATCAACATTTGCTGCTGTGCTAACCGGTGGGCTTACAGTGAGGGAAACAATGTAGCGTTGCTGACTACCTTCTTTGTGATCAGTTGCACATGTGGCACTTGAGGTTTGGTGTTGTGTCCACGCTTGCAAGTGCATGCTGGTTAAATGTCTTAGCATGCAACTGGTATTCAAATTTTTCAGATTTTTCCCTCGGCTAAAGGTCTTTGCGCACTTCTTACAGATAACCTTGGCCTGATCATGAGGATTTTGTTCAAAAAAGTGCCACACTGCACTCTTCCTACTTTGGCAGACATTTTGCGGCCTAGCACGCTGTGATGTTTTGACCCTCTGGACAAGCTGTCCAGCAACTCTTTTGAGTTTTGGAACCTGTCTTTGGAGTGCTCCGGGCCTGCCAGATAACAGCTGTTGCGATGTCGATGTCTGCTGTGGATGCTCCTCATCTGAGCTATTGGAAGCAGCACCCTCTTCCCCCAATGGATGCCAATCTGGGTCAACAACTGGGTCATCCATCACCTCCTCTTCAATGTCATGTGCACCTTCCTCTGTTTCACCGTGTATGGTGGTATAGTGTGCGGGAAGGGGCACCTGAGTCTCATCAGGGTCAGAATCTGGCTCTGTACACTGCGAGGACAATGTAGTGCTCTGAGTGAATGTACCAGCAGAATCATCTATCAGCGGCTGTGCATCAGTGCACTCCATGTCAGATTCATCTTGGCCTGGGTAATTCACCATTTCACTTGATAATCCAGGCATGGTATGTGAAAACAGCTCCATGGAGTAATCAGTAGTATGGCCTGCGTCATCCTTCAATCTTGGTTGGGGTGAAGGACACAAGGAAAGGTGTGGTTCATGAACATGAGCCTCCAATGATGACTCAGTGCTTTTACTTTTTACAACTGAAGAAGAGGAGGCGATAGAGCTGGAGGCTGAGTCAGCAATGTAAGACAAAACTTTTTCCTGATGCTCTGGCTTTAAAAGCGGTTTGCCAACTCCTAGAAAACTAAGCCTTCGAAGCCTTATGGAGCCAGACGATGACACAGGCTCAACACCTCCTGCATTCGGTCCTATTTTGCTTTTGCCACTACCATCAGATCCACCACCAACACCATCATTACCAGCTGCCAACCCTCGCCCAATTCCACGGCCTCTTCCACCAGCCTTCCTCATTTTTGTTAGAAATGTAGACAAAATCAAACAAACTATATAGTAATGTAAAACAAGGTACAAGGTGTCTATAGGACAGGGGAGATTTAGATTTTCTGCACACACTAGTGGACACTGGACACTTTTGGATTGTGTGAGGCCCACTGAATATCAGAGCGCTATGTCACAGGCTCGATGGCACAGGTGTGAAAAAAGTGACTACAGGATAAGGGAGATTTTGAATTTCTGCAGACACTTGTGGACACTGGACACTTTTGGATTGTGTGAGGCCCACTGAATATCAGAGTGCTATGTCAAAGGCTCGATGCAACAGGTGTGAAAAAAGTGACTACAGGATAAGGGAGATTTTGAATTTCTGCAGACACTTGTAGACACTGGAAACTTGGATTGTGTGAGGCCCACTGAATATCAGAGCGCTATGTCACATGCTCGATGGCACAGGTGTGAAAAAAGTGACTACAGGATAAGGGAGATTTTGAATTTCTGCAGACACTTGTGGACTCTGGACACTTGGATTGTGTGAGGCCCACTGAATATCAAAGTGCTATGTCATAGGCTTGATGGCACAGGTGTGAAAAAAGTGACTACAGGATAAGGGAGATTTTGAATTTCTGCAGACACTTGTGGACACTGGACACTTGGATTATGTGAGGCCCACTGAATATCAGAGCGCTATGTCACAGGCTCGATGGCACAGGTGTGAAAAAAGTGACTACAGGATAAGGGAGATTTTGAATTTCTGCAGACACTTGTGAACACTGGACACTTGGATTGTGTGAGGCCCACTGAATATCAGAGTGCTATGTCACAGGCTCGATGCAACAGGTGTGAAAAAAGTGACTACAGGATAAGGGAGATTTTGAATTTCTGCAGACACTTGTGGACACTGGACACTTTTGGATTGTGTGAGGCCCACTGAATATCAGAGCGCTATGTCACAGGCAGAAATTGGCTAGTGTATCACAAACTACAAGATATATGTAGAATTGGGCAGAATAGGAATCTCCCTAGAGTGTAGGTCTGTAAGAACGGAACAAGTCCTCCACTTATCCTTTCACAGTGACACACAGATAGCTTCACTGTGGCTGTGATAACAGCCGTTACACGGTACTGTGTGAGGAGCGTACACCGCTGTATGGTGTGAAAAAATGCACGCTCAGTACCTCAGCAGGACAAAAAAAAAAATTGGGATTGCTTTTAAAAAAGCAGTTTGCAGAGCAGTGGGGAAACAGCAATGCAGCTGTCAGGAAGCCTTAGAAGGCAGCCTAACAACCAACACCGCTGATCCACCACAATATAGCCTCCCCTTGCACTGCACACACAGTGACTGGTGTGTTGCACAGGCAAAATCGCTAGCGGCAGAAGCAGTTTTTTTTTCTTCTTCCCTGCCTAATGCTCTCCCTACAGAATCAGCAACCTCTCCCTATGCTAAGATCGGCAGAAGTAAGATGGCGGGCGGCATGCACGCCCTTTTATAACCCCTGTGACGCCCACCAAAGCAAGCCAATCACTTGCATGCCCTTCTGAAAGATGGTGGTGACCCCTGCCTATGTCATCACGTTGCCCACAGTGTCCGTGGATCCTGATTGGCTGAAAAAGAGCGCAAAACAAACTTTTGAAACGCGACTTTGGCGCGTAAGTCGCCGACCTCGTGGCCGACCTCATCCTAGGGTCGGGTTTCGTTTCATGAAACCCGACTTTGCCAAAAGTCGGCGACTTTTGAAATTTTTCAACCCGTTTCGCTCAACTCTAGTGGCCAGGTTTTGGAGAGCGTTTTGTATGAAGTTGGGGGTCACTGTTGTGAACTCATTTTCTGGTCTACCAGTTGTGAGTTCTCCTTCCGGGCTCCCTCTGGTGGTAACAAGAGGTAGTGAGGTTGATTTAGTTAGTAGAGATCTGCCACCTGATGATGAGGATAACGATTGGATCTCTGGAATCTCAGACTGGATTTAAGACAGCCGACGCCCTATTCTGGTGCTGGTGATTTCTTCTGGCTTTTCAGGTCTTGGTTTTCAGCTCTGTTCCAGTCATCTCAAGCTAAGATTTTCTGCTAATGTTCACACTTGATTTTGTTTGTCTATTCATTTTTTTTGTGTGGTCAGCCAGCCCCGGTTGGGGCTGTGCTGAATTTCCACTCTTATTTATCTGTATTTGCCAATTTGCTTTTTGTCCCTTATTAGATTGGTCTCTTTTTGCTCTTTCTCAGAATATTTCAGAGTGCTGATATAGTGGGAGAAATCTAGTGACTTCAGGGTTAATTTTGCTATCAGAAGTGTTGGACATTATTTTTGTAGAGTTTTTGGCAGATTGCAGACAGTGTCTTTCCTTTCCTATCCTTTATAGTTAGTTTGGGCCCCATCGTTTGCTCAGCCTATTTTCCTGCCTGTGTTTGTGCTTTCATCTTGTTTCACCGTCAATACATGTGTGGGGGCTGTCTTTCCTTTGTGGTCTGCTCTGGGGCAGTTAGTTTTCCCCTTTCCTTGCTTTAGGCTTATTTAGTCCTCCGGCTGGGATGAAGCGTCTAGGATCATCGTAGGTACGCTCCACGGCTGCTGCTAGTTGTGTGGGTAGGATCAGGGATCTGCAATCTGCATAGTTACCAACCTCTCTGGTTTTCTGTGACTTAGCTTGTTTAGTTTTTTTCTCCTAGGTGACCCATTCATAACAGAATCACCAGACATACCGCAGATTCTAGGGTACTCAAAAGCAGGAAAAAGTTGTTAAAAAAAAGTGTCAGAATTTTTTATTTTATTTATTTTTTCCTCTTTTCTCAGGGGCCGTAGGAGGATTTTTTTTCCTAATGGACATTAAGCAATTGTCTGATCGTGTGGAGCAACTTGCTGCTGAAATACAGGGAATTTCCACCTACCTCATTCAGTCACATGCTGATGAACCTAAGATCCCTACTCCTGATGTGTTTTCTGGGGATCAGTCTAAATTTCTGAATTTTAAGAATAATTGTAAATTATTTCTTGCCTTGAAGCCTAACTCATCGGGGAGCATCTGGTATCTGATATGAAAAAAGTATCGGAAGTCAGTATCGGAATTCCGATACAGCTAATATCGGCCGATACCCGATACTTGCGGTATCGGAATGCTCAACACTAGTAATAGCTCCTATTATTATATTCATGTAAAAGATTACATACTGTCACCAGATATTTTTTGAGAGGATTTTACGAGATTTGACTAATTTTAGCCGGCTTAAGCACAAAGTTTAACCCCTTCACGACCCAGCCTATTTTCACCTTCCTGACCAGGACAATTCTTACAATTCTGACCACTGTCACTTTATGAGGTCATAACTCTGGAACGCTTCAATGGATCCCACTGATTCTGAGTATGTTTTCTTGTGACATATTGTACTTTATAATAGCAGTTAAATTTCTTCGATATGACTTGCATTTATTTGTGAAAAAAATGGAAATTTGGCGAAAATTTTGAAAATGTTGCAATTTTCCAACTTTTAATTTTTATGCCCTTAAATCAGAGAGTCAAATTGCACAAGACAGTTAATAAATAACATTTCCCACATGTCTACTTTACATCAGCACAATTTTGGAACCAAAGTTTTTTTTGCAGGGAAGTTATAAGGGTTAAAATTTAACCAGCAATTTATCATTTTTTCAACAAATTTTACAAAACCATTTTTTTAGAGACCACATAACATTTGAAGTGACTTTGTGGGGTGTACATGACAGAAAATACCCAAAAGTGACACCATTCTAAAAACTGCACCCCTCGCAGTGCTCAAAACCACATTCATGAAGTTTATTAACCCTTCAGGTGCTTCACATGAATTTTTGGAATGTGTAAGGAAAAAAATGTTCATTTAGACCTAATTTTTTTTACTTTTGCAAGGGTAACAGGAGAAAATGGACCATATATTTTGTTGTGCAATTTCTCCTAAGCATGCCAATACCCCATATGTGGGGGAAATCTACTGTTTGGGCGCACGGCAGGGCTCAGAAGGGAAGGAGTGCCATTTGACTTTTTGAATGTAAAATTTGATGGAATAATTAGCAGACGCCATGTCGTGTTTGAAGAGCCCCTGATGCGCCTAAACAGGGGAAACCCTCCACAAGTGACACCATTTTGGAATCTAGACCCTTTATGAAGCTTATCTAGATGTGTATTGAGCACCTTAAACCGATAGGTGCTTCACAGAAGTTTATAGCGTAGAGCCGTGGAAATAAAAAAAATCACATTTTTCCCAAATAAATCTTTTTAGCTCCATATTTTGCATTTTCATAAGGGTAACAGGAGAAATTACTTCATGCAATTTGTTCTGCAAATTCTCCTGAGTACACCGATACCCCATATGTGGGGGATAACCACTGTTTCCGCGCACGGCAGGGCTTTTTATTGCGAAAACTAGTTTTTGCATCACCATATTTTGAGAGCTATAATTTTTCCATATTTCGGCCGACAGAGTCATGTGAGGTCTTGTTTTTTGCGGTATGAGCTGACGTTTTTATTGGTACCTTTTTCGGGCACATGACGATTTTTGGAATTTTTTTTTATACTGTTCCGCATGTGGTAAAATTGGTAAGGCAGCTTTATTCTTCGGGTCAGTACGATTACAGCAATACCTCATTTATATAATTTTTTTATGTTTTGATGCATTTACATAATAAAAACAATTTTATAGAAAAAATTATTTTTTTGCATCGTTTTATTCTGAGAGCTATAACTTTTTTTATTTTTCTGCTGATGGAGCTGTATGGCAGCTTATTTTTTTCATGATAAGATGATGTTTTCAGCAGTACAATTTTTATTTACATCCGTCTTTTTGATCGCATGTTATTACACTTTTTTTTCGACGGCATGATGATAAAGCATTGTTTTCTGCCTTGTTTTTTATTTTTTTTTTTACGGTGTTCACTGAAGGGGTTAACTTTTTCGACAGTTTTATAGAGCAGGTCATTTCGGATGCGGCAATTCCAAATATGTGTACTTTTATTGTTTTTTTATTTGCATAAATAAATGTATTTATTGGTAAAGTATTTAATTTTTTTCTTTATTTGGGGATTTTTTAAAAATATTTTTACACATTATAATTTTTTTTTTAACTTTATTACATTGTCCCAGTATGAAATATAGGAAAAGGATAAGGGGAAGATCAGCTCACCTAGTCTCAGTTATTGTCCATAGTTCCCATGCGCACGGAGCCGCTTGCATCATAGCGTTGTCAGAAGCAAAGGCATGAGGAAAGGATCTCCAGCGTTGGATCAATATTTAAAATTTAAACATTTATTTGAAAAAATTTAAACAAAATAAAGGAAATGTACACAAAATTAATGGATATAGGAGCAGATGGGGTCTCAGGTGGATTAAACCAACGCGTTTCGACCTAGCTGGTCTTATTCATGGTCATTTACATTTTTATTATTTTGTTAGTATTTTTTTAAATCTACCTTTGGCTTTCAACACTGCGTTAATCCTTCTGGCAAGTTATTGATCAGAATCAAACATGTCTTGATCAAAATCAGATCCCAGGTCTCTTCTACACAACTTCTTCTTTCCGAAGTTGGTGCATACTGGTTGACACACTTGGGTATGTTTGCAGTTTGTTCTTCAACTCTACCCATAAGTGTTCGATTGGGTTGAGGTCTGGGGACTGTGGGGAACAACCCAGCACCTCTACTTCATTGTCATTGTACCATTTCTTCGCCAATCTCGACGTATGCTTTGTGTCATTGTCCTACTGGGATACTATGGCTTCATATTCAAAGACAAAGTACTGGAGTGTACAAAGTAGCTTGTCTTGTAGTATACTCACATGTAGCTCAGCATTGATACCACCATTGATCCTGGTCAAGTATCCAATGCCTTTGACTATTGAGCAACCCTATTGTCATGGTTAGGACATGGTTACTGTCCTGTTCTCACAGAGTTAACTTTTGCCAGCCTCTCTTTGGATCTGGGAGGGGTATTTATACTCACTCCAAACTAGCATTCTCTGTCAGTTATACTGCTTTTCTGGTGTGCCTGACCCCTGGTGTGCGTGTACTCTGCGTTGTTTGTTTTCTTCCCGTGTATTACCTGGCTTGTTCCTTCACTCTGTACTCTGTCTCTCGTTTTGGTACCATTGTCTTTTCTGGTTCGGACCTCCTGGCTTGGCTATCATTACTCCGTTACAGTTTACCCCTATTGTACCGTCTAATGCCCGTTCTGGTTTTCTGATCTATTGCTACGTCCTGACTATCCATTCTGTCTAATCCTTTGGTACTGTATTGCTATCTCATCCTTTGACCTCGGCTTGATCTGGTTTCTGTCTCTGTCTATGCCCCTTGGTAACATTGTCCTGTAGTTACCTTTCTAGGAGTTTCCCTGCAGCTCCTAGCTCTAGCAACTGACGAAAAGCAGTGAAAAAGTCCTCATATCACAAGGTAAAGTGCAAAGTAGGTTTTTATTGAAAGGTGAAACAAACAGAACATGGCTAAAAAGTGACATTGGTAGGAAAAGAAAGGCCGGGTAACCATGGCAGCTCCAAATAAATAGTCATGAGAAAAGCATGAACATTGTGAAGTGTCTAACTGTCTAAACATGAAAAGTGTTTGCCCATGGTCGTGACCATAACTACAGGGAAAAAATCCCTAAATGAATAATGACAGGCAAAAACATACAATATGGTAATCAAGGGGACACTTACACAAGAGGAGCAGCAAGGGAGACCACAGCCGTACCCCAACGCGCGTTTCGGCGATAATGCCTTCCTCAGGGGGCATGTGTAATTGCTGACAAAGGCCCATTATATAGGGGAAGTGAAAGTGAAAGTAAAAATCATGCCCAGGATCAAGACACGCCCACACAGCGGTCACAGCTAATACAGACAAATCACAGGGGATGGTTGAAAGTGAAAGCACCAATCACGTCCAAGCACCGGACACACCCACCATCCCAGCCAATGAACACCGCTGACTTAGACAAACCACGGGGCCCCGTGCAGTCAAACGTCAGACGGTGGGCAGGAGGGAGGAGGGTAATGTCACGTGGTCCGTGACGCAATCGGCGCATACGCAGTACAGACAGAGTCAACAGCGGCAAAAATGTAAGGGCAAAGCTGGAATCAGCGCCAGCATATAATTAACGCAGTATATAGCGGCCAATATAACGATAGACATAGGGGAAGCCAAAGCAGGATAGATGTCATACTAAGTACAGGCAACCAATGGATAGATGAATGTATCTATATCTGTATCTCTCTCTTACGGTACTATAATGTATACATGAAACAAGCAAATGTGAGAGAATGATAACAATAATAATAATACAAAAAGTTGAATTAAAATAAAAGGAGTCCATACAAGGACCTAACTACACATGAACCAAATCTGACTAGAAAAGGACATATATACACAGCATATTGTTGGCCCAAATGCAGATCCAAAAGAAGAGAAATGTCCAGTGCAAAGATCAGGAAACCAAAGGTTGGGTGTGTAATGAGGATCCGTTAGGCTATAGCCACAGGTCCATCAAGCGGGCCCTTAATAGGGCCAAGTATGCTTCCCGCCATGATCTTTTATATCGCTCTGAATCTGTCCAGCACCCAAATAAAGATGGGACTATTAGGTTCGTTACTACATTTAGCTCTAGGTCCAACCAGGTATGTATGGCCTTACAGAGAGCCTGGCCGATCCTTCGGGTTGACCCGATTATCAATCAGTTTCTATCCCATAGACCATCTATGTCCTTTAGGCCGCTGTTGACTCTGTCTGTACTGCGCATGCGCCGATTGCGTCACAGACCACGTGACATTACCCTCCTCCCTCCTGCCCACCGTCTGACGTTTGACTGCACGGGGCCCCGTGGTTTGTCTACGTCAGCGGTGTTCATTGGCTGGGATGGTGGGTGTGTCCGGTGCTTGGACGTGATTGGTGCTTTCACTTTCAACCATCCCCTGTGATTTGTCTGTATTAGCTGTGACCGCTGTGTGGGCGTGTCTTGATCCTGGGCATGATTTTTACTTTCACTTTCACTTCCCCTATATAATGGGCCTTTGTCAGCAGTTACACATGCCCCCTGAGGAAGGCATTATCGCCGAAACGCGTGTTGGGGTACGGCTGTGGTCTCCCTTGCTGCTCCTCTTGTGTAAGTGTCCCCTTGATTACCATATTGTATGTTTTTGCCTGTCATTATTCATTTAGGGATTTTTTCCCTGTAGTTATGGTCACGACCATGGGCAAACACTTTTCATGTTTAGACAGTTAGACACTTCACAATGTTCATGCTTTTCTCATGACTATTTATTTGGAGCTGCCATGGTTACCCGGCTTTTCTTTTCCTACCAATGTCACTTTTTAGCCATGTTCTGTTTGTTTCACCTTTCAATAAAAACCTACTTTGCACTTTACCTTGTGATATGAGGACTTTTTCACTGCTTTTCGTCAGTTGCTATGGTTATATGCAGTGTGTTCTGCACTATCCATTCATGTGCTGGAATCTTGGTTGTGATTACCAACACATTTAAATCACTATGATTTTGATAACCCACTCCAGCACATTTTGCTGTCTTTCATTCTTACGAGCTCCTAGCTCTGTGGAGCTTAGGCCACGCCCCCAGCAGTCACGTGATTCAGGTCCTGGAGCATGCACTGTCACCACTGCTGCCCGCTCCGCAGGTATCTTTGTGCACAGTCTTTGTACTCAGGACATGCGCTCTGGCTCAGTGAGCAAGTGCAGTGCGGTGTTCCTGACATTATAACTGACCGTTTCAGTTTTTTTTTCCTCTGAAGAGAAAAAAAAAGTGTGTGCTATCCTCATGGATCCCATACAAGCCTTGGCTGATCAGGTCAAGCACCTGATCCAAATGTTCCATAAACTCAATGTGGAAGAGCGCACGATGGCCCATACCCAGCAACAGTTGGTGGTTACTGTGCAGGGGGCTGTCGATGTAGGGGCTTCGAGTTCTGGGGGCAGGGATGTGTCATTAGCGTCCCCTGAATCTCCGGTCAAATTGCCCGACCCTTTCTCAGGGGATAAAAAGGAGTTCAGGTCTTTCAGAGAAGGATGCAAGATTTTTTTTTCTCTAAGGCTCCGCTCCTCTGGGGATGAGTTCCAGAGGGTGGGGGTCATTATTTTCCTACTCCGGGGGGCTCCGCAAGCATGGGCTTTCTCTGTCTTCCTCTGCTCCTGAATGTATGTCAGTGAACTTGTTCTTTGAGGCTCTGTGGCACATCTATGACGAGCCTGATAGAGTGCATCTAGCTGAGGATATGGTGATGAGTGACACAGGGGAGGCACTCTGCTGAATGGCTCTGCTCAGAGTTTAGACGTTGGATGTCCGAAGTATCCTGGATTGCCGCCGCCCTGAGAGGGTTGTTCCGCAGGGGCCTCTCTGACCGTCTGCAGGACGTTCTGGCATTACATCCGCCTCCTGATACCCTGGAGGACGCTGTTATGAATGAGTCACTGAGGAAGAAAAAACAAAAAGCAAGCTAAGCCCAGAAAACCGGAGAGGTTGGTAACTAGTGGATTGCAGACCCCTGATCCTATCCACACAACTAGCAGTAGCTGTGGAGCGTGCGTACGGTGGTCCTAGACGCCTCGTCATGGCCGGAGAACTAAATAAGCCTAAAGAAAGAAAGGGAAAATCTAAACTGCCCCAGAGCAGACCCCAAAGCAATAGACAGCCCCCAACATGTATTGTCGGTGAAACAAGATGAAAACACAAACACAGATAGAAAGATAGGCTGAGCAAATGATGGGGCCCTCACTAACTAGAAAGGACAGGAAAGAAAAGCTGCTGTCTGCAATCACGCAAGAAACCCTGCCAAAAAATGTCCAACACGTCTGATAGAAAAAGGCCCTGAAGTCGCTAGACTTCAATTCCCTATATCAGCACTCAGGTATATTCTGAAGACAGAGCAAAAGAGATCAACTGATCAGAGACAAAATGGGGATTCAGCCCAGTCCCAGCCAGGGCTGGCTGAACACAAAAACTAAGTAAACCAGACGAAAACTAATATGAACAATAGCAGAGAAAACTTAGCTTTAAGAAGGCAGGAACCAAACTGGAAACCAGAAGCCACAGTCAGGAGAAATCACCAGCAAGAAACTAGGGAGTCGGCTGCCTTAAATCCAATCAGAAATTCCTGATGTCCAATCACAGTTCTCTTCCTCAGGTGGCCGGTCTCTGCCATTTAGATCAGCTTCATTACCTCCCTTCACCAACAGAGGGAGTCCAGATAGAGAACTCACTACTCCTCTGTCAGCACAGCCAGCTCCATAACCCTCACCAGAAGCCAGAGGCAAACCCGAAAATGAGCTCACAACAGTACCCCCCCCTTGAGGAGGGGTCACCGAACCCTCATCCACGCCACCGGGCCGATCAGGATGGGCCCGATGAAAAGCACGAACCAATCTATCGGCATGAATATCAGAGGCAGAGACCCAAGAATTGTCCTTCTGGCCATAACCCTTCCACTTGACCAAATACTGGAGTCTCCATCTAGCCAGACGAGAATCCAGTATTTTCTCTACCTCATATTCCACAGTACCTTTAACCAATACAGGGTCAGTAGGTGCCGCCATAGGAACTACTGGCTCAACATATCTCTTCAACAGCGACTTATGAAACACGTTATGGATCTTAAACGTAACAGGAAGAGCCAATCGAAAAGAAACCGGATTAAGAATCTCCAAAATCTTGTAAGGTCCAATAAATCTTGGCTTGAACTTTGGAGAAGCCACCTTCATAGAGATATTCTTTGATGACAACCAAACCATATCACCCTCTTTAAACCGGGGACCAAAGGTCCTATGCCGGTAGAAAACCGCTGGGCCTTTTCCTGGGAGAGAGACAACTTATCCACTACTTGGTCCCAAATCTGCTGCATTCTCTCTACCACAGTGTCAACACCTGGGCAGGCTGAAGATTCCACTTGCCCTGAAGAATATCAAGGATGAAACCCAAAGTTACAGAAAAAGGGGGACATCAAGGTGGCAGAACTAGCTCTATTATTTAAAGCGAATTCAGCCAAGGGCAAAAATGAAACCCAATCATCCTGATCAGCAGATATAAAACATCTCAATTAGAACTCCAAAGTCTGGTTTGATCCCGGTCCTCTTCCTCAGGATTGGCCTCCTGTTGGGCTGAAGGCACTGCTGGTGGTGATGGTTGGGTGTGCCTGATGGTGCTGAAGATGGGCCAACCCCTTCTTCACCATCCCCAAACGGGGTCAATGTTGACCTCTAAGTCGGGAGCCGTTTCCCTGCTCGGTCAGGTTAGAGTCAGTTCTGTTTTTAAAAAATCAAGATTCTTGGTAGCACATTGCTCCCAGTAAACAGGGCATGCGCTCCTGAGAACAGGACATTCTATGTGAACAAACATATTAACAGTAGCTGTGTGCACAGACGCGCATCCTCCTGTGTGAATAGTCCATATAGGATGCTGACTGACGTGTATCTAGCTGATCTGTGCTCATGTACGTGTTATAGCACTGTAATGACAGTAGTCTAATTCCGTTTCTCACGTGCATGTGTTATCTGTGTTTTTCGTTATTTCTTTTCCATTATAGTCTATGGTGCTGTTCACTGGCCCATATGTCTTTGCAGACTGCGTGCGTCTCCCCAAATAAAAATCAGTTTGTAACTAATAAGTCATGTCAGACTAACTTAATTTTCTTCTATGATGGAATCACTGATTGGGTGGATCAGGGAAATGCTGTAGATATAGTATATCTTGACTTCAGCAAAGCATTTGACAAAGTATCTCACACAATCCTTGTTGAAAAAATGACTAAGTATGGAATGGACAAGGCAACTGTTAGGTGGATTCATAACTGGCTTAGTGATCGGACACAAAGAGTGGTCGTAAATGGCTGCACATCCAGTTGGAAGAATGTCTCAAGTGGGGTACCACAGGGCTCTGTCCTGGCCCTGTATTTTTCAACATCTTTATCAACTACTTAGATGAAGAAATTGAGGGTAAACTGATTAAATTTGCTGATGACACAAAGCTAGGGGGGGATAGCTAATACTAGAGAAAAGAGAGAGGATTCAAAAAGATATAAATAAACTGGAGCAGTGGGCAGCAACTAACAGAATGGTTTTTAACAGGGAAAAATGCAAAGTACTACATCTGGGCAATAAAAATGAAAAAAGCATATACAGAATGGGAGGAATAGGGCTAAGCAACAGCACATGTGAAAAAGACTTGGATATATTAAAAGATAACAGACTGAATATGAGTCAACAGTGTGATGCAGCAGCAAAAAAGGCAAATGCAATTCTAGGATGTATTAACAGAAGCATACAGTCTAGATCACGTGAAGTCATTATTGCCCTCTACTCCTCTTTGGTCAGACCTCATCTGGAATACTGTGTCCATTTTAAAAAAGACATCAACAAACTGGAGCAAGTTCAGAAAAGAGCGACCAGGATGGTGACCGGTCTGCAAACCCTGGCTTATGAGGAAAGGTTGCATGATTTGGGAATGTTTAGCTTGCAAAAGAGAAGACTGAGAGGAGACCTAATAGCTGTCTACAAATATCTCAAGGGCTGTCACATTGTAGAAGGATCATCTTTATTCTCATTTGCACAAGGAAAGACTAGAAGCAATGGGATGAAACTGAATGAGAGGAGACACAGATTAGATATTAGAAAAAACTTTTTGACAGAGTGATCAATGAGTGGAACAGGCTGCCACGAGAAGTGGTGAGTTCTCCTTCAATGGAAATCTTCAAACAGCGGCTTGACCGACATCTGTCTGGGATGATTTAGTGAATCCTGCTTTGAGCAGGGGGTTGGACCAGATAGCCCAGGAGGTCCCTTCCAACTCTACGATTCTATGATTCAGAGATGTTTTCGTTTTTTTATTGGTGTCACAGACAAAATCGCCTATACAAGTCTATGAACCTGTGCCAATCACGGACAACACATAGATATCACCAGTGCACAATCCGCATGGTCTGTGATTCACTTTGTAATGTATAGGAGAAGTTTTTAATTAATTTACTTTTTTCATATGTGAAAATCACTAATGAAATACTGATGGTAAAGACCAGGGGCTGGGTGTCAAGTTTGTCTAGGGGGGCAAGCACACATCCCTGGCCCATGTGTAGTGCTATAGAAGTAGCAGAGGTAACTTTTAAAAAACGAGGCTGGACGTGTCATTTTCTTGTTGGGATGCTTGTATTTTTTTGCCTGCAGAATTAATATAAGGGTACGTGCACACAACATCTCTTTCAGGCGGATTGTGGCAGGCACCCCCTCACCTTAAAAAGTGCCGCAAACCTGCCGCTAAACATGACCTTAGTGCACCCGGGGCAGAAACAAACATGGCACCTTGAGGAAGAAGACTTGAGACGCTTTCCTAAAGCGGCTGTGCCACCTGAAATAACACATTGTGTGTAAATGCCTCAGATATGAGCACTAAGCTACAGCACCCTGCAACCCTGAATACAAGAATCACTCTAAGGCTACTTTTACACTTCACGCATTCTTTGCGGTCCGTTATTGCGGCCCGTTTTTGCGGGCCATATTGCCACATTTTTTTGTGGTGGGCCGCAAAAAAGTTTGCGGATCTCCATTTTTTTTTCAATTCTATCGAAATAGTATTGGAAAAAAAAAACGTCTTTCCGCAAAACCATATCCGCTGCGGATCTGCAGCAGAATCCGCAGCGTGTGCACATAGCCTAAGTGTAAAACCAGCCTAAGGGCCGGTGCAGACGGCCATATATTCTCTCATCTGAGAGAATCGGGCCAATTATGCAACTTACACTCTGATCAAGCTCTGATCCGAGCGTCGGCATAGTGGGGTCCAATTCTGTAGGATGAGAGAATCCGAGAACACTGAGGAAAAGATGGAGAACAAAATATTCTCCACTGTGTCATCAAAGTGCAGTCCGATGTTTTCCCCGCACTCATTGAGTTGCATGACCGAATGTGATCGGAATATCAGATCAAACTCGGACATGCAGCCATTGTTCCCTCGGACTGGCTTCATCTGTCTGAGGAAAATATTGAACCTGTGCCGGGCCTCATACACTAACATTAGTCCGAGTGAGATCCAATGTTTTTGTTTTCTCACACGCTCGGGCCGATAATACAGCGTCATCACAAGCCCTAAGACTACACGAATAAAAATGTGATCTGCTGACAGAACCAACTTATTACACCGATACAAATGACAGAATACCAGAACCACGATTACTATACAGAAATGGCAGCAAAGCCAAGCCGACTATATCGATATGAGAACAAAACCAAATCACACGGAAATGATTTGAAAATTGCTGCATTTAAAAAGGATGTGTCATTTTAAGAAAGAGGTAGACGGAGGCATAGGACCACCCCGCCTACCTCGCAAAAAAGCAGATTGAAAAGAAAAAAAGAGTTTAACCCTATTGTGACGGCACATGTCGCATCTCTCAATTTGAGGTTGGCTACGGCAGACCCGCCAGCGGCTATTAACTAGTTAAATGCCGCTGTCAAACTCTGACAGAAGCTGTAGTGTTCACTTCTGGCATAACCGGTCCTGTGTTGTGAGGACAGGCTGTAGATGCGGAGACGGTGGACAGCAGAGGAGAGAAGCGCTCACTTGAGCCGGAGGATGGAGAGTAGCGAGTGTCAGTGATTTACCTCTGTGCTCCTCTGTCCTGCTACTCCCGGCTCTGCACTGCTCTGCACAGCAGACATCCTCAGCTCCTCACATGCTGTCCTGCTCTACTACTGTGTCCTTCTCCTGCTCTGTCTCCATCTCGCCACTCACACACAGTCCCAGTGATCTCCGATCTCCGGTAACCTGGCACCGTCTCTCGGCTTTTATGGTTGTCTGAGGAGGACAGTGACATATAAAGCCCAAATTTAGTGTACACTCCTGACCTGTGTGATACTGAGCTGTGTATCTAATCATGACCTGTGTGATACTGTCTCCTGAGCAGTGTATCTAATCCTCACCTGTGTGATACTGTCTGCTGAGCTGTGTATGTAATCCCCTCCTGTGTCATAGTCTGCTGAGCCGTGTAGCTATTCCTCTCCTGTGTGATACTGACTGCTGAGCTGTGCATCTAATCTTATCCTTTGTGATAGTCTGCTGAGCCGTGTATCTAATCCTATCCTGTGTGATAATGCCTGCTGAGCTTTGTATCTAATCCTATCCTGTGTGATATTGGGCTGTGTATCTAATCCTAACCTGTGATAGTCTGCTGAGCTGTGTATCTAATCCTCTCCTGGGATGCTGTCTGCTGTGCCGTGTATCTAATCCTCTCCTGTGATGCTGTCTGCTGAGCAGTGTATCTAATTCTCTCCTGTTTGATACTGTCTGCTGAGCCATGTATCTAATCCTATCCTGTGTGATATAGTCTGCTGAGCCATGTATCTAATCCTATCCTGTGTGATACAGTCTGCTGAGCCATGTATCTAGTCTTATCCTGTGTGATACTGGGCTGTGTATCTAATCCTATCCTGTGTGATAATGTCTGCTGAGCCGTGTCTCTTATCCTATCCTGTGTGATACTGGGCTGTGTATCTAATCCTATCCTGTGTGATACTGTCTGCTGAGCCGTGTATCTAATCCTATCCTGTGTGATACTGGGCTGTGTATCTAATCCTATCCTGTGTGATACTGTGTGCTGAGCCATGTATCTAATCCTCTCCTGTGTTGCTGTCTGCTGAGCCCTGTATCTAATCCTCTCCTGTGTTGCTGTCTGCTGAGCCGTGTATCTAATCCTCTCCTGTGTTTGTCTGCTGAGTCGTGTATCTAATCCTCTCCTGTGTTACTGTCTGCTGAGCAGTGTATCTAATCCTCTCCTGTGTTGCTGTCTGCTGAGCCGTGTATCTAATCCAAACCTTTGTTGCTGTCTGCTGAGCCGTGTATCTAATCCTATCCTGTGTTGCTGTCTGATGAGCCGTGTATCTAATCCTATCCTGTGTGATAATGCCTGCTGAGCTTTGTATCTAATCCTATCCTGTGTGATATTGGGCTGTGTATCTAATCCTAACCTGTGATAGTCTGCTGAGCTGTGTATCTAATCCTCTCCTGGGATGCTGTCTGCTGTGCCGTGTATCTAATCCTCTCCTGTGATGCTGTCTGCTGAGCAGTGTATCTAATTCTCTCCTGTTTGATACTGTCTGCTGAGCCATGTATCTAATCCTATCCTGTGTGATATAGTCTGCTGAGCCGTGTATCTAATCCTATCCTGTGTGATACAGTCTGCTGAGCCGTGTATCTAGTCTTATCCTGTGTGATACTGGGCTGTGTATCTAATCCTATCCTGTGTGATAATGTCTGCTGAGCCGTGTCTCTTATCCTATCCTGTGTGATACTGGGCTGTGTATCTAATCCTATCCTGTGTGATACTGTCTGCTGAGCCGTGTATCTAATCCTATCCTGTGTGATACTGGGCTGTGTATCTAATCCTATCCTGTGTGATACTGTGTGCTGAGCCATGTATCTAATCCTCTCCTGTGTTGCTGTCTGCTGAGCCCTGTATCTAATCCTCTCCTGTGTTGCTGTCTGCTGAGCCGTGTATCTAATCCTCTCCTGTGTTTGTCTGCTGAGTCGTGTATCTAATCCTCTCCTGTGTTACTGTCTGCTGAGCCGTGTATCTAATCCTCTCCTGTGTTGCTGTCTGCTGAGCCGTGTATCTAATCCAAACCTTTGTTGCTGTCTGCTGAGCCGTGTATCTAATCCTATCCTGTGTTGCTGTCTGCTGAGCCGTGCATCTAATCCTATCCTGTGTGATACTCTCTGCTGAGCCGTGTATCCTATCCTGTGTGATACTGGGCTGTGTATCTAATCCTATCCTGTGTGTTACGTCTGCTGAGCCATGTATTATGTGAGAACTATATGTCGACACTATGTGAGAACTATATGACAGTATTATGTGTGAACTAGAGTGAGTGCAACAAAATTAATAAAGGAGATGGGGAAACTACAATACCCAGAGAGAAAAAACACAAAAATTGAGCTTGGTTTGAGTTGATACACATGCAGCATATAAATGCATGTTGATATTGGCCATAAAACATAAAACCTACAAAAGAAAAAGTGAGCAAAAACCCAGCTGTAACTAAATAAGTAAAAGCAAAAGTGCATCTAAATAATACAGAGTTTTTAGTAATACTGTTTTTGATAGAAAGTAGCATGAAAGCCATCCCACCACGACAAGGTAACTGTTCGGGATAGTCCTACACTGTCTAATATTAAAAACCTTGCCTTGTGTCAAAGTTGACATCAATGTGTGAACAAGGGCAGACAAAAGGACTGGGTCCCAAACAGTAGACACCAGTCTGGGGAAGAAGCCTTATATACAATTTCCAGCTCAGGAGAGGGAGGCCACACCCGGGCTTGCACAGAATGCAAAAATACAATACCCAGAGAGATTAGCAAAATCAGGATTATTTAGTCTAGAAAAAAGACGACTGAGGGGCGATCTAATAACCATGTAAAAGTATATAAGGGGACAAAACAAATATCTCTCCGAGGATCTGTTAATACCAAGGAAGATGACGGTCACAAGGGGGCATTCTCTGCTACTGGAGGAGAGAAGGTTTTTCCACCATCATAGATGAGGATTCTTTACTGTTAGGGCAGTGAGAATCTGGGATTCCTTGCCTGAGGAGATGGTGATGGCAAACTCAGTCGAGAGGTTCAAGAGAGGCCTGGATGTCTTCCTGGAGCGTAACAATATTGTATCTTACAGTGATTAGGTTCTGCAGTAGATTTAGGGATTTATAGTGACGTAATATAGGCTGAACTGGATAGACAAATGTCTTTTTTCGGCCTTGCTAATTATGTGGCGGTATTATGTGTGAACACTATGGCAGAAAGAGACCCCATTGTAGGGTGGTTCTGGCTGAGCACCTACACGGGTCTGGGGTAATATAGGAGGCAGCGCCGCAGTATGACCTACAGTTAGGCGCAGTCATGGGAGGGTTGGTGAGGCAGCTGAAGAGAAGGGTCTCATTTTTATTGTTACTATATGGCTACATTTCCCCCCAGCCTGCTTCCCAGCGTCACCCCAGACTGCGCCTGTCGCCTCGCTTTCACACATCGCCAGGACAGGATGGAGAAAACAGGATCTGAGGAGGGGAATGGGGTCATTAGATGCAAAGTCAGGATCAGAACAGGCCATCAATCAGCAGAAATGTTTCCTGGATTTCTGTGGAGCAGACAAGCAGACGGTCCATCCATGTGTATAAAACACAGCGCTCTATGTACAATCCCTGGCTGCTCCGCTCACTGAACAGGGTGCCCCCCCCATAGACCAGCACACTACACTCCTGAAATACTCTGTGCTTCTGTCACCCTGCTCCCACCACCATATATGTCCCAGAATTCTTGCTGCCTGCCATACTCTGTGACTGTTTACTTGTCAGTATAACTTTGCAGTCACCAACAAAAAGGCTGCTCACTGTGTTCCTAAATGTCATCCTCTCTTATCCCTTAGTAAACACCCAGAAGGGGAGGGGAGGAGTGACATCACACCCATGTCATCAGACTCAGCCCATATCTACTGCAGGGCAGTAATGTGAGCTAGTTGTACACTAGGTTTTTGTCAAATTTCAGTAGCTGCTCCCCCTAGTGTTTAAAAGTGGAAATACCTATCCTTTTTAAAATTATTTTTCATATTTTACTAAATTATAAGCAAATGATATTTTTTAAGAAAATGTAAATATTAATTCTTTACATTTTTTCTATTGCTGGGAAAAAATTTTTTTCATGGTTCCTTCCCTTTAAAACCGGGGTTTTCTTTGTGAGCTCTGAAGAACAGATGCAATTAGGAGGGGCATTCCTTTGTATGAGTCTCTTGCGGTTCGTTGAAAAATGGGGTTGTGTTTTTTTCTGTGGTCAAAAGAGGTATTTCATTGGGGTCTGACCTTCTTTACCAAAACACAGAAAGCCCTAGGAAAACTTTTACAACAGGTTGTATGGAGGATAACAACCTGGGTGTATATATCTCCTCTGCGTGTGTAGCTCAGTTTTTTCTTACCCGTGGAAGTGGTTATTGGTCTGAAAACTGAGAAAAAAAATCTATCCTCTTACATAGTGGGGTGGTCGCCAACATGATAGATACTCAGTTCTCATGGGACCTTGATCTTGCGTGTAGGACTCTGGTGAAGCCCATCCCCATATGTGCAATTAACTCTGCAACTCTCCGTCAGGGAAATTTTACGCAAATAGTGCATAATGTGAACCTGCGCATAGGGGCTCTTCACAGGGAGCTCCTTTCTTGTTATATCTTGGAAGGTCTCTCTACTATTGTGTTAGGCTTTTCTTGGCTAACTGTGCATAATCCGGTTATTGACTGGCTGTCCAGAGAAATAGTCAAATTGAGTGATTTCTGCAAAAATTATTGCCTAGGTACCATCATTTCTACTGTTTCCACTATACCCTCTTTTCTGCGTGATTTTGTGGATGTGTTTTCACAAAAGAGGTGCCAGGAACTGCCCCCCCCCCACCGTGTGAATGATTGCCCTGAAATCTTGCTCCCTAAGGGAAAATTACCCAGAACCAGATTATACAATCTGTCTGGCCCTGAAAGGTAAGCCATGAAGGATTACATCTCTTAGAGTCTTGCTAAAGGTCCCGTTACATTTAGAGATGCACCAGCGATCCCGACAACGATACGACCCGGTCAGGATCACTGGTGCATCGCTAAATGGTCGCTAGTGAGCTGCCATACAGGCAGATCTCACCAGCGACACAGCGATGCTCGGCGGTTGTTACTTACCTGTCACACGCGGATATGATGACGACTTCCGCATGTGTCACTCGTCGGCGCCAGCAGGACGCAAGCGAGAAGAAAATGGCCCAGGGCGTTCTCACGCAATCAGCGATATACAGCGGGGGGGGGCGTTCGGAAGTAAATGTCACTTGTAGCGAGATCGCTAGCGATATTGCTGTTGCGTCACAAAATCGGTGACTCTTTAGCGATATCGCTAACGATATCACTGTGTGTAAAAGGCCCTTAAGGGTCATATTAGACGCTTCTCTTCACCGGTAGCTGTGGGGTGATTCTTTTTTGTTAAAAAGAAACATAAGGGCATTTGTCTCTGTTTATATTTTCGTGAGATAAATCAGATTACTATCCGGGGCCCTTATCCTCTCCCACTCATTCCCGATTTATTCAGATTGTTGGAGCAAAATGGTTCTCTAAGCTGGAACTCAGAGGAGCCTGTAGTCTGATTAGGATCAAGGAGAGGAGTGAGTGGAAGACAGCCAGAAGGGCTTTATGAAAAGTTGTCATGCCCTTTGGTTTGACTAATGCCTCGCCATTTTCCAACATTTCGTTAACGACATTTTTTGTCAACTTGAGGATACATTTCTAGTGGTGTATCTTGCCGATATTGTAATATCTTCACCTGATCTCAAGTCACATCAGGTATACGTCCAGCAGGTGTTACAGGTTTTACGAGATAATCAACTGCTGTGTCTACAGCAGGTTTCCGGATAGACCCTGATGAGGTCTGTTCAATTCTGGAATGGGATCTGCCAGAAAATCTGAAAGCGTTGCAATGCTTTTTTGGAGTTTGCTAACTGCTATCGTAAGTTTATAAAAAATTCTTGTCGATTGTCAAACCCCTCAATGACATGAAAGGTATGGACTTCTCAAGGTGGTCCGACTGCGCCGTCCAGGCATTTTCTTCTTTGAAGAAATGCTTTTCCACTGCTCCTGAACTCCTTCAAACCAATGTTTAATAATCATTTATTGTTGAGGTTGATGCATCTGAGGCGGGGGTCGGGGCTTTGTTGTCTCACGGGTCCATCCCCTGGTAAGTGGCACCCATGTGACTTCTTTTCTTACAAAAATAACCTTAGTTGAAAGGAACTATGATGTAGGCAATAGGGAACTTTTTGCCACGGTTGTCAGGTCCGGACCTCAGTGTGAATGATTTTGTATGGCTGTCTAGCAGAAATATTAAACTGAAAATTCCTTCCTGGAAATTAGGTCCTACATTCATTGGTCCTTACAACATGGTCACCATAATTAATGATAATAATCTTTATTTTTCTATAGCGCTAACATACTCCGCAGCGCTTTACAGTTTGCACACATTATCGGTAACCCTGTGGTCTTTCGTCTTGAGCTTCCTCTAACTCTTAAAAGCCACATTGTTTTCCACAGGTGATTGCTCAAAAAATATAAAGCGCCTGTGGAGCCGTCACCCTTTCTGCCGCCACTGATTGTAGTTGAAGGTAATTTGAACTTCCCGGTGGCAAAATTGTGGATTTTCGTATGGTTGGCCGCTCTTTACAATACTTAGACTGCTCATGAACATACCGCTTCCAGTGCACTATGTGGGTATCAGCATCTGAGGTTAATTCCAGAAAAATAATTCCGTCCTTCCCTAGCTCTTTTGATAGATTGGTATATAGGCATAGGAAATATCAACATGTGTGGGGTCAGTGGTGTGGCTCCAATGTTACTATGCTATCATCTTGTGAATTAGTGGATTCCATTAATGAATTGATAGGATGATTGCTTTCGCCTAACTAAAAATGGTGTCTTTGTTTAGCTGGAGTTGGACTGAATAAATATGTTACTGGTATTCTAAGTGATTTAGATGTGGCATGTTGTTTCCATGTCTCTGTAAATTGAATCAAATCTTTATAATCTGATTCTTGCCTTAATACATTTGTTGCTGTATATAGTATGTTACCTTTATATATTGTATTCGCTGTCTGTTACCATCCTAGATGGTTGATTGTTCTATTCAATATTTGTTTGATATACAGTATATGATGTGTTGTTGTTCTTTTCTCCTTGAATAAATCAAGTTTAAAAAAATATATTCATATTTATTTAAAAGGAACGAGTGATTGTGCGCCCTTAGGGCGCGCGCTGGGATTATGAACAACGCAATGGGGTGTAACCACGCATTAGTCTGACCTCGCAATGGGGTGTAACCACGCCGCAGACTGGCCTATGTGCAGACTAACAGCAAACACAAATACCTGGTGTACCTCTCCTGCCACTCCTACCTTGTGTATGAAAAAGCTCTGTAGTTAATTTTGTTCGGGTACAGTTTTTCGATATCCAAGAAGAAAGTGCACAGGTAGAGCTTATCCCATAGCTCTATTCCTAAGGGGAATGAACGGGTAGAACTATCTGATAGCGCTATCCCTCAATGTTCCTGAGTGCAAGCTATTTCACATGGTTGAGCGCACTTGGGATCTGCCCCCAAGGCCCTGCCCATGCCCAATGTTTGGTCCGTAGACCGCGGCTAGGAGTTAGTCCCGCTTTTGCTGCTTGTTGTCGTGCAGCATTAGATGTTCTACGTGATTCAGTCTTCATTTCCTTTTATCCGGCTTGCAGGAAGATGATATGATGCAGCACAGATGGTTTTAGTTGTCTTTCTGTCACCCTAGCCATAGTTGTTACCCTCTGGATATTATACGGGCATTTTGAAGGCCTGGGTATTTTCCCTTAGACAGATGGTGACACCTTCTCGGGAGATCTTTAAAGACAAACTCTGAGGAAAAGGAGAAAACACATTTATCAGACATCATTAGCACGTTCTATCTCTGTCATCTATTTTATATAATAATTTGGATTTTTCAATGTAACAAATCTATCAGAAACATTTTTTGTGCTTGTATGACCCTCACCTCAGTTACTCACCTGGAAATCAGTATAGTTAGTTATTTGGTGGATTATCAAGCCGACGAATCCCATCCACTCAGTTATCATGCCGGTCCTATCCACGATCTGCAGAAGGTAGAAGATAGAGGACGTTACTTTATGGCTGTACTCACCAGTGCATCTGCCATGGAATGAGATGGTAGGACGTCTTGTACACCAAGAGATAATGGTTTACCTTTACACCGGACACTAGTGAATTGTGCAAGATGGTGAAACATAAACTTACCGTCATACAGTAGCCACTACATAAGTGCTTGTAGTCGATGCACATACTTGCACCCACTGGAAGGACGTGTTAAGAAAAGTACCAAAATCCTATTATTATAGTGTTTCCTATAATAATGACTATGAAATAATGGTCACAGTGGAGCCCACCTTACACACCTAAACACACTGACTTATCTAGAAAAGGATACTTATCAGCAGAAAAACTATCGTCAGCAAAGTTGCTGCCAATCTAAAGTGGCACATGCACCGACTGCTGAAGGATCTCTTGTACAGGCACACAGATTGACATAAGTTGTAAATGGCAAGAAGACAAAAAGCCATTCCTGCGCCGATCCTGTGCGCTGTAGGATTGATTGTCACCTACAAGAAGAAATATATGACTGTCATCAATACGGTCATCATGGAGATCTGAGAACTTATGAGCAGGATCCGCCCCACTGTAATATACAGGACTCCAGGTTCTCACCACAGTATATAATCTACTGAACCTGAGATCCTGAGTATTACTGGAGACTTTATATAAAACCTAGTAACTTACCGAAAATAAAGCATTAACTATGTTCGCAATGCTCACAATCCATCCATCAATGACAAGGATTTTTTGGCAGATGATATATCGCTTCTCCGATGGCTCAGACTGAATAATCATGAACCTGTACTGGATGTAAGCGATGCCAGCTCCTGAAATAGACAAAGCAAGTTATCAACCAGATATTTCCATGCCACTATGATAGAAAACCTAATCTTAAGAATGCACCAATGAGCTGAAGAGGTTTAGAGATTTAATGGGGTTCTCTGGGCCTTTGATGGCCTATCCTTATATCAAATTGATGGATTATTGAAGGAGCGCCCACATATTTTTCATTGCTTACCAGGCACAGATCCTTACTTTTGATGAGAGTTGTGCCTGGTATTACAGCTGTGTCTCATTTACTTTACTAGGACTAAGATGCTGAAAGCTTTTGTACCATCAATTACCTCTGGCCAACATACAAAACAGTGAAATGGCAGCATGGCCACTTAAATCTGGTAAACAGCGGATTGTCACAGTCAGAACCCACTGATTTGATATTATGGGCTTTCAATCTTTTTGTCCCAGAGAATCTTTTGAATGTCATCTCTGAGCAAAGAATTGTGATATCGTCCTATACGATGCAGCATCTACTTACCAAGAATGGAATTAACCGTGAAAATGACCGTGTAGATCACAGATTCTGGGAATGCAACTCCCGTGTGACTGTCAAAGATAAGGAAAATATTGGGAGTAATTAGGACACAAGAGGAGTAATTGTCATGTGTAATCATCCTACATTATATATTCTGACCAGACACAAATTGAAGCAAAGTACATTAGAGGAAAGTTATTAAACTAAATGCAGTGAAAACATCAGATGATTGTTCGTTCAAGTTAGTTTTAAAAAGTTCAAGTTATTTCAATTTTCCCTTATTAAATATAGATATTAAGTAAATAAACATATTTTGTATTGCGCATAGCAAAGTCAAATATTTCAAAATATAAAATGAATCAAACCAATTTGTAAATACTGCAAAGAGAAAAGAATTGAAACTCCAGAAAAAGATAAAAAAAACAATAAAAGGCCTCATACGGCTAAATCAGTGAGAAATTTGTAACGTTCTGTGTCTCAACAATTAGCAACACAAATGGAGAAATTTTTGCACAACTAAACTAATAAAAAAAAAAATAGGACATGATTTTAATTACACAATGAATGGTGTAAAAACAAAACACAGAAAACTACAATAGCGCTTTTTTTCTCTCAGTATCAGTACACTTGAAAAAAAAAGTCTGTGTTCCTTTACATTTTATAGCAAAGTTAATGGTGTCCTTCAAAAATATGACAAAATCTGGCAATACACAATCGCTCAAAAGGCTGCAGCGGGAAGGGGTTAATAATTTACTAATTATAATGCATTAAGAACATTTCAGGAAATATAATATAATTAGAACATTCCATTACTGTAAGACAAAAACAATATAAAATTGTACTACAGAATCAGGAAACTTTCCCAGGACCCTCTTACCTGATGTACGGATATTTACTGTGCCCTGAGATTATAGTCAGACAGGCACAGACACAGATGCCCAATAGCGTCCACACGGTCCACAAGATCGGCAGAATTTCCAAACCTCGGATCTCCATGATGCAAAGAAAATTAAGTGGAAGCTTCTCTCTCTCCTTCTCCTCTCCTTCTTTTCTCTCTCCTTCTTCTCTCCTTCCTCTCGCTCTCCTTCTCTCGCTCTCTTTATTCTCTTGCTCTCCTTCTCTCGCTCTCCTTCTTCTCTCGCTCTCCTCCTTCTCTCGCTCTCACCTCTTTTTATCTCGTCGTAGATTATAAGGCCGAGTATTCTTAGAACCAGATGATGTCACAATGGTTTGTGATGTCATAGTTGATCACCTCATTGTTGCATCATCACTCAGGCAGTATGGATCTGATTGCTGCTTGGTAATGTAGAGGTTTTTCACACTTTCCATATTCTGTCACATATCCAGCACATTGTAGTGTAATAGCTCCTATTATTATATTCATGTAAAAGATTACATACTGTCACCAGATATTTTTTGAGAGGATTTTACGAGATTTGACTAATTTTAGCCAGCTTAAGCACAAAGTTTAACCCCTTCACGACCCAGCCTATTTTCACCTTCCTGACCCGGACAATTCTTACCATTCTGACCACTGTCACTTTATGAGGTCATAACTCTGGAACGCTTCAATGGATCCCACTGATTCTGAGTATGTTTTCTTGTGACATATTGTACTTTGTAATAGCAGTTAAATTTCTTCGATATGACTTGCATTTATTTGTGAAAAAAATGGAAATTTGGCGAAAATTTTGAAAATGTTGCAATTTTCCAACTTTTAATTTTTATGCCCTTAAATCAGAGAGTCAAATTGCACAAGACAGTTAATAAATAACATTTTCCACATGTCTACTTTACATCAGCACAATTTTGGAACCAAAGTTTTTTTTTGCAGGGAAGTTATAAGGGTTAAAATTTGACCAGCAATTTATCATTTTTTCAACAAATTTTACACCATTTTTTTAGAGACCACATAACATTTTAAGTGACTTTGTGGGGTGTACATGACAGAAAATACCCAAAAGTGACACCATTCTAAAAACTGCACCCCTCATAGTGCTCAAAACCACATTCAAGAAGTTTATTAACCCTTCAGGTGCTTCACATGAATTTTTGGAAAGTGTAAGGAAAAAAATGTTAATTTAGACCTAATTTTTTTTACTTTTGCAAGGGTAACAAGAGAAAATGGACCATATATTTTGTTGTGCAATTTCTCCTAAGCATGCCGATACCCCATATGTGGGGGAAATCTACTGTTTGGGTGCACGGCAGGGCTCAGAAGGGAAGGAGCGCCATTTGACTTTTTGAATGTAAAGTTTGATGGAATAATTAGCAGACGCCATGCCGTGTTTGAAGAGCCCCTGATGCGCCTAAACAGGGGAAACCCTCCACAAGTGACACCATTTTGGAATCTAGACCCTTTATGAAACTTATCTAGATGTGTATTGAGCACCTTAAACCGATAGGTGCTTCACAGAAGTTTATAGCGTAGAGCCGTGGAAATAAAAAAATCACATTTTTCCCAAATAAATCTTTTTAGCTCCATATTGTGCATTTTCATAAGGGTAACAGGAGAAATTACTTCATGCAATTTGTTCTGCAAATTCTCCTGAGTACACCGATACCACATATGGGTGGGATAACCACTG
The DNA here is from genome assembly GCF_039654945.1 of Dendrobates tinctorius. Lineage (NCBI taxonomy): Eukaryota > Metazoa > Chordata > Amphibia > Anura > Dendrobatidae > Dendrobates > Dendrobates tinctorius. Next base: position 982,799 of record NW_027361917.1, on the reverse strand, counting down.
TTTCGGCGCACGGCAGGGATTTTTATTGCAAAAACTAGTTTTTGCATCACCATATTTTGAGAGCTACAATTTTTCCATATTTCGGCCGACAGAGTCATGTGAGGTCTTGTTTTTTGTGGTATGAGCTGACGTTTTTATTGGTACCTTTTTCGGGCACATGACGATTTTTGGAATTTTTTTTTTATACTGTTCCGCATGTGGTAAAATTGGTAAGGCAGCTTTATTCTTCGGGTCAGTACGATTACAGCAATACCTCATTTATATAATTTTTTTATGTTTTGTCGCTTTTACATAATAAAAACAATTTTATAGAAAAAATTATTTTTTTTGCATCGTTTTTTTCTGAGAGCTATAACTTTTTTATTTTTCTGCTGATGGAGCTGTATGGCAGCTTATTTTTTTCATGATAAGATGATGTTTTCAGCAGTACAATTTTTATTTACATCCGTCTTTTTGATCGCATGTTATTACACTTTTTTTCAACGGCAGGATGATAAAGCATTGCTTTCTGCCTTGTTTTTTCTTTATTTTTTTTACGGTGTTCACTGAAGGGGTTAACTAGTTGGACAGTTTTATAGAGCAGGTCATTTCGGATGCGGCAATTCCAAATATGTGTACTTTTATTGTTTTTTTATTTGCATAAATAAATGTATTTATTGGTAAAGTATTTAATTTTTTTTCTTTATTTGGGGATTTTTTTTAAATATTTTTACACATTATAATTTTTTTTTTCTTTATTACATTGTCCCAATATGAAATATAGGAAAAGGATAAGGGGAAGGTCAGCTCACCTAGTCTCAGTTACTGTCCATAGTTCCCATGTGCATGGAGCCGCTTGCATCACAGCGTTGTCAGAAACAAAGGCATGAGGAAATGATCTCCAGCGTTGGATCAATAGTTAAAATGTAAACATTTATTTGAAAAATTAAAACAAAATAAAGGAAATGTACACAAAATTAATGGATATAGGAGCAGATGGGGTCTCAGGTGGATTAAACCAACGCGTTTCGACCTAGCCGGTCTTATTCATGGTCATTTATATTTTTATTATTTTGTTAGTATTTTTTTAAATCCACCTTTGGCTTCCAACACTGCGTTAATCCTTCTGGACATGTTATTGATCAGATTCAAACATGTCTTGATGAAAATCAGATCCCAGGTCTCTTCTACACAACTTCTTTCCAAAGTTGGTGCATACTGGTTGACTCACTTGGGTATGTTTGCAGTTTGTTCTTCAACTCTACCCATAAGTGTTCGATTGGGGTGAGGTCCGGGCACTGTGGGGAACAACCCAGCACCTCTACTTCATTGTCATTTTACCATTTCTTCGCCAATCTCGATGTATGCTTTTTGTCATTGTCCTACTGGGATACTATGGCTTCATATTCAAAAACAAAGTACTGGAGTGTACAAAGTAGCTTGTCTTGTAGTATACTCACATGTAGCTCAGCATTGAGACCACCATTGATCCTGGTCAAGTATCCAATGCCTTTGACTATTGAACAACCCTATTGTCATGGTTAGGACATGGTTACTGTCCTGTTCTCACAGGGTTAACTTTTGCCGGCCTCTCTTTGGATCTGGGAGGGGTGTTTATACTCACTCCAAACTAGCATTCTCTGTCAGTTATACTGCTTTTCTGGTGTGCCTGACCCCTGGTGTGCGTGTACGCTGCGCTGCTTGTTTGCTTCCCGTGTATGACCCGGCTTGTTCATTCACTCTGTACTCTGTCTCTCATTTTGGTACCATTGTCTTTTCTGGTTCGGACCTCCTGGCTTGGCTATCATTACTCCGTTAGTTTACCCCTATTGTACCGCCTAATGCCCGTTCTGGTTTCTATTGCTACGTCCTGACTATCCATTCTGTCTAATCCTTTGTACTGTATTGCTATCTCGTACTTTGACCTCGGCTTGATCTGGCTTCTGTCTCTGTCTATGCCCCTTGGTAACATTGTCCTGTAGTTACCTTTCTAGGAGTTTCCCTGCAGCTCCTATGTTATGATGAGTCACCGAAGGAGGAAAAAACAAAATACTAGCTAAGTCCAGAAAAACCAGAGAGGTTGGCAGCTATCGGATTGCAGACCCCTGAAACTATCCACAACAACTAGCAGTAGCCGTGGGGGGTTCCTACGGTGCCCTAGACCCCTTGATCACAGCCGGAGAACTAAATAGCTTAAAGACAGAAAGGGGAAAAACTAAACTTCCCCAGAGCAGACCCCAAAGCAATAGGCAGCCCCCAACATATAATGACGGTGAAGCAAGATGAAAACACTAACACAGATAGAAAGATAGGTTGAGCAAATGATGGGGCCCAAGCTAACTAAATAGGACAGGATAGGAAAGCTGCTGTCTGCCATCCGCAAAAACCCTATCCAAAATGAGCCAACCGACTGATAAGAAAAACAGGCCCTGAAGTCGCTATGCTTCAAAAGACTATATCAGCACTCAGGTATATTCTGAAGACAGAGCAAAATATCAACAGATCAGAGACAAAAATGGAATTCAGCTCACCCCCGGTCGGGGATGGCAGAACTCCCAAAAAACAAGGCAAAACAAAAACAAAACTGAAGAGTACAAAGCAGAGCAGAAAAACTTAGCTTTGAGACGCAGGAATCAGACTGGCCTCCAAGAATCCAGAAGGATCACCAGCAAGGCAGAAGGGCGTCGGCTGCCTTATATCCAGTCATCAATTCCAGCCACCCAGTCATCATCTAGCTGCCCAGGTGTTTGGTAATCAGCCTCACTACCTTCCTTCACCAGTGGAGGGAGTTCATCAGACCTCAATGGTGAAGGGAAAAATGAACTCACAACATCCTAGCTCCGTGGAGCTTAGGCCACGCCCCCAGCAGTCACGTGATTCAGGTCCTGGAGCATGCATTGTCACCACTGCTGTCCGCTCCGCAGGTATCTTTGTGCACAGTCTTTGCACTCAGGACATGCGCTCTGGCTCAGTGAGCAAGTGCAGTGCGGTGTTCCTGACATTATAACTGACCATTTCAGTTTTTTTTCCTCTGAAGAGAAAGAAAAATAAAGTGTGTGTTATCCTCATGGATCCCATACAAGTCTTGGCTGATCAGGTCAAGCACCTGACCCAAATGTTCCATAAACTCAATGTGGAACAGCGCACGATGGCCCATACCCAGCAACAGTTGGTGGTTACTGTGCAGGGGGCTGTCGATGCAGGGGCTTCAAGTTCTGGGGGTAGGGATGTGTCATTAGCATCCTCCGAATCTCCGGTCAAATTGCCCGACCCTTTCTCAGGGGATAAAAAGGAGTTCAGGTCTTTCAGAGAAGGATGCAAGATTTTTTTTTTCTCTAAGGCCCCGCTCCTCCGGGGATGTGTTCCATAGGGTGGGGGTCATTATTTCCCTACTTCTGGGGGCTCCGCAAGCATGGGCTTCCTCTCTGTCTTCCTCTGCTCCTGAACGTATGTCAGTGAATTTGTTCTTTGAGGCTCTGGGGCACATCTATGACGAGCCTGATAGAGTGCGTCTGGCTGAGGATATGGTGATGAGTGTGACACAGGGGAGGCACTCTGCTAAATGGTTTTACTCAGAGTTTAGACGTTGGATGTCCGAAGTATCCTGGAACGCCGCCGCCCTGAGAGGGTTGTTCCGCAGGGGCCTGTCTGACCGTCTGCAGGACGCTCTGGCATTACATCCACCTCCTGATACTCTGGAGGACTCCATGATGCAGGCGGTCTGTATGGACCGGAGACTCCGTGCTTGAGGAATGATGCAACAAGAGTCACCCTTGTACCCCATATTGTGTGACACAGCACCTGTATCTGAACCCATGAAGGTTGGGTCAGTCTCGGTTAAGGAGAAAGAGAGAAGGCACCGTAGAGACAACCTATTATGCTTTTACTGTGGAGCCTCTGGACATTGGAAAAAGAATTGCCCCTCCTGCTCTTCTTCAGAGAAACCATCAGAGAAACGACTGAGTCTGGACAACAATCGAGGAGGTTGCCCAGATTCCCAGGTAAATTTTTTCTCACGTACAAAAATGGTGCTCCAGGTTGAATTGGAAATTGCTGGCGATCCTGTTATGACCACCGCCTTTGTTGACTGTGGTTCCTCCATTAATCTGATTGATGCCCAAATTGTGACTCTTAATAAGATAGGGACAGTGAGGTTAAAAGACCCTGTTAAAATTGAGGCTGTGGATTTATCCCCTCTTACCCGGGATGGAATTTGTTTTATGTCTGAAGTTTTTTCTATGAAAGTGGGTTCCACTCATGTGGAAAATTTAAGTTGTTTCATTATGAATAATTTGCCTGCAGGACTGGTAATGGGAATTCCCTGGTTGCAACGCCACAATCCTCTTATTGATTGGGTGAAGGGGGAGATGACCCGATGAGGATGTAATGATAATGGTCTGTGTTGTAACCCGGTTCCTTTTGTCAATCCGATAAAATCCGTATCTGTGTCATCTGTCGGTCTGGAGGGTATTCTGGAGTACCTGAGAGACTTTAAAGATGTGTTTTCCGAAAGCGAGGCTGAGGCGCTCCCACCACATAGACCATATAATTGTGCTATCGATTTAGTACCTGGAGCCAAACTACCCAAGGCTCGTTTGTTTAATTTGTCCCGTCCTGAGCGCCAAGCTATGAAAGAGTATATTAAAGAAAGTCTTCGCAAGGGTCATATTCGGCCCTTGGTCTCACCCGTGACAGCGGGGTTTTTCTTTCTAAAGAAAAAAGATGGTGGGTTGTGACCGTGCCTCGACTTTTGCGAAATGAACAAAATTACTGTTAAGAACACGTACCCTCTCCCATTGATTCCTGATCTATGCAGTCAACTCATGGGGGCTAAATGGTTTTCTAAGCTCGATCTACAAGGGGCTTATAACCTTATAAGGATCCGGGAGGGGGACGAATGGAAAACAGCGTTCCTGACAACTGAGGGGCTATTTGAAAACCTGGTTATGCCCTTTGGCCTCACTAACGCTCCTGCGGTTTTTCAGAACTTTATTAATGTTGTTTTTTCTGACTGGATTGGATGTTGCGTAGTCATTTACCTGGATGACATCTTGATTTACTCTGAGGACAGTCAGTCACACTTGCATCATCTACGTACGGTGCTTATGAGACTCTGGGAGAACCATTTGTATGCTAAGCTGGAGAAGTGCTCATTTTTTATGCAAGAACTGTCTTTTCTGGGTGTAATTGTATCCGAGGTGGGATTCCGCATGGATGCAGGGAAGGTTCAGGCCATTACAGATTGGGTGCAGCCTCATGACCTGAAGGGGTTGCAGCGATTTCTGGGCTTCGCTAATTATTATAGGAAGTTCATTAAAGGGTTCTCTCAGGTGGTTAAACCCTTGACGGACCTCACTCTTAAAGGAGCAGATATAAAAAATTGGTCTGTGGCCGCAAATAATTCCTTCCTGGCATTAAAGAAGTGTTTTACTACAGTCCCTGTGTTGGAGCAACCCGATTCGTCAAGACATTTTATCGTCGAGGTCGACGCTTCGGAGGTGGGGGGGGCAGTATTGTCACAGGGCCCCTCTACCCTGACTAACCTCAAACCCTGTGCCTTTTTCTCTAAGAAGTTCTTGTTGGCCGAGAGAAACTATGATGTCGGTAACAGGGAACTGTTAGCAGTTAAATTGGCCTTTGAAGAATGGAGACATTTTTTGGAGGGGGCCGCTCATCCCATTACGGTCATCACTGATCATAAAAACCTGGCCAATATCGAGTCTGCTAAGAGATTGACCCCCAGACAGGCTCGGTGGGCACTTTTTTTTCTCGATTTTCATTTTACCATCACGTTCCGACCAGGCTCTAAAAATGTAAAGGCGGATGCCTTATCCCGAAGTTTTGATTCTGTGTCCCCTCCAGAACCTCCTTCCTCCATTCTTCAACCGGGAGTGGTTGTAGCCGAAATCTCCTCTGAGTTACAGAGAGAGATTCTGGAAGCACAAGCACAAGCTCCCAGAAATAAACCCCCAGGTAAATTGTTTGCACCCGAACAATTCCGTCCCACACTCCCTCAAGAATTTCATGACTCTGTATTAAGTGCACACCCTGGTATTGCAGCTACCCGGGGGGCAGTAGCTAGGGGTTTTTGGTGGCCCTCTATGGGTACTGATATAAAAAGGTTTGTGAATACTTGTGGGGTGTGCGCGCGCTCTAAAAGCTCTCAGGTCCGGCCGGCCGGGGAATTGGTGCCTTTGCCAAATTCCAGATAAACCATGGACACACCTGTCCATGGACTTTATCACTAACCTTCCAAGGGCAACTCAGTGGTATGGGTAGTGGTTGATAAATTTTCTAAGCAAGCCCACTTTGTGCCATAACCTGCATTACCATTCACTGAAACCTTGGCCCACTTGTTTATACAGCACATTGTTCGACTGCATGGAGTGCCTGTGAACGTGGTGTTGGACAGGGGTGTGCAATTTGTGGGCAGTAGAGTTGAGCGACTTTTGGTTTTTTAGGGTCGAGTTTCGTTTCGTGAAACCCGACTTTTCCAAAAGTCGGGTCGAGCAAGAACGGCCGATTATAGGGAAAAGTCGGGGTCGTCCCGAAACACGAAACCCAATGTAAGTCAATGGGGAATAAAAGTCGTCAGTGAGAGGAGGACAGGAAACACACCTACAGTGCTCATTTGAATGCCAAAAGCATCAATTCTTCTTACTTAAGCTTGTCAACCTTAATTAACTTCATAATACAAGTTACGCACTGAAAAATGGGGGTTATTTGGCTAAAGTTGTGGGGGGGTAGGGCTGGCTCCAGGTTTTCATGTGCCCTGGGCGAAAGAGCGCCCCTTTAACACATGCCACAACTCATCATGCTCCGATACGGCAGAGAAATAGCGGTATAGTACAATGAAAAATACTTCACTTTTTACATCTCATGACGAGGCCCATCTATTTCTCCATACAGAATCATTGGTCCCATATAATGTTTGAAACAGTATATGATGAGCTCCACATAATGCTACAGTATATGTTGGTCCCCATGGATGAAGCTCCACTGTCTTATGGGCCCAAATAATGCTCCAAACATAATGGGCCCCATTTCTAATGCTCTAGTGTATAATGGGCCCTGTAAATGCTGCTTCAGTGTCTGATGTCCACCTTTGGAATGTTCCAGTGTATGGTGGGCCCCATCTATCATTCTCCAGAGTATAGTGCTCCCCAAAAATTGCTGTCCCAACATTGAAAACAATGAAATAAGTCTCCTCGCTAGGGAATCCCTGTACTAGTCTGGACTCCTCGTCGTCCCCATCTTCCATCTCACTGCACAGTATTTCAACCTTGCAAGTGCTGTGATCCTGAGCAAGCAGGGGGGCCCACTCGTTGGCAACGGCACTGGCACAGGGCCCCTGATAGTACGGTGGTGTGTCTGATGGTGGGTGGGCCGAACCTGCACTTTCATCTGCAGCTTCCTCTTTGTCACCGTGTAAGATGGAACTGTATATGGGAAGGGTAACCTGAGTTTCATCAGGGTCAGATTCAGGCCGTGTAGCATGCGAGGGGAATGTAGTGGTCTGGGTCAATGTACCAGCAGATTCATCGAGCAGTGGCTGGGCATCAGTGCACTTGTGTCGCCCCCAGGAGTACGGTCGCCACAGTGACATTACCTTCCTCCTAGGGAGTGTGATGTCATGCTTGGGAGCAACGAAGGATCTCTCTAGCAGGTTAACTGATTGGGTGGCGTTATTCCCACGAGTCATGACCCTCCAAACAGCGTTCATGAAGGCAAAGTGTTTGTTTTACGTGGGCAGTATGGTTGCAAAGCTGAACCTTAAAGGAATGTCCAGAAGGGCACCACCAGGAGTGGAGCCTACGGTTAAATTCGACTCCACCTGGGAAACCTCAACCATGCCAGCTACAGAACAGATGCACACATTGCAAGCTTAATTCCGTTAACGAACGAGACTCCGTCATGCCCCGCGGTCCGAGTCCGGCTTACTAGAGGGAAACGTGAGGCTCTGGCACATGAGATTGGCCAATAACTGGTGTGTCATGCCCTTACATGTCCGTGGCTGCATGTGCGCTACACTGAAAATGCCAGCGTTTGTCGCTTACAGGTGCAGATAACCCATTGAACAACGTTAGTGATGGGGATCACTGATTACAATTATTACCCGCGAACGATGATTTCCCAGTAAGTGCAGGTCAACCGCAGTTCCGGAATTAGGCCTAACCGTCATTCCTGAAAGAATGAAAAACTTACGTGTGCAAACCACAGGTGCTGTAGCTTGCTTAACAGCTCGCCAGCCGTTCTCACGCCCAGTATGGATTACACGTGATTGCACAAAGGTGAGAAAGGGTACCGTATCCCCGGATAACATGTATGGATAGCGTACACATTCAAAAGATATGTCTATACATCAGGAGGCAGGCTCAGACGGTGTCAGGCCCAGAATGGATTGCACGTGATTGCACAAAGGTGAGAAAGGGTACCGTATCCCCGGATAACATGTATGGATAGCGTACACATTCAAAAGATATGTCTATACATCAGGAGGCAGGCTCAGACGGTGTCAGGCCCAGTATGGATTGCACGTGATTGCACAAAGGTGAGAAAGAGTACCGTATCCCCGGATAACATGTATGGATAGCGTACACATTCAAAAGATATGTCTATACATCAGGAGGCAGGCTCAGACGGTGTTAGGCCCAGTATGGATTGCACGTGATTGCACAAAGGTGAGAAAGGGTACCGTATCCCCGGATAACATGTATGGATAGCGTACACATTCAAAATATATGTCTATATATCAGGAGGCAGGCTCAGACGGTGTCAGGCACAGTATGGATTTGACAGCCCAGACTACACAGCGGAGGAGCAGGGAGAGGTAAAGATTGCAAATGCTGGGGCCCTGCCCAAGCAAGGGGGGACCACTCGTGGGCGTCGGTACTGGCACTGGGCCCCTCATAGTACGGCGGTGTGTCTGACGGCGGGTGTGCACCACCACCGTCAGAGACACTTGATTGCACTATGAGGGACCCTGTGCCAGTGCCCGCGCCCAAGAGTCGGCCTACCCACCTGTCCAGGGCAACGGCACTCGCACGGTGTCGTGCGCTAGGTGGTGACCCCGGCCATGGGGGGGGAGGCAGCACAGTTAGGGAGTTTTAGAAAGTGGCATATGTTGATGTTGGACATTCAGCTGATGCAAAAGGCGAAATAGGTCAAGTCCCAGGAAGAGGTGGACCATAGCAAGCCATTTTTCTGTCACCTTATGTGTCATCAGGGGAAGGTGGGACAAAATCCTTGGAAACCCATGCATGGTTCATTTTAATGAAGGTTAGATCATCCACATTTTGGGTTGACAGATGGGTCCTTTTTTCTGTCAGGATTGATCCAGCTGCACTGAAGACTCTTTCCGATAGCACACTTGCAGCTGGGCAAGCGAGCTCCTGTAAGGCATATTGTGCCAATTCAGGCCAGGTGTCCAGTTTAGCGGCCCAATAGTCAAAAGGGAATGACCTGTGTGGGAGAACATCGATATGGGAGGAAAAGTAGTTTGTAACCATAGTTGACAACTGCTGTCTCTTGTCACTTTCCATCGATGCTGTATTACCAGTTGTGTGAGCGGTACTTGAAAAATCAGTCCACAACATTGTCATGAAACCCCTGTCTCCAACGCCACTTCTGCTGTATGCACCATGAACACTTCTGCCAAGCTGCCCCCGGCCCGTACGGCTCGTGTGAGAACCATCACCGCTGCTGTGTGCTGGGAATGCCTCAAGCAACCGATTTACCAGAGTTGCTTGTTTATTAGCCAATATTAGGTCAAGGTTCTCCTGTGGCATGATGTTTTGTAATTTGCCTTTATAGCGTGGATCCAGGATGCTGGCCAACCAGTAGTCGTCATCGTTCATCATTTTGGCAATGCGGGGGTCCCTTTTTAGGATCCACAAGGCATAATCTGACATGTGGGCCAATGTTCCCGGTGTCAATGATGCACTGCGAGTGCTGGTTGGAGGAGCACTTTCTGGCAAATCCACATCCCTCCAGTCACGCACAAACCCTGTACCAGACCTTGCCATGCCAACATTTTCACTTGCCCCACGAGATGCATCCTCCTCCCCTAAGTAATCATCCCCATCATCATCCTCCTCCTCCTCTTCTTCCTCCAACTCGTCCAGGAGAGGTCCCTGAGCAGACAATGGCTGAATGTCATCAAGGATTCCCTCCACCTCTTCCTCCTCGTCAACATTGGCTGCAGACGCCTGCTCCTTAAGGTGCGTCAAAGTTTGCATGAGCAGACGCATAAGTGGGATGCTCATGCTTAGGATGGCGTCGTCTGCGCTTACCAGCCGTGTGCATTCCTCAAAACACTGAAGGACTTTACAGAGGTCTTTCAGCTTCGACCACTGCACACCTGTCAAATCCATGTCTGCTCTCAAAGTGCCTGGCCGTGTATCCTCCCACAAATGCATTAAGGCCTGCCTCTGCTCGCACAGCCGCTCCACCATGTGCAGGGTGGAGTTCCACCTTGTTGCAATGTCGATAATGAGGCAGTGGTTGGGAAGGTGGAGCAATCGCTGCAGCTTCTGCATACGAACGGAAGGTACAGGCGACCGGCGGATGTGCGCGCACAGTCTTCGCACCTTATGGAGCAGGGCTGTTAACTCCGGATAATTTTTGAGGAGGCACTGCACCACCAGGTTCAAGGTGTGAGCCAAGCAAGGTATGTGGCTGAGTTTTGAAAGGGCTATGGCTGTCACAAAATTACGGCCGTTATCACTAACTACCTTGCCTGCCTCAAGATGTACACTGCCCAGCCATGACTCAGTTTGTCGCTTCAAGTACTCGGCCAGCACCTCGGCGGTGTGTCTGTCGCCCAAAGACATCATCTGCAACACAGCCTGCTGACACTTTCCACTAGCTGCTCGATAGGGGGTCAGCTCGTGTGCAACAGTGGCAGCTGCAAATGGAGTGCTCGTACGACTGCGCTCTGTGGACGAGCTTTCGCTTCTGGAGGAGGAAGAGGAGGAGGGTCGAACGCCTACAGCCAACTGTTTCCTATACCGTGGGCTAGGCAGCACTGTCCCACCACCGCTGTCCCCTGTGGACCCTGCATCCACCACATTAACCCAGTGCGCAGTGATGGACACGTAACGGCCCTGGCCATGCCGACTGGACCATGCATCAGTTGTGAGGTGCACCTTTCCACTCACTGACTGCTTGAGTGCATGGACAATGCGGTCTTTTACATGATGGTGGAGGGCTGGGATGGCTTTGCGAGAGAAGAAGTGGCGACTGGGTAGGTCAAAGCGTGGTACTGCATAGGCCATGAGTTCGCGGAAAGCTGCGCTTTCCACCAACCGATAGGGCATCATCTCAAACGAGATTAATTTGGCAATGTGGGCGTTCAAACCCAGTGTACGCGGATGAGAGACTGAGTACTTTCTTGACCTACTCATAGTGTCTGGGAGGGTGAGCTGGACTTGAGAGCTGCATATGGTGGAAATAGCCGTGGACAGGGCGGACTGAGAGAGGGTTGATGATGGTGATGGAGTTGGTGTTCTTTCTGATGGCCTAGATTCAGTATTTCGTTGATATAACAGTGGGATTCCCTGACTGCTGTGGCCTTGCAACGACACCTCAACATTTTCTGCTGTGCTAACCGGTGGGCTTACAGTGGGGGAAACAATGTAGCGTTGCTGATTACCTTCTTTGTGATCAGTTGCACATGTGGCACTTGAGGTTTGGTGTTGTGTCCACGCTTGCAAGTGCATGCTGGTTAAATGTCTAAGCATGCAACTGGTATTCAAATTTTTCAGATTTTTCCCTCGGCTAAAGGTCTTTGCGCACTTCTTACAGATAACCTTGGCCTGATCATGAGGATTTTGTTCAAAAAAGTGCCACACTGCACTCTTCCTACTTTGGCAGACATTTTGCGGCCTAGCACGCTGTGATGTTTTGACCCTCTGGACAAGCTGTCCAGCAACTCTTTTGATTTTTGGAACCTGTCTTTGGAGTGCTCCGGGCCTGCCAGATAACAGCTGTTGCGATGTCGATGTCTGCTGTGGATGCTCCTCATCTGAGCTATTGGAAGCAGCACCCTCTTGCCCCAATGGATGCCAATCTGGGTCAACAACTGGGTCATCCATCACCTCCTCTTCAATGTCATGTGCACCTTCCTCTGTGTCACCGTGTATGGTGGTATAGTGTGCGGGAAGGGGCACCTGAGTCTCATCAGGGTCAGAATCTGGATCTGTACACTGCGAGGACAATGTAGTGCTCTGAGTGAATGTACCAGCAGAATCATCTATCAGCGGCTGTGCATCAGTGCACTCCATGTCAGATTCATCTTGGCCTGGGTAATTCACCATTTCACTTGATAATCCAGGCATGGTATGTGAAAACAGCTCCATGGAGTAATCAGTAGTATGGCCTGCGTCATCCTTCAATCTTGGTTGGGGTGAAGGACACAAGGAAAGGTGTGGTTCATGAACATGAGCCTCCAATGACGACTCAGTGCTTTTACTTTTTACAACTTCAGAAGAGGAGGCGATAGAGCTGGAGGCTGAGTCAGCAATGTAAGACAAAACTTTTTCCTGATGCTCTGGCTTTAAAAGCGGTTTGCCAACTCCTAGAAAACTAAGCCTTCGAAGCCTTATGGAGCCAGACGATGACGCAGGCTCAACACCTCCTGCATTCGGTCCTATTTTGCTTTTGCCACTACCATCAGATCCACCACCAACACCATCATTACCAGCTGCCAACCCCCGCCCAATTCCACGGCCTCTTCCACCAGCCTTCCTCATTTTTGGTAGAAATGTAGACAAAATCAAACAAACTATATAGTAATGTAAAACAAGGTACAAGGTGTCTATAGGACAGGGGAGATTTAGATTTTCTGCACACACTAGTGGACACTGGACACTTTTGGATTGTGTGAGGCCCACTGAATATCAGAGCGCTATGTCACAGGCTCGATGGCACAGGTGTGAAAAAAGTGACTACAGGATAAGGGAGATTTTGAATTTCTGCATACACTTGTGGACACTGGACACTTTTGGATTGTGTGAGGCCCACTGAATATCAGAGCGCTATGTCAAAGGCTCAATGCAACAGGTGTGAAAAAAGTGACTACAGGATAAGGGAGATTTTGAATTTCTGCAGACACTTGTAGACACTGGAAACTTGGATTGTGTGAGGCCCACTGAATATCAGAGCGCTATGTCACATGCTCGATGGCACAGGTGTGAAAAAAGTGACTACAGGATAAGGGAGATTTTGAATTTCTGCAGACACTTGTGGACTCTGGACACTTGGATTGTGTGAGGCCCACTGAATATCAGAGCGCTATGTCACAGGCTTGATGGCACAGGTGTGAAAAAAGTGACTACAGGATAAGGGAGATTTTGAATTTCTGCAGACACTTGTGGACACTGGACACTTGGATTGTGTGAGGCCCACTGAATATCAGAGCGCTATGTCACAGGCTCGATGCAACAGGTGTGAAAAAAGTGACTACAGGATAAGGGAGATTTTGAATTTCTGCAGACACTTGTGGACACTGGACACTTGGATTATGTGAGGCCCACTGAATTTCAGAGCGCTATGTAACAGGCTCGATGCAACAGGTGTTTAAAAAGTGACTACAGGATAAGGGAGATTTTGAATTTCTGCAGACACTTGTGGACACTGGACACTTGGATTGTGTGAGGCCCACTGAATATCAGAGCGCTATGTCACAGGCTCGATGGCACAGGTGTGAAAAAAGTGACTACAGGATAAGGGAGATTTTGAATTTCTGCAGACACTTGTGGACACTGGACACTTGGATTGTGTGAGGCCCACTGAATATCAGAGCGCTATGTCACAGGCTCAATGCAACAGGTGTGAAAAAAGTGACTACAGGATAAGGGAGATTTTAAATTTCTGCAGACACTTGTGGACACTGGACACTTGGATTGTGTGAGGCCCACTGAATATCAGAGCGCTATGTCACAGGCTCGATGCAACAGGTGTGAAAAAAGTGACTACAGGATAAGGGAGATTTTGAATTTCTGCAGACACTTGTGGACACTGGACACTTGGATTGTGTGAGGCCCACTGAATATCAGAGCGCAATGTCACAGGCTCGATGGCACAGGTGTGAAAAAAGTGACTACAGGATAAGGGAGATTTTGAATTTCTGCAGACACTTGTGGACACTGGACACTTTTGGATTGTGTGAGGCCCAATGAATATCAGAGCGCTATGTCACAGGCTCGATAGCACAGGTGTGAAAAAAGTGACTACAGGATAAGGGAGATTTTGAATTTCTGCAGACACTTATGGACACTGGACACTTTTGGATTGTGTGAGGCCCACTGAATATCAGAGCGCTATGTCACAGGCTGGATGGCACAGGTGTGAAAAAAGTGACTACAGGATAAGGGAGATTTTGAATTTCTGCAGACACTTGTGGACACTGGACACTTTTGGATTGTGTGAGGCCCACTGAATATCAGAGCGCTATGTCACAGGCTCGATGGCACAGGTGTGAAAAAAGTGACTACAGGATAAGGGAGATTTTGAATTTCTGCAGACACTTGTGGACACTGGACACTTTTGGATTGTGTGAGGCCCACTGAATATCAGAACGCTATGTCACAGGCTCGATGGCACAGGTGTGAAAAAAGTGACTACAGGATAAGGGAGATTTTGAATTTCTGCAGACACTTGTGGACACTGGACACTTTTGGATTGTGTGAGGCCCACTGAATATCAGAGCACTATGTCACAGGCAGAAATTGGCTAGTGTATCACAAACTACAAGATGTATGTAGAATTGGGCAGAATAGGAATCTCCCTAGAGTGTAGGTCTGTAAGAACGGAACAAGTCCTCCACTTATCCTTCCACAGTGACACACAGATAGCTTCACTGTGGCTGTGATAACAGCCGTTACACGGTACTGTGTGAGGAGCGTACACCGCTGTATGGTGTGAAAAAATGCACGCTCAGTACCTCAGCAGGACAAAAAAAAAATTGGGATTGCTTTTAAAAAAGCAGTTTGCAGAGCAGTGGGGAAACGGCAATGCAGCTGTCAGGAAGCCTTAGAAGGCAGCCTAACAACCAACACCGCTGATCCACCACAATATAGCCTCCCCTTGCACTGCACACACAGTGACTGGTGTGTTGCACAGGCAAAATCGCTAGCGGCAGAAGCAGTTTTTTTCTTCTTCTTCCCTGCCTAATGCTCTCCCTACAGAATCAGCAACCTCTCCCTATGCTAAGATCGGCAGAAGTAAGATGGCGGTCGGCGTGCACGCCCTTTTATAACCCCTGTGACGCCCACCAAAGCAAGCCAATCACTTGCATGCCCTTCTGAAAGATGCTGGTGACCCCTGCCTATGTCATCACGTTGCCCACAGTGTCCGTGGATCCTGATTGGCTGAAAAAGAGCGCAAAACAAACTTTTGAAACGCGACTTTGGCACGTAAGTCGCCGACCTCGTGGCCGACCTCATACTAGGGTCGGGTTTCGTTTCATGAAACCCGACTTTGCCAAAAGTCGGCGACTTTTGAAATTTTTCGACCCGTTTCGCTCAACTCTAGTGGCCAGGTTTTGGAGAGCGTTTTGTATGAAGTTGGGGGTCACTGTTGTGAACTCATTTTCTGGTCTACCAGTTGTGAGTTCTCCTTCCGGGCTCCCTCTGGTGGTAACAAGAGGTAGTGAGGTTGATTTAGTTAGTAGAGATCTGCCACCTGATGATGAGGATAACGATTGGATCTCTGGAATCTCAGACTGGATTTAAGACAGCCGACGCCCTATTCTGGTGCTGGTGATTTCTTCTGGCTTTTCAGGTCTTGGTTTTCAGCTCTGTTCCAGTCATCTCAAGCTAAGATTTTCTGCTAATGTTCACACTTGATTTTGTTTGTCTATTCATTTTTTTGTGTGGTCAGCCAGCCCCGGTTGGGGCTGTGCTGAATTTCCACTCTTATTTATCTGTATTTGCCAATTTGCTTTTTGTCCCTTATTAGATTGGTCTCTTTTTGCTCTGTCTCAGAATATTTCAGAGTGCTGATATAGTGGGAGAAATCTAGTGACTTCAGGGTTAATTTTGCTATCAGAAGTGTTGGACATTATTTTTGTAGAGTTTTTGGCAGATTGCAGACAGTGTCTTTCCTTTCCTATCCTTTATAGTTAGTTTGGGCCCCATCGTTTGCTCAGCCTATTTTCCTGCCTGTGTTTGTGCTTTCATCTTGTTTCACCGTCAATACATGTGTGGGGGCTGTCTTTCCTTTGTGGTCTGCTCTGGGGCAGTTAGTTTTCCCCTTTCCTTGCTTTAGGCTTATTTAGTCCTCCGGCTGGGATGAAGCGTCTAGGATCATCGTAGGTACGCTCCACGGCTGCTGCTAGTTGTGTAGTTAGGATCAGGGATCTGCAATCTGCATAGTTACCAACCTCTCTGGTTTTCTGTGACTTAGCTTGTTTAGTTTTTTTCTCCTCGGTGACCCATTCATAACAGAATCACCAGACATACCGCAGATTCTAGGGTACTCAAAAGCAGGAAAAAGTTGTTAAAAAAAAAAAAGTGTCAGAATTTTTTATTTTATTTATTTTTTCCTCTTTTCTCAGGGGCCGTAGGAGTATTTTTTTTCCTAATGGAGATTAAGCAATTGTTTGATCATGTGGAGCAACTTGCTGCTGAAATACAGGGAATTTCCACCTACCTCATTCAGTCACATGCTGATGAACCTAAGATCCCTACTCCTGATGTGTTTTCTGGGGATCAGTCTAAATTTCTGAATTTTAAGAATAATTGTAAATTATTTCTTGCCTTGAAGCCTAACTCATCGGGGAGCTCTGTGCAGCAGGTTAAAATTGTTGTCTCCTTGCTGCGCGGCGATCCCCAGGATTGGGCTTTTTCTCTGACACCTGAAAATCCTATTCTGACTAATGTGGATGCATTTTTTCAAGCCTTGGGGTTGTTGTATGATGAACCTAATGCTGTTGATCAAGCTGAGAGAACCCTGTTGGCATTAAACCAGGGTCAGGATTCTTCAGAGTTATACTGTCAAAAATTCCAAAAGTGGGCGGTCCTTACTACATGGAATGATAGTGCATTGGCAGCTCTCTTTCGGAAGGGTTTATCAGAGACCGTAAAAGATGTTATGGTGGGATTTCCTGTTCCCTCTATCTGGATGATATTTTGATCTTTTCTAGTGGTTGGGATTCTCATGTGGAACACGTCCGGGCTGTGTTCCGGATTTTGAGGGAGAATTCCCTGTTTGTTAAGGGATCGAAATGCCTCTTTGGTGTACATAGGATTTCATTTTTGGGATTTATCTTGTCTCCATCGACTATTGAAATGGACCCGGCCTAGGTACAGGCCTTTTATGATTGGGTTCAGCCTACTTCTTTGAAGGCCCTCCAGAAGTTTTTGGGTTTTGCCAATTTCTATCGTAAATTTATAGGTAATTTTTCTGGTATTGTCAAACCACTGACTGATCTGACCAAGAAGGGCGCTGATGTGCTGAATTGGTCTCCTGAGGCTGTCTCAGCATTTCAGGAGCTTAAGCAGAGATTTACTTTAGCTCCAGTTTTTCGGCAACCTGATGTCTCACTTCCATTTCAGGTGGAGGTAGATGCTTCTGAGATTGGTGCAGGAGCTGTTTTGTCCCAAAAAGACCCTGTGACTTCTAAGATGAATCCCTGTGCCTTCTTTTCTCGAAAGTTCTCCCCATCTGAACGCAACTATGACATGGGGAATCGGGAATTGTTGGCCATGAAATGGGCATTTGAGGAGAGCAGATATTGGTTGGAGGGAGCTAGACATCAAGTTGTGGTCCTCACCGATCACAAGAATTTGCTCTATCTGGAGTCGGCCAAACACTTGAATCCTAGACAGGCTAGATGGGCCTTGTTTTTCACGCGTTTTAATTTTGTGGTCTCTTTTCTTCCGGGCACTAAGAATGTCAAGGCAGACGCCCTTTCTAGGAGTTTCTTTGCCGATTCTCTTAATGTGACCGAGCCTACTACCATCCTAGATGAGGGGGTAGTTCTTTCTGCCATTTCGCCCGATTTTAGACGCGCCCTGGAGGAATTTCAGGAGGATAAACCTAAGCGATGCCCTATGGGAAAATTGTATGTTCCTGACCAGTGGAGAAAGAGAGTGATGTCTGAAATTCATTGCTCCGCATTGGCTGGTCATCCAGGTATTTTTGGTACCAGAGATTTGGTGAGTCGGTCTTTTTGGTGGCCTGCCTTATCTCGTGATGTCAGGAATTTTGTACAGTCCTGTGGGACTTGCTCTCGGTCTAAACCCTGTTCTCATTCTAGTGGGTTGCTGATGCCTCTGCCGGTGCCCAAGAGGCCATGGACCCATATCTCAATGGATTTTATTTCTGCTCTTCCGGTGGGCACTTTTTTTTCTCGATTTCATTTTACCATCACATTCCGACCAGGCTCTAAAAATGTAAAGGCGGATGCCTTATCCCGAAGTTTTGATTTTGTGTCCCCTCCAGAACCTCCTTCCTCCATTCTTCAACCGGGAGTGGTTGTAGCTGAAATCTCCTCTGAGTTACAGAGAGAGATTCTGGAAGCACAAGCACAAGCTCCCAGGAATAAACCCCCAGGTAAATTGTTGCACCCGAACAATTCCGTCCCACACTCCCTCAAGAATTTCATGACTCTGTGTTAAGTGCACACCCTGGTATTGCAGCTACCTGGGGGGCAGTAGCTAGGGGTTTTTGGTGGCCCTCTATGGGTACTGATATAAAAAGGTTTGTGAATACTTGTGGGGTGTGCGCACGCTCTAAAAGCTCTCAGGTCCGGCCGGCCGGGGAATTGGTGCCTTTGCCAATTCCAGATAAACCATGGACACACCTGTCCATGAACTTTATCACTAACCTTCCAAGGGCAACTCAGTGGAATGGGTAGTGGTTGATAAATTTTCTAAGCAAGCCCACTTTGTGCCATTACCTGCATTACCATCCACTGAAACCTTGGCCCGCTTGTTTATACAGCACATTGTTCGACTGCATGGAGTGCCTGTGAACGTGGTGTTGGACAGGGGTGTGCAATTTGTGGCCAGGTTTTGGAGAGCGTTTTGTATGAAGTTGGGGGTCACTGTTGTGAACTCATTTTCTGGTCTACCAGTTGTGAGTTCTCCTTCCGGGCTCCCTCTGGTGGTAACAAGAGGTAGTGAGGTTGATTTAGTTAGTAGAGATCTGCCACCTGATGATGAGGATAACGATTGGATCTCTGGAATCTCAGACTGGATTTAAGACAGCCGACGCCCTATTCTGGTGCTGGTGATTCCTTCTGGCTTTTCAGGTCTTGGTTTTCAGCTCTGTTCCAGTCATCTCAAGCTAAGATTTTCTGCTAATGTTCACACTTGATTTTGTTTGTCTATTCATTTTTTTGTGTGGTCAGCCAGCCCCGGTTGGGGCTGTGCTGAATTTCCACTCTTATTTATCTGTATTTGCCAATTTGCTTTTTGTCCCTTATTAGATTGGCCTCTTTTTGCTCTGTCTCAGTATATTTGCTGATATAGTGGGAGAAGTCTAGTGACTTCAGGGTTAATTTTGCTATCAGAAGTGTTGGACATTATTTTTGTAGAGTTTTTGGCAGATTGCAGACAGTGTCTTTCCTTTCATATCCTTTATAGTTAGTTTGGGCCCCATCGTTTGCTCAGCCTATTTTCCTGCCTGTGTTTGTGCTTTCATCTCGTTTCACCATCAATACATGTGTGGGGGCTGTCTTTCCTTTGTGGTCTGCTCTGGGGCAGTTAGTTTTCCCCTTTTCTTGCTTTAGGCTTATTTAGTCCTCCGGCTGTGACGAAGCGTCTAGGATCATCGTAGGTACGCTCCACGGCTGCTGCTAGTTGTGTGGTTAGGATCAGGGATCTGCAATCTGCATAGTTACCAACCTCTCTGGTTTTCTGTGACTTAGCTTGTTTAGTTTTTCTCCTCGGTGACCCATTCATAACAGGTCACGTTGTCATTCTCCTCTGCCTATCACCCGGAATCCAACGGACAAACGGAACGCAGCAACCAGTCATTGGAGCAGATTCTGAGATGCCTAGCCTCCACCACACAGGAAGACTGGTGTGAGGTATTACCCATGGCAGAATTTGCATTCAACTGTCGGATTAATCAGTCTACCGGAAAGTCACCCTTTCTGGTCAATTATGGGTTTGTTCCGCAGTTTGGGGAATTTTCCCGTATGGATTCGGATTGCCCTGGTGCCGAGGGGATGGTACAACAATTAAAAATCCTCTGGAAGGAGGTACAGGGGAACATCTTCAAAGCCCAGAAGAAGTTCAAACATTTTGCAGACAGGAGGAGGGGGGTGGTTCCTGCGTTGACAGTGGGGGAAAAAGTCTGGTTGTCCACCCGTAACATCAAACTTAAAATACCCTCTATGAAGTTGGGCCCCAAATTTATTGGCCCATACAAGATTGTAGCGGTGATCAACCCGGTGGCATACAGATTACAGTTACCCACCACCTTCAAAATCTCTAACGCCTTCCACAGGTCCCTATTAAAACCTGTGGGGACAGTTAGAGAAGATCCCTCATCTGTGGCTCCACCAGTGTTGGTAGAGGGTCAACTGGAGTACGAGGTAGGGCACATGATTGATTCGCGGTGGGTGCGCCGGAGACTTCAGTACCTTATCCATTGGAAGGGATATTCTGTTGAGGATCGGTCGTGGGTTCTGGTCAGTTCGGTGCACGCTGATCGACTGGTGCAGGCTTTTCATGCCAGGTACCCTGAAAAACCTGGGGGTCCAGTGGCCCTCCATTAAGAGGGGGGTACTGTCATGGTTAGGACATGGTTACTGTCCTGTTCTCACAGAGTTAACTTTTGCCGGCCTCTCTTTGGATCTGGGAGGGGTATTTATACTCACTCCAAACTAGCATTCTCTGTCAGTTATAGTGCTTTTCTGGTGTGCCTGACCCCTGGTGTGCGTGTACTCTGCGTTGTTTGTTTGCTTCCCGTGTATGACCTGGCTTGTTCCTTCACTCTGTACTCCATCTCTCGTTTTGGTAGCATTGTCTTTTCTGGTTCGGACCTCCTGGCTTGGCTATTGTTACTCCGTTACAGTTTACCCCTATTGTACCGTCTAATGCCCGTTCTGATTTTCTGATCTATTGCTACATCCTGACTATCCATTCTGTCTAATCCTTTGGTACTGTATTGATATTTTGTGCTTTGACCTTGGCTTGATCTGGTTTCTGTCTCTGTCTATGCCCCTTGGTAACATTGTCCTGTAGTTACTTTTCTAGGAGTTTCCCTGCAGCTCCTAGCTCTGTGGAACATAGGCCACGCCCCCAGCAGTCACATGATTCAGGTCCTGGAACATGCATTGTCACCACTGCTGCCCGCTCCGCTGGTATCTTTGTGCACAGTCTTTATACTTAGGACACGCGCTCTGGCTCAGTGAGCAAGTGCAGTGCGGTGTTCCTGACACCTACAGTTGTCGCCAAAAGTATTGACACCCCTGCAATTCTGTCAGATAATACTCAGTTTCTTCCTGAAAATGATTGCAAACACAAATTCTTTGGTATTACTATCTTCATTTAATTTGTCTTAAATGAAAAAACACAAAAAGAATTGTCCTAAAGCCAAATTGGATATAATTCCACACCAAACATAAAAAAGAGGGAGGACAAAAGTATTGGCACTGTTCAAAAAATCATGTGATGCTTCTCTAATTTGTGTAATTAACAGCACCTGTAACTTACCTGTGGCACCTAACAGGTGTTGGCAATAACTAAATCACACTTGCAGCCAGTTGACATGGATTAAAGTTGACTCAACCTCTGTCCTGTGTCCTTGTGTGTACCACATTGAGCATGGAGAAAAGAAAGAAGACCAAAGAACTGTCTGAGGACTTGAGAAACCAAATTGTGAGGAAGCATGAGCAATCTCAAGGCTGCAAGTGCATCTCCAAAGACCTGAATGTTCCTGTGTCTACCGTGCGCAGTGTCATCAAGAAGTTTAAAGCCCATGGCACTGTGGCTAACCTCCCTAGATGTGGACGGAAAAGAAAAATTGACAACAGATTTCAACGCAAGATTGTGCGGATGTTGGATAAAGAACCTCGACTAACATCCAAGCAAGTTCAAGCTGCCCTGCAGTCCGAGGGTACAACAGTGTCAACCCGTACTATCCGTCGGCATCTGAATGAAAAGGAACTGTATGGTAGGAGACCCAGGAAGACCCCACTTCTTACCCCGAGACATAAAAAAGCCAGGCTGGAGTTTGCCAAAACTTACCTGAAAAAGCCTAAAACGTTTTGGAAGAATGTTCTCTGGTCAGATGAGACAAAAGTAGAGCTTTTTCTTTTTTTTTGAGAAAGCTGGGTCTCCCTCAGAGGTCATGGGTCTTCCAGCAGGACAATGACCCAAAACACACTTCAAAAAGCACTAGAAAATGGTTTGAGAGAAAGCACTGGAGACTTCTAAGGTGGCCAGCAATGAGTCCAGACCTGAATCCCATAGAACACTCGTGGAGAGATCTAAAAATGGCAGTTTGGAGAAGGCACCCTTCAAATATCAGGGACCTGGAGCAGTTTGCCAAAGAAGAATGGTCTAAAATTCCAGTAGAGCATTGTAAGAAACTCATTGATGGTTACCGGAAGCGGTTGGTTGCAGTTGTTTTGGCTAAAGGTTGTGCAACCAAGTATTAGGCTGAGGGTGCTAATACTTTTGTCTGGCCCATTTTTGGAGTTTTGTGTGAAATGACCAATGTTTTGCTTTTTGCTTCATTCTCTTTTGTGTTTTTTCATTTAAGACAAATTTAATGAAGATAATAATACCAAAGAATTTGTAATTGCAATCATTTTCAGGAAGAAACTGAGTATTATCTGACAGAATTGCAGGGGTGTCAATACTTTTGGACACAACTGTATATCATCAGGCTTCCTCCACCAAACTTGACGGTTTTCTCAATTAGCCCCTTTTCCCCTTGTTTCTTCCAGAACCATTTGTGCCCATCAGAGCCTAGTACATTGACTTTCATCTCATTGCTCCAAATCACCCGTTTCTAATCTTCTGCTATCCTCTTTTTATACTTTTTTGAAACCTCGAGCCAACGCTTCTTATGAAAGTATTGAAGTCTAGGCTTCTTCAACTTTTTCTGAGCCACTATTCCATACTTGTGTAACGCGCGTTGCACTGTGTTTGCATGGATGTGATCTGTGATCTCAGTGTTACAAAGTATATGAGCCACCTCTACTGCCGTGTTTGTCGAACCAGAACTGATAGATCTTGTGATTAGTAGAGATGAGCAACTTTGCCTTTTTTCGGGTCGAGTCGGGTTTCATGAAACCCGACTTTCTTAAAAGTCGGGTCAAACGAAATCGGCCGACTATAGGGAAAAGTCGAGGTCCGACTGGAACACGAAACCCAATGAAAGTCAATGGGGAAGCAAAGTCGGCAGGGAGTGGAGGACAGTAAACACATCTACAGTGCCCATTTCAATGCCAACAACATCAATTCTTATTACTTAAGCTTGTCAACCTTAATTTACTTTATAATAATAGTTGCGCATTGAAAACTGGGGGTTATTTGGCTAAAGTTGTGGGGTGGTAGGGCTAATAGCTCAAAAAAGGACAGAATATTAATCCATACAGTATTATGGCCACCACCTAGTGCGCCACACAGAATAATGAGCCCCATATATTTCTCCATACAGAATAATTGGTCCCATATAATGTTCCATACATATGATAAGCTCCACATAATGCTACAGTATATGTTGGTCCCCATGGATGATGCTCCACTGTCTTATGTGCCCAAATAATGCTCCATAGAGTCCATATATAATGGGCCCCATTTCTAATGCTCCAGTGTATAATGGGCCCTGTAAATGCTGCTCCAGTTTCTGATGTCCCCCATTTGGAATGCTCCAGTATATGTTGGTCCCCATAGACGATGCTCCAGTGTGTTATGGGCCCAAATTATGCTCCATATATAATGGGCCCCATTTCTAATGATCCAGTGTATAATGGGACCTGTAAATGCTGCTCCAGTGTCTGATGTCCCCCATTTGGAATGCTCCAGTATAAGTTGGTCCCCATGGACGATGCTCCAGTGTGTTATGGGCCCAAATTATGCTCCATATATAATGGGCCCCATTTCTAATGCTCCAGTGTATAATGGGTCCCGTAAATGCTGCTCCAGTGTCTGATGTCCCCCATTTGGAATGCTCCAGTATATGATGGGCCAAATGGATGATGCTCCAGTGTATGATGGGCCCCATATATCATTCTCCAGTGTATATTGCTCCCCAAAAAATGCTCCCAACATTTAAAAAATTAAATACCTCTCCTCGCTGGGCACTGCTCTACTCTGGACTCCTCAGCATTGCCATTTTCAAGCTCTCTGCACTTGTACTGTTTCGGTAGAGGGCATATAGACGTGATGTCATCGCGCTCTGTAACCTGAAAGTCACTGTCAGGAAAGGCAGAAGACGTCACAGCGGTGGAGCAGGGAGAGGTAAGGTATTGCAAGTGCTGTGGTCCTGAGCAAGCATGGGGGGCCCACTTGTGGGAGACGGCACTGGCACAGGGCCCCTCATAGTACAACGGTATGTCTGACGGCGAGTGGGCCCTCCCACCGGCAGAGACACTTTTGCGTACTATGAGGGCCCTGTGCCACTGCCGTCGCCCAAGAGTAGGACCCCCACCTGCTCAGGGAACCGGCACTTTCATCTGCACCTTCCTCTGTGTCACAGTGTAAGGTGGTATAGTATGCGGGAAGGGGCACCTGAGTTTCATCAGTGTCACATTCTGGCTCTGTAGAGTGTGAGGGGAATGTAGTGTTTTGGGTCAATGTACCAGCAGAATCATCTAGCAGTGGCTGTGCATCAGTGCACTCCATCTCCGATTCATGTTGGACTGGGAAATTCAGAATTTCACTTGATAACACAGGCATGGCCTGTGAAAAGAGCTCCGTGGAGTAATCTGAAGTGTGGGCTGCTGCATTCTTCACTTTTAGTGGGGGTGAAGGAGACAAGGAAAGGGGTGGTTCCTGACCAGAAGCCTGCACTGATGACTCATTGCTTGCATTTTTTTAAACTTCAGAAGAGGAGGTGATAGAGCTGGAGGCTTTTTCGGCAATGTAAGGCAAAACCAGTTCCTGATGCTCCGGCTTTAAAAGCAGTTTACCTACTCCCAGAAAAGGGAGCCTTAAAGGCCTTCTTGTGCCAGCTGATGATGCAGGCTCAACACCTCCTGCCTTAGCTGTTATTGTGCTTTTGGCACTACCAGCAGATGCACCACCACCACCATCAGTACCAGCTGGCCCCCCCACACCCACGTCCACGGCCTCTTCCACCATACGTAATAATTTTTGTGAAAATGGACTCAAAATACCAGCAGATATATGGTACTGTTTCAGAAGCGGACAGCTCTATACAGTCAAGGGATAATTGTATATCTCCGTATATATTTCATGAGTCAGACACAGATGGTCACAGGCTCAGTATGGATTAGACAATAATAGAAAAATTTGCAAAAGGGTACAGTATCACTAGATACAAGGTATATATAGTAGAGTTTAAACAGACTGAATCTCCGTATACATTTCAGGAGGCAAACACAGACGCTCTCAGGCCCAGTATGGATCCGACAACAATATAGAAAGTTGAGAATGGGTACTATGATGCCCCTGAGGGTGCGATCACCACAGAGCCACTGCACCTCACCCAAAGGTGTGGTATCCCGCCCTCAGGTAAGGAGGGATCACCACTCAGGACTCCTAACCCTGCACTCAACACACACACTAGTTAGTTAGTGCTTTCTGGGTGTACCCGGAGGGAGGATGGCCTCATCCCAGACTGACTAGGAAAGGGTGTTGGGGGTTAGTGTGGAACGTAGGTACAGTGGGAGGAGCTTAGATAGTGGAGTGATTGTGGCATCCAATCAGAGAGAGCAAGCTGACAGTTGATGGGTGGAGCTAGTCTGAGGTAAATGGATCTTTCTAGAGAGTTGTCAGTCGGTGACAGGACAGAGTAAGAGCAGGATTGCTGTGAGAGGGCTGAGGGTCAGAGAAGAGAGAAAAATCTTGTCCAAGCTCCTAGACAGGAAGGAAGGGGTCCTTGGGGCACGGAAAGTGCAATAAGCCACCTGTGAAGCCTGTTTCTGGAGAAGGAAGGACAAGGCCTCGTTGGGGAAGGTGGCTCCTGAAGGTAGTGGAGAAATACAGGGCTCAGCTAGAAAGATGGAGGCTGAAGTAACTTTAAGTGCCTCAGTCGCAGCCGCATTCAATACTCAAAAAGGCAGCTGTTGGAATAAAGGACCCCGGAGCCTGACCCACGTCGCCCGGTGTACAGCAGGAAGGAAGGGAATGATCAGCACAGAGACATGGCCTAGAAAGGATACACAAGGAGGAGTCTTGAACAGGTGTTCCTGAGCTATCTTGGAGTTTGCCGGACCCCTCCCTTGGATGACACAGTACCAATCGGGTCATCTTGTGCACAAAACTTTTGAGGAAAAACTCAGAAACTGCACCCAACTGTGTCCTTGGTGGCTTTTACAACTCGCCTGCTACACACGCTACACTCACCAACACCGTCAACGGCTCACAAACACCATCACAACTTCCCTGGGATACAGCTCTGCCCGTGGAGAGCTTCATCATCTTGGCTGCTTTAACACCGGCCCAGAGGATCTGCATTGCAGCGTCGGTTACCCTAGCCGAGTACCACGGGTGGCGTGAAGATCCACCATTTCCTAATTAATTTTCATACCATCTTCCCCCTCATCTGAACTGTCATCTTCTTTATTGGACACCCAGGGCCACGGACCGGGTCCCAATCATCACCGTGACATACTTCCCCCTTAAAAGAGCCTGAAAGGCCCGTTACTGAGTAACCCCCGTCCCTGCGTGGCGTTTCATTTTAACACCAGATAACACGGATATATTGTATAGTTTCAACATTATAAATCTACGTATATATTTGAGGAGGCAGACACAGACGCTGTCATGGCCAGTATGGATTCGACAACAATCTAAAAAGTAGAAAAAGGGTACAGTATCACCAGATACAAGGTATATATAGTATAGTTTCAACATTCAAAATCTCCATATTTATTTCAGGAGGCAGATACAGACGCTCTGAGGCCCAGTATGGATTACACATTACACAACAATATAAAAAGCAGTAAAAGGGGAATTGATCCCAAGCATACTGCTGTATACAGTGTGGGGTCATTTGGCGATCTACATATATATTTCAAGAGTAACACACAGTCTGTCACAGGCTCAGTATGGATCACACCATAATATAAAAAGAAGATCCGCAAGAAATAATCACACATGTGGGCCAATTTTCCAGGTGTCAATGATGCACTTTGAGTGGTGGGTGGAGGATGACTTTTGGGCACAAATGGTACTGGATCAACAGATACAAGGTATATATAGTATACTTAAAATACAAACAAATCTCTGTATGTGTTTCAGGAGGCAGACACATATGCTCACACGCTCAGTATGGATTTGACAATAATGCAACAAGTTGCAAAAGGGTACAGTATGACCATAAACAAGGTATATATAGTATAGTTTAAACATTCTAAATCTCCGTAGACATTTCATGAGGCAGACACAGACGCTCTCAGTCCCAGTATGCATTAGCCAAGAATATAAAAAGTATAAAAAGGTTACTGTATCAACAGATACAAGGTACATATAGTATTGTTTAAACATTATAAATCTCCTTATTTTTTTCAGGAGGCAGACACAGATGCTCTCAGGGTCAGTATGGATTACACAATATAAATAGCAGTAAAAGGGTAATGGATCAGTAGCGTACAGCTGCATACAGTGTTGGGGTAATTGCAAATCTCAGTAGATATTTCCAGAGTCAGAAACAGACTCTCACAGGCTCAGTATGGATTACACAAGAATATAAAAACTTGAAAAAGGGTAATGTTTTACTAGCGTTCAGCTGCATACAGTGTTGGTGCCATTTAAAATCTCCTTATATTTTACCAGAGTAAGACACAAACTCTCACAGGCTCAGTTCGGATTACACCCGAATATAAAAATGAGAAAAAGGGAAATGTATTTGAAACGTACACCAGTATACAGTGTTGGAGTACTTTGAAATCTTCGTTTATATTTCAGTGTCAGTCAGCCAGTCCAGACTCTCCGCTAGAGGAAGGTAGATGGATAAAAGTACAGACGTAAAGTCGAGTGACTTTAGATGTTTTGGAATTAGTAATCACGGAAAAACCTCCCGGGAGAATTTGCAGAAGTGATGCTGACCCTCAATAACTTTAACTGTGGAAACAGCTAAAACACAAATTAGTGACGAAAGGGTTGCTGTATCGCAGTAGCGTCGATCCCGTCAATGGTAGCCATTGGTAATCTGAAGGTAGAGGCCAGCAGGACAGGACATAGCTACATCTTAACCATCATCGATCAGTACACCAAATTTGTAGTGGCTGTCCCTGTGATGGATTTAACTGGCCAGACTACACAGCGGTGGAGCAGGGAGAGGTATTGCAAGTACTGTATCCCTGAGCAAGCAGGGGGGACCCACTCATGGGCGCCGGTACTGGCACAGGGCCACTCATAGTACGCCAGTGTGTCTGACGGCGAGTGGGCCCCCCTACCATCAGATACACTTTATTGTACTATGAGTGGCCCTGTGCCAGTGCCGTTGCCCAAGGGTGGGGCCACACACCTGTTCAGGGCAACAGCATTTGCCCGGGTGTGGAAGATGTTGATCCCGGGCCTGGGGTGGGGGGGGCAGCCCATTTAGGGTGGTTTAAAAAATGGCATATGTTGATGTGTAGGCTGGACTTTCAGTTGCTGCAAATGGAGGAATTGGAGAAGTCAGAGGAAGAGGAGGACAAAAGCGAGCCTTTTTTCTGGCAACCTATGTGTTATCAGGGGAGGGTGGGACAAAATCTTTTGAAACCCATGCATGGTTCATTTTAATGAAGGTTAGATCATCAACATTTTGGGTCAACAGACGGGTCCCTTTTTCTGTCAGGATAGATCCAGCAGCACTGAAGACTCTTTCAGATAGCACTCTACCAGCAGGGCAAGCGAGCTCCTGTAAGGCAGATTGTGCCAATTCACGCCAGGTGTCCAGTTTTGAGGCCCAATCAAAGGGGAATGACCTCTGAGGAGGAACCTCGATATGGGAGGAGAAGTAGTTTGTAACCATAGTTGACAACTGCTGTCTCCTGTCACTTGCAATCGATTCTGTATTAGCTGTCGTGTGCGCGGGACTTGAGAAATCAGACCACAACATGGTCAGGAAACCCAGGTCTCCAACGCCAGTTCGGCTGTGTGCACCACAAACACCTTTTCCATTTTGCCCGCTATGGCTCGTGGGAGAACCAGCTCCACTGCTGTGTGCTGGGAATGCCTCAAACAACCTGTTTACCAGAGTTGCTTGTTTGTTAGCCAATATTAGCTCTAGGTTCTCCTGTGGCATGATGTTGTGTAATTTGCCTTTATAGCGTGGATCGAGGATGTTGGCCAACCAGTAGGCATCATCCCTCATCATTTTGGCAATACAGGGGTCCCTTTTTTAGATCCGCAAGGCATAGTCACACATGTGGGCCAATGTTCCAGGTGTCAATGCTGCACTGCCAGTGGTGGGTGGAGAGCAGTTTCTGGCAATTAACATCCGTCCCGTCACACACAAACCCTGTACCTGACCTTGGAATGCCCACATGTTCTCTTGCCCCCTGAGAAGCATCCTCCTCCCCAAAATAATCATCCCCCTCATCCTCCTCCTCATCTTCCTCTTCTTCCTCCACCTCGTCCATGCCAGTTCCCTGATCAGACAATGGCTGACTGTCATCAAGGCTTCCCTCCTCCTCCTCCTGTTGCTCCTCAGCTGCAGACACCTGATCCTTTATGTGTGTTAAAGTTTGCATGAATAGGCGCATAAGTGCTATGCTCATGCTTATGATGGTGTTGTCTGTGCTTACCAGCCGTGTGCATTCCTCAAAACACTGAAGGACTTTACAAAGGTCTTTCAGCTTTGACCACTGCACACCCGACAATTCCATGTCTGCCCTCAAACTGCTTGCCCGTGTATCCTCCCACAAATGCATTACAGCCTGCCTCTGTTCACACAGCCTCTCAACCATGTGCATGGTGGAGTTCCATCTTGTAGCAACGTCTATGATTAGGTGGTGCATGGGGAGGTTGAGTGATCGCTGCAGCTTCTGCATACGACTGGAGTGGACGCTTGAGCGGCGGATGTGCGAGCACAGTCTTCGGACCTTATGGAGCAGGGCTGTTAACTCCGGATAATTATATAGGAAGCACTGCACCACCAGGTTCAAGGTGTGAGCCAGGCAAGGTATGTGTGTGAGTTTTAAAAGGGCTATGGCTGCCACAAAATTCTGCCCATTATCACTGACTACCTTGCCTGGCTCAAGATGTAGACTGCTCGGCCATGAGTTTGTCGATGCAAATAGTCGGCCAGTATCTCCGCGGTGTGTCTACTGTCGCCCAAAGACATCATTTTTAAAACAACCTGCTGCCGCTTACCACTGTCACGTCTCCGTCAGATTTGGGGCCTGCTGTTCCGGTCGCAGCCACTAGGAGGCGCCGGACCGTCAATTCGCCGTCAGACTCGGGGACGGCTGTTCCTGCCTCGGCCACTGGGAGGCGCCGTGGTTCTATTACGTCGCCGTCAGACTCAGGGCCTATGGTCCCAGCTTTAGCCACTAGGAGGCGCCGGTCTGTCATGTCACCCTTGGATTCGGTTCCTGCTGTTCCGGTCACGGCCACTAGGAGGCACCGGACCGCCACTTCACCGTCAGACTCGGGGACAGCTGTTCCTGCCTCGGCCACTGGGAGGCGCCGTGGTTCGCCCGTGAGTTATGGTGGTGACAGAGAAGTGGCTCCTGCGCAGGCATCTGGTGGGCGCAGGCTCCGCCCCTCTGTCAGTCGTCAGGGGGTTACTGCATCACCATCTAGCCTGGTCCTGGGGGCGGCCCTAATGACATCACCAGTCCAGGAACCTGTGAGTGATGACCTGATCCCTCAAATATCTTGGGACTGGTCTTGCAAGCCGCCGGATATATTCTTGTTTCCCCTGTGTGCTACTTAGTGATTGATTTCTGTTTGACTCTGACCTCAGCCTGGATTTCTGACCCCTCTATTGCCTGACGATTTTGTACTTCTGCTACTCTCCTGGTTTGTGACCTTGGCCTGGATATTCTGACTCTGCTACTTCCTAACGATTCTGTACCTCTGCCGCCCTCCTGGTTTTTGACTCTGACCTTGGCCTGAATTTGACTCTGCTATTGCCTGCCGTTTTTGTACTTCCCTGACGACCGTCCTGCTCTGGCCGCTGCTCATATTCAGACAGCTACCTCCTGGGCTCTGTTGTAAATCCAGATCCCTGTATAGGGGTAAAGGGTATCAGTGTTTCTCGGGGTGTTGTCTGGCTGCAGCCCAGAACCGCAGACGGATGTTACATTATATCTGGCCCTAAAATTAACTGCTTCTTGTGTATATACCCAACATATACAAAAGCAGTCTCCCTGAATTTTTTTTTTTCCCTTCTGACTGAGCTGATTTCTGGTCTGAACACCTGTTGCATTGCACAGCCTGGAAGATCACTCTCATTTTCCTGCACAACTATGCGGCAGTCTGGAGTCTTCAGGGAGAGAGCTGCACCTCTGAGATACATGCTCCTGGCACGTCGGCCTCTGGGCAACTACTCTGGCTATGGTTGCCCAGGGGCTCAGGTATTGCCCGCAGATGCGGCCAAAGTTTTATTACCTATCTCAGTTTCATGTGGTCAGAAAACGCTGTGTTTAAACGCGTATGTGGATAGTGACTCTGAAGGAAATTTTATGGATTCTTTGACTGCTAGGAATCTGGGTGTAACACTACTAAAACTTAATGCCCCTATTAAAACCACGGCTATTAATGGCACATCCATTATTCAGGAGGGGGTTAAGTTTGTTTCTGCCAAGGTTGCTATGTCTGTGGGAGCCTTACACACTGAGCTTGTGTCATTTTTTGTGATGGACAATTTATCCTCTGCAGTTATTCTGGGTATGCCGTGGTTACGTCAGCACAATCCTGTCATCGACTGGCACTTGGGTGATGTTGTACACTGGAGCCCACAGTGTCAGGAAAATTGCACATCCCTAGTAGTAAACCAAGTTAAGGTTAAAACCCCCCGCATACCATTTGCTTTCAGAGATTTTGAGGATGTCTTTTATATTGTAGAATCTGAAAAGCTACCCCCTCACAGAGAGTATGATTGCCCTATTGATCTGATTCCGGATGCCCGTCTCCCTAAGGGAAGAATATTTAATCTCTCTGGCCCAGAGCGTCAGGCCATGAATGACTATATTGCAGACAGCTTAAGAAAAGGGTTTATCAGACCGTCCATTTCTCCAGTTGGGGCCGGGTTCTTCTTTGTGGAAAAGAAGGATGGTGGTCTCAGACCCTGCATTGATTATCGGGAGTTGAATGCAATCACTATAAAAAACCAGTATCCGCTTCCACTCATCCCTGATCTTTTTAATCAGCTAACAGGAGCCCGTTGGTTTACTAAACTTGACCTCCAGGGGGGCATATAATCTGGTCCGCATAAGAAAGGGAGATGAGTGGAAAACGGCCTTTAATACACCCCTTGGCCATTTTGAGTACCTGGTAATGCCGTTCGGACTCAGTAACGCACCTGCCGTATTCCAGCACTTTGTTAATGATATTTTTAGAGACATTTGCGGGGTGTATGTCGTGGTGTATTTAGATGACATTCTGATTTACTCTGCTGACCCTGTGACACACTCTCAACACGTGTGTTCTGTGCTACAGAGACTACGTGAACACTCCTTGTTTGCTAAACTGGAAAATTGTGTCTTTTTTGCTGAGGAGGTACAGTTTTTAGGATACATGGTTTCAGGTAAAGGCTTCCGCATGGATCCTGCCAAGGTCCAGCCTATTAAGGCTTGGGTGCAACTGAAAGCGCTGCAGCGATTTTTGGGGTTTGCTAATTATTACCGCAAGTTCATTAGAGGTTTCTCAGAGATTGCCAAGCCACTCACGGATCTGACCCGGAAAGGGGCGGACGTGGCCAATTGGAATCCTGAGGCAATTCAGGCGTTTTCTACCTTAAAAGAGTGCTTTGTGGCCAACCCGGTTTTGGTTCAGCCGGATCTGGACCGTCCATTTATTGTGGAGGTGGATGCCTCTGAAGTCTGAGTGGGAGCAGTGCTATCACAAGGCACTACATCCCTCACTCAGCTTCGTCCATGTGCGTTTTTTTCCCGCAAATTCTCTTCCACGGAGAAAAACTATGATATAGGGAATCGGGAACTATTGGCAATTAAATGGGCCTTAGAGGAATGGCGTCACTTCCTCGAGGGCGCCAAACACTAGATCACGGTAATTACCGATCATAAGAACCTGACATACCTGGAATCAGCAAAAAGGTTAAATCCTAGACAAGCAAGATGGGCATTGTTTTTCTCTAGGTTTAATTTTATAATCACCTTCCGCCCTGGTACAAAAAATGTGAGGGCCGATGCCCTCTCTCGCAGTTTCTGCCCCTCAGAAGCTGAGGACTGTGAACCAGTTCCAATATTGGCCACTGGGATCGTTGTGTCCACAGTGTCTTTGGACCTTCTGGAGGAGATCCGTAAATCCCCAGAACAAGCCCCTGACACTACGCCACCCAACAAATTGTTCGTTCCACCTGCGTTTCGCCTACAAGTGCTTAGAGAATCACATGACTCTGTCTTGGCAGGCCATCCTGGTCTCAATAATACCGCCAGATTGATAACTAGGAATTTTTGGTGGCCGACGGTGGTTAAGGACTGCAATGAATATGTTTTAGCATGTGAGGTCTGTGCCCGCGCCAAGTCCTCTCATAATCGCCCTGCCGGCTGGCTCCAGTCCTTGCCCATCCCCGAGAGTCCATGGACCCACATCTCCATGGACTTCATTACGGACCTGCCGTCCTCAGATGGAAAAACGTGTATCTGGGTGGTGGTGGACAGGTTCAGTAAACAATGTCATTTTGTTCCCCTGTCAGGGTTACCTAACTCGGAAACGCTGAGTAAACTGTTTATAGTACATGTGGTACGTTTACACGGTGCCCCGGTCAATATTGTGTCTGACAGGGGTACCCAATTCGTGTCAAAGTTCTGGAGGGTGTTCTGTAAACGCATTGGTATTGAGCTATCTTTTTCCTCGGCTTACCACCCTGAAACCAATGGTCAAACCGAACGTGTCAACCAGGCTCTGGAGCAATACCTTCGCTGCTACGTCTCAGAACACCAGTCCGATTGGGCAGAACATCTGCCACTAGCCGAGTTTGCCCTAAATAATCAGTATCAGGACTCCATTAAGTCCACCCCCTTTTTCTGCAACCACGGGCTGCATCCGCGCTTTGGCTCATTCTCGGCCAGAATGTCGGAGCTTCCTGGGGTAGAGAAAAATATACATCGTTTAAAAACCATTTGGTCTGAGGTAAACTCGAACTTGAAAGGGGCCCAGGTTAGACAGACCTCGGCAACGAACAAACGGCGATCCAAAGGACCGCACCTGGGAGTTGGAGACAAGGTTTGGCTCTCCACCAAAAACATCAAGCTTAAAGTACCGTCTGCCAAACTGGGTCCCAGATTTATTGGTCCATACGAGATTATAGAGGTGATTAACCCGGTGGCCTTCCGTTTACAACTCCCTCAGTCTTTCAAATTATCCAATGTCTTCCACAAGTCTCTCCTCAAGTTGTATCGCTCCCCAATTCACCCTGTCCCGTCCCCTCCTCCCGTTTCGGTCGGAGGGTCCTTGGAGTGTGAAGTCCAGGGTGTCCTTGACTCCCACCTTGTACTGGTACACTGGAGGGGCTACGGCCCGGAGGAGAGGTCCTGGGTCCCTGCAAGGGACATCCATGCCAAAGCACTAATTAGAAGATTTCACCTCCTTCACCCTGACAAACCAGGTTTTGAGTGTCCCCTCTTGGAAGGAGGGGTACTGTCACGTCTCCGTCAGATTTGGGGCCTGCTGTTCCGGTCGCAGCCACTAGGAGGCGCCGGGCCGTCAATTCGCCGTCAGACTTGGGGACAGCTGTTCCTGCCTCGGCCACTGGGAGGCGCCGTGGTTCTATTACGTCGCCGTCAGACTCAGGGCCTATGGTCCCAGCTTTAGCCACTAGGAGGCGCCGGTCTGTCACATCACCCTTGGATTCGGGGCCTGCTGTTCCGGTCACGGCCACTAGGAGGCACCGGACCGCCACTTCACCGTCAGACTCGGGGACAGCTGTTCCTGCCTCGGCCACTGGGAGGCGCCGTGGTTCGCCCGTGAGTTATGGTGGTGACAGAGAAGTGGCTCCTGCGCAGGCATCTGGTGGGCGCAGGCTCCGCCAGCTCTGTCAGTCGTCAGGGGGTTACTGCATCACCATCTAGCCTGGTCCTGGGGGCGGCCCTAATGACATCACCAGTCCAGGAACCTGTGAGGGATGACTTGATCCCTCAAATACCTTGGGACTGGTCTTGCAAGCCGCCGGATATATTCTTGGTTTCCCTGTGTGCTACTTAGTGATTGATTTCTGTTTGACTCTGACCTCAGCCTGGATTTCTGACCCCTCTATTGCCTGATGATTTTGTACCTCTGCTACTCTCCTGGTTTGTGACCTTGGCCTGGATATTCTGACTCTGCTACTTCCTAACGATTCTGTACCTCTGCCGCCCTTCTGGTTTTTGACTCTGACCTTGGCCTGAATTTGACTCTGCTATTGCCTGCCGTTTTTGTACTTCCCTGTTCAGACAGCTACCTCTTGGGCTCTGTTGTAAATCCAGATCCCTGTATAGGGGTAAAGGGTATCAGTGTTTCTCGGGGTGTTGTCTGGCTGCAGCCCAGAACCGCAGACGGACGTTACAACCACTAGCTGTTCGATATTGGGACACCTCGTGTGCAACACTGACAGATGTGGATGGAGTGCTCGTGCGACTGCGCTCTGGCGATGAACTTTCGCTTCTGGAGGAGGAGGGTCGAACACCTACAGCCAACTGTTTCCTATACCGTGAGCTAGGCAGCACTGTTCCACTGCCGCTGTCCCCTGTGGAGCCTGCATCCACCACCGCAGTGATGGACACGTAACGGCCCTGGCCATGCCTACTGGTCCATGCATCTGTTGTGAGGTGCACCTTTCCACTCACTGATTGTTTTAGTGCATGGACAATGCGGTCTTTCACATGCCGGTGGAGGGCAGGGATGGCTTTTCGAGAAAAGAAGTGCCGACTGGGTAGGTCATAGCGTGGGACAGCAAATGCCATGAGCTCTTGGAAAGCTTCGCTTTCTACCAAACGGAAGGGCATCATCTCTAATAAGATCAGTTTGGCAATGTAGGCGTTCAAAGCTAGTGTACGTGGATGAGAGGATGAGTACTTTCTTGTCCTACTCAGTGTCTGGTAGGGTGAGCTGGACTTAAGAGCTGCATATGGGGGAACTAGCATTGGATATGATGGACTGAGAAGGGGTTGGTGATGGTGAGGGTGTTGATGGCCTAGATTCAGTGTTTCCTCGCGAAAATATTGTGATTGCCTGACTGCTTTGGCCTAGCGACGACACCTCAACATTTCTTGATGGTGGTGTGCTTAGCGGTGGCCTTACAGTGGGGGAAGCGATGGAGCGTTGCCGGCTAACTTCAGTGGGAGCAGTTGCACATGTGCTACCTGAGGTTTTGTAGTCCATCCACGCTTGCAAGTGCATGCTGGTTAAATGTCTAAGCATGCAACTGGTATTCAAATTTCATAGCTTTTTCTCTCTGCTACGGCACTTCTTACAGATAGCCTTTGCGTCGTCAGTAGGATTTTGTTCAAAAAAGTGCCACACTTCACTCTTTCCACTATGGTACAAATTTTCAGGGCTTGCATGCTGTGTTAATTTGACCGTCTGGCCAAGCTGTCCAGCAACTCTTTTAGTTTTCTTGCCAAGTTTTTTGACAGCTATGGGCCTGCCGGATAACCGCTGCTGCGATGATGATGCCTGCTGCGGATCCTTCTCCTGTTCTGACCTATTGTCACCAGCACCCTCTTCCCCCAATGGATGCCAATCAGGGTCAACAACTGGATCATACATGACCTCGTCTTCAATGTCATCTGCACCTTCCTCTGTACCTTCCTCTGTGTCACCGTGTAAGGTGGTAGAGTATGTGGGAAGGGGCACCTGAGTTTCATCAGGCTCAGTAGACTGCGAGGGCAATGCAGTGCTGTGGGTGAATGTACCAGCAGATTCATCAAGCAGTGGCTGTGCATCAGTGTGCTCTATGTCAGATTCATCTTGAACTGGGGAATTCAGGATTTGACTTGATAACCCAGGAATGGTATGTGAAAAGAGCTCCATGGAGTAATCTGAAGTGTGTGCTGCGGCATCCTTCACTTTTGGTGTGAGTGAAGGACACAAGGAAAGGTGTTGTTCCTGACCAGAGGCCTGCACTGACGACTCTGTGCTTGCAGTTTTTGTAACTTCAGAAGAGGAGGCAATAGAGCTGGAGGCTGTTTCGGCAATGTAAGCCAAAACTTGTTCCTGATGCTATGGCTTTAAAAGAAAAGGGAACCTTAAAGGCCTTCTTGTGCCAGACTATGACGCAGGCTCAACACCTCCTGCCTTAGCTGCTATTGTGCTTTTGCCAGAACCAGCCGATGCACTCCCACCACCACAATCAGTACTAGCTGCGCCCCCCTGCCCACGTCCGCAGCCTCTTCCACCAGACTTCCTCATGTTTGGGAAAATGTACCAAAAATACCAGCAGAGAAATTGTACTGTATGAGTAGCGTACAGCTGTGTAAGGTGTATGTAAGAAGTGAAATCTCTGTATATATTTTGTGAGTGACAGACGCTTATCCAGCATGTATTTCACCGTAATCCAACAAGCAGATATACGGTACTGTATCAGAGGTGTACAGCTGTATATGTTGTTCGTGAAACTGTCAATCTCCGTATATGTATTTATGGAATGTCACACACACGCTGACTCTGTGTAGATGTGACCGTAATAAGAACACCAGATATCCGATACTGTTTGAGAATCGGACTGCTCAATACGGTGTATAAAGAAATGGAAATGTCCGTATATGTATTTATGGGGTGTCACACACACACTCTGACTCTGTGTAGATGTGACCGTAATAAGAACACCAGATATCCGATACTGTTTGATAATCGGACACCTCTATATGGTGTATGTATGGAAAAATGTTAATCTCCGTGTATTTTTTTACCGAGTCACACACATATAGTGTAGCATGTATTTGTCCGTTATACCAGCCGGTACACGGTAGTGTGTGAGGAGCGTACACCTCTATACGGTGTGTGAAAAAATTTACGCTCTACTGTGCAGAAAAAAAGGAATAAAAGGATTTTTGCTTCTAAAAAAGCAGTCTGCACAGCAGTGTGAAAACAGCAATGCAGCTATCAGGGAGCCTTATAAGGCAGCCTAATAACCAACAGAGCTGCTGCACACAAATATATCCTCCCCTGTCACTGCACACTATAGTGTTGCGTTGCACAGTGACATTCGCTATCAGCAGAAGCAATTTTTTTTTTGGCCTGCCTAAACACTCTCCCTATTGAGAACGAGCAGCAGCAACCTCTTCCTATGCTAAGACCGGCAGAAGTAAGATGGCGGTCGGTGGTCACTGCCTTTTATAGGCACTGTGACGCCACACAAAGCCAGCCAATCACTTGACTGCCCTTCTCTAACATGGTGAGGGCTGCTGCCTATGTAATCGCGTTGCCTACAGTGTGCGTCCTTGATGATTGTCTGAAAAAAAGGCGCAGGAAACATTGTGGGTAACGAGACTTTGGCGCTCAAGTCAGCGACCTCATGGCCAACCTCACGCTATGGTCGGGTTTCGATCGGCGATGCCCGACTTTAGCCAAAGTCGGCAGATTCTGAATTTGGCCGACCCGTTTCGCTCAAATCTAGTGATTAGCCAATTTCTTGACTCCGATATTTGTCCTGGAGTCCACTTTTTGGCTTTTTAATGGATGGACGGACATTATTTAATATTCTTACAACTATCATGGCACTCACATGATGCAATCTGGCAAATTTCTTTGTCTAGAAATTGCTATCGATGAGCTAGATGTTACTGTTTCTCTTTGCTTGGGAAATCTTCTTTATATGGCTTCTCCTCAATTTGAACCAGTGACTTTTCACTTGGAAATCAACCTAATAACACACTGAGCTATTAGGGAATGTGAAAACAGATTGGATTTTGCAGCATACAGGAAAAAAAAGATTTTTCCACCTCCAGGAGCAAAACAGTAACAATGCAGTAGCATGACAAGAATCTGCATAACCAATCTTATGCTAAATAGTTGGCAGTCAAAGTTATGTATGAGATAGCCAAGATGATTGTCTATAAAATTATAGTAGTGGATGGTGAGGTATGGAACCTGAAAATCAAAAGTTCAAAACATTGTTACCCTTTTGCTTATCATTGTATATCTCAGAAATGTACCCCAGGCCACGGAATACTGTATGACTGAAACTCACAGTAATGCCACACCCTTCTTGGTTGTGGGCGGCATTACTATGTGGGCCCAGCGTCATCGTAGGCTATGACTCATCATAGCCTGGCGAAAATCCGTAGGGGCGGATCCGGGATGTGCTGGAGACACCGGATGCCTGTGTGGCCAGATACGGTGGCGCCCACATTTAAAAGAGCAGCGCAAGACTCACAGTGTTCGCGCATGCGCTGTCAGAAAAACCGGTCCGGCACTGTCAAAAAACGTTGCAGCGAACGTTTTTTGCAGACGCCAGACGGCTACTTTTTGCCGTATCCGGCAAAAACCGGATGCGCCGCATACCCATCCGGCACGGTGCGGCGACAATACAACTCTATGGGACAAAACCGGATCCGGTGCCTGGATCCGGTTGTTCCAAATCTCGCTGCATCGTGCCGGATTCAAAAAGCCGGATGTGTGAAAGCAGCCTAAGCCCTGCCGCCGCCATTTTCTGCACATTGCATGCAGAATGCAGCTAGTGTAGGGAGAGTGTGAGAAGCTGCTAGGGAGAGTTGTGTTTTTTTGGTGCAAATCATCCAGAAATCCTCTGTGAAGCCCAAAAGCTGTTTTCAGAGCTGAAAGTATAAGGTCAGGGACTGAGTAATGACCATTTTCCCAGCTTTTTTGGGGGTCACATTTACCCCTGCAGGGCAGTTTTTTTGTGCTGTGTTCACAGAATCACAGCGAATAGGACACACGCACGGTACTGCACAACTGACACGCAGCCAGCACCGCTGTCTTGTGTGGTGTCTGGGGTGTGTATTCTTGCCTTAAACCTCAGGGCAGTTTTTTGTGCTGTTGCGGTGCTGTTTTCACAGCAAATAGTACGCACGCACGGTACTGCACAACTGACACGCAGCCAGCACCGCTGTCTTGTGTGGTGTCTGGGGTGCGTATTCTTGCCTTAAACCTCAGGGCTGTGTGATAAAACACTCCGGGATCGCCTTTGCTAGGGTCAAAGGTCACGTGCGTTCAGCATGAAACTCAGGCGCACAGCCGGGGTCAGGGTATAACTGACACTGGGTCAGGTTTATTAAAGGTGAAAGCAATGCATAAAGGAAATAAAACAAATCCTCGCTTGTCCAGCACTAACTAAACAAGGTACAACCTAACTACCAACTGGCGGGCTTCTCCCGTCCAGCCAAACCACAGTTGCAGTGGGCACTGCTTTCACTCACGTGTGTCTCTCACACAGACAGGCTCTCTGTGTTCCCAGGCTGAGACATTCACACACCACCTGGCATCCTTTTATATCCGCCTCCCATTATTCATTAGTCACCAGGTGAGATACTGACCAGACTAGGCCACATAGGAAAGGTATGTGGGCGAGATATACCTGCCCTCATCCACTATTCCCACATGATTCTCACAGCTGTTTTTTTGTGCTGTTGCGGTGCTGTGTTCACAGCAAATAGTACGCATGCACGGTACTGCACAACTGACACGCAGCCAGCACCGCTGTCTTGTGTGGTGTCTGGGGTGCGTATTCTTGCCTTAAACCTCAGGGCAGTTTTTTGTGCTGTTGCGGTGCTGTGTTCACAGCGCATAGTACGCATGCACGGTACTGCACAACTGAAACGCAGTCAGCACCGCTGTCTTGTGTGGTGTCTGGGTGCGTATTCTTGCCTTAAACCTCAGGGCAATTTTTTAGTGGCAGCACCGCTGTCTTGTGTGTTTACTGGGGTGCGTAATTTCACCTTAAACCTCAGGGCATTTTTTTTCTGCTGCTGCGGCGCTGTTTGTAAAACACAAAGCAGTACTAGGTTGTAGTGCTACCTTCCACAATGCACTAACTGCTTCTTGTTCCCCAATATCTGCATCTGAACATCTGCAACTATGGCAGAAAAATCCAAAATTCCTAAAAAGGCTGTTGTGAAGGGACAGGGACGTGGACGTGGGGTCCTTGGTGCCCAACAAGGCACAGAGTCTGGGAGATCGAAGAAGGTTGATGCATCTAGTTTCCTGGCGAAATTTCCCGGCCTGGAACATAAACGGGCCTGGAAGCCAGAACAAGAGCAGATACTGTCTTGGATGGCTGATAAGGCCTCAACGAAATGTTCTAGCAGCACCCAATCGTCCATGACAAAACAGTCTACTGTCCATACAGATAACGCTGGGTCATCCTATTCTCAACCTGTTCCTTGTTCATCACCTGGTCAGGAGTCACAGGAAACATTTGACCCCAACCTTGGTCACTCCGAGGATCTGTTTGATCCACTTCCTTGCATTGCCTCTGGCCTCTCACCGCACGACATTGAAGAGGAACGTGAGGGGGTATCGTCTGTTGATGATGGCCAAATATTTGAAACCCCATGGCCAGAAGAAAGCCACTTTCATCCACGTGATATACCAGGAGAAGAGGAGGAGGCTGATGGTGATGACACACAGTTGCCATCTAGCCAGTCGCCAATATCAACATGGAAGGAGGATGACATGGACAACGAGGTGGTCGATGATGAGACCACCGATCTGACCTGGACCATTGGCATGCATAGCCAGCACAGCAGCACAGAGGATAAAGGTGGATACGTAGCTCCAACAAAGGCACCAAGGGCTAGTGGTTTGAGCAGAGTGCTAAGTGTGTCAGATGTTGCCAAGAGAAATCCCTCTGTGCCCCAAGTCAAGGCAAGGGTGCGTTCAGTCGCTGTTTGGAAAATTTTTTCTGATAGTCCTTCTAAACCAAATGTTGTCATCTGTAGCATCTGCCATAGGAAGCTGAGCAGAGGCCAGGGAAAAGGCAACCAATTCACCACCAGTATGCGGAAACACATGGCAGCCAAGCACCCTAGTCGGTGGGCTGAACAATAGGGTACCAAATCAGTGTCTGCAACTGTGGGTCAAACCACTGCCATGTCGCCTGTGATACGTCCTTTCCAATCTGCTGGGCAGGAAGCAAGTGATCATCATACTTCTTCCTCAAAAGCTGCGGTTGCATTTACACAGGCCACAACAAGCTCATCCTCTTGTTTGTCCCAGAAAAGCGTCCAATTGTCCATGTCCCAGATGGATGAAAGGATGTGTAAGTACCAAGCCACACACCCACAAGCACAAATACTGAACGCGCACATTGCCAAGTTGCTAGCCGTGGAGATGTTGCCGTTTAGGCTTGAGGGGACAGTCTTTCCATCATCTTTTGGCTGTGGCTGCCCCACGATACTCGGTTCCCAGCCGGCACTATTTTTCCCATTGTGCCATCCCCGCGTTACACCAGCACGTCTTAAACAATCTAAAGCATGCTCTCACCAACGCCATAACCGGGAAGGTCCATCTTACAACAGACATGTGGACAAGTACTTGTGGCCATGGACGATACATCTCTGTCACGGCACACTGGCTCAACCTGGTGGAAGGTGGGACAAACTCAAACTGGACCATCAACACATATCCTACCCACACCACGAATAGCGGGCCCAACCTCAATCAGGGTTTCCGCCTCATCATATACATCCAGTCTCCCCACTTCCTCCTCCTCCACCTCGTCATCCTATGCTGAATTACCCTCCACATCACTCCCAAGTTGGGAGCTGTGCAGCAGTGCATCGGCAAAGTGGCAAAACGCTCTGCCGAAACTGATCTGCTTAGGTGAAACACCACACACTGCAGCAGAGCTGTGGCAAGGAATAAAACAGACTGATCAGTGGCTCTCCCCACTGCAACTCCAACCTGGTCTGGTTGTCTGCGACAATGGGCGTAACCTGGTGGTGGCTCTAAAGCTCGGGAAGCTGGTACACGTGCCATGCATGGCTCATGTGCTGAACCTAGTGATGCAGAAATTTCTAAAAACATACCCTGACTTGCCGTATCTACTTGAGAAGGTGTGTCGTATTTGCACCCATTTCCGCCACTCCTCAACCGCTGTTGCTGGTCTTGCAGCGCTTCAAAAGCAATTTAATTTGCCAAATCACAGACTCATTTGTGACCTGCCAACACGGTGGAACTCAACATATCATATGCTGGCAGGGGTAAGTGAGCAGCAGAGGGCACTTTCTGAATACCAGCTTAAACATGCCCGTCACACTGAGACTCAGCCAAG
The DNA here is from genome assembly GCF_039654945.1 of Dendrobates tinctorius. Taxonomy (NCBI): domain Eukaryota; kingdom Metazoa; phylum Chordata; class Amphibia; order Anura; family Dendrobatidae; genus Dendrobates; species Dendrobates tinctorius. Next base: position 939,338 of record NW_027361917.1, on the reverse strand, counting down.
ACCCATAACAACTGTCAAGTGGGTGTGGATCGCTGATATTTGTGAGGTGCTTGATAACTTTGAGTATTGCACCAAGCTTGTGAGCGGTGATCAGGCTATTATCAGTGTAACCATCCCTATGCTATGTCTGCTGAAAAAAAATCGCTGCAGAATCAAAAATGGAATCTTTGTGTGCCCAGCAGCTGGGTATGGAGCAAGATTTCACAATGGGTGATCCTACCCAGCCCAGCCGATATCATCAGGTAACATTGGGGGATGAAGATGATGATGAAAATGAGGAGGGAGAGGACTTCTTTTTCAGTGGTACCGAGGGGACACCTCATGCTACAGAGGGGAATCCCAACCCCAGCTTCATGTCTGTCCAGCATGAGTGGGCTGAAATGGCGGAGGAGAGTCAGTGTGAGGAGAGGACTGGTATTGTTCCTCCTTCAGGGGTCACAGAACATTTGCCTCTTTGCAGCTTGGCACACATGGCACACTTCATATCTGACTGTCTGTGCCAAGACCCTCGCATAATCCACATTTTCAATAGCAACCTATACTGGTTGGCCACTTTTCTAGACCCACGGTACAAGGTCAAATTTCCTTCGCTACTGTTACAGTCACCAAGGGGTTTCACAATGGAATCCCTCAAGAAGGCCATTGTCGATCATTTGATGGCAACAGCACCCTCAGACACCACTGCTAGCAGAGATACCAGCTCTGTGCAACAGCATGCATTAATGGTGAGAGATGTGCCAAGCAGGTCCAAAAGAGGTGGTGGTAAAATGTCCACAAACTAGGCCATCTTCAACCTACTCATCATCAAGGACTAGCTGGAACAGTAGCAATGTGAAGGAGGGAGAAGTTGAACAAGATGGTCAACGACTATCTAAGTGACCTTACCTGCATCCTTCCTGACGCTTCTGTACCGTTTAATTACTGGGTATCCAAGCTGCATAGATGGCCCGACCTCTCCTTCTATGCCTTCAAGGTGCTGGCCTGCCCTGTTGCTAGTGTGATGTCAGAGCATGTTTTCAGTGCTGCTGGGGCAATCATCACAGATACACGCACACGGTTGACTACAGAGAATGCAGACAGGCTGACTCTGATAAAATCTAACAAGGACTGGATTTCGCAACAGTATTTAAGCCCTCCAGATGACAGTATCCCAACCTAAAGTCACCCAAAACTTTTTAAATTGTTGATCACATCCATCCCTTCCTATACAAGCCCCTTTTCTTCTTCTTGCACATGTTTTCAAAAACCTGCTTCTGACACATGTACCTCATGGTCAATAAGCTAAAAACAATGTTACGTTAATTAATATTTCCCATCGGAGGCACTTGTGATGAGAGTGAGACCCTTCTTCCTTCATCAACCATGGTATCATGCCCCTTGGGCTAATTTTTGGAGACACTATGGCTATGCCTGGACACTGGGCACTGCAACCTCTATGCTAGTAGACCTAGCTTCATCATAATTGTTTGGCCCTTGAGCCCTGTCTTGCTTCCTTCATCAACTATGATACAGCCCCTTGGGCTAATTTTTGGAGACACTATGGCTATGCCTGGAAACTGGGCACTGCAACCTCTACTCTGGTAGTCCTAGCTTGATCATAATTGTTTGACCCTTCAGACCTGTCTTGCTTCCTTCATCAACTATGATGCAGCCCCTTGGGCTAATTTTTGGAGACACTATGGTTATGCCTGGACACTGGGCACTGCAACCTCTACTCTAGTAGTCCTAGCTTCATCATAATTGTTTGGCCCTTGAGCCCTGTCTTGCTTCCTCCATCAACTATGATACAGCCCCTTGGGCTAATTTTTGGAGACACTATGGCTATGCCTGGACACTGGGCACTGCAACCTCTATGCTAGTAGTCCTAGCTATGTCATATTTGTTTGGCCCTGAGTCTTCAGACCTGTCTTGCTTCCTTCATCAACCATGATACAGCCCCTAGGGCTAATGTTTTGAAGACACTATGTCTATGCCTACACATTGGACACATTGGACACAACAAGGACAGTTGTACAAGCTTTATAATTGTGAATCCCTTGTGATGAAGATGATGATGGGTGGCTTCTTCCTGTGTTAACCATAACACAGTCCCTAGGGCAGATTCCTCTCCTTACACTACTTACACACTCAGCTGTCAGAAGATTGCCTCCATCATCACTTGCTCTTATGGCACTTCTCATATATCACTGCCACTGCGTAAGTGGCGTACGAGTCCCGCTCTGCTGGCAAAAAACCACAGCACTTCAAATAGTGTTTGTACATTCTAGTGAAGCAGTGGTGTAAAACCATTTGTGCAGCTCCTGACCAGGTGCCCCCATGTTATATACATTTGTTTACAGCATACATTTTTTTAACATTTACACATTTTGTAGCCTTTTCCTTAGCCCCCAGACCACTTTGTAGGATCCAGCAGACAATTACTCGCATTTTCCATTGACTATCATTGGACTCGCTACTTGTACCGAATACCCGAGTATTATGGTATACTCGGTATGACTATAGCGAGTCCGAATATTTTACTACTCGCTCAACCGTAATCATCAGCATTGATATGTGGCCACTGCGACCTGGTCATTCATCTTTCCTCAGGGCAGGCAGGTGGGTCTTGCTGTCCGGCGTCCTGGTCAAAGAGAGGGGTCCAGCCTCTCCTGAGTCCTTTTTTGTTGTCCCTGACCCCTCCTCTGTCCCCATCACTTCCTCCCTGCCAGCGTCATGCCCACCTCCCTCCAACTCCCTTCTGGGGTCTCGTCCAGTGGTTACTTGACCCTGGAAAGGTCAGGTTCCAGTGACTGTCACCCCACTTGCCCCCCCCCCTTTTCCAGCATTCCCTCTTTACTATTTCTAAACAAAGGACACATCACACATTCAACTTTGGATAATGATGGCCACAGCATCCAACTTTTATTAATAATTAAAGACACTTGGTGGGCCTCCCTCAAAGCTATCACTGTCCTGGTCTGTTGATTGACCACCATTGGAATTGTTCCTTCCCTCCCAGCCTTACTTCCAGCTACGTCTCTTCCTGCTCGGAAGCACCATGAATCGAGGGAAGAGGTTGCTCCACCGTTAACCTGTACCCGACTACCGTCCTCGGGTACCCACCTATCTTTGCTATGCACCCGATTACTATCGCCAGGTGCCCCCGTAATGTGACCCCGACTTCCTCGTTGGGTATCACCCACTTCTCACCACACCACCAACACATAACCATCCAATACGGGGGATCCCCGCAATGCCAGAATCCCCTATTTTCTCATTTTATTTACCAGCTTCGAGGGCCCACGAACGCCACACCGAGAGCAACTTGACCCATTCAAGTGCTTGAGACCCCATCAACCATTACTGCTGTGGTCCTCTGTATCCCTTCCCGTAACCCTCCAATCCACAATTCCATCCCCCGTGCATTCAGGTGTACCCCGTCCGCCAACCAGTAATCTTCCTCCGTGGAATCTAACCCCGTATGACGTATCGCCATGCCCCCGTTCTGGACTACCCACTTGGATATCTCCTTGTTGATTTTAATACGGGCCTTGTTGATTCTCCTCGTTGAACGTGCCCCCCGCCAATTCCTTCTGGGTACCATATCGGTCCACACTAATTTCATATTTGGGCACGTCCACCCTAACCACCTCAAATCCTTCTTTATATTTAAAACCAATCCCTTTCCCGAGCTCCTTCCCAAATCATTACCTCCCACATGTAATACTAAAATATCCGGGGCTCCATAAAGGTACATTGCCTGACAAAACTTGTGAAGCACCCGCCCCCACGTCAAACCCCTAAACCCCATCCATCTTATCACCACCCTTTCGCTTGCGTAACCTAACTGTCTCCCGTCCATCCTTCTGTCAGCCTGTCATGCTCCCCAGAAGACATAGGAATGTCCTAGTATCCAGATCACAATTGGAACTTGTCCTGTAACAAAATCAGAAGAAATTAGTGAGATATTCCTTCCCATCGGCGGGTGCTTAGCTCGTGTCCACTGGGTCGCACGTAGGCTCTGTACCGATGTGACTCCCATTGACCAATCCTCCTTCTTACCTCGGAGCTGAGCCCTCCCACCGCTGCCTTGGTTGCAGCCCCGATGCGAAAAGAGTGACCCAAGTAATTGGTGGGGTCTACACCGGCCTTCACAAGACACATATGAAACACTTTAATGAACTGGTACCTAGACAGAAAGGACTCGTCCTCATGACACAGCAAGGGTCCACCTTGCCATGGCCTGGTGGCTATGAATCCCTTAAAACACCTCACGGGACACATAACAGCATCTTCTGATCTGTTTTTGATTTTCTAATCCACAATTCTAACCCCCTTGAGTGACCATGATGTCCTCTGCTAAGATGCCTCCTGGTCTGGTCCTTTCTGATGATAGTCTAATTTTGTGAGAAGGACCTGTATATGTTTTGCTCCAAACCATTCCATTGTAGCTCTAGTGGTATGCTTAGGGTTGTTGTCCTGGTGGAAGTTGAACTTGCACCATAGTCTGAAGTCTAATGGATTTTCTTCCAGGATTGCCCTGTATTTAGCTTCATCCATGTTCCCATCAACTCCCCTGTCCCTACTTTAGCAGTATAAGGCTATGGAGTCTCATTATGATACTCCATAAACTTACATTTAAAATCAACTTCTGGGTCACGCAGCACACAGACCTGAAGAGTCTGCAGAGTAGTGACATCACTAAGAAGCCTAGAAAGTCCAGGAGACTCTGCAGAGCAGCAACATTACGAAGAAGCGGAGAAGAATGGTGCTGGATCCCAGGGAGAGCAGCTTAGATGAGGATGCAATGTTTATACACTGACACTACATTTCATGCACATATACACAGATTTAATGCAAAAAGTGCTTCTTTAATTATAAAGTGAACCTGTCAAAACGAATTTCCACTCTAAACTAATGCTGTGGTTGTTTAGATGTCGTTACCGATTCATTTGATATCTTTCTTTCCATACAATTAGCTTAGAATAGAAATTCCTTTTTAAAAGTTTGGTTTAATATAAAGCCTGTTAATATATTATAAACTGGTAAAAAATTAAATATATATACTTGCCCTTAAAGTTGCTCTTTCGAGACATGGATATGGATGTAAGCAAAAGAAAAAGAACATCGAAGCTTAGTAAACTTAAATTCCATATTATCTTATCTTAAGCACAGTTTTAAGCAACTGTGCTCAGCACAGGCATAAAGCGACTGGCTGGATAAAACCGATATATGTGAACTCAGTCTAATCTGTCATGCACTTGAACATGCCATTTGGATTCAGAGGCACACTCGTATAGATTTCTTTAGATGATTTATATGGACCTGCAAAAAATAGTCGTTTAATGTGGCCGTGTACATAAAACAAACATCTGATGAAATGCTTAAATGCAAAAGCGTTCTTTAGATGCCAAATATAAAACTCTATATCTTAGGTTTGTTTGCCAAACTGAAATACAAAAGCAAACACAAATAGGAAACAAGTTTATTTCGCTGCAAAGAGAAGCTGAGATCTGTATCTCCACCTATTGGTTATACCTGGTATACTGTACATCACCCTTTTATTAATTGTTATTTTTAATTACATTTTGGTCCAGGCTTTGCCTTTTTTGCATTAGATCAGTGAGTCACTATCATAGTAAAATCAATGTAACACAAAGTAATAGACAAATAAGGATAACATGAATAATCCTTCTAGGTTACAGTAAGGGGTACACGCAAAGTGTTTAAGTGCTGGTACGATTCAATGGCTTGGCTTGAGCTAACTTGATTACTTCAAATGCAGGCCCATGGTTTTACTTAAAAAGTCATTATGAGTTGGCTTATGCAAATATACATTAACTGTATGATGTGAAAACCAGTGCTACAAGCATGGGCTAGTTTTGGAAAAGAAAAATAGTTTAAATGGCATCACAAAGCTTGCATAAAGTATATAAACGGTTCGGGTCAAAGGTTAGAATAATTTGAATAAAAATGCATTGTTTAGAGTAATGCAGCACTGGTCTATGTTAAAATCTCATTTTCCAGAAATCTGGGGCTTTAGTAAACATGTTGCTTAAATATGTGATTGTCGGTGATTTGAAATATAGACTGTGTTACTGCAGGAGAGTGTGCAGCAAATTTAATAAAATCCTTTATTTGTTTCTTTCAGTTTGCTGCACAAGATTTTGCAATACTGACACCCAGATGAAGACAATTATTTTTAATTGGGGTATCTGGTGTTAGGAACAGCGGAACGCACTAAATAAAAATAAATAATAAAGTGCGTTCGCCGCTCGGGGTCCACCGTGCAGTAGGTGTTACACCGCTGCTAGGTAATGACAGAGGAGCAATATGGCGGTATGATGCGCACGGGTTCAACTTCACCCGGAGTGCGCAGAGCGGGTTCTGTTCACACACAGAGGTGCCGAAACAAAAACATATAAAATGCTGAACCTGTTAGTGACACAGGCCTCAGGTAAATACACACACGGTATCTGGTCACAGGAGCAGGACCCAAGACAGAGGAGCTGCGTCCCTCTAGGCCTACCGTGTGTGCGGCGTCGCTTCTGCAAGCGCCAAGAAGGGCTGCAACTGCAGCGCGGTGTAGGACACTGCCGCTCAATGACAAAGCCAGAAAGCAAGCGCAATGTCGGATGCTAGCATAGAGGTGCGGTGTGCACAGTGGCCTAAGGCTCGCCACTGACTGGCGCTGACTGCTAAACTAATTCCCTATCCACATGCGTAATATCAGAGGGAAGGGGTTTTATAATAAGTCAGTCACCAGAACCATACATTCGTCACCATTCACATATAGCAAGTATATACTATACTAGCGCATGGCCGAACGGCCATGCACGCTTTTTATAGCCGTGCGGGACCTTCCAGATCTCCGAGATGGACCAATGAGATCTGAACAGGACCTGGGCACGTGACTCCCGATCGCCAATGGAAGATCGTCTCATGAGCATGCCCAGTAGGAGCACAGAGGGACTTAGTCTCTGGAGCGGTCTGCTGCAAAGTAATCTTCTCTGCAGTAGAAAGACAGCAGGAGACCGCAGAATGTGAGGCTCTGGATTCCTGCAGAGCAGACGCAGAAACCTGACGCCTAACATCTGGAACTTTATAAAAAACAAAACATGTACCTAAGCACTAACAGGGAGGTAATTGCACTAACAGGGAGGTAATTGCAACTTCTTTTCCACTCCTTTCTGTCGATGGGGCGTGACTTCAGACGTCATTCTGACAGTAGGTTCCCCGCTGCCTAACTGGGGGACCCAGCTGTCAATCAGAATGACGTTGGAAGTCACGCCCCGTCGCGTCAGCAGAGGCTTATGAATTCCCATCAGGAGTGGTCTGTTATCCCTCTGTGCCAGGGAAGAATGGCGCCGTGCACAACAGGCAGGTAATTTGCAATTTCCTGCCTGTTAATGCTTAGGTACATTTTTTGTTTTCTAGAAAGTCTCGGATAAACCCTTTAAGACGGGTATGGCATCTGTTATCCAAAATATTCGGGAGATTTTGATTTTCCAAACCAATTTTATTTCCCACTGATTGGGAGAATGTTTTTTCATAACATATTGTACTTCATGATAGTGGTAAAATTTCATCAGTATGACTTGCATTTATTTGTGAAAAAAATGGAAATGTAGAAAATTTTGCAATTTTCAAACTTTTAATTTTTATGCCCTTAAATCGCAGTTATGTCACACAAAAATAATTCATAAATAGCATTTCCCGCATGTTTCCTTTACATCAACAATTGTTTTTGTTTGGAAGTTATAAGGTTTAAAATTTAACCAGCAATTTCTCATTGTTTCAACAAAATTTACAAAACCAATTTTTAGGGACCACATTACATTTGAAGTGACTTTGAGGGGCCCATATGACAGAAAATACCCCCAAAATACACCATTCTAAAAACTGCACTCATCAAAGTGCTGTAAACCACATTCAAAAAGTTCATTAACCATTCAGGTGCTTCACAGGAATTTTTAAAATGTGGAAGGAAAAAATTAACATTTAACTTTTTTCATAAAAATTTTGCTTTAGACCCCAATTTTTTTCACAAGGGTAGTAGGATAAAAAGGACCCCAACATTTTCTTTGCAATTTCTTCTGAGCATGCTGATATGTGGGAAAAAAGCACTGGGCACATGGTAGGGCTTGGAAGGGAAGGAGCACAATTTGACTTTTTGAGTGCAAACTTTGCTGGAATAATTAGCAGATGTTGTGTCACTTTTGGAGAGCCCCTGATGTGCCTAAACAGTGGAAACCCCCCACAAGTGACCCCATTTTGGAATCTAGACTCAACAAAGAATGTATCTAGATGGAGCACTTTAAACCCCCAGGTGATATGCAGAAGTTTATAACATAGAGCTGTGAAAATAAAAAAATCTAATTTTTCTCACAAAAATGTTATTTCAGCCCTCAATTTTTTAATTTTTACAATAGTAACAGGAAAAAATGGACCCCAAAAGGTATTTTGCAATTTCTTCTGACTATGCTGATACCCCATATGTGGTGGACAATAAAGCACAGAAGGGAAGAAGCGCCATATTGGATTTTGCTGTACAGGTTTGAGGGTGCCATGTCACATTGGTAGAGTCCTTGAGGTGCGAGAACAACAGAACACCCTAAAAGAGACACCTTTACAAACTAGACTTCTCAATGCATTCATCTAGGGGTGCAGTGATCATTTTGACTTCCATTGGCAGTGAAGAAAAAAATTATTACCTTTGTACCACCAAAATTTTGTTTTAGCCCCAGATTTTACATTTTCACACTGGGAAATGGATAAAAATGGCACCAAATGTGTCCCACAATTTCTGCTGAATATAGAAATCACCTACATATGACTGTACAGTACTGCTTAGCCACACTGTGAGACTCGAGAGGAATGGAGCGCTATTTGCCTCATGGAGTGCAGATTTTTCTAGAATAGTTTGTGGACTCCATATACAGAGCCCTTAAGTGCTAGAAATGCTGAAACCCCCCTCAAGTGACCCCATTTTGGAAATAATACCCCTTTGGGAATTTATCTACAAGTGTAGAGACAATTTTTATTCCATCAGTGTATTCCAGAAATAAGCAGCTGTGGATGTTGCTGAGTGAAAATGGCAAACTGCGATTGTAGTGATCAGCACTTTGTGCCCAGCCCACGCTTCTGGAGACATGCACCCATAAATTAGGTGGGCTCTTATTGCTACAGAAAGGCCAAACCTATGGATGCTAAATGTGGTGTAGGCACACTGTGGGACTCATAAGAAAGAGGGGCATTTGGATTTGTGAGCACAGAATTAGCTGAATTTCTTTTGGGGGCAAGGAGCTCTTAAGCTATTCCAAAGCCTTTGTGCTACCAGTAATGTGGAAGTCCCCTATGTTTCCATGAACAGATGATGGACCTGAGTGGGAACATTTTTGTAGACTGAGTTGAAGCTTTTATTTGGAACATTTTTCATAATTTTTGGGATCACATTTATCCTGTGTCTATGCTGAGCACTTACTTTAGAATTTCCATCTGAATCTCCTAGTGACATGATTCAGATGAAATCCCCAAGTGATCCATTCACTATAAAGAAGCAGAGTTACTCTGGACTGCATCTGACCTCTGTTCAGCAGTGTCCTTCTTTTCACAGGTGCACAAAACTGTAAAGGAACCACAATTTTAAGCACACCTAAAAAGGTGGACACGCCGGATCACAGGCCTAATGGTTTTCATAGTGTTTTCATTTGCCTTATTACAGGGATTCATCCACCAGGAGCTTCGTCTGATGCACGTATTTTAGAGATTTACAGGGAAACCCCGGTGCAATGATAAATGTACGTCTAGCCTTACTGCGATCTTTGGAAGGCAAGATGAAGAAATCAACAGCAGGTGAAGAATTGATTTTATGTATTTTTTTACAGCATTGCTCCTGCGGTATAAGTGATTAGTAATGTTGAGCGATACCAGCCGATACTGAAAAATATCGTATCGGAATGGATTGGCCGATCTAAAAAAATATCGGGTATCGCCGATTCCGATACCGGAAGTCCCATTCAAGTCTATGGGACTTCCGGTATCGGAATAAGAAAAACCCTTTTCTGTCCTTGTACAGCCTCTCGGGGGTGTGTACGGACCTTCCGGGGGTCTGTGCCGACTGCCCGGGGTCTGTGCGGACTGCCGGGGGTCTGTACCGGCCTGCCGGGGGGCTGTGCCGACTGTCCGGGGGTCTGTGCAGGCTGCGGGGGTCTGTGCAGGCATCGTCCGATGGGACTACAAGTCCCATCGGGCGATGTCTGCTACCATGACGGTGATTGACACACTAGCCAATGATGGGACAGTAGTAGTCCCATCATCCGGCTAATGTGTTGAATGTAAAAAAAACAACACATACTACATACATACTACATATATACATACATACTACATACATACTACATACATACTACATACATACTACATATATACATACTACATATATACATACTACATACATACTACATATATACATACTACATACATACTACATATATACATACTACATACATACTACATATATACATACTACATTCATACAACATACATATATACTACATAAATACAACATGCTACAGACATACAACATACATACAATACCTACATATAGACATACAGTACATACAACATTGAGTACATACTCACCATTACTTGTCACTTTGATCCCCGAAGCCAGTGTCATCTAAGGAAAAATATGAATATAACAAATTTCAAATACTCCATGATCCGCAGAAATCCACGAGTGAGTGTCCCACGTCGATCTTCCGTGGAGAGCAGCAGCATCAGCTGATGTGACCGCTCTCTACGGGGCTCAGGAATCCAGTGTCGGGAGCTAGGTATCCTTCCGCACTGTATTCCTCCGCCACTGTAAAAAAATAGTCCCTGGTCTCACTTTATGGCAAATGCTTGCGTGGGAACTTTTTCACACAGCAATGCCAAAAGTGAGATCGCTGTGTGTGATGGGGGCTTTAGTTAGTTACCTCACCGTTCTCAGCATAGATTGACAAACACAATTCCCCATCACTGTGCCATCCATAATATCTTTATTATAATGATAACCATAATTAACAGTGACAACTTCATTGCTCCTATTAGTACTTTGCTACAATGTTCTTATGAATGATAACTGCAAACCTCCCCAGTCCGGTGAGTACCAGCTGGAGTGTCTTTTCACACCCACATCTTTTTTGTTGGATTTGTAACAACACTCTTTGGGTGCTACTGCTAATGAGAGGTATTAGGATGTAGTTCTCCTAGGCATGTAACAGAGAGTTGTAAGCAATTGATTTAAAGGCCGGTATTAAATCTGTCATCCATAATGTTCTGGAAATTTTGATTTTCCAGGTAAACTTTTTTTCTTTCATCAGTGAGAAGCAGGCAGAGCTTGTACTTACATAGTTATTTAGGTTGAAGGAAGACTATAAGTCCATCTAGTTCAACCCATATCCTATCCTAACTTGCCCTAACATGTTGATTCAGAGGAAGGCAAAAAAAACCCCATGTGGCAAACAGTAAGCTTCACATTGGGGAAAAAAATTCCTTCCCGACTCCACTTACGGCAATCAGACTAGCTCCCTGGATCAACGCAATATTAAGGAAACTAGTGTATATACCCTGTAATATTATACTTTTCAAGAAAGGCATCCAGTTCCTTCTTAAATTTTAGTAGGGAATCACTCATTACAACATCACATGGCAGAGAGTTCCATAGTCTCACTGCTCTTACAGTAAAGAATCCACGTCTGTGTTTATGCTTAAACCTTCTTTCCTCCAGACATAGATGATGCCCCCTTGTCCCCGTCACAGGTCTAAGAGTAAAAAGATCATTAGAAAGGTCTTTGTACTGTCCCCGCATATATTTATACATTGTAATAAGATCACCCCTAAGCCTTCGATTTCCAAACTAAATAACCCCAAGTGTAATAACCTGTCTTGGGTTAACCTCCTTTAAAATCTCAATATTGTTGAATTTGCACCTTGAGCTTAAGATATGAGTCTAACTGGTTGCTAAAGGTCTGTTGTCATAGCTATACTATAGCATAACTCCATCATTTTTTTAGTGCAGCGCTGGAGTGGTGTAACTAATCTAAGTTCCCTGCCCCAGTATTAAGGGCCTGTCACACTAAGTGATATCTCTAGCAATATCGCTATAACTTGTGATGTTATAGCGATGTTGCTAGCGATATCGCTGTGTGTGATACTTACCTACGACCCGCTCCCCCGCTGGTTATCGCTGATCGCGCGAGATTAGGCTGGACCGTTTCTCGTCGTCAGCTTCCTGCGGCGCTTCCTGTGGAGAGACGAGCGACGAGCGTGGAGCCGGGCGGGAGGACACAGGATCGCCGCGTCTGACAGGTAAGTAGCGATCCCCGTCCCCAGCGATGTCGCTGGTGAGATCTGCCTGTGTGGCAGCTCACTAGCGACCACTTAGCGATGCACCAGCGATCCTGACCGCGTCATATAAGTGTTCCGGAAGCCACTTCTCAATGTAAGTCTATGAAAGTCAGAACAAGATTCTAATAGAGTTGCATTGAGAACTTGTGACCGTTACCACTGAAATCCTGTCAAGTCTGAAGTTATGGCACTGGAGCAGCACTGGGAACAACTTAGATTAGTTGAATCACTCCAGCGGCGAAATAAATAACACCCTATGATTGTTAGGCAATATAACCCCTGCAAACCCCCAAACCAGTCTGTCTTTCATGACTCTACTTGGGGCTACATTGGCATTTTGTCTACAGTCTAGAAAGCAATATTTTCTTTTGGTGTTATATTGCTATACGAAGGGGGCTAAAAAGCAAAGGTATAGTTTCAGAGAAATACACAGGATGGTGTACAAGCTTGAATTCAGGATAAAATATATATATGTACAGTACATATATATTTTTTATCCTGAATACAAGCTTGTACACCATCCTGTGTGATATAGTATCCCTATTTTCAGAGAACCTTGAAGCAAGGCAAGTAAGAAGAATAACATTGTCCAGAACTGGGCCAGGAGTATGGTGTTACAAAAATATGCAAAATTGCTTATTTAAGCTTTTCGGAGTCAGTGAATCAATTTTGAAGATCCACTCACTCTCCTTTCTTAGAATGCTTTGTTGTGGTCCCCCGTCTCATTTTGGGTTTGACTACCTTAACAATCTCAAATATAAATACAGAAGGGAACTAGAGTATTATCATAAATGTATATCCTCTAAAATTGGTACTTTATTAATAAAAAAACACTATTGTGGTCATATACCAAAAAAAGTGACAAATTCAAAAGAAAAACGTGTTCAAACAAAAACCAATAATTGGGACAACTAGGAATCCCTGATGAATAACCGGAGCTTACACCTGCCTGGCCGCGGAGGTTGGCACTAGAGTTGAGCGACTTTTGTTTTTTTATGGTCAAGTTTCGTTTCGTGAAACCCGACTTTTCCAAAAGTCGGGTTGAGCAAGATCGGCCGATTATAGGGAAAAGTCGGGGTCGTCCCGAAACACGAAACCCAATGTAAGTCAATGGGGAATAAAAGTCGGCAGTGAGAGGAGGACAGGAAACACACCTACAGTGCTCATTTGAAAGCCAAAAGCATCAATTCTTCTTACTTAAGCTGGTCAACCTTAATTAACTTCATAATACAAGTTACGCACTGAAGAATGGGGGTTATTTGGCTAAAATTGTGGGGGGGTAGGGCTGGCTCCAGGTTTTCATGTGCCCTGGGCGAAAGAGTGCCCCTTTAACACATACCACAACTCATCATGCTTCGATACGGCAGAGAAATAGCGGTATAGTACAATGAAAAATACTTCACTTTTTACATCTCATGACGAGGCCCATCTATTTCTCCATACAGAATCATTGGTCCCATATAATGTTTGAAACAGTATATGATGAGCTCCACATAATGCTACAGTATATGTTGGTCCCCATGGATGAAGCTCCACTGTCTTATGGGCCCAAATAATGCTCCAAACATAATGGGCCCCATTTCTAATGCTCTAGTGTATAATGGGCCCTGTAAATGCTGCTCCAGTGTCTGATGTCCACCTTTGGAATGTTCCAGTGTATGGTGGGCCCCATCTATCATTCTCCAGAGTATAGTGCTCCCCAAAAATTGCTGTCCCAACATTGAAAACAATCAAATAAGTCTCCTCGCTAGGGAATCCCTGTACTAGTCTGGACTCCTCGTCGTCCCCATCTTCCATCTCACTGCACAGTATTTCAACCTTGCAAGTGCTGTGATCCTGAGCAAGCAGGGGGGGCCCACTCATTGGCGACGGCACTGGCACAGGGCCCCTGATAGTACGGTGGTGTGTCTGATGGCGGGTGGGCCGAACCTGCACTTTCATCTGCAGCTTCCTCTTTGTCACCGTGTAAGATGGAACTGTATATGGGAAGGGTAACCTGAGTTTCATCAGGGTCAGATTCAGGCCGGGTAGCGTGCGAGGGGAATTTAGTGGTTTGGGTCAATGTACCAGCAGATTCATCGAGCAGTGGCTGGGCATCAGTGCACTTGTGTCGCCCCCAGGAGTACGGTCGCCACAGTGGCATTACCTTCCTCCTAGGGAGTGTGATGTCATGCTTGGGAGCAACGAAGAATCTCTCTAGCAGGTTAACTGATTGGGCGGCGTTATTCCCACGAGTCATGACCCTTTGTTTTACGTGGTCAGTATGGTTGCAAAGCTGAACCTTAAAGGAATGTCCAGAAGGGCACCACCAGGAGTAGAGCCTACGGCGTAATTTGACTCAACACTCAACACGGGCAACCTCAACCATGCCAGCTACAGAACAGATGCACACATTGCAAGCTTAATTCCGGTAACGAACGAGACTCCGTCATGCCCTGCGGTCCGAGTCCGGCTTACTAGAGGGACATGTGAGGCTCTGGCACATGAGATTGGCCAATAACTGGTGTGTCATGCCCTTACATGTCCGTGGCTGCATGTGCGCTACACTGAAAAGGCCAGCGTTTGTCGCTTACAGGTGCAGATAACCCGCTGAACAACGTTAGTGATGGGGATCACTGATTACAATTATTACTCGCGAACGATGATTTCCCAATAAGTGCAGGTCAACCGCAGTTCCGGAATTAGGCCTAACCGTCATTCCTGAAAAAAAGAAAAACTTACGTGTGCAAACCACAGGTGCTGTAGCTTGCTTAACAGCTCGCCAGCCGTTCTCACGCCCAGTATGGATTACACGTGATTGCACAAAGGTGAGAAAGGGTACCATATCCCCGGATAACATGTATGGATAGCGTACACATTCAAAAGATATGTCTATACATCAGGAGGCAGGCTCAGATGGTGTTAGGCACAGTATGGCATGCACGTGATTGCACAAAGGTGAGAAAGGGTACCGTATCCCCGGATAACATGTATGGATAGCGTACACATTCAAAAGATATGTCTATACATCAGGAGGCAGGCTCAGACAGTGTTAGGCCCAGTATGGCTTGCACGTGATTGCACAAAGGTGAGAAAGGGTACCGTATCCCCGGATAACATGTATGGATAGCGTACACATTCAAAAGATATGTCTATACATCAGGAGGCAGGCTCAGACGGTGTTAGGCCCAGAATGGCTTGCAAGTGATTGCACAAAGGTGAGAAAGGGTACCGTATCCCCGGATAACATGTATGGATAGCGTACACATTCAAAAGATATGTCTATACATCAGGAGGCAGGCTCAGACGGTGTCAGGCACAGTATGGATTTGACGGCCCAGACTACACAGCAGAGGAGCAGGGAGAGGTAAAGATTGCAAATGCTGGGGCCCTGCCCAAGCAAGGGGGGCCCACTCGTGGGCGTCGGTACTGGCACTGGGCCCCTCATAGTACGGCGGTGTGTCTGACGGCGGGTGTGCACCACCACCGTCAGAGACACTTGATTGCACTATGAGGGACCCTGTGCCAGTGCCTGCGCCCAAGAGTCGGCCTACCCACCTGTCCAGGGCAACAGCACTCGCACGGTGTCGTGCGCTAGGTGGTGACCCCGGCCATGGGGGGGGGGAGGCAGCACAGTTAGGGAGTTTTAGAAAGTGGCATATGTTGATGTTGGACATTCAGCTGATGCAAAAGGCGAAATAGGTCAAGTCCCAGGAAGAGGTGGACCAAAGCAAACCATTTTTCTGTCACCTTATGTGTCATCAGGGGAAGGTGGGACAAAATCCTTGGAAACCCATGCATGGTTCATTTTAATGAAGGTTAGATCATCCACATTTTGGGTTGACAGACGGGTCCTTTTTTCTGTCAGGATTGATCCAGCTGCACTGAAGACTCTTTCCGATAGCACATATGCAGCTGGGCAAGCGAGCTCCTGTAAGGCATATTGGGCCAATTCAGGCCAGGTGTCCAGTTTAGCGGCCCAATAGTCAAAGGGGAATGACCTGTGTGGGAGAACATCGATATGGGAGGAAAAGTAGTTTGTAACCATAGTTGACAACTGCAGTCTCCTGTCACTTTCCATCGATGCTGTATTACCAGTTGTGTGAGCTGTACTTGGAAAATCAGTCCACAACATTGTCATGAAACCCCTGTCTCCAACGCCACTTCTGCTGTGTGCACCATGAACACCTCTGCCAAGCTGCCCCTGGCCCGTATGGCTCGTGTGAGAACCATCACCGCTGCTGTGTGCTGGGAATGCCTCAAGCAACCGATTTACCAGAGTTGCTTGTTTATTAGCCAATATTAGGTCAAGGTTCTCCTGTGGCATGATGTTTTGTAATTTGCCTTTATAGCGTGGATCCAGGATGCTGGCCAACCAGTAGTCGTCATCGTTCATCATTTTGGCAATGCTGGGGTCACTTTTTAGGATCCGCAAGGCATAATCTGACATGTGGGCCAATGTTCCCAGTGTCAATGATGCACTGCGAGTGCTGGTAGGAGGAGCACTTTCTGGCAAATCCACATCCCTCCAGTCACGCACAAACCCTGTACCAGACCTTGCCACGCCAACATTTTCACTTGCCCCACGAGATGCATCCTCCTCCCCTAAGTAATCATCCCCATCATCATCCTCCTCCTCCTCTTCTTCCTCCAACTCGTCCAGGAGAGGTCCCTGAGCAGACAATGGCTGAATGTCATCAAGGATTCCCTCCACCTCTTCCTCCTCGTCAACATTGGCTGCAGACGCCTGCTCCTTAAGGTGCGTCAAAGTTTGCATGAGCAGACGCATAAGTGGGATGCTCATGCTTAGGATGGCGTCGTCTGCGCTTACCAGCCGTGTGCATTCCTCAAAACACTGAAGGACTTTACAGAGGTCTTTCAGCTTCGACCACTGCACACCTGTCAACTCCATGTCTGCTCTCAAAGTGCCTGGCCGTGTATCCTCCCACAAATGCATTATGGCCTGCCTCTGCTCGCACAGCCGCTCCACCATGTGCAGGGTGGAGTTCCACCTTGTTGCAATGTCGATAATGAGGCGGTGGTTGGGAAGGTGGAGCAATCGCTGCAGCTTCTGCATACGAACGGAGTGTACAGGCGACCGGCGGATGTGCGCGCACAGTCTTCGCACCTTCTGGAGCAGGGCTGTTAACTCCGGATAATTTTTGTGGAAGCACTGCACCACCAGGTTCAAGGTGTGAGCCAAGCAAGGTATGTGGCTGAGTTTTGAAAGGGCTATGGCTGCCACAAAATTACGGCCGTTATCACTAACTACCTTGCCTGCCTCAAGATGTACACTGCCCAGCCATGACTCAGTTTGTCGCTTCAAGTACTCGGCCAGCACCTCGGCGGTGTGTCTGTCGCCCAAACACATCATCTGCAACACAGCCTGCTGACGCTTTCCACTAGCTGCTCGATAGGGGGACACCTCGTGTGCAACAGTGGCAGCTGCAGATGGAGTGCTCGTACGACTGCGTTCGGTGGACGAGCTTTCGCTTCTGGAGGAGGAGGAGGAGGAGGGTGGAACGCCTACAGCCAACTGTTTCCTATACCATGGGCTAGGCAGCACTGTCCCACCACCACTGTCCCCTGTGGACCCTGTATCCACCACATTAACCCAGTGCGCAGAGATGGACACGTAACGGCCCTGGCCATGCCGACTGGACCATGCATCAGTTGTGAGGTGCACCTTTCCACTCACTGACTGCTTGAGTGCATGGACAATGCGGTCTTTCACATGATGGTGGAGGGCTGGGATGGCTTTACGAGAGAAGAAGTGGCGACTGGGTAGGTCATAGCGTGGTACTGCATAGGCCATGAGTTTGTGGAAAGCTGCGCTTTCCACCAACCGATAGGGCATCATCTCAAACGAGATTAGTTTGGCAATGTGGGCGTTCATACCCAGTGTACGAGGATGAGAGACTGAGTACTTTCTTGACCTACTCATAGTGTCTGGGAGGGTGAGCTGGACTTGAGAGCTGCATATGTTGGAAGTAGTGGTGGACAGGGCGGACTGAGAGAGGGTTGATGATGGTGATGGAGTTGGTGTTCTTTCTGATGGCCTAGATTCAGTATTTCGTTGATATAACAGTGGGATTCCCTGACTGCTGTGGCCTTGCAACGACACCTCAACATTTGCTGCTGTGCTAACCGGTGGGCTTACAGTGGGGGAAACAATGTAGCATTGCTGACTACCTTCTTTGTGATCAGTTGCACATGTGGCACTTGAGGTTTGGTGTTGTGTCCACGCTTGCAAGTGCATGCTGGTTAAATGTCTAAGCATGCAACTGGTATTCAAATTTTTCAGATTTTTCCCTCGGCTAAAGGTCTTTGCGCACTTCTTACAGATAACCTTGGCCTGATCATGAGGATTTTGTTCAAAAAAGTGCCACACTGCACTCTTCCTACTTTGGCAGACATTTTGCGGCCTAGCACGCTGTGATGTTTTGACCCTCTGGACAAGCTGTCCAGCAACTGTTTTGATTTTTGGAAGCAGCACCCTCTTCCCCCAATGGATGCCAATCTGGGTCAACAACTGGGTCATCCATCACCTCCTCTTCAATGTCATGTGCACCTTCCTCTGTGTCACCGTGTATGGTGGTATAGTGTGCGGGAAGGGGCACCTGAGTCTCATCAGGGTCAGAATCTGGCTCTGTACACTGCGAGGACAATGTAGTGCTCTGAGTGAATGTACCAGCAGAATCATCTATCAGCGGCTGTGCATCAGTGCACTCCATGTCAGATTCATCTTGGCCTGGGTAATTCACCATTTCACTTGATAATCCAGGCATGGTATGTGAAAACAGCTCCATGGAGTAATCAGTAGTATGGCCTGCATCATCCTTCAATCTTGGTTGGGGTGAAGGACACAAGGAAAGGTGTGGTTCATGAACATGAGCCTCCAATGACGACTCAGTGCTTTTACTTTTTACAACTTCAGAAGAGGTGGTGATAGAGCTGGAGGCTGAGTCAGCAATGTAAGACAAATCTTTTTCCTGATGCTCTGGCGTTAAAAGCGGTTTGCCAACTCCTAGAAAACTAAGCCTTCGAAGCCTTATGGAGCCAGATGATGACGCAGGCTCAACACCTCCTGCATTCGGTCCTATTTTGCTTTTGCCACTATCATCAGATCCACCACCAACACCATCATTACCAGCTGCCAACCCCCGCCCAATTCCACGCCTTCCTCATTTTTGGTAGAAATGTAGACAAAATCCAACAAACTATATAGTAATGTAAAACAAGGTACAAGGTGTCTATAGGACAGGGGAGATTTAGATTTTCTGCAGACACTTGTGGACACTGGACACTTGGATTGTGTGAGGCCCACTGAATATCAGAGCGCTATGTCACAGGCTCGATGCAGCAGGTGTGAAAAAAGTGACTACAGGATAAGGGAGATTTTGAATTTCTGCAGACACTTGTGGACACTGGACACTTGGATTGTGTGAGGCCCATTGAATATCACAGCGCTATGTCACAGGCTTGATGGCACAGGTGTGAAAAAAGTGACTACAGGATAAGGGAGATTTTGAATTTCTGCAGACACTTGTGGACACTGGACACTTGGATTGTGTGAGGCCCACTGAATATCACAGTGCTATGTCACATGCTCGATGGCACAGGTGTGAAAAAAGTGACTACAGGATAAGGGAGATTTTGAATTTCTGCAGACACTTGTGGACACTGGACACTTGGATTGTGTGAGGCCCACTGAATATCACAGCGCTATGTCACAGGCTCGATGGCACAGGTGTGAAAAAAGTGACTACAGGATAAGGGAGATTTTGAATTTCTGCAGACACTTGTGGACACTGGACACTTGGATTGTGTGAGGCCCACTGAATATCACAGTGCTATGTCACATGCTCGATGGCACAGGTGTGAAAAAAGTGACTACAGGATAAGGGAGATTTTGAATTTCTGCAGACACTTGTGGACACTGGACACTTGGATTGTGTGAGGCCCACTGAATATCACAGCGCTATGTCACAGGCTCGATGGCACAGGTGTGAAAAAAGTGACTACAGGATAAGGGAGATTTTGAATTTCTGCAGACACTTGTGGACACTGGACACTTGGATTGTGTGAGGCCCACTGAATATCACAGCGCTATGTCACAGGCTCGATGGCACAGGTGTGAAAAAAGTGACTACAGGATAAGGGAGATTTTGAATTTCTGCAGACCCTTGTGGACACTGGACACTTTTGGATTGTGTGAGGCCCACTGAATATCAGAGCGCTATGTCACAGGCTCGATGCAGCAGGTGTGAAAAAAGTGACTACAGGATAAGGGAGATTTTGAATTTCTGCAGACACTTGTGGACACTGGACACTTTTGGATTGTGTGAGGCCCACTGAATATCAGAGGGCCATCGTTGAGCGGGGGCGCCACAACATTCCCCCCTAGGGTGCCAACCTCCACGGCCAGGCAGGTGTAAGCTCAGGTTATTCATCAGGGATTCCTAGTTGTCCCAATTATTGTTTTTTGTTTGAACACGTTTTTCTTTTGAATTTGTCACTTTTTTTGGTGTATGACCACAATAGTGGTTTTTTATTAATAAAGTTCCAATTTTAGAGGATATACATTTATTGACTACCTTAACAGCACAAAAAGATGTATCACTGGACTCACCATGGTGAATACTTTTTAAGCATCTAGCTAATGGAGTGTCTCGACCATGACAAATATTCTCTTATCAATTATGAGCCCCCATTTTTGCTATGTGGTGGTGCATTCTAATGTTGTAGCACACATCTTAGGTTCTGGGCAGGTGCACATTTTCACTACAATTTAGTGGTGCATTCCAGAACTGAAATGCACGGACGCACTTCTAGGCATGTGCATATCATTATCACATGAAAAGCATGCTGCAGCCCATCGGCGGGGTGCGCGCTACAGTTTTTAAGCCCTCTCAGTATCTTCTGGACACACAAATAGTGATGATCATACAGGTGCACTAATCTACCACAGAGGTCAAGATCAAATTTTAATCAGATACTGCTAGGGGTTAGCAGGGGTGGTCACATGCGCACTGTGGATATGTGGAAATATGTAACTATTACGCTTTGTATCCAGTATCATTAATTGGTGTGGATTTAGGTGCTATGGGCGTGTTTACTAATGAAAGGCGGGCTATTTAAACTTGCACTTTTCCTTAGCCAAACAAACCATGATGGGCATACTATGCTGATACCGTGATTGTTGAAAGAAAAAATGAAGAGTTCACCTTCCTTGCTGGTAATGGAGTCAGCTGAAAGGAATCTTTAGCAGTGGGTGTAGTTTTCAGCTTTTGTGCACAGCAATGTGGGAGAGGAACTGGAATTTAGCTTTGAAAATTTGATGTGTGGTAACTGAATCTGGACGTATCTCAATACTGGAAGGTTTGGAATTTCTTAGAAATTACACATGGAAGTAGGAGAGAGAACAGAACAAAGTGAAGGTTATGGAGTAGCCATCTCCGTCTCATGACCTCAATATCATTGAGCCACTCTGGGAAGATCTCAAGAGCGCAGTTCATGCTAGATAGCCCAGGAATTTACAGGAACTGGAGTCTTTTTGCCAAGAAGAGTGGGAAGCTTTACCATGTGAAAAAATAAAGAACCTCATCCACAACTACCACAAAAGACTTCAAGCTGTCTGTTAGAGGGGGCAATACATGGTATTAAGAAATGGGGTATGTAAACTTTTGATCAGGGTCATTTGGATGTTTTGGGTTGTCATTATGATTTAAAAGGAGAAAACACAGTAGTTTGCCAATAAATAGCTTCACCCAACCACTAACCATGCAGTGGAAAAAAAGTTTTGGTGTTATCATTCATATTCTCTGAAAGAAAGGCCAAGAAAGCAAAAATTCTGCCTGGATATGTAAACATTTGAGCACAACTGTACCTCCAGGTACCTTATAGATGACATTCTCTCTGAAGTTGTTCTTCTTTTCTTCATTTTGTCCAGACCCCATGGTGAGTTTTCTTATCTACAGCCTTTTCTGCAGACTTCCATCTTCTCCTGCCTTGTGCTGCACATCTCCACATGATGCCCTTAAAGACAGGAGTATCATTATAATGCTCCTGAATAAAAAATATATGCCCTACACTGAACCCCTGAATAAATAATTGCCCCTCACTATATAGTCTGCACAAAATCACACAGTCTCACACTGTCCTTCTTATGGTAAATGCTCTTCACACTGCCCCCTCCTTTCTATACTGGGACCTCCCTTCACACTGTCCTTTCACACTGTGTCCTCCCTATAGGGCCCAGTCTCTATATTGTTCCCTCTCATCACAGTCCCCCTTGGTATACTGTTCCCTTCTGGCTGTACCCTTGCACTGTCCCCCTTGCTACACCCCCACTACTCAGACTCTATTCTGTGTCCACTCACTTTTCTCCCCCCCATACTGTCTCCTCACACTATTCCTCTCCCTCCTCATACTGTCTCCTCTCACATCCCTCCTGTTTACCATACTGTCTCCTCATATATTTACCCCCCACTCTCTATACTGCCTGCTCACACATACCCCCGACTCCACATACTGGGTCTGCACACATCCCATCACCCTCACTCACCATACTGTGTCCACATACATTTTTTACTTCACTACTCATACTGTGTTCGTATACATTCTCCTGTTCGCCCCCATATTGTCCGCACCCATCCCCACTCCAAATCACCCTATCCTCACACTAAATTCCCCAGTGCACGTAATCTTCAGTGTCTTCAGCTCCCGTGACATCAGCAACATGATCACATGACCTAATCACGTTGCTGGCGTCGCATCTGTTAGATGTGAGTACTATTGAACACTGGGAGCCAGCGCGCTGCAGCCTCTCTGTGCTGGCTGTCAGCTTGACAGCCGTCAAAGACGACATCCGGTTACCGGTCCGGGGGCGACAGAAAACTTGAAATGTGTGTCCTGGTACAAATTATATATAAAAAGCTAAATTGTTAATCTGATGTACTCATTTAATACATGTAAATAAAAACAAATATATTTCTGTTTAAGAAAATGCTGAGTTACTTTTATTAAACTGACCAACCAAAAATGTCCAATTTAAAATGGATAACTAAATCTAACTGCTGTTTATTTGGCATTTATTATAAATGTTGTTGTTTCTTTTTTAACAATTTGTGTTTTCATGATTACAGCGGGTAACTAATGGATATTATTTCAATAGATAACATCTGTAACTGAGCAATTTCCTAAGTATTCTTGCAAACAATTTAACCAAAAATAGAGGAATAATCATTAAATGCAATTTCAAATGTTTGTTTTTACAGAACGAGCATTTACTCAATGTGGGAAAAAAAAATCTAGATATTCTCCAAATTTTACAAATCAGGACAATGCAAATAGCCTTTTATGGAGGTAACATTTTTAGTTACGGTATATTATGTTGTGATATAGTGTGATTACTGTATTACATTTGTTTAAATTTAATATGGGATCTTTAGTTTTAGAAGAAGGAAATTTATACTACTGGATAGTACCAAACGACTTCAGTTTATTTAGGTTTATGCATAAACATTGCCAGAATACACACTCCAAACAAACATAGTACACGGTTCATTAATAGTTTTCATTCTTCTACCGTCATTTATAAGTGGATCAGGAAATTATTTAGTGCATTGCAAGAGGAGTCTATGAAAGTGGATTAGAAGAATAGTAACATTTACTATATAACAATAATATCTCATTTTAATTGCTATAATACATTAGTTTCTACCAACACATCCAAATTCTTCTTTAAATACCTGCCATTTGTAAAATGTTGATATCCACCTACTTTTCCTGTGCTCTATCAATAAATTTTCAGAACACATGTAGGGTTCTAGCAGGTTCGCAGGATGCAGTGACGAGACAAAGACTGAGCGTGTTTTGTGGAATAAACTTTTATAAACTATAGCCACTGGGGCTATCTTGAGCAAACCAAAGGGGTTAACAATAACCAGTCCACGCAGGGACTCAACAATCCTAACAACACTTTCTAATATAAATGCGACTAACGCGGTTTGCCCGGGTGCTATAGGCCACGTATGAAAAAACTACGGGTCCTTATCTCCTATATTGCACTTATCCTTCCAGGGGGTCTGTCAGGATCACCAGAGTGGCTGCGTAGAGGTCGCTGATGCGGCTGCCTTGACGCCTCGATATTCCGGGAAGGAACTGGGCTCGACAGGCCCTGAAGATATGATGCCGATGGGGCGCAACAGGCCCTGAAGAAACAATGTCGGTGGGGCGCAACAGGCCCTGAAGAAACAATGCCGGTGGGGTGCAACAGGCCCTGAAGGAATGATGCCGGTGGGGCGCAACAGGCCCTGAAGTAGCAATGCCGATGGAGCGCAACAGGCCCTGAAGAAAACGTTGACGGTGGGGAGCAACAGGCCCTGAAGAAACTGTGCCGATGGGCGCAACAGACGTCCCCTTGTGACTCTCGTCTCACAGCAGAATCATGACGCAGTCTCTAAATATAACCGTTCACCAACCTCTGCTCAGGGTCCCTTAGCAAACCAGACGGGGGCCCCTACTGCTGCCTGTAGTGAGGTGGTGCCCCCTGGGGCTGGTGATGACAGGGCCGCAGCTGTGGGAGAAGGCAGGGGGACAGTGTCCTGGCCGCTGTAAAGGAATGGTCTCTAGTCGCAGCGGTCAGTGGAGGTCGTGGACTTGTCACAGCAGGGAGGGAAACAGCGGGGTTGGCTGTATGCGTTCGTAAGAGGGGAGCGGCCGCCAGTGCAAGGCTCTCATGTGTCACTAGTCGGTAAGTCCGCAGCTTGCCTTTCACAGAGCCCTGTCGGTCTCTCCACAACACACCGTTCGCTCCCTCGGTCCTCTCTGTCTCACCCGACTTCTTGTCTGTTGTCTGGCTCTCTCTCAACTGCCACTTCAGCGCGCCCCCTGCTCCTGTTAAGCTTGCCCCGCCCCCTGTTTCCCTGACAACTTCAGTCAAGTCTTTTCTTTTACTGTCCTCCCAGCATCGTTCCCTCAGGAACCCTGATGGCGGTGTCCTGGGCACCTGCCCCTTCACTGTCTGGGAGTCCTCCTCCCCACACACATTTCCATTAGCCATATTTCGCACACCCATTTTGAGCCTATTTTTGCCCAAGTTTGTCTATTGAACTCAAATCTAGAGGTAGCAGTTTTGCAGCAAAACACATGGAAAATGACTGCATGAAGCAACAAAATACTGCATGTGTTGTGCCCCAGGGTCCAGTTGCCATAGTGACATTGCCTCCCTCTAAGGGGTGATGTCATGCCTAGAGGCAGGAGGGGGGTCCCCATGCCAGGTAACACAATGTACATGACAATTCCTACTGCAGGTCAGAAAGGGGAGCTTCCTTATAAATTCTGGCCAGCAGGTGGGGTTAGTGAGTCAGTAAGAAGACAGCTGAGAGAGTAAACAAGAGGGTTGTCATGGAAATGAGAGCAGTTGGAGCTCATGACAAGACAGTTAGAGACAGTTGAGGTTGGTCTGTGGAGAGGGAAGGGACAGGAGCAGAGACAAGGGGCTCTGGGGAACTAACATTGTGTATAGCAGACCCCAGAGCGATGCGCTGATGAAAAGGGACACCAGAGTCCTTGGCTGGGCAGGAGCTGTACGCTCTGACAGCCGAATCTGGAGTGCAGGGGACCACAAGTTCCTTGGCCACACCTAACACCTGAAACCTGAAGGCACGGCAGCAGATCAAGAGCCCAGGGCTGACAGTGAAAAAGACAGTGCCTGTGATATAGGATCATGCTGTCTGCCATACAGGTTAGCAATCATCACGCAGGAGAGGGCCACAGCTTATCTAAAAGCAGCAGGGACCCAAAAAGAGAGCGCAGAAGGAAGGTCCTCTACCCCACCTGGCAGGGTGGATCCCCTGAATGCCTCCAGGCAAGCTGGACTCAATCCATCATCTGTATGTGGCACCCCAGATTGCATTTACATTCAAGTAAAAGGCAAAGAAAGCTGCACCTCTCTGTGTCCTTAACTTTTCCTCTGCACCCCAATGTTCACTACCATCTGAACAATCAGATATATTTGCCCTGGGGCCCCGCTCTACCTGTGGGGAGCTGATCCATCTTTGCTGCGTCACCTACAGCCCCAGTGCACCAGAACCGGAGTGTCAGCCGCCCATTGCTGAACACCCGGGTGGCGTCACGACCAAACACTACATAATTATCCTCTATTTCTTACTGGTCGCCCAGGGCCACGGACCGGGTCACTGCCACCATGACATCCCCTTTAAAGAACCTGACCAGCCCAGTACCGAGTAACCTAAGGCCCTGTGGGGCGCTCCACATGCAATGGAGCATATCAAAATTTCTGAAATTTGAAGCAAATGAAAATAGATGTGCTGTAGCCTAAGGCTAAAAAACTACAATCGATGCTGTAGTTGTAAACATTGCTTTAAAATTTGACTGTGATCGCTGAATTATAGTCACATTTTACTAACATTAATTCCAAGGACTATAGCTACAGAAATCATAACACATGCATATACTTGTCCATATGTATGAACGTATTATTATTATAGTTATTGTATGATTGTATTATTTTTAGGTGCTTCTGACCCTCTGCGCTGCTCTGCACAGAGTACATGCTGTAGTGATGTCATTGTGCCCTCTGCATTTAGACATCACTGAGCTCAGATGGAGAAGGGGAATGATGGCTCCCTTTCCCATAATTTTTTTTCAAATGTATTGGCATCCAGGACCATGATGCAGATAAATTTGAAAGTATGATGGCAGGCGAGAGGGCCCAGTGCCAGAGCTGGCACCACTCCCTGACTCACGGGCACCATAGCAGCCTCGTGGTCTGCCGCCATTGGCTGTACGCCACTGCCTGCAATGACCGCACATGAGGAAAGAGACATAGCAAATCAGAAAAAACTATACTATATTTGTAATTGGAGTTATTGGCTAATTATTATTACTAATTATTACACCTACTACATATTGAAATAGGATCTTGTATGTGGGAATACCCCTTTAAGCTAAAAAATAGGAGTCTGATGCAATGAATATATGTGAACCTAGCCTTAGTTAAAATGGTATTCTGATTTTAACAAATTATTATTTATCCATTAGATAGGATAATAGTTAGGTGTGGTTCTGAGTGCTGGGACCTCCATTCTTCCTAATGAAGAATTAACACTAGAACTACCGGAGGGGTCATTTTGACCCTTTTGCTATTTCTTTCTCCTATAATTTCTAAAATTTTAACAAATGAGTTCTGATTTTTTGTGACTTTTATTTATTCATGGTAGTGTATATTTTAGTACACAAAAATGAATTGTAACATTTTTCAGGGGCCCGGATTTTACAATTCATACCTATAAGTACTGAAGGGGTCAATTTGACCCCATACATAGAAGTAGTAGTAGGCAAGTCACCTAATATTACAAAGTACAGAAAATCACAGTGCTTCTCCCTAGTTGTAGAGTGTAATTGTATCTTTGCATATCAGGGATGATTCAGCATTTTGTTTTGTCTAAACTTGTCTGAACGTGTTTGATCCATGTCTCTTGTAGCGATTTCTGTCTGCACTTCAGTAGCAAACATTACAGTTGAAGCTACAACTCTGCATGTTTGTACAGTGTCGTTTTATTACTTCTGTGTTCGTACAAGTCCCTTTTTGCTACGTATATTTGAAGCATGAGTAAGCAGAGGGGTCTGACAAGTGATGAAATTTTGAAATGTCTTCAGAATTTATCTGAAAATGAGTCAGAAGAAGTGGCCCATCATCCGCAATGTCTGAACCACAAACAAAAGGACAAGAAATCCGCAAGCGTCAAAAATGTGGAGTTGGAAGATGCAACGAAAACAAAACAACTAAAACTTGCGCAAGCTGTAACAAACCAGTTTATGGAAAATGCACTGTGAAAGTGGAAGAAAGTACTGTTTGTGTTAACTGTTGGACACCGCATGCTATGACCATGTAAAAGGAAAATGCGTGCTGTACTTGATCTTAACACTGTTCCTACTAAGTTAAAATAAATGTTCTTTAATTTGTTGGCAACAAAAAAGTTATTTTTACTCCAGAGTCAGTACTTTTGAATGGGGGTCAAAATGACCCCTAATGGTAGTTATAGGTATTATGAAACATACTGTAGTTCTAGTGTTAAATGAAGCTCTGGTCATACATGCACCTTTCTGTTTTATTCAAAGACTGAACACCATAGAAGATGGTCAAGAAAAGGGGGGATAAGTGTGTCCTCATTTTTGGGATTGTCGGGTGCAAGTTGTTGGACCCATACCAGCTAAACAGTTATCATCTATCAAGTGTCTCTGTGATAACTTATTAAAATTGCAATACCATAATATCTTAGTGATACATTGGACACTACTAGGACATGAAGAAGAGAATAACCCCAACACTAGAAATTTAATTGGGCTTCAGTGACTTTGGGTCATAAATAGTGTTGAGCATTCCGATACTGCAAATATCGGGTATCGGCCGATATTTGCGGTATCGGAGTTCCGATACTGAGTTCCGATATTTTTACAATATCGAATACCGGAATCAGAAGTTCCCATAATGCAATGAGCCAGTTGAGGATCCTAAGAAGTGTGGGCACATCCTGATTGGCATGCTGAAATGATGTCATCATGATGCGTTATAATGGAGTGCGTGGGCGGAGACTGCATGTCTGTGTGCATGGGCGTGGTCTGTGCGTGACTGTGGGGGGTCTGTGCGGGCCTGCTGGGGGTCTGTACGGGCCTGCCGGGGGTCTGTGCGGGCTGCCGGGGGTCTGTGCGGGCCTGCCGGGGGTCTGTGCGGGCCTGCCAGGGGTCTGTGCGGGCTGCCAGGGGTCTGTTGGGGGTTGTGTGTGTGTGCAGGCATCGTCCGATGGGACTGCAAGTCCCATCGGGCTATGCCTGCTACAATGACAGTGATTGACACATTAGCCAATGATGGGACAGTAGTAGTCCCATCATCCGGCTAATGTGTTGAATGTAAAAAAAAACACAAACATACATACAACATACATACAACATACACTCACTGGCCACTTTATTAGGTACACCATGCTAGTAAGGGGTTGGACCCCCTTTTGTCTTCAGAACTGCCTCAATTCTTCGTGGCAGAGATTCAACAAGGTGCTGGAAGCATTCCTCAGAGATTTTGGACCATATTGACATGATGGCATCACACAGTTGGCGCAGATTTGTCGGCTGCACATCCCTGATGCGAATCTCCCGTTCCACCACATCCCAAAGATGCTCTATTGGATTGAGATCTGGTGACTGAGGAGGCCATTTGAGTACAGTAAACTCATTGTCATGTTCAAGAAACCAATCTGAGATGATTCGAGCTTTATGACATGGCGCATTATCCTGCTGAAAGTAGCCATCAGATGTTGGGTACATTGTGGTCATAAAGGGATGGACATGGTCAGCAACAATACTCAGGTAGGCTGTGGCGTTGCAACGATGCTCAATTGGTACCAAGGGGCCCAAAGAGTGCCCAGAAAAAATTCCCCACACCATGACACCACCACCACCAGCCTGAACCGTTGATACAAGGCAGGATGGATCCATGCTTTCATGTTGTTTACGCCAAATTCTGACCCTACCATCCGAATGTCGCAGCAGAAATCGAGACTCATCAGACCAGGCAACGTTTTTCCAATCTTCTACTGTCCAATTTCGATGAGCTTGTGCAAATTTTACCCTCAGTTTCCTGTTCTTAGCTGAGAGGAGTGGTACCCAGTGTGGTCTTCTGCTGCTGTAGCCCATCTGCCTCAAAGTTCGACGCACTGTGCGTTCAGAGATGCTCTTCTGCCTACCTTGGTTGTAACGGGTGGCAATTTGAGTCACTGTTGCCTTTCTATCAGCTCGAACCAGTCTGCCCATTCTCCTCTGACCTCTGGCATCAACATGGCATTTCCGGCCACAGAACTGCCGCTCACTGGATTTTTTTTCTTTTTCGGACCATTCTCTGTAAACCCTAGAGATGGTTGTGCGTGAAAATCCCAGTAGATCAGCAGTTTCTGAAATTCTCAGACCAGCCCTTCTGGCACCAACAATCATGCCACGTTCAAAGGCACTCAAATCACCTTTCTTCCCCATACTGATGCTCGGTTTGAACTGCAGGAGATTGTCTTGACCATGTCTACATGCCTAAATGCACTGAGTTGCCGCCATGTGATTGGCTGATTAGAAATTAAGTCTTAACACACAGTTGGACAGGTGTACCTAATAAAGTGGCCAGTGAGTGTACATACTACATACAATACATTCATACAATACATTCATACATTCATACAATACATACATATAGACATACAGTACATATAACATAGAGTACATACTCACCATCACTTGTCACTTTGATCCCCGAAACAAGTGTCATCTGTAAAAATATTAAAATAATAAACAACCAATATACTCCCTGATCTGCAGGAATCCACAAGTGTCCCACGACGATCTCACTGCTCCTGCAGTGTGTCACTGAGAGGTTACTATAGTTCACTGGTCTCACTTTATGGCAAAAGCTGCGTGGGAACTTTCTCACACAGCAATGCCAAAAGTGAGACTAGGGACTATTTTTTTACAGTGGCGGAGGAATACAGTGCGGAAAGATACCTTCCTTCCATCATTGTATTCCTGGAGCCCCTAGAGAGCGGTCGCATCAGCTGATGCTGCTGTTCTCCACGGGAGATCGTCGTGGGACACTCGTGGAATTCTGCGTATCAGAGTGTATATTGTTTGTTTGTTATTTTTTTTACAGATGCCACTGGCTTCGGGGATCAAAGTGACAAGTGATGGTGAGTATACACTCTGTTATATGTACTGTATGTCTATATGTCTGTATTGTATGTAGTATGTATGTAGTATGTATGATGTATGTAGTATGTAGTATGTATGTATGTATGTAGTATGTATGTATGTAGTATGTATGTATGTTTCTGTTTTTTTTTTTTTTTTACATTAAACACATTAGCCAGATCATGGGACTACTACTGTCCCATCATTGGCTAATGTGTCAATCACTGTCATTGTAGCAGGCATAGCCCAATGGGACTTGTAGTTCCATCGGAAGATGCCTGCACACAGACACAAAGACCCCCGGCAGGCCCGCACAGACCCCCGGCAGGCCCGCACAGACCCCCGGCAGCCCCGTACAGACCCCCGGCAGGCCAGCACAGACCCCCGGCAGGCCTGAACAGACCCCCGAGAGGCCCATACAGACCCCGCCCGCACATACTGACACGCACAGTCTCTGCCCATGCACCACCCACACTCTTGCCCCCTCCCGAACTGGATGTGCAAGGAAAGAAAGGGTTTATTTTCATTCCGATATTTGTGTCCCATTGACTTGCGTTGGTTTCCGGTATCGGAATCGGCGATACTCGATATTTTTGGGGTATCGGTCCGATCCAATCCGATCCGATATTTCCCGATATCGCAAGGTATCGCTCAACACTAGAGTTGAGCGATACCGTCCGATACTTCAAAGTATCGTATCGGATGGTATCGGCCGATCTTTAAAAAAAGTATCGGTATCGCCGATTCCGATACCGGAAGTCCCATTCAAGTCTATGGGACTTCCGGTATCGGAATAAGAAAAACCCTTTCCTGCCCTTGTACAGCCTCTCTGGGGTCTGTACGGGCCTTTCGGGGGGCTGTGCCGGCCTGCCAGGGGGTCTGTGCAGGCTCCGGTGGTCTGTGCCGGCCTGCCGGTGGTCTGTGCAGGCTCCGGGGGGCTGTGCCGGCCTGCCGGGGGGCTGTGCCGGCCTGCCGGGGGGCTGTGCAGGCTCCGGGGGGCTGTGCCGGCCTGCCGGGGGGCTGTGCAGGCTCCGGGGGGCTGTGCCGGCCTGCCGGGGGGCTGTGCCGGCCTGCCGGGGGGCTGTGCAGGCTCCGGGGGTCTGTGCAGGCATCGTCCGATGGGACTACAAGTCCCATCGGGCGATGCCTGCTACCATGACAGTGATTGACACATTAGCCAATGATGGGACAGTAGTAGTCCCATCATCCGGCTAATGTGTTAAATGTAAAAAAAAAAAAAAAAAAAAAATTACATGCTACATACATACTACATGCTACATACTACATATATACTACATGCATGCTACATACTACATGCTACATACATACTACATGCATGCTACATACATACTACATATATACTACATGCATGCTACATACATACTACATGCTACATACTACATGCATGCTACATACATACTACATGCTACATACTACATATATACTACATGCATGCTACATACATACTACATACATACTACATATATACTACATGCATGCTACATACTACATGCTACATACATACTACATATATACTACATTCATACTACATACTACATATATACTACATACATACTACATACATACTACATACATACTACATGCATGCTACATACATACTACATGCATGCTACATACATACCACATACATACTACATGCTACATACATACCACATATATACTACATACATACAATACATTCATACAATACATACATAGACATACAGTACATATAACATAGAGTAACATACTTACCAATACTTGTCACATTGTTCCCCGAAGCCATTGTCTATTCCGGGATAAATATTAACATAACAAACCACAAAAATACTCACCCACGATCCGAAGCAGTCCACGAGTGTGTCCCACGACGATCTTGGGTAGAGAACTGCAGCATCAGATGATGCTGCCGTTCTCTACGGGCTGCAGGAATCCAATGACGGAAGGTAGGTATCCTTCCGCACTGTATTCCTCCGCCACTTAAAAAAAAAAAAGTCCCTAGTCTCACTTTATGCCATTGCTGTGTGGGAATTTCCCACACAGCAATGGCATAAAGTGAGACTAGGGACTTTTTTTTTTTAAGTGGCGGAGGAATACAGTGCGGAAGGATACCTACCTTCCGTCATTGGATTCCTACAGCCCGTAGAGAACGGCAGCATCATCTGATGCTGCAGTTCTCTACCCAAGATCGTCGTGGGACACACTCGTGGACTGCTTCGGATCGTGGGTGAGTATTTTTGTGGTTTGTTATGTTAATATTTATCCCGGAATAGACAATGGCTTCGGGGAACAATGTGACAAGTATTGGTAAGTATGTTACTCTATGTTATATGTACTGTATGTCTATGTATGTATTGTATGAATGTATTGTATGTATGTAGTATATATGTGGTATGTATGTAGCATGTAGTATGTATGTGGTATGTATGTAGCATGCATGTAGCATGCATGTAGCATGCATGTAGCATGCATGTAGCATGCATGTAGTATGTATGTAGTATGTATGTAGTATGTATGTAGCATGTATGTAGCATGCAGTATGTATGTAGTATATATGTAGTATGTATGTAGTATATATGTAGTATGTAGTATGTATGTAGCATGCATGTAGTATATATGTAGTATGTATGTAGCATGCATGTAGTATGTATGTAGCATGTAGTATATATGTAGCATGCAGCATGTATGTAGTATGTATGTAGTATATATGTAGTATGCATGTAGTATGTATGTAGTATGTATGTAGCATGCAGTATGTATGTAGCATGTATGTAGTATGTATGTAGTATGTATGTAGTATGTATGTAGTATGTATGTAGCATGCAGTATGTATGTAGCATGTATGTAGTATGTATGTAGTATATATGTAGCATGCATGTAGTATGTATGTAGCATGCATGTAGTATTTTTTTTTTTTTTTTTTTTTTTTTAACATTTAACACATTAGCCGGATGATGGGACTACTACTGTCCCATCATTGGCTAATGTGTCAATCACTGTCATGGTAGCAGGCATCGCCCGATGGGACTTGTAGTCCCATCGGACGATGCTTGCACAGACCCCCGGACATCAGCACAGCCCCCCGGCAGGCCGGCACAGCCCCCCGGCAGGCCGGTACAGACCCCCACAGGGTGCACAGACCACCGGCAGGCCGGCACAGCCCCCCGGCAGGCCGGTACAGACCCCGGGCAGTCCACACAGCCCCCCGGCAGGCCGGCACAGCCCCCCGGCAGGCCGGCAGAGACCCCCGGAAGGCCCGAAATGACGGCGCATCATGATGCGCACACACCGCGCATCATGATGACGTCAGGCCGTCAATCAACTGAACTTCCGATTCCGATGCCGAATTCCGATATTGAAAAAATATCGGAAGTCGGTATCGGAATTCCGATACAGCAAGTATCGGCCGATACCCGATACTTGCGGTATCGGAATGCTCAACACTACTCAACACTAGTCATAAAACATTTACTATGAATTATTTCACTTATTTAAACCACCTTAGATTTTACAATTCACAGACACAGTCTACAAGGGATTCAACCAATAATGCCGGGGTCACACTTGCGAGAGCAAATGAGAGAAACTCACGCGAGTCCCTCATCAATACCCGACACTGCTGCCAGTGGTTCGGACCAGAGCGATAAGCTGCATAGAAAGCCGTGCAACCGCACACTCCAGTCTCGAGTACCGGCGGCGGTGCCGGGTATTGAGGCGAGAGACTCGTGCGAGTTTCTCGCATTGCACTCACAAGTGTGACCCCAGCTTAGCCCTTAAATTACTCAAGATTTCTAGATCACTTCCAATACTGTCAAACTTTAAAATGGACCCTACAGAATATTATTCAGATATTGTATATTACTTGGGCAGTAAATATGGGTATTATACAGGCCTTTATTTTAATCCTTTCGTGTCAGTGTCTGTTTTCGCCTTCATGACCGGACCAATTTTTTTCAATTCTGACCAGTGTCTAATAACTCTGGAATGCTTTAACGTATCCTAGTGATTCTGAGATTTTTTTATTTGCGACATATTGTATTTCATGATAGTGGTAAAATTTGTTCAATATGACTCGTGTTTATTTCTGAAAATATCGGAAATTTTGTGACAATATCACAATTTTCAAATATAATTTTTATGCCTTGAAACCAGAGAGTTATGTCACACAAAAGAATTCATAAATTTCATTTACCACATGTCTACTTTACATCGGCACAATTTTTGAAGCATCATTTCACTGTCACAACACATCATGGAGAGCCCAACAAACAGGCACTACATGCATGTGTTGTAACAGTGAAACAGCCGCAACACATGCAGCTGCGGCACTGGACAGCTGATCAGCAGAAGCGATCCAGGTTGCCGGGTTCCTTATGCAGCATATTCGGTAAGTGCTGCAGCTTGCCGAATGAGGGAGCCAAACAAATTTGCTCATCTCTACTCCTGAGTACACTGATACCACATATGAGGAGGAAAACTACTGTTTTGGCGCATGGCAGGACACAGAAGGAAAGGAGCACCATTTGACTTTTGGAATTCAAAATTGGCTGGAATTGAAAGCAGGTGCTATGTCTTGTTTGGAGAGTCCGTGAGGTGCCTAAACAGTGGCAACCCCCCACAAATGACCTCACTTTGGAAACTAAACCCCTCAAGGAATTTATCTAGATATGTGGTGAGCAAAGAATTTTATAAGGTTGAGCCCTGAAAATTGCTATTTTCTTTTTTTTTTTTAAATTCTTTATTTATAATAGAGGAACAGGAAAAGTGCACCATGTCCCAGTTACAGTCATAACAAATAGCATTAATCCAATCAAGTGACATGAGGGATACAGTAAGGGAGGGGTGGTGGGAGGGAAATCATAAGCACAAAGGAGGCCCAAAGGGGGGGAGAAGGGGGGGCGACATGGGAAAAATAGGAAAAAGATACAAGGATATATAACAATTGGGGCTAACAAAATACCAAGATGGGTACACAGGTCTATCATTGACATCAGTACTAACCAAGTGTTCTGGTATTCTATGGTCTATCAGGGTAAACTCACTTCAAATGATTCAATTTTTACCTTTGTTTTTAAATTCCTTCCATGGAGCCCAAATTCCCACACATGAATCATGGTTATTAGAGATGAGCGACTTTGCCTTTTTACGGGTCGAGTCGCGTTTCATGAAACCCGACTTTCTCAAAAGTCGAAACACGAAACCCATTGCAAGTCAATGGGGAACCAAGGTCGGCAGGGAGTGGAGGACAGGAAACACACCTACAGTGCCCATTTTAATGCCAAAAACATCAATTCTTATTACTTAAGCTTGTCAACCTTAAATTATTTTATAATAGTTGGGCATTGAAAACTGGGGGTTATTTGGCTAAAGTTGTGGGGGGGGGGGTAGGGCTGGCTCCAGATTTTCGTGGGCCCTGGGCCAAAGAGTGTCACTGGGCTCTTTTAACACATGCCATAATTCATGATCCTCTGATACGGCAGAGAAATAGCGGTATAGTACAATGAAAAATACTTCACTTCTTACATCTCATGACTGATATCCATTTTAAATTCTCCAATAGCTCAAAAAATGGACAGTATATTACTCCACACAGTATTATGGCCACCACATAGTGCGCTATACAGAGTAATGAGGCCCATATATTTCTCCATACAGAATCATTGGTCCCATATAATGTTCCATACAGTATATGATGAGCTCCACATAATGCTACAGTAAATGTTGGTCCCCATGGATGAAGCTCCACTGTGTTATGGGCCCAAATAATGCTTCATATATAATGGGACCCATTTCTAATGCTTCAGTGTATAATGGGCCCTGTAAATGCTGCTTCAGTGTCTGATGTCCACCTTTGGAATGCTCCAGTGTATGGTGGGCCTCATATATCATTCTCCAGAGTATAGAGCTCCCCAAAAATAGCTGTCCCAACTAGAGTTGAGCGAAACGGGTCGAAAAATTTCAAAAGTCGCCGACTTTTGGCAAAGTCGGGTTTCATGAAACGAAACCCAACCCAACCCAACCCTAGGATGAGGTCGACCACGAGGTCGGCGACTTAAGCGCCAAAGTTGCGTTTCAAAAGTTTGTTTTGCTCTCTTTTTCAGCCAATCAGGATCCACAGACACTGTGGGCAATGTGATGACATAGGCAGGGGTCACCACCATCTTTCAGAAGGGCATGCAAGTGATTGGCTTGCTTTGGTGGGCGTCACAGGGGGTATAAAAGGGCGTGCACGCCGACCTCCATGTTACTCATGCTGATCTCAGAATAGGGAGAGCTGCTGCTGATTTTGTAGGGAGAGCGTTAGGCAGGGAAGAAGACAACAAAAACTGCTTCTGCTGCTAGCGATTTTGCCTGTACAACACACCAGTCACTGTGTGTGCAGTGCAAGTGGAGGCTATATTTTGCTGGATCAGCGGTGTTGGTTGTTAGGCTGCCTTCTAAGGCTTCCTGACGGCTGCATTGCTGTTTATCCACTGCTCTGCAAACTGCTTTTTTAAAAGCAATCCCAATTTTTTTTTTTGTCCTGGTGAGGTACTGAGCGTGCATTTTTTCACACCATACAGCGGTGCACACTCCTCACACAGTACCGTGTAACAGCTGTTATCACAGCCACAGTGTGTCGCTCTGTAAGGATAAGTCGAGGACATGTTCCGTTCTTACAGACCTGCACCTTCTAGTTTTGTCTAGTTTTCAAACAGTTAAATATATTTGCTGTTTGATCACATTCAAAACTATAGAGAGACAGCGTGTGTCAGTCCGTATACTTAAAAAACACGGAGCTTGACTATTTTACATACATCGGACAGCCGTGTATGTGCACGCTCCTCTCTCAGTACCGTGTAACGGCTGTTATCACGGCCACAGTGAAGCTATCTGTGTGTCGCTCTGTAAGGATAAGTCGAGGACTTGTTCCGTTCTTACAGACCTACACTCTAGGGAGATTCCTATTCTGCCCAATTCTATATATACCTTGTAGTTTGTCATACACTAGCCAATTTCTGCCTGTGACATAGCGCTGTGATATTCAGTGGGCCTCACACAATCCAAAAGTGTCCAGTGTCCACAAGTGTGTGCTGAAATTCAAAATCTCCGTTATCCTCTAGTCACATTTTTCACACCTGCGACATCCAGCCTGTGACATAGCG
This sequence comes from Dendrobates tinctorius, assembly GCF_039654945.1. Taxonomy (NCBI): domain Eukaryota; kingdom Metazoa; phylum Chordata; class Amphibia; order Anura; family Dendrobatidae; genus Dendrobates; species Dendrobates tinctorius. The sequence continues at coordinate 901,089 of NW_027361917.1, read as the reverse complement.
CTGTGATATTCAGTGGGCCTCACACAATCCAAAAGTGTCCAGTGTCCACAAGTGTGTGCAGAAATTCAAAATCTCCGTTATCCTCTAGTCACATTTTTCACACCTGCGACATAGCGCTGTGATATTCAGTGGGCCTCACACAATCCAAAAGTGTCCAGTGTCCACAAGTGTGTGCAGAAATTCAAAATCTCCTTTATCCTCTAGTGACATTTTTCACACCTGAGACATTGAGCCTGTGACATAGCGCTGTGATATTCAGTGGGCCTCACACAATCCAAAAGTGTCCAGTGTCCACAAGTGTGTGCAGAAATTCAAAATCTCCCCTGTCCTATAGACACCTTGTACCTTGTTTTACATTACTATATAGTTTGTTGGATTTTGTCTACATTTCTACCAAAAATGAGGAAGGCTGGTGGAAGAGGCCGTGGAATTGGGCGGGGGTTGGCAGCTGGTAATGATGGTGTTGGTGGTGGATCTGATGGTAGTGGCAAAAGCAAAATAGGACCGAATGCAGGAGGTGTTGAGCCTGCGTCATCGTCTGGCTACACAAGGCCTCGAAGGCTTAGTTTTCTAGGAGTTGGCAAACCGCTTTTAAAGCCAGAGCTTCAGGAAAAAGTTTTGTCTTACATTGCTGACTCAGCCTCCAGCTCTATCGCCTCCTCTTCTGAAGTTGTAAAAAATAAAAGCACTGAGTCGTCACTGGAGGCTCATGTTCATGAACCACACCTTTCCTTGTGTCCTTCATCCCAACCAAGATTGAAGGATGATGCAGGCCATACTAATGATTACTCCATGGAGCTGTTTTCACATACCATGCCTGGATTATCAAGTGAAATGGTGAATTACCCAGGCCAAGATGAATCTGACATGGAGTGCACTGATGCACAGCCACTGATAGATGATTCTGCTGGTACATTCACTCAGAGCACTACATTGTCCTCGCAGTGTACAGAGCCAGATTCTGACCCTGATGAGACTCAGGTGCCCCTTCCCGCACACTATACCACCATACACGGTGACACAGAGGAAGGTGCACATGACATTGAAGAGGAGGTGATGGATGACCCAGTTGTTGACCTAGATTGGCATCCATTGGGGGAAGAGGGTGCTGCTTCCAATAGCTCTGATGAGGAGGAGCAGCAACAGCAGACATCGACATCGCAACAGCTGTTATCTGGCAGGCCCGGAGCACTCCAAAGACAGGTTCCAAAAATCAAGAGTTGCTGGACAGCTTGTCCAGAGGGTCAAAATATCACAGCGTGCTAGGCCGCAAAATGTCTGCCAAAGTAGGAAGAGTGCAGTGTGGCACTTTTTTGAACAAAATCCTCATGATCAGGCCAAGGTTATCTGTATGAAGTGCGCAAAGACCTTTAGCCGAGGGAAAAATCTGAAAAATTTGAATACCAGTTGCATGCTTAGACATTTAACCAGCATGCACTTGCAAGCGTGGACACAACACCAAACCTCAAGTGCCACATGAGCAACTGATCACAAAGAAGGTAGTCAGCAATGCTACATTGTTTCCCCCACTGTAAGCCCACTGGTTAGCACAGCAGCAAATGTTGAGGTGTCGTTGCAAGGCCACAGCAGTCATGGAATCCCACTGTTATATCAACGAAAGACTGAATCTAGGCCATCAGAAAGAACACCAACTCCATCACCATCATCAACCCTCAATCAGTCCGCCCTGTCCACCGCTACTTCCACCATATGCAGCTCTCAAGTCCAGCTCACCCTCCCAGACACTATGAGTAGGTCAAGAAAGTACTCAGTCTCTCATCCACGTACACTGGGTTTGAACGCCCACATTGCCAAACTAATCTCGTTAGAGATGATGCCCTATCGGTTGGTGGAAAGCGCATGGCCTATGCAGTACCACGCTATGACCTACCCAGTCGCCACTTCTTCTCTCGTTAAGCCATCCCAGCCCTCCACCATCATGTGAAAGACCGCATTGTCCATGCACTCAAGCAGTCATTGAGTGGAAAGGTGCACCTCATAACTGATGCATGGTCCAGTCGGCATGGCCAGTGCCGTTACGTGTCCATCACTGCGCACTGGGTTAATGTGGTGGATGCAGGGTCCACAGGGGACAGCGGTGGTGGGACAGTGCTGCCTAGCCCATGGTATAGGAAACAGTTGGCTGTAAGCGTTCCACCCTCCTCCTCCTCCTCCAGAAGCGAAAGCTCGTCCACAGAGCGCAGTTGTACGAGCACTCCATCTGCAGCTGCCACTGTTGCACACGAGGTGTCCCCCTATCGAGCAGCTAGTGGAAAGCGTCAGCAGGCTGTGTTGCAGATGATGTGTTTGGGCGACAGACACACCGCCGAGGTGCTGGCCGAGTACTTGAAGCGACAAACTGAGTCATGGCTGGGCAGTGTACATCTTGAGGCAGGCAAGGTAGTTAGTGATAACGGCTGTAATTTTGCGGCAGCCATAGCCCTTTCAAAACTCAGCCACATACCTTGCTTGGCTCACACCTTGAATCTGGTGGTGCAGTGCTTCCTCAATAATTATCCGGAGTTAACAGCCCTGCTCCAGAAGGTGCGAAGACTGTGCGCGCACATCCGCCGGTCGCCTGTACACTCCATTCGTATGCAGAAGCTGCAGCGATTGCTCCACCTTCCCAACCACCGCCTCATTATTGACATTGCAACAAGGTGGAACTCCACCCTGCACATGGTTGAGCGGCTGTGCGAGCAGAGGCAGGCCATAATGCATTTGTGGGAGGATACACGGCCAGGCACTTTGAGAGCAGACATGGAGTTGACAGGTGTGCAGTGGTCGAAGCTGAAAGACCTCTGTAAAGTCCTTCAGTGTTTCGAGGAATGCACACGGCTGGTAAGCGCAGACGACGCCATCCTAAGCATGAGCATCCCACTTATGCGTCTGCTCATGCAAACTTTGACGCACCTTAAAGAGCAGGCGTCTGCAGCCAATGTTGACGAAGAGGAAGAGGTGGAGGGAATCCTTGATGACATTCAGCCATTGTCTGCTCAGGGACCTCTCCTGGACGAGGTGGAGGAAGAAGAGGAAGAGGAGGAGGAGGATGATGGAGATGATTACTTAGGGGAGGAGGATGCATCTCGTGGGGCAAGTGAAAATGTTGGCGTGGCAAGGTCTGGTACAGGGTTTGTGCATGACTGGAGGGATGTGGATTTGCCAGAAAGTGCTCCTCCACCCAGCACTCGCAGTGCATCATTGACACCGGGAACATTGGCCCACATGTCAGATTATGCCTTGCAGATCCTAAAAAGGGACCCACGCATTGCCAAAATGATGAATGATGACGACTACTGGTTGGCCAGCATCCTGGATCCACGCCATAAAGGCAAATTACAAAACATCATGCCACATGAGAACCTTGACCTAATATTGGCTACTAAACAAGCAACTCTGGTTAACCGGTTGGTTGAGGCATTCCCAGCACACAGCAGCGGTGATGGTTCTCACACGAGCCGTATGGGCCGGGGGCAGCTTGGCAGAGGTGTTCGTGGTGCACACAGCAGAAGTGGCATTGGAGACAGGGGTTTCATGACAATGTTGTGGACTGATTTTTCACGGACCGCTCACACAGCTGGTAATACTGCATTGATGGAAAGTGACAGGAGACAGCAGTTGTCAACTATGGTTAACAACTACTTTTCCTCCCATATCGATGTTCTCCCGCACAGGTCATTCCCCTTTGACTATTGGGCCGCTAAACTGGACACCTGGCCTGAATTAGCACAATATGCCTTACAGGAGCTCGCTTACCCAGCTGCAAGTGTGCTATTGGAAAGAGTCTTCAGTGCAGCTGGATCAATCCTGACAGAAAAAAGGACCCGTCTGTCAACCCAAAATGTGGATGATCTAAACTTCATTAAAATGAACCATGCATGGGTTTCCAAGGATTTTGTCCCACCTTCCCTTGATGACACATAGGTTGCCAGAAAAATGGCTTGCTTTGGTCCTCCTCCTATTCCACGAACTTGACCTATTTCGCCTTTTGCAGCAGCTGAATGACCCACATCTACATACTGTATGCCACTTTGTAAACCTCCCTAAGTGGGCGGCCCGCCCCATGGCCGGGGTCACCACCTAGCGCACAAAACCGTGCGAGTGCCGTTGCCCTGGACAGGTGGGTAGGCCGACTCTTGGGCGCGGGCACTGGCATAGGGTCCCTCATAGTGCAATCAAGTGTCTCTGACAGTGGTGGTGCACACCCGCCGTCAGACACACCGCCGTACTATGAGGGGCCCAGTGCCAGTACTGACGCCCATGAGTGTGCCCCCCTTGCTTGGGCAGGGCCCCAGCATTTGCAATGTTTACCTCTCCCTGCTCCTTCGTTGTGTAGTCTGGGCTGTCAAATCCTTCACTGGGACTGCCACTACAAATTGATTGAACTGAAAGATGATGGTTAAGATGTAGCTATGCCCTGTCCTGCTGGCCGGGCTCTAGCTCCAGATGATCAGTGGCTTCCATTTCTTATGGACGTCGACTCACAATTACATGCAGTGGTGGTTTATCATCAGCTTTCACAGTTTTCCTACTCACAACCGTGTGACATTGCGGCGCACATTTCAAAATGTGCCCTCTCATGCCAATCAAATAGAATCGCCTACGGCCTGTGGCTTCTGTCTTTTGCACTCCAAAGTTACGTGACAGATCATGATAGCAAGTGAGCACCATGTTTACATCGCTCCCTGTGATAAAAATTGGATTGAGATGAGTAACAGTGATGGAATCCACGGAAGTGCGATACAGCAAGACTTTATTCACAAAAAAATGTTTTCACTGTCTCAACACACAAATTAATTGAGGGTCAGCATCGCCTATGAGAATTGTGACGGAAGTTTTTCCCGTGAATAATAATTCCTAGATTTCTGCAATCAATAGCCTGTATGTCACTAATTGTATGCATCTCATTTCCTATTGCGGAGAGGCTGGACTGTATTACTGAGACAGAAATATATATGAAGATTTAAAAATAACACCAAAAGTATATAGTTGTGTACGCCTCAAATGCATTTCCTTTTTTCCACTTTTTAGATTGCTGTGTAATCCATACTGAGAACACGGAGATTTTACATGTTTAAACTATGCTATATATACCTGCTATCCCGTGATAAAGTACCCTTTCTCAACTTTGTACAATCTGGTCAAATCCATACTGGGCCTGAGAACATCTGAGTCTGCCTCCTGATCTATAGACATATATTTTTAATGTGTAAACTAGGCTACATATATACGTGTTATCCGGTGAAACTGTACCCTTTATCAACTTTCTACAATGTTGTTGAATCCATACTGGGCCTGAGAACAGCTGCTGAGCTGTTAAGCAAGCTACAGCACCTGTGGTTTGGACAGGTAATTTTTTCAGGATTGACGGTTAGGCCTAACTCCGGAATTGCGGTTGACCTGAACTTACTGGGAAATCATCGTTCGCGGGGAATAATCTGAATCCCAGATCCCCATCACTAATGGAGTTCAGCAGGTTGTCTGCACCTGTAAGCGACAAAAGCTGGTCCTTTCAGTGTAGCGTGCATGCAGCCCCGGACATGTACTGGAATGCTAGACCTGTTATTGCTCGATCTCACGTGCCACAGCCTCACGTATCCCTCTAGTAAGCTTGACGCATACCGCAGGGCCATGCCGGAGTCTCGCTCGTTAACAGAATAAAGCTGAGAAATCGCTAGCACAACTACAAACGGACATACCACACCACACACAGAATCGACAAAGCTTGCAATCTGTCCATCTTTTCTGTAGCTTGTATGGTAGTGGTTTCCCGGGTGCAGTCCAATTAAGCCACAGTCTCCACTCCTGGTGGTGCCCTTTTGGACATTCCTTTAAGGTTCAGCTTTGCAATCATACTGCTCCCGGAAACCAAAAATTTTGCCTTCAGGGACGCTGTTTGGAGGTTTGTGGGAATAACGCCGCCCGATCAGCAGTCGGTACCGGGCCGGTGTCAGTGGGATGTGTCACAGCAGCGGTGACCCGGACGGTGGCCCTGGGCGCCCATGTAAATGGTGTGGTATAATGGTAAAGAGTTTATATAGATAGTTTGACGCCACCTGTGGTGTTCGGCAACATAGATGTAGGCCGACGCTGCATGCAGATCCTCTGGGACTGATGGTGTTGTGCAGCAAAGATGGTGAAGCTCCCCACAGGTGGAGCTGGAGTCCCAGGGGAGTGTAGATGTAGTGATGGGGGAAAGGCACAGGCAGTGTAGGTGCTGGTACCCAGATGTAGCTGTGCTGGAATAACTGTAGGACACCAGAGCGTGCAGTTCCAAAGCTTTACTCACAGTCTGCAGGTTACACAGATGCCTGCCTCGTGTGTCCTCCGGGTCAGGACCTCTGCCAACCTCCGGGACCATAATGGAAAGCTCCCTTCCAACACTCTGCCAACATGTACCTTCCTGAACGTCTCCTTTCTAGCGCTTGTGGTGGAAGCACTCACAGGACCGTGGTTCACTGAAACGCCTCCTGTCTAACAGATGTTCCTCAGACTTTACTTGTATGGCAGACAGCTGTAGCCTTTTCCTTCTGGCTCACACATGTCGATGCTGGGGCCTCCGAGCCTTAGTTGGGTACAGAGGATTTATAGCTGCTACTCCCCCCCGGTTTCTGCTGCAGGAACGTCAGTGTCCCTACAAACTCGGAGACCGGAATCCGGACCATGCGCTCCAGCTAGGAGTGAGCCTTAACTCTGCTCATCCTCCAGCTCCCCTTCTCACGTCCACACACTTCCCCTTCCCTGCACAGAGTGCCCTAACTTACCTCCTCCCGACCACAGAGAGCAGCTCCTCAGCAGTCAGGTTCAGAGGTCTCCCTGCTGGCCTGGAGTGGGAAATGTGTTGGTTTCACTGCTAGAGAGATCCTTCGTTGCTCCCAAGCTTGACAACACACTCCCTAGGAGGAAGGCAATGCCACAGTGGCGACCGTACTCTTGGGGACGCCACAAGTGCACTGAGGCTCAGCCACTGCTGGATGATGCTGCTGGTACATTGACCCAGACCACTACATTCCCCTCGCACTCTACACAGCCAGAATCTGACCCAGAGGAAACTCAGGTTCCCCTTCCCGCATACTATACCACCTTACACGGTGACAAAGAGGAAGGTGCAGATGAAAGTGCAGGTTCCTTGAGCAGGTGGGGGGCATACTCATGGGCGATGGCACTGGCACAGGGCACCGCATAGTACGCAAAAGTGTCTCTGCCGGTGGGAGGGCCTAAACAGCCAAGTGCAGTGAGATGGAAGATGGGGACGACAAGGAGTTCAGAGTAGTGCAAGGATTCCCTAGCAAGGAGACTTATGTAATTGTTTTCAATGTTGGGACAGCAATTTTTGGGGAGCACTATACTCTGGTGAATGATATATGGGGCCCACCATACACTGGAGCATTCCAAAGGTGGACATCAGACACTGGAGCAGCATTTACAGGGCCCATTATACACTAGAGCATTAGAAATGGGGCCCATTATATATGGAGCATTATTTGGGCCCATAAGACAGTGGAGCTTCATCCATTGGGACCAACATATACTGTAGCATTATGTGGAGCTCATCATATACGGTTTGAAACATTATATGGGAATAATGATTCTGTATGGAGAAATATATGGGCCTCATTACTCTGTATAGCGCACAAAGCGCTGGCCATAATACTGTATGGAGTTATATACTGTCCGTTTTTGGAGGTATTGGAGAATTTAAAATGGATATCAGTCATGAGATGTAAGAAGTGAAGTATTTTTCATTGTACTATACTGCTATTTCTCTGCCGTATCGGAGCATCATGAGTTGTGGTATGTGTTAAAGGGGCGCTCTTTGGCCCTGGGCCCACGAAAACCTGGAGCCAGCCCCCCCCACAACTGTAGCCAAATAACCCCCATTTTTCAGTGCGTAACTAGTATTATGAAGTTACTTAAGGTTGACAAACTTCAGTAACAAGAATTTATGCTTTTGGCATTCAAATGGGCACTGTTGGTGTGTTTCCTGTCCTCCTCTCACTGTCGACATTAATTCTCCATTGACTTACATTGAGTTTCGTGTTTCGGGACGACCCCGACTTTTCCCTATAGTCGGCCGATTTTGCTCGACCCGACTTTTGGAAAAGTCCGGTTTCATGAAACGAAACTCGACCCTAAAAAAACAAAAGTCGCTCAACACTAGTCCCAACATTGAAAACAATTAAATAAGCCTCCTCGCTAGGGAATCACTGTACTAGTCTGGACTCCTCGCCGTCCCCATCTTCCATCTCACTGCACTTCAACTGTTTAGGCAGAGAGCGTACAGACGTGATGTCATCGTGCTCTCTGACCAGAGTGTCACTGTCAGAAAACGCGGAAGATGTCACTGCGGTGGAGCAGGAAGAGGTAAGTATTTCAACTTTGCAAGTGCTGTGATCCTGAGCAAGCAGGGGGGGCCCACTCATGGGCGGCGGTACTGGCACTGGGCCCCTCATAGTACGTCGGTGTGTCTGATGGCAGGTGTGCACCCACACCGTCAGAGACACTTGATTCTACTATGAGGGACCTTATGCCAGTGCCGTTGCCAAAGAGTGTGCCCACCCACCTGTCCAGGGTAATGGCACTCGCATGGGTGCGTGCGCCAGCTGGTGAAACCGGCCCTGTGGGGGGAGGCAGCCCAGTTAGGGAGGTGGAAAAAATGGCATATGTTGATGTTGGACATTCAGCAGCTGCAAATGGAGTAATTGGAGAAGTCCGCGGAAGAGGAGGACAAAAGCAAGCCATTTTTCTGGCAACCTACGTGTCAGCAGGGGAGGGTGGGACAAAATTCTTTGAAACCCATGCATGGTTCATTTTAATGAAGGTTAGATCATCAACATTTTGGGTTGACAGACGGGTCCTTTTTTCTGTCAGGATTGATCCAGCAGCACTGAAGACTCGTTCAGATAACACACTAGCAGCAGGGCAAGCGAGCTCCTGAAAGGCATATTGTGTCAATTCAGGCCAGGTGTCAAGTTTACTGGCCCAATAGTCAAAGGGGAATGACCGGTGAGGGAGAATATCGATATGGGAGGAGAAGTAGTTTGTTATCATAGTTGACAACTGCTGTCTACTGTCACTTTCGATCGATGCAGTATTACCAGTCATGTGAGTGGTATTTGAAAAATCAGTCCACAACATCGTCATGAAACCTCTGTGTCTAACGCTACTTCGGCTGTGTGCACCACAAACACCTCTTCCATGTTGCCCCCTACAGCTCGTTGGAAAAACATCACCGCCGCTGTGTGCTGGGAATGCCTCAAGCAAACGGTTTACCAGAGTTGCTTGTTTGTTAGCCAATATTAACTCTAGGTTCTCATGTGGCATGATATTTTGGAATTTGCCTTTATAGCGTGGATCCAGGATGCAGGCCAACCAGTAGTCATCATCGCTCATCATTTTGGCAATACGGGGGTCCCTTTTTAGGATCTGCAAGGCCTATTCAGACATGTGGGCCAATGTTCCAGGAGTCAATGATGCACTGCGAGTGCTGGGTGGAGGAGCACTTTCTGGCAAATCAACATCCCTCCAGTCACGCACAAACCCTGTACCTGACCTTGCCACGCCAACATTTTTTCTTGCCCCCTGAGGAGCATCCTCCTCCCCAAAATAATCATCCCCATCATCCTCCTCCTCCTCTTCCTCTTCTTCCTCCACGAGACTTCCCTGAGCAGACAATGGCTGACTGTCATCAAGGCTCCCTTCCTCCTCGGCTGCAGATGCCTGCTCCTTTAATGTGAGTCAAACTTTGCATGAGCAGACGCATAAGTGGGATGCTCATGCTTATCATGGCGTCGTCTGTGCTTATCAGCCGTGTGCATTCCTCAAAACACTGAAGGACTTTACAGAGGTCTTTCAGCTTCGACCACTGCACACCAGACAACTCCATGTCTGCCTGCAAACTGCCTGCCCGTGTATCCTCCCCACAAATGAATTACAGCCTGCCTCTGTTTGCACAGCCTCTGAACCATGTGCAGGGTGGAGTTCCACCTTGTTGCAACGTCGATAATTAGGCGGTGCTTGGGAAGGTGGAGCAATCGCTGCAGCTTATGCATACGACTGGAGTGTACAGGCGACCGGCAGATGTGCGAGCACAGTCTTCACATCTTATGGAGCAGGGGTGTTATCTCTGGATAATTATTGAGGAAGCACTGCACCACCAGGTTCAAGGTGTGAGCCAGGCAAGATATGTGTCTGAGTTTTGAAAGGGCTATTGCTGCCACAAAATGCCGGCCGTTATCACTAACTACCTTGCGTGCCTCAAGATGTAGACTGCCCAGCCATGACTCAGTTTGTCACTGCAAGTAGTCGGCCAGTACCTCAGCGGTGTGTCTGTTGTCGCCCAAATGCATCATCTTCAACACAGCCTGCTGACGCTTACCACTAGCTGTTCGATAGTGGGACAACTCGTGTGCAACACTGGCAGCTGCGGATGTAGTGCTCGTGCGACTGCGCTCTGTGGACGAGCTTTCGTTTCTGGAGGAGGAGGAGGGTCGAGCACCTACATCCAACTGTTTCCTATACCGTGGGCTAGGCAGCACTGTCCCACCGCCGCTGTCCCTTGTGGACCCTGCATCCACCACATTAACCCAGTGCGCAGTGATGGACACGTAAAGGCCCTGGCCATGCCTACTGGACCATGCATCTGTTGTGAGGTGCACCTTTCCACTCACTGATTGCTTGAGTGCATGGACAATGCGGTCTTTCACATGCATGTGGAGGGCTGGGATGGCTTTTCACAAAAAGAAGTGCCAACTGGGTAGGTCATAGCGTGGTACTGCGTAGGCCATGAGCTCACAGAAAGCTTTGCTTTCAACCAACCGGTAGGGCATCATCTCTAGCAAGATTAGTTTGACAATGTGGGCGTTCAAAACCAGTGTACGCGGATGAGAGGATGAGTACTTTCTTGTCCTACTCAGAGTCTCTGGTAGGGTGAGCTGGACTTGAGAGCTGCATATGGTGGAACTAGTGGTGCACATGGCGGACTGAGAGAGGGTTGGTGATGGTGATGGTGTTGGTGGTGTTGCTGATGGCCTAGATTCAGTTTTTCGTAGCAATAACATTGTGATTCCATGACTGCTTTGCCCTTGCGACAACACCTCGACATTTGCTGCTGGTGGTGTGCTAACCGGTGGGCTTACAGTGGGGGAAGCGATGTAGCGTTGCTGACTACCTTCATTCGGAGCAGGTGCACATGTGGTACGTGAGGTTTGGTAGTCCGTCCACGCTTGCAAGTGCATGGTGGTTAAATGTCTAAGCATGCAACTGGTATTCAAATTTCTCAGATTTTTCCCTCGGCTAAAGGTCTTTGCGCACTTCTTACAGATAACTTTTGCCTGATCATTAGGATTTTGTTCAAAAAAGTGCCACACTGCACTCTTCCTACTATGGAAGACATTTTGAGACCTTGCACGCTGTGCTAATTTGACCATCTGGCCAAGCTGTCCTGCAACCCTTTTGGTTTTTGTAACACGTTTTTGGACTGCTATGGTCATGCCAGATAACAGCTGTTGCGATGTTGCCTGCTGCGGATTCTCCTCCTCCACTTCTGAGCTATTGGCAGCGGCACCCTCTTCCCCCAATGGATGCCAATCTGGGTCAACAACTGGGTCATCCATCACCTCCTCTTCAATTTCATGTGCACCTTCCTCTGTGTCACCATGTAAGGTGGTATAGTATGCGGGAAGGGGCACCTGAGTTTCATCAGGGTCTGATTCTGCCTCAGTACCATGCAAGGACAATGTAGTGCTCTGAGTGAATGTACCAGCAGAAAAATCTAGCAGTGGCTGTGCATCAGTGCACTCCATGTCACATTCATCTTCGACTGGGGAATTCACGATTTGACTTGATAACCCAGGCATGGTATGTGAAAAGAGCTCCATGGAGTAATCTGTAGTGTGGCCTGCCGCATCCTTCACTTTTGGAAGGGGTGAAGGACACAAGGAAAGGTGTTGTTCCTGACCAGGAGCCTCCAATGATGACTCAGTGCTTTTATTTTTTGAAACTTCAGAAGAGGAGGCGAGAGAGCTGGACGCTGTGTCAGCAATGTAAGCTAAAAAATTTTCCTGAAGCTCCGGCTTTAAAAGCGGTTTACCTACTCCCAGAAAAGGGAGCCTTCGAGGCCTTGTGGAGCCCGACGATGACGCAGGCTTAACACCTCCTGCCTTAGGTGCTATTGTGCTTTTGCCACTACCACCAGATGAACCACCCAAACCACCACCATCAGGACCAGCTGGCAACCCCCGCCCACTTTCACGACCTGTTCCACCATACTTCCTCATTTTTGTGTAAATGCACCCAAAATACCACCAACTATATGGTACTGTAAATCAAGGTAGAAGGTGTATATGGTATTAGTGAGAATTTGAATCTCACTAGAGATTTGAGGACGCTGAACTATTGTCTCAGGCTCAGTAGAGATTACACCTCAATGTAACAAGCTGAAATTGGATGGTGTATGACAGGGTGGAGGGTGTATGTATTATTGGTGAGAATTTGAATCTCACTAGAGATTTGAGGACGTTGAACTATTGTTTCAGGCCCAGTAGAGATTACACCTCAATGCATCAGGCTGAAATTGGATGGTGTATGACAAGGTGGAGGGTGTATGTATTACTGGTGAGAATTTGAATCTCACTAGAGATTTGAGGGCGCTGAACTATTGTCTCAGGCCCAGTAGAGATTACACCTCAAAGCAACAGGCTGAAATTGGATGGTGTATGACAAGGTGGAGGGTGTATGTATTATTGGTGAGAATTTGAATCTCACTAGAGATTTGAGGACGTTGAACTATTGTCTCAGGCGCAGTAGAGATTACACCTCAATGCAACAGGCTGAAATTGGATGGCATATGACAAGGTGGAGGGTGTATATAGTATTGGTGAGAATTTGAATCTCACTAGAGATTTGAGGATGCTGAACTATTGTCTCATGCTCAGTAGAGATTACACCTCAATGTAACAGGCTGAAATTGGATGGTGTATGACAAGGTGGAGGATGTATGTAGTATTGGTGAGAATTTGAATCTCACTAGAGATTTGAGGACGCTGAACTATTGTCTCAGGCCCAGTAGAGATTACACCTCAATGCAACAGGCTGAAATTGGATGGTGTATGACAAGGTGGAGGGTGTATGTCGTATTGGTGAGAATTTGAATCTCACTAGAGATTTGAGGACGCTGAACTATTGTCTCAGGCTCAGTAGAAATTACACCTCAATGTAACAGGCTGAAATTGGATGGTGTAGGACAAGGTGGAGGGTGTATGTAGTATTGGTAAGAATTTGAATCTCACTATAGAGTTGAGGATGCTGAACTATTGTCTCAGGCCCAGTAAAGATTACACCTCAATGTAACAGGCTGAAATTGGATGGTGTATGACAAGGTGGAGGGTGTATATAGTATTGGTGAGAATTTGGATCCCACTAGAGATTTTAGGAGGCTGACAATGATGCTCTCAGTCCAGGTCGGCTGTTGTGAATTCTCTCTTTGGCTTCCCTCTGGTGATTACTGAAGATAGTGGTGCTGGTCAGATTGAGAGTTCTCTTTCTAGGCTCCCTCTGGTGGTTACTGGATGTAGTGGAGCTGATCTGATTGACCGAGGCTTGCCACCTGATAATGAAGAAGATGATTGGAGATCTGGGGTTTCTGAGATTGAGATTTAAGACAGCTGACTCCCTCTATCCCTGCTGGTGATTTTCTTTTTGTGCCTCCTGAGGTCTGATGTCTCCTGCTCTTTCCCTGCATGTTCAGCTAAGTGGTTCATTTGCTATTCTGTTTGCATTTGATCTGGTTTTGTTTATCTCTGCTTTGTGCGGGTCAGCTAGCTCCGGCTGGGACTGTGCTGAATCACCGCCCATATGTTACTGCATGTGCCAGTTTGTTTTGTCCCCTTTTATATTGGTCTCTTTTTGCTTTGCTTTCAGAATATACCAGAGTGCTGATTAGTGGGGGCGAAGTCGTGCGACTTCAGTGTTTTTGTGCATCAGACGTGTTGGCCTTTTTTGCAGGGTTTTTTTCGTGATTGCAGACAGTGTCTTTCCTTTCCTGTCCTGTCTAGTCAGTGTGGGCCCCATCGTTTGCTCAGTCTATTTTTCTGCCTGCACTTGTGTTTTCATCTTGTCTCACCAACAATATATGTTTGGGGGCTATCTATTCCTTTGGGGTCTGCTCCGGGGCAGTTTAGATTTCCCCTTTCTTGCTTTAGGCTTAGTTAGCTCTCCGGCTGTGCCGAGGCATCTAGGATCATCGTAGGTACGCTCCACGGCTACTGCTAGTTTTGTGGACAGGATCAGGGGTCTGCATCTGGTTAGTTACCAACCTCTCTGGTTTTCTGTGGCTTACCCTGGGCCTGCTATCCTCCTCGGTGACCCATTCATAACATCGGCTAGCTGATTGTCTGTATGGGTTATGTTAAGGGCTTCCAATTTTGTAGTATTGATCTTAAAATTAGATAATCTTCCGAATTGGTAAAGTATATTAAGAATATTAGGGAGTGCCTTAGAAGGATTGGTTATGAGGAAGAGTAGACCATCCGCAAATGTCAACGTTTTTATCTCTAGTGTGTTTACCTTTAGCCCCTCAATCTGGTCTTCCTGTCTAATCTTCTGAATTAATGTTTCAATGACCAAAATAAATAGAGATGGGGACAAAGGACAGCCCTGCCTGGTACCATTATTAATGCTAAAGCTGTTTGACAGGGTGCCATTTATCCTCACTTTGGCCGTTGGTTGAGAGTATAATGAGAATATAGCTGAGATATATAGGGGAGGGAAGCCAAATTTAGTCAGTACCATATCCATATACCTCCAGCTCACCCTGTCAAATGCTTTCTCGGCATCGGTAGTCAGGAGGATCAATGGGATGTCGTGACTTTTAGCGTACGTTATTGATTGGATAATTTTAGCCGTATTGTCTTTACCTTCTCACCCCCTCACAATACCCGTCCGATCCTTATGGATTAATTTAGGGAGCATGTTACTGAGACGTCCTGCTAGTATTTTAGCCCATAGTTTAGTATCAGCATTAAGTAGTGATATAGTTCTATAACTAGCACAGTGGTTAGAATCTTTTCCTTCTTTTGGGAGGACAGTGATAATAGCTTCCAAAGATTGTTTTGGTAAAGGGAGCCCGCTTAAATAGGAATTAAACAGTGTCACTAAATGTGGTAGAAGGAATTTGATTAGCCTTTTATAATATATAATGGGTAAGCCATCTGGACCTGGCGCCTTCCCGTTAGGAATGGATGATCGGGTATCTAAAGCCCCCGTTACACACTGCGATGTCGCTAGCAATATCGCTGTAAAGTCACCGATTTTGTGACGTTGTAGCGATATTGCTAGCGATATCGCTGCATGTGATACTTACCTCCAACCGGCTCCCCCGCTGG
This sequence comes from Dendrobates tinctorius, assembly GCF_039654945.1. NCBI lineage: Eukaryota > Metazoa > Chordata > Amphibia > Anura > Dendrobatidae > Dendrobates > Dendrobates tinctorius. The sequence goes on along the minus strand of NW_027361917.1, from coordinate 885,706 downwards.
TTATCGCTGATCGCGCGAGAAGCTGCTGGATCATTTCTCGTCGTCAGCTTCCTGCGGCGCTTCCTGCTGTGATGATGAGCGACGCGTGGAGCCGGGCGGGAGGACGCAGGATCGCCGCGTCTGACAGGTAAGTAGCGATCCCCGTCCCCAGCGATGTCGCTAGTGAGTGAGAACTGCCTGAGTGGCAGCTCACTAGCGACCACCCAGCGATGCACCAGCGATCCTGACTGCGTCATATCGCTAGTCGGGATCGCTGGTGCATCGCTAGGTGTAACGGTACCCTAAGACTTCTTTAGATGTAAAAGGGGCTGTCAACGATGAAAGGTCTTCTGGAGGAAGTTTAGGAAGCTTAAGGGGGTCCAGAAAGTCTTTTATTTTGTCTACAGCAGTCCCAGGGTCCTTAATGTCTTCAGGTATATCTAGATTATATAATTTTTCATAAAAGGCTCTAAACTCCCCGGCAATGTCGGCAGTCTTCCTGAACAACGATCCATCCGGACCTGTAATCTGTTTAAAGAAGGATTTTTCTTTACGTTTTCTAAGCAAAGAAGTCATAAGCTTACTGCCTTTATTGCCATGAAGGGAGAACCTTTGCTTACTTCTCATATATATTTTAGCTGATTGAATATTTAAAAAGTCTTTCAAGTTTTGTCTAAGCCCTGTCAACTCCTCTTGAATCTTACTTGCGACCTCTTGTGTATCTTTTCAAAAGAATTTATTAGGTGTAAAATTGAGTCAATCTTTTTTGATCTTTCTTTTTTCAAGTGCGATCCTAATGATATAAATTCCCCTCTCATGACGGCTTTATGTGCTTCCCATACCATAGGTGTTGATGGGCCAGAGAAGGAATTTTCTTGAAAAAAGAGTTCAAGAGTGTCAGACAACCTAGAAACATGTAGATCTGAGTCTAATAATGTCTCATTAAGTGTCCAGGTCCTGGTGAGTAAAGGCAAAGAAGAAATATTAACTTCCAGAAAAATCGGAGCATGGTCCGAGATGGAAATCACATCTACTTTTGCAGTTTTTACCAACTGGAGGCGTGATGACTGCATGAAGAGATAATCTATTCTGTGGTAGCTATTATGGGGAGGTGAGAACAAAGTATAATCTTTAGTTGAGGGGTTCAAGAATCTTAACATATCTACCAAGTTTAAAGATTGCAAATTGAGATGTAGTCTCCTCAAAGCTTTATGTGAAAAAGATTTACCTGATGAGGTGTCAATTAACGGGTTCAGGGAAAAATTAAGATCTCCTTCCACAATCCAGAGACCTTCAGTGAGAAGGTGGAGGGTGTTCAAAGCCCTGCCCAACCAACTAATCTGATTAGTATTCGGGGCATATATATTACATAACGTAACTTTTGTATTTGCCAAGAGGCCTTTGATCATTATTAGTGTTGAGCATTCCGATACCGCAAGTATCGGGTATCGGCCGATATCAGCGGTATCGGAATTCCGATACTTAATTCCGATACTTTTTTCATATCGGATTCCGGGATCGGAATCGGAATAGGAAGTTCCCATCATGCTATGAGCCTGCTTGCTTTGATTAAGCCAATGGGAATCCTCCGAAGTGTGGGCACATCCTGTTAGGCATGTAGGCATGTTAACTATTGGCATGGCTGTGATTGGCTGCCGAAATGATGTCATGATGCACTATAAAAGCCACCGCAGCCGCCATTTCTGGTCACTCTGCTGTGAATTCAGTTAGGGACAGGCTGCTGTAGAAGACTGTGAGGGACAGTTAGAAATAGCGATTCTAAAAACAATATTGTGCTTTATCCAGGCTACATAAACCACCACTGTAGCTTGCTTTTCCCTAGCAGCGCTGTTTTCACAGCTGTCTGCAAGGGCTGTGTGAGTGCAGCTCACGCTGTGGAGTGGGTCCTGCAGCCACGTCAGGCTGTAGGCCACCCAGTGTGATCACTGCTGCCTCATACATCTTTTATTTTTTGAGCTGCATTTTTTAAATAATTTCAATCTAGTGTGCTTCCATCCGTATCCATATACGTTGGTTGCAAACACTAGTAGTAGACAGCGGAGCCTTTCTGCAGCCTTTCAGTGCTAGTGTCCACTTTGCTGCACTGTTCACGGCTGTCTGAGAGGTCTCTGACTGTGTGTGAGTGCAGCTCACGCTGAGTAGTGTGTCCTGCAGCTACGTCTGGCTGTAGGACGCTCAGCGTGCGTCACTGCCTCACACATATTTTTATTTGAGTGCAGCTCATTTTTTCTTCTATTAGTGTGCATCCATCCGTCTCCATCTACGGTGGTTGCAAACACTATATAGGAGTACACAGCGGAGCCTTTCTGCAGCCTGTCAGTGCCAGTGCCCACTTAGCTGCACTGTTGACGGCTGTCTGAGAGGTCTCTGACTGTGTGTGAGTGCAGCTCACGCTGAGTAGAGTGTCCTGCAGCTACGTCTGGTTGTAGGACGCTCAACGTGCGTCACTGCCTCACACATATTTGTCTCTGAGTGCAGCTCATTTTTTCTTCTCCTATTAGTGTGCATCCATCCGTATCCATCAACATTGGTTGGTTGCAAACACTATATAGGAGTAGATAGAGGAGCCTTTTTTTCTGGCTTGTGCCCTGCCGGCGCAGCCAGATTAGTATTACCCAATTTTTTTGGAGCCTCATCTTTTGCATTGTAGGTTACCTGCCTGCATTGTAATAGCTCCAAAAAGTTGGTGATACTATCAGTTTCAATTCTTTGTTCTCATACTTTGAGTTTGTTTCAAACAAAGAAACCACATAAAAAGTTCACCAAACACTACATTTTGAACTTGTGTAGGCCACATCAGCTCCTATTAAAGTCTAGTCCACACACACACACTTCATAAAATTAGTGTTTCTTGTACCTGTAACCAGCTGTTCAGGAATAAGCACACTAAGGCCCCCCTTTGTCCTTTTTTGCCTATCTTAAGCAGTCTTGCAAGATGAAGAAGGCAGGGAGTAAGGCGCGGGGGCGTGGGCGTGGGCGTGGAGTTTCAGCAGGGAGAGGACGTGGGGATTCTGCAGGGAGAGGACGTGGGGATTCTACAGGTAGAGGACGTGGGGATTCTGGGCCTGCTGCGGGCACCAGTGGATCAGCATCCCCCAGTTTTAGCAGGCAACAGTCCTTTATGCGCAGCTTTGTAGGACCTCAACGTACCCCACTGCTGCGGGAGGAACAAATTGAAGCCGTTGTCGGATGGATGGCAGCTAACGCATCGACTTCAATTACTTCCGCATCCTCTCAGGGTCAGAGCACCGAAGAGCAACCATCTGTCTCTTCACCACCTGCCAAAGTGCCCAGGCAGTCAGAGAGACATGGACAGGAGCCATCACAATCTCTACTTCTGTTCTCGGAATCTGTTGGCTTGGAAAGAGGGGGCCAGCCAAGCAGCATTCCTGAATGTGAAGAAGAGGGAGTATGCAGTGATGCGCAACTTCTTTGTCCCTCTGAATCTGAAGAGGCGAGTGGGCCAGTGCCTATGGTCAGCACACCTCAGTACGCATCAGATGATGACGAGACTCAGTTGCCACTTTCTGGTGCGTACGGTGCTGGCGAGACAACCCCGGAGAAGCAGCTGTTTGAAGAGGGGAGGGAAGATGATGAGGTCCTTGACCCATCATGGCGTGAGCAACAGGAAGGTGGTGGGAGCAGCTCGGAGGAAGAGATTCCCCTACCGGCCAAAACAGGAGGCAGAGGGAGGGGGAAGACTTGGTTGCCTGTACCCTCCACTTCGGCACCCGTTAGGAGCATTCCTCCTTCCAAAGGCAAACCGGGCGCTCACAAGAGTTGCAGTGCGTGGTCCTTTTTTGACACAGTTGCAGATGACATTTGCTTTGTCAAATGCAAGCTGTGTCATCAGAGAGTCAAAAGAGGGAGAAATGTCAGCAACCTCAATACCACAAATATGTGGAAACATGTGCGCACCAAGCACGAGTTGGAGTTGCAGAGACACCCTCAAGACGTAGGCCAACGTACAGCACCACCTACCACCTCTTCAGTTCGTGTTGGGCCCTCTTCCTCCAGCTCACACACTGCTGGTTCGGCTTCCTCACAGGATCGCCAAGGAAGAACCTCTGCCACTGTTGTCCGGAGACCCTGTCAGATTCCACCCATAACAGCACGTTCCCATCCATCACAGCCATCGGTAGCACAGGCATGGGATAAAAGGCGCCCTTACTCGGCAAACCATCCCAGAGCACAGTCTCTGAATGCTGGCATTGCCAAACTTCTGGCAGTTGAAATGCTGTCATTCAGGCTGGTGGACACTGACACCTTCCGGGACTTAATGGCATTGGCAGTCCCCCAATACAACGTGCCCAGCCGCTTTTATTTCAGCAGGCGAGCCGTCCCTGCCCTGCAGAAACATGTTGAGGGCAAAATAAAACATGCGCTACTAAACGCCGTTAGTAGCAAGGTCCACCTGACCACCGATGCGTGGACCAGTAACCATGGACAGGGACGATACCTTTCCCTCACTGCCCACTGGGTCAATGTTGTGGAGCCGGGTACGGATCTGGAGAGTGGCGCTGTACGTGTTCTTCCAACGCCACGGATTGCAGGACTCCAGTCTGTACACATAGACTCCTCCTCCTACTCAAGTTCCTCAGAAACAGCAGAGCAGGAGCCTGTTACGACCGATATGAGCACAGCCGTGGCCAAACGTCAACAGGCTGTACTCAAATTAATTTCTTTGGGGAATCGAAGCCACACAGCGCAGGAGCTCTGGAATGCTATCAAGCTGGAGAGCGATGTGTGGTTTGGGCCAGCGAATCTCCAGCCGGGCTTGGTAGTGTGTGACAATGGCCGAAATCTGGTGGCAGCTCTTGGCCTAGGCAACCTCACACACATCCCATGTCTGGCACATGTTCTTAACTTGGTCGTGCAGAGCTTTCTGAGGGACTATCCGGATCTTGATGCACTGTTGCACAAGGTCCGCATAGAGTGCGCTCACTTGCGACGTTCCAGCACGGCAAGATCGCGCCTCGCTGCTCTGCAGCGACGATTTGGCCTTCCAGAACATCGCATCATATGTGACCTACCCACCCGGTGGAATTCAACGTTACATATGTTGGAGCGGTTGTGTGAGCAGCAGGCAGCAGTCATGGAGTACCAGCTGCATCAGGCGCAAACAAGTCGCACTGTGCGCCGTTCACACTTCAGCACCATTGAGTGGGCCTCTATGAAGGACATCTGCCTCGTTTTGCGTGCCTTCGATGAATCCACGCGTATGGCGAGTGCAGATGATGCACTAGTCAGCATGACTGTCCCCCTTATCTGCCTGCTTCAACAAACACTGCAAGCACTAAGGGATGAGGTTTCAGAAGAGGTGGAGGATGAGGAGTCCCAAATGCCATCTGCTTCTGGACAGTCTGCGCTACGTGTTTCCTCACAAAGGCCTAGGCAGGGGACACTTTGTGAGGAGGATGAGGAGGAGTCGATGGAGGAGGAAGACATCTCTCCAGAGGAGGGAGGTACACAAACCTCTACTCAGTATGTACAGCGAGGGTGGGGTGATGCAGAGCAGGTCGAGGTCACGCCTCAAACAGGGGACAGCGGTTCTTTGGCAGTTGGGAGTCTGCAGCACATGGTTGATTTCATGCTGCAGTGCCTGAGAAACGACCGCCGCATCGCCCACATTCTCGTCTCGGCTGATTATTGGGTGTACACCCTCCTAGATCCTCGCTACCGGGACAGCGTACAAAGGCTCATACCAACGTTGAACCGGGAGCGTAAAATGCGGGAGTACGAAGAGTCACTGGTGCAGTCCATAATGTTTTCCATTCCACCCGACAGCATTGTTGCAAGTGCTTTACAAAGCAGCTCTGTGCGTCGAGGCAGTGGAGGAAACTCTGCACAAAGAGGGAGCAGAGGCAGTGCCGCAGCACAAGGCAAGACCACTATGGCCCAAATGTGGCAAAGTTTTGTGTGTCCACCACAATTGTCTACACCATCAGCGACGCCTCGAGTCAGCAGGAGGCAACGCTTCCGTCAGATGGTGTCAGACTACATGTCTTGCCCTGTCGCTGTACTCCCAGATGGCTCTTCCCCCTTCAAGTTTTGGGTCTCTAAGCTGGATACATGGCCAGAGCTTAGCCAGTATGCATTGGAGGTGCTGGCTTGCCCTGCTGCCAGTGTATTATCGGAACGTGTCTTTAGTGCCGCAGGTGGTGTACTAACAGACCGTCGCACGCGACTATCTTCCGATAATGTTGACCGGCTGACTTTTCTGAAAATGAACAAGGCCTGGATCTCCAAAGACTTTGCCATTCCTCTTACAGACTAAATTAGTGGTTGGCAACTGTATCCAGGTCTGCTGGTGTGTTCATTTTTCTACCACCTGAACTATAATCCCTGTGCTTCAACACAGCCAGTTGTCGCTCAGATGTGTCGTCTGCACAGAGAAACACACTAGCTCCTGTGTTACTGGGGTTCAGTAATGCCAGCTGATCCCCTGCTGTGTGGACGGCAGAGTCACCAGCTCCATCAACATTCAAACCACTACTGATTTTTAACCGTGCCCAACTTAGGTCTCTGGCTCCACTGTCTCTACTATTTCCCCTGACCTCCAACCCCGCCATCTACATCTCTGAAGTGGCGTCAGCACAATCTACACTTGTTCCTGTGTTCCTGTGGCTCAGTCCCATCAGTTTATCCCCTGATGTGTGTCCGGCAAGGTCTCCTGCTCTGTCCACATTCCCATAACCAGTAGTGGGAATGAGGACAGAGCTGGCGAACTTGCCGGACAAACATCAGGGGATCAACTGATGGGACTGAGCACCAGTAACACAGGAACAAGTGTAGATTGTGCTGACGCCACTTCAGAGATGTAGCTGGCGGGGTTGGAGGCCAGGGTAAATAGTAGAGACAGTGGAGCCAGAGGCCTAAGTGGAGCATGGTTAGAATCAGTAGTAGTCCACAACCTCCATAAAAACCGCTGCCCATTGGCCTCTGCATGCGGCATGCGTAATCCTGGGCACCAACAGCGTCAGTTGGTGTTCAGAAGTGTCGTCTCCACAGAGCCAAACACATTCGTTCAAGTGTTAGTGGGGTTCAGCACTGCCAGCTGTTCCCCTGCTGTGGAGATGGCAAGTCTCCTGCTGCATTCACCTGCCAAAATCCAGTAGGCCCCAGCCTGCTCCTCGCCTAATCCTGGGCTCCAACAGCATCAGTTGGTGTTCAGAAGTGTCGTCTCCACAGAGCCAAACACATTCGTTCAAGTGTTAGTGGGGTTCAGCACTGCCAGCTGTTCCCCTGCTGTGGAGATGGCAAGTCTCCTGCTGCCTTCACCTGCCAAAATCCAGTAGGCCCCAGCCTGCTCCTCGCCTAATCCTGGGCTCCAACAGCGTCAGTTGGTGTTCAGAAGTGTCGTCTCCACAGAACCAAACACGTTCGTTCAAGTGTTAGTGGGGTTCAGCACTGCCAGCTGTTCCCCTGCTGTGGAGATGGCAAGTCTCCTGCTGCCTTCACCTGCCAAAATCCAGTAGGCCCCAGCCTGCTCCTCGCCTAATCCTGGGCTCCAACAGCGTCAGTTGGTGTTCAGAAGTGTCGTCTCCACAGAGCCAAACACGTTCGTTCAAGTGTTAGTGGGGTTCAGCACTGCCAGCTGTTCCCCTGCTGTGGAGATGGCAAGTCTCCTGCTGCATTCACCTGCCAAAATCCAGTAGGCCCCAGCCTGCTCCTCGCCTAATCCTGGGCTCCAACAGCGTCAGTTGGTGTTCAGAAGTGTCGTCTCCACAGAACCAAACACATTCGTTCAAGTGTTAGTGGGGTTCAGCACTGCCAGCTGTTCCCCTGCTGTGGAGATGGCAAGTCTCCTGCTGCCTTCACCTGCCAAAATCCAGTAGGCCCCAGCCTGCTCCTCGCCTAATCCTGGGCTCCAACAGCGTCAGTTGGTGTTCAGAAGTGTCGTCTCCACAGAACCAAACACGTTCGTTCAAGTGTTAGTGGGGTTCAGCACTGCCAGCTGTTCCCCTGCTGTGGAGATGGCAAGTCTCCTGCTGCCTTCACCTGCCAAAATCCAGTAGGCCCCAGCCTGCTCCTCGCCTAATCCTGGGCTCCAACAGCGTCAGTTGGTGTTCAGAAGTGTCGTCTCCACAGAACCAAACACGTTCGTTCAAGTGTTAGTGGGGTTCAGCACTGCCAGCTGTTCCCCTGCTGTGGAGATGGCAGTCTCTCCTGCTGTCTCCGCATTACAAAGACAGTAGGCCTCTGCCTACACCCTCCTATTTCCTGGGCTTCAACACAGCCAGTTGTAGTTCGGAAGTGCCGTCCACACGGAAAGAGACACTTGCTCCCGTGTCTCAGTGGGGTTCAGTAACGTCAGCTGATCCCCTGCTGTGTGGATGGCAGTCTCTCCTGCTGTAAACTCATTCAAAATACAGTAGGCCTCTGCCTACACCCTCCTATTTCCTGGGCTTCAACACAGCCAGTTGTAGTTCGGAAGTGCCGTCCACACGGAAAGAGACACTTGCTCCCGTGTCTCAGTGGGGTTCAGTAACGTCAGCTGATCCCCTGCTGTGTGGATGGCAGTCTCTCCTGCTGTCACCTCATTCAAAATTCAGTAGGCCTCTGCCTACACCCTCCTATTTCCTGGGCTTCAACACAGCCAGTTGTAGTTCGGAAGTGCCGTCCACACGGAAAGAGATACTTGCTCCCGTGTCTCAGTGGGGTTCAGTAACGTCAGCTGATCCCCTGCTGTGTGGATGGCAGTCTCTCCTGCTGTCACCTCATTCAAAATTCAGTAGGCCTCTGCCTACACCCTCCTATTTCCTGGGCTTCAACACAGCCAGTTGTAGTTCGGAAGTGCCGTCCACACGGAAAGAGATACTTGCTCCCGTGTCTCAGTGGGGTTCAGTAACGTCAGCTGATCCCCTGCTGTGTGGATGGCAGTCTCTCCTGCTGTCACCTCATTCAAAATTCAGTAGGCCTCTGCCTACACCCTCCTATTTCCTGGGCTTCAACACAGCCAGTTGTAGTTCGGAAGTGCCGTCCACACGGAAAGAGATACTTGCTCCCGTGTCTCAGTGGGGTTCAGTAACGTCAGCTGATCCCCTGCTGTGTGGATGGCAGTCTCTCCTGCTGTAAACTCATTCAAAATACAGTAGGCCTCTGCCTACACCCTCCTATTTCCTGGGCTTCAACACAGCCAGTTGTAGTTCGGAAGTGCCGTCCACACGGAAAGAGACACTTGCTCCCGTGTCTCAGTGGGGTTCAGTAACGTCAGCTGATCCCCTGCTGTGTGGATGGCAGTCTCTCCTGCTGTCACCTCATTCAAAATTCAGTAGGCCTCTGCCTACACCCTCCTATTTCCTGGGCTTCAACACAGCCAGTTGTAGTTCGGAAGTGCCGTCCACACGGAAAGAGATACTTGCTCCCGTGTCTCAGTGGGGTTCAGTAACGTCAGCTGATCCCCTGCTGTGTGGATGGCAGTCTCTCCTGCTGTCACCTCATTCAAAATTCAGTAGGCCTCTGCCTACACCCTCCTATTTCCTGGGCTTCAACACAGCCAGTTGTAGTTCGGAAGTGCCGTCCACACGGAAAGAGATACTTGCTCCCGTGTCTCAGTGGGGTTCAGTAACGTCAGCTGATCCCCTGCTGTGTGGATGGCAGTCTCTCCTGCTGTCACCTCATTCAAAATTCAGTAGGCCTCTGCCTACACCCTCCTATTTCCTGGGCTTCAACACAGCCAGTTGTAGTTCGGAAGTGCCGTCCACACGGAAAGAGATACTTGCTCCCGTGTCTCAGTGGGGTTCAGTAACGTCAGCTGATCCCCTGCTGTGTGGATGGCAGTCTCTCCTGCTGTCACCTCATTCAAAATTCAGTAGGCCTCTGCCTACACCCTCCTATTTCCTGGGCTTCAACACAGCCAGTTGTAGTTTGGAAGTGCCGTCCACACGGAAAGAGATACTTGCTCCCGTGTCTCAGTGGGGTTCAGTAACGTCAGCTGATCCCCTGCTGTGTGGATGGCAGTCTCTCCTGCTGTAAACTCATTCAAAATACAGTAGGCCTCTGCCTACACCCTCCTATTTCCTGGGCTTCAACACAGCCAGTTGTAGTTCGGAAGTGCCGTCCACACGGAAAGAGATACTTGCTCCCGTGTCTCAGTGGGGTTCAGTAACGTCAGCTGATCCCCTGCTGTGTGGATGGCAGTCTCTCCTGCTGTCACCTCATTCAAAATTCAGTAGGCCTCTGCCTACACCCTCCTATTTCCTGGGCTTCAACACAGCCAGTTGTAGTTCGGAAGTGCCGTCCACACGGAAAGAGATACTTGCTCCCGTGTCTCAGTGGGGTTCAGTAACGTCAGCTGATCCCCTGCTGTGTGGATGGCAGTCTCTCCTGCTGTAAACTCATTCAAAATACAGTAGGCCTCTGCCTACACCCTCCTATTTCCTGGGCTTCAACACAGCCAGTTGTAGTTCGGAAGTGCCGTCCACACGGAAAGAGATACTTGCTCCCGTGTCTCAGTGGGGTTCAGTAACGTCAGCTGATCCCCTGCTGTGTGGATGGCAGTCTCTCCTGCTGTAAACTCATTCAAAATACAGTAGGCCTCTGCCTACACCCTCCTATTTCCTGGGCTTCAACACAGCCAGTTGTAGTTCGGAAGTGCCGTCCACACGGAAAGAGATACTTGCTCCCGTGTCTCAGTGGGGTTCAGTAACGTCAGCTGATCCCCTGCTGTGTGGATGGCAGTCTCTCCTGCTGTAAACTCATTCAAAATACAGTAGGCCTCTGCCTACACCCTCCTATTTCCTGGGCTTCAACACAGCCAGTTGTAGTTCGGAAGTGCCGTCCACACGGAAAGAGATACTTGCTCCCGTGTCTCAGTGGGGTTCAGTAACGTCAGCTGATCCCCTGCTGTGTGGATGGCAGTCTCTCCTGCTGTAAACTCATTCAAAATACAGTAGGCCTCTGCCTACACCCTCCTATTTCCTGGGCTTCAACACAGCCAGTTGTAGTTCGGAAGTGCCGTCCACACGGAAAGAGATACTTGCTCCCGTGTCTCAGTGGGGTTCAGTAACGTCAGCTGATCCCCTGCTGTGTGGATGGCAGTCTCTCCTGCTGTAAACTCATTCAAAATACAGTAGGCCTCTGCCTACACCCTCCTATTTCCTGGGCTTCAACACAGCCAGTTGTAGTTCGGAAGTGCCGTCCACACGGAAAGAGATACTTGCTCCCGTGTCTCAGTGGGGTTCAGTAACGTCAGCTGATCCCCTGCTGTGTGGATGGCAGTCTCTCCTGCTGTAAACTCATTCAAAATACAGTAGGCCTCTGCCTACACCCTCCTATTTCCTGGGCTTCAACACAGCCAGTTGTAGTTCGGAAGTGCCGTCCACACGGAAAGAGATACTTGCTCCCGTGTCTCAGTGGGGTTCAGTAATGTCAGCTGATCCCCTGCTGTGTGGATGGCAAAGTCTCCTGCTGCCTACACAGTCGTACCACTACTGATTTTTAACCGTGCTCCAATTAGGCCTGTGGCTCCACTGTCTCTCGTATTTCCCCTGTCCTCCAACCCTGCCAGTTACAGCTCCGAAGTGGCGTCTGCACAATCCACACTTGTTCCTGTGTTACAGGTGTTCAGTCCGATCAGTTAATCCCCTGATGTGTGTCCGGCAATGTCGCCTGCTCTGTCCACATTCCCATTATCGGAATGTGGACAGAGCAGGCGACATTGCCGGACACACATCAGGGGATTAACTGACCGGACTGAACACCTGTAACACAGGAACAAGTGTGGATTGTGCAGACGCCACTTCGGAGCTGTAACTGGCGGGGTTGGAGGACAGGGGAAATCCGAAAATCAGTGAATCCACAGGCCTAAGTGGAGCTTGGTTCAAATTAGTAGTCTACAACCGATCTTAAAATTTCTTCAATGCAGCCTAAGCCTGCTCCGTGCTTGTCCCTGGGCTTCAACACAGCCAGTTGTTGCTCGGAAGTGCCGTCTTCACAGAGTAAAACACTAGCTCCTGTGTTTGTGGGGTTCAGTAACGTCAGCTGTTCCCCTGCTGTTTTGATGGCAATCTGTCCTGCTGCCTCCCAATTGACAGCACATCAGGCCTCAGCCTGCTAAGTGCTTGTCCTGGGCTCCAACATCGCCAGTTGCTGCTCATAACTGACTTTGGCACGGGTACTCCCTCCTGCCCAGCTTGGTTCCAGCCCTGCCTGCTGTTTCCGGGAAGTGTCAATGTCAGTTTGCCACCCCAAGTTGCCATGTCGTGTTGCGGTTGGGTTAGCCGAGGCTAGGGTGCCAGCAGTTTAGGTGCTTCCTATGTGGACTGCGGGTTCTGGTAAGAAAGGTTTGTTCCATAGTGCCAGTAGGACAAGCACCCCCTGTAGGACTGTGTGATTCGGTAACTGCGGCCAGCTTGCGGCATGCCAACTTTGCTTTTCAGGGGTAACTTCTGATACCCCTCCGGGTTCCAGCACCGTCAGCTGGTTCTCATCAGAGCCTTTGGCCTAGGTGCCTCCATCTCGGTATCCGAGTTCCAGCAACGTCTGCTGGTCCTTGGTAGTGCTTTGTAGCACAGGTACCTCCTGCTTAGTAACCGGGTTCCAGCACCGTCAGCTGGTCCTCGGTTGTGCCATTGGCTCTTATTCCTTCTGCTGCCCCTCCGGGTGCCAGCACTGTCAGCTGGTCCTCGCTATTTCCATTTGCTCTTGCAGCTTATGCTACCCCTCCGGGTTCCAGCACCGTCAGCTGGTTCTCGTCAGAGCCTTTGGCCTAGGTGCCTCCATCTCGGTATCCGAGTTCCGGCAACGTCTGCTGGTCCTTGGTAGTGCTTTGTAGCACAGGTACCTCCTGCTTAGTAACCGGGTTCCAGCACCGTCAGCTGGTCCTCGGTTGTGCCATTGGCTCTTATTCCTTCTGCTGCCCCTCCGGGTGCCAGCACTGTCAGCTGGTCCTCGCTATTTCCATTTGCTCTTGCAGCTTATGCTACCCCTCCGGGTTCCAGCACCGTCAGCTGGTTCTCGTCAGAGCGTTTGGCCTAGGTGCCTCCATCTCGGTATCCGAGTTCCGGCAACGTCTGCTGGTCCTTGGTAGTGCTTTGTAGCACAGGTACCTCCTGCTTAGTAACCGGGTTCCAGCACCGTCAGCTGGTCCTCGGTAGTGCCATTGGCTCTTGTTCCTTCTGCTGCCCCTCCGGGTGCCAGTACCGTCAGCTGGTTCAAGAGGACAAAGAACAGGAAGACAACCACCAAGATGCAGAACAACAAGAGAGAGAAGACAAAGAAGCATAAAAAAAACAAAGCAGAAGAACATTAAGCATAAGACTAATACTCTGAGCAAATGATATTATCTTATTTATAAGCAGAAGAAGACTAAGCAGTGTATGGGGGTGAGTCCGTTCCTCCTCGTGGTGCCCCTGGAAAAGGCCTGCTTCTGCAGGCCAAACTGAACGCGGACAAATCCTGTTGTAAATCTTTTGTGACAGGCAGAACGGAAGGTGTAAACTTCTAACTTTTCTAGATAACAACTACAGGAATGCCTGACACAAACAAGAATATGATGAAGAAGCATAGGAAGAAGATGAAGAAGCTGAATATGTAGAATAATAATTGTTGAATAAGAAGAATATGAAGAATGTAAGAAAAGGAAGAAGAAGAAGAAGAAGAAGAAGAAGAAGAAGAAGAAGAAGAAGAAGAAGAAGAATGTAAAAAAAGGAAGAAGAAGAAGAAGAAGAAGAAGAATGTAAAAAAAGGAAGTAGAAGAAGAAGAAGAAGAATGTAAAAAAAGGAATAAGAAGAAGAATGTAAAAAAAGGAAGTAGAAGAAGAAGAAGAATGTAAAAAAAGGAAGTAGAAGAAGAAGAAGAAGAATGTAAAAAAAGGAAGTAGAAGAAGAAGAAGAAGAATGTAAAAAAAGGAAGTAGAAGAAGAAGACATACATGTCTGGCAAAATATAAATGAGGCTAACATAGTCAATATCTTTGTAACTCCTAACATCTTTAAAAAAAAAAGTTTAATTCCTGCTATTCCATTTGATTGGGCTAAACCTCTATGGCTTTAATGTCTCCTCCACCTCCCACAATACATTCTACATTATTCTTAGTTGTTTTTCTTCATGTAGAATTAACCTACAAGGAAAGAAAGGGTTTTTTTTAATTCCGATATTTTGGCCCCATTGACTTGCATTGGTTCCCGGTATCGGAATCGGCGATACCGATACTTTTTTTTAAGATCGGCCGATCCATTCCGATCCGATATTTTCAAGTATCGGCTGGTATCGCTCAACTCTAATCATTATGTATCTCCCCTCCGAGTCTGACAGAATATCATGTAATGAGAAGGGCATGTCCTTTTGGAAAGCTATGCTCACACCCTTTTTAGCTAGCTGAAGTACCTGTACTGTGACACCATGTTGGGAATCTGGTCCTAGCCATGTCAGGTACACGACCCTTCTTAAAATGTGTTTCTTGTAACATTGGGGTATGCTTCTTAATGATCCCATATTGGGGATGCTTCTTCCCAACAATCCCCTGATAACCTTCCGAAGGGCCCCGACATTGAAAAACATGTTGGCTCCAAGCCAGCTAAAGAAGAAAGAAGACTTCAATTACTCTGCAAAAAAGCTCAGACAATGCTCCTATAGATGTGGCACCCTGAGATACCTATGCTGCTCTAGTATCATACATGATGCAAAAACTTTTTCAGCAGACAGTGGAAATTCAGACGAGTTTCAAATCAAATACCATTTGACCTGCCAATCCAGTTTCGTCATCTATGTCCTCATATGCGAATGTAAGAAATTATATGTGAGCAGGACGATGCAACAGCTACATAAAAGAATAAACTCGCATAGGCATAATATAAAAGAAGGATTTCTACAGCATGGCCTTTCCAGGCATTATGCGTTATATCATAACAAAAGGATTTCCTTCAGGGTGATCCCTATAGACCAAGTTCCCCCTGATAACCCCAACTGAGATCAGACTCTTAGTAGGAAAGAGATCTTCTGGATTCACAAGCTCAACACTATAAATCCTCATGGGCTCAATGAAACAACTGATTTGTTCATCTAATTTATCTATGGAGTGTGCTCTGTTCCCCTGTACAACCCACCTCAATTTTCCTCTGTATTTTGTGATACAGATTTGACAAACATCTGCTCCTTCTTTTGAAGGGGTTCATCCCGTCATTGTTTTTGTTTTTTTCCCTTCTTACAGAGTTTTTTAATCCCCTATCATCTATTTTCCACCACCACGAAATAAAGTGATTCAATCAATTCCTTCCGTGGCTCCATGGTTTAAAGCACAAGTAGCAGGGTCCTGCTAAAGAATGAATGCGCTAACACCATAGGTTCAAGCACTCTGCCAACTTTTTTATTGTGTTTCTCTGCATGTAGATTTTTAAATGTACGAACAATGGTTTTAATTGATATACTCCATTATATTTTATAATTGTTTGTTGTGTTTACTATGTATATATGTGCTTAAGTCAGATACCCCGCCCATTGGGTGTGGCCTTTTTAAAGGAGGCATCTCCATCTGCCTCCTTTGCTATAAATAGCAGACCCTGTATGTGTATGTGTATAGACTGTCCTGAGGAAGTGGTGTGATCACCACGTAGAAATAAAGTCTATTTTCTATTACATCCAGTTGGACTCCTCTGGTCCATCATCCTGACCGGAGAGCAGCGCAGTCTGATGCCCCATTCTCTCCATCTAGCAAAGTTTCTTGCAAGAATAAAATATTGGAGCTTTAGGAATGTAAAAACCTCAGTATTTGCCCCCGCTTACATAGTGAGCCCATACCCTTAACATTATAAGAAGCCACAACTATCGTGGCTGACCTTATGTTGCTAGTCAAACCCTGACCTTGGGTGAAAAAGAAACATCTTTGCATGCGTACCACATCAACTTATCGACTAAAACAAGAAAATTGCTATTTTCAAAAGGGGTAATAGGAGAAAATGAACAGTGCAATTTGTACAATTTGTTAAGCAATTTCTCCTGACTAGAGTTGAGCGAAACGGGTCGAAAAAATTCAAAAGTCGCCGACTTTTGGCAAAGTCGGGTTTCATGAAACGAAACCCGACCCTAGGATGAGGTCGGCCACGAGGTCGGCGACTTACGCGCCAAAGTCGTGTTTCAAAAGTTTGTTTTGCGCTCTTTTTCAGCCAATCAGGATCCACGGACACTGTGGGCAACGTGATGACCTAGG
Source organism: Dendrobates tinctorius (assembly GCF_039654945.1). Taxonomy (NCBI): domain Eukaryota; kingdom Metazoa; phylum Chordata; class Amphibia; order Anura; family Dendrobatidae; genus Dendrobates; species Dendrobates tinctorius. The sequence continues at coordinate 869,556 of NW_027361917.1, read as the reverse complement.
CACGGGTCACCACCATCTTTCAGAAGGGCATGCAAGTGATTGGCTTGCTTTGGTGGGTGTCACAGGGGGTATAAAAGGGCGTGCACGCCGACCGCCATCTTACTTCTGCCGATCTTAGTATAGGGAGAGGTTGCTGCTGATTCTGTAGGGAGAGCGTTAGGCAGGGAAGAAGACAAAAGAACTGCTTCTGCTGCTAGCGATTTGGCCTGCACAACACACAAGTCACTGTGTGTGCAGTGCAAGGGGAGGCTATATTGTGGTGTATCAGTGGTGTTGTTTGTTGGGCTGCCTTCTAAGGCTTCCTGACACGCTGGCATTGCTGTTTACCCACTGCTCCGCAAACTGCTTTTTTAAAAGCAATCCAATCTCCCTTATCCTCTAGTCACTTTGGTCACAGCTGTGCCATCGAGCGTGTCACATAGCGCTCAGATATCAGTGGGCCTCACACAATCCACAAGTGTCCAGTGTCCAAAAGTGTACGCAGAGATTCAAAATCTCCATTATCCTCTCGTCACTTTGGTCACAGGCAGCTGTGCCATCGAGCGTGTCACATAGCGCTCATATATCTGTGGGCCTCACACAATCCACAAGTGTCCAGTGTCCAAAAGTGTACGCAGAGATTCAAAATCTCCATTATCCTCTCGTCACTTTGGTCACAGGCAGCTGTGCCATCGAGCGTGTCACATAGCGCTCAGATATCAGTGGGCCTCACACAATCCACAAGTGTCCAGTGTCCAAAAGTGTACGCAGAGATTCAAAATCTCCATTATCCTCTCGTCACTTTGGTCACAGGCAGCTGTGCCATCGAGCGTGTCACATAGCGCTCAGATATCAGTGGGCCTCACACAATCCACAAGTGTCCAGTGTCCAAAAGTGTACGCAGAGATTCAAAATCTCCATTATCCTCTCGTCACTTTGGTCACAGGCAGCTGTGCCATCGAGCGTGTCACATAGCGCTCAGATATCAGTGGGCCTCACACAATCCACAAGTGTCCAGTGTCCAAAAGTGTACGCAGAGATTCAAAATCTCCATTATCCTCTCGTCACTTTGGTCACAGGCAGCTGTGCCATCGAGCGTGTCACATAGCGCTCAGATATCAGTGGGCCTCACACAATCTACAAGTGTCCAGTGTCCAAAAGTGTACGCAGAGATTCAAAATCTCCATTATCCTCTCGTCACTTTGGTCACAGGCAGCTGTGCCATCGAGCGTGTCACATAGCGCTCAGATATCAGTGGGCCTCACACAATCCACAAGTGTCCAGTGTCCAAAAGTGTACGCAGAGATTCAAAATCTCCATTATCCTCTCGTCACTTTGGTCACAGGCAGCTGTGCCATCGAGCGTGTCACATAGCGCTCAGATATCAGTGGGCCTCACACAATCCACAAGTGTCCAGTGTCCAAAAGTGTACGCAGAGATTCAAAATCTCCATTATCCTCTCGTCACTTTGGTCACAGGCAGCTGTGCCATCGAGCGTGTCACATAGCGCTCAGATATCAGTGGGCCTCACACAATCTACAAGTGTCCAGTGTCCAAAAGTGTACGCAGAGATTCAAAATCTCCATTATCCTCTCGTCACTTTGGTCACAGGCAGCTGTGCCATCGAGCGTGTCACATAGCACTCAGATATCAGTGGGCCTCACACAATCCACAAGTGTCCAGTGTCCAAAAGTGTACGCAGAGATTCAAAATCTCCATTATCCTCTCGTCACTTTGGTCACAGGCAGCTGTGCCATCGAGCGTGTCACATAGCGCTCAGATATCAGTGGGCCTCACACAATCCACAAGTGTCCAGTGTCCAAAAGTGTACGCAGAGATTCAAAATCTCCATTATCCTCTCGTCACTTTGGTCACAGGCAGCTGTGCCATCGAGCGTGTCACATAGCGCTCAGATATCAGTGGGCCTCACACAATCCACAAGTGTCCAGTGTCCAAAAGTGTACGCAGAGATTCAAAATCTCCATTATCCTCTCGTCACTTTGGTCACAGGCAGCTGTGCCATCGAGCGTGTCACATAGCGCTCAGATATCAGTGGGCCTCACACAATCCACAAGTGTCCAGTGTCCAAAAGTGTACGCAGAGATTCAAAATCTCCATTATCCTCTCGTCACTTTGGTCACAGGCAGCTGTGCCATCGAGCGTGTCACATAGCGCTCAGATATCAGTGGGCCTCACACAATCCACAAGTGTCCAGTGTCCAAAAGTGTACGCAGAGATTCAAAATCTCCATTATCCTCTCGTCACTTTGGTCACAGGCAGCTGTGCCATCGAGCGTGTCACATAGCGCTCAGATATCAGTGGGCCTCACACAATCCACAAGTGTCCAGTGTCCAAAAGTGTACGCAGAGATTCAAAATCTCCATTATACTCTCGTCACTTTGGTCACAGGCAGCTGTGCCATCGAGCGTGTCACATAGCGCTCAGATATCAGTGGGCCTCACACAATCCACAAGTGTCCAGTGTCCAAAAGTGTACGCAGAGATTCAAAATCTCCATTATCCTCTCGTCACTTTGGTCACAGGCAGCTGTGCCATCGAGCGTGTCACATAGCGCTCAGATATCAGTGGGCCTCACACAATCCACAAGTGTCCAGTGTCCAAAAGTGTACGCAGAGATTCAAAATCTCCATTATCCTCTCGTCACTTTGGTCACAGGCAGCTGTGCCATCGAGCGTGTCACATAGCGCTCAGATATCAGTGGGCCTCACACAATCCACAAGTGTCCAGTGTCCAAAAGTGTACGCAGAGATTCAAAATCTCCATTATCCTCTCATCACTTTGGTCACAGGCAGCTGTGCCATCGAGCGTGTCACATAGCGCTCAGATATCAGTGGGCCTCACACAATCTACAAGTGTCCAGTGTCCAAAAGTGTACGCAGAGATTCAAAATCTCCATTATCCTCTCGTCACTTTGGTCACAGGCAGCTGTGCCATCGAGCGTGTCACATAGCGCTCAGATATCAGTGGGCCTCACACAATCCACAAGTGTCCAGTGTCCAAAAGTGTACGCAGAGATTCAAAATCTCCATTATCCTCTCGTCACTTTGGTCACAGGCAGCTGTGCCATCGAGCGTGTCACATAGCGCTCAGATATCAGTGGGCCTCACACAATCCACAAGTGTCCAGTGTCCAAAAGTGTACGCAGAGATTCAAAATCTCCATTATCCTCTCGTCACTTTGGTCACAGGCAGCTGTGCCATCGTGTGTGTCACATAGCGCTCAGATATCAGTGGGCCTCACACAATCTACAAGTGTCCAGTGTCCAAAAGTGTACGCAGAGATTCAAAATCTCCATTATCCTCTCGTCACTTTGGTCACAGGCAGCTGTGCCATCGAGCGTGTCACATAGCGCTCAGATATCAGTGGGCCTCACACAATCCACAAGTGTCCAGTGTCCAAAAGTGTACGCAGAGATTCAAAATCTCCATTATCCTCTCGTCACTTTGGTCACAGGCAGCTGTGCCATCGAGCGTGTCACATAGCGCTCAGATATCAGTGGGCCTCACACAATCCACAAGTGTCCAGTGTCCAAAAGTGTACGCAGAGATTCAAAATCTCCATTATCCTCTCGTCACTTTGGTCACAGGCAGCTGTGCCATCGAGCGTGTCACATAGCGCTCAGATATCAGTGGGCCTCACACAATCTACAAGTGTCCAATGTCCAAAAGTGTACGCAGAGATTCAAAATCTCCATTATCCTCTCGTCACTTTGGTCACAGGCAGCTGTGCCATCGAGCGTGTCACATAGCGCTCAGATATCAGTGGGCCTCACACAATCTACAAGTGTCCAGTGTCCAAAAGTGTACGCAGAGATTCAAAATCTCCATTATCCTCTCGTCACTTTGGTCACAGGCAGCTGTGCCATCGAGCGTGTCACATAGTGCTCAGATATCAGTGGGCCTCACACAATCCACAAGTGTCCAGTGTCCAAAAGTGTACGCAGAGATTCAAAATCTCCATTATCCTCTCGTCACTTTGGTCACAGGCAGCTGTGCCATCGAGCGTGTCACATAGCGCTCAGATATCAGTGGGCCTCACACAATCCACAAGTGTCCAGTGTCCAAAAGTGTACGCAGAGATTCAAAATCTCCATTATCCTCTCGTCACTTTGGTCACAGGCAGCTGTGCCATCGAGCGTGTCACATAGTGCTCAGATATCAGTGGGCCTCACACAATCCAAAAGTGTCCACTGTCCACAAGTGTGTGCAGAAATTCTAAATCTCCCCTGTCCTATAGACACCTTTTACCTTGTTTTACATTACTATATAGTTTGTTGGATTTTGTCTACATTTCTACCAAAAATGAGGAAGGCTGGTGGAAGAGGCCGTGGAATTGGGCGGGGGTTGGCAGCTGGTAATGATGGTGTTGGTGGTGGATCTGATGGTAGTGGCAAGAGCAAAATAGGACCGAATGCAGGAGGTGCTGACCCTGCGTCATCGTCTGGCTACATAAGTCCTTGAACGCTTAGTTTTCTAGGAGTTGGCAAACCGCTTTTAAAGGCAGAGCATCAGGAAAAAGTTTTGTCTTACATTGCTGACTCAGCCTCCAGCTCTATCGCCTCCTCTTCTTCAGTTGTAAAAAGTAAAAGCACTGAGTCGTCATTGGAGGCTCATGTTCATGAACCACACCTTTCCTTGTGTCCTTCACCCCAACCAAGATTGAAGGATGACGCAGGCCATACTACTGATTACTCCATGGAGCTGTTTTCACATACCATGCCTGGATTATCAAGTGAAATGGTGAATTACCCAGGCCAAGATGAATCTGACATGGAGTGCACTGATGCACAGCCGCTGATGGATGATTCTGCTGGTACATTCACTCAGAGCACTACATTGTCCTCGCAGTGTACAGAGCCAGATTTTGACCCTGATGAGACTCAGGTGCCCCTTCCCGCACACCATACCACCATACACGGTGACACAGAGAAAGGTGCACATGACATAGAAGAGGAGGTGATGGATGACCCAGTTGTTGACCCAGATTGGCATCCATTGGGGGAAGAGGGTGCTGCTTCCAATAGCTCAGATGAGGAGCATCCACAGCAGACATCGACATCGCAACAGCTGTTATCTGGCAGGCACGGAGCACTCCAAAGACAGGTTCCAAACATCAAAAGAGTTGCTGGACAGCTTGTCCAGAGGGTCAAAAGATCACAGCGTGCTAGGCCGCAAAATGTCTGCCAAAGTAGGAAGAGTGCAGTGTGGCAGTTTTTTGAACAAAATCCTCATGATCAGGCCAAGGTTATCTGTAAGAAGTGCGCAAAGACCTTTAGCCGAGGGAAAAATCTGAAAAATTTGAATACCAGTTGCATGCTTAGACATTTAACCAGCATGCACTTGCAAGCGTGGACACAACACCAAACCTCAAGTGCCACATGTGCAACTGATCACAACGAAGGAAGTCAGTAACGCTACATTGTTTCCCCCACTGTAAGCACACCGGTTAGCACAGCAGCAAATGTTGAGGTGTCGTTGCAAGGCCACAGCAGTCAGGGAATCCCACTGTTATATCAATGAAAGACTGATTCTAGGCCATCAGAAAGAACACCAACTCCATCACCATCATCAACCCTCTCTCAGTCCGCCCTGTCCACCGCTACTTCCACCATATGCAGCTCTCAAGTCCAGCTCACCCTCCCAGACACTATGAGTAGGTCAAGGAAGTACTCAGTCTCTCATCCGCGTACACTGGGTTTGAACGCCCACATTGCCAAACTAATCTCGTTTGAGATGATGCCCTTTCGGTTGGTGGAAAGCACAGCTTTCCGCGAACTCATGGCCTATGCAGTACCACGCTATGACCTACCCAGTCGCCACTTCTTCTCTCGCAAAGCCATCCCAGCCCTCCACCATCATGTGAAAGACCGCATTGTCCATGCACTCAAGCAGTCAGTGAGCGGAAAGGTGCACCTCACAACTGATGCATGGTCCAGTCGGCATGGCCAGGGCCGTTACGTGTCCATCACTGCGCACTGGGTTAATGTGGTGGATGCAGGGTCCACAGGGGACAGCGGTGGTGGGACAGTGCTGCCTAGCTCACGGTCTAGGAAACAGTTGGCTGTAGGCGTTCGACCCTCCTCCTCCTCCTCCTCCTCCAGAAGCGACAGCTCGTCCACAGAGCGCAGTCGTACGAGCACTCCATCTGCAGCTGCCACTGTTGCACACGATGTGTCCCCCTATTGAGCAGCTAGTGGAAAGCGTCAGCAGGCTGTGTTGCAGATGATGTGTTTGGGCGACAGACACACCGCCGAGGTGCTGGCCGAGTACTTGAAGCGACAAACTGAGTCATGGCTGGGCAGTGTACATCTTGAGGCAGGCAAGGTAGTTAGTGATAACGGCCGTAATTTTGTGGCAGCCATAGCCCTTTCAAAACTCAGCCACATACCTTGCTTGGCTCACACCTTGAACCTGGTGGTGCAGTGCTTCCTCAAAAATTATCCGGAGTTAACAGCCCTGCTCCAGAAGGTGCGAAGACTGTGCGCGCACATCCGCCGGTCGCCTGTACACTCCGTTCGTATGCAGAAGCTGCAGCGATTGCTCCACCTTCCCAACCACCGCCTCATTATCGACATTGCAACAAGGTGGAACTCCACCCTGCACATGGTGGAGCAGCTGTGCGAGCAGAGGCAGGCCATAATGCATTTGTGGGAGGATACACGGCCAGGCACTTTGAGAGCAGACATGGAATTGACAGGCGTGCAGTGGTCAAAGCTGAAAGACCTTTGTAAAGTCCTTCAGTGTTTTGAGGAATGCACACGGCTGGTAAGCGCAGACGACGCCATCCTAAGCATGAGCATCCCACTTATGCGTCTGCTCATGCAAACTTTGACGCACCTTAAGGAGCAGGCGTCTGCAGCCAATGTTGATGAGGAGGAAGAGGAGGAGGGAATCCTTGATGACATTCAGCCATTGTCTGCTCAGGGACCTCTCCTGGACGAGGTGGAGGAAGAAGAGGAGGAGGAGGAGGAGGATGATGGGGATGATTACTTAGGGGAGGAGGATGCATCTCGTGGGGCAAGTGAAAATGTTGGCGTGGCAAGGTCTGGTACAGGGTTTGTGCGTGACTGGAGGGATGTGGATTTGCCAGAAAGTGCTCCTCCACCCAGCACTCGCAGTGCATCATTGACACCGGGAACATTGGCCCACATGTCAGATTATGCCTTGCGGATCCTAAAAAGGGACCCCCGCATTGCCAAAATGATGAACGATGACGACTACTGGTTGGCCAGCATCCTGGATCCACGCTATAAAGGCAAATTACAAAACATCATGCCACAGGAGAACCTTGACCTAATATTGGCTAATAAACAAGCAACTCTGGTAAATCGGTTGCTTGAGGCATTCCCAGCACACAGCAGCGGTGATGGTTCTCACACGAGCCGTACGGGCCGGGGGCAGCTTGGCAGAGGTGTTCGTGGTGCACACAGCAGAAGTGGCGTTGGAGACAGGGGTTTCATGACAATGTTGTGGACTGATTTTTCAAATACCGCTCACACAACTGGTAATACTGCATCGATGGAAAGTGACAGGAGACAGCAGTTGTCAACTATGGTTACTAACTACTTTTCCTCCCATATCGATGTTCTCCCACACAGGTCATTCCCCTTTGACTATTGGGCCGCTAAACTGGACACCTGGCCTGAATTGGCCCAATATGCCTTACAGGAGCTCGCTTGCCCAGCTGCAAGTGTGCTATCGGAAAGAGTCTTCAGTGCAGCTGGATCAATCCTGACAGAAAAAAGGACCCGTCTGTCAACCCAAAATGTGGATGATCTAACCTTCATTAAAATGAACCACGCATGGGTTTCCAAGGATTTTGTCCCACCTTCCCCTGATGACACATAGGGTGACAGAAAAATGGCTTGCTTTGGTCCACCTCTTCCTGGTACTTCACCTATTTCGCCTTTTGCATCAGTTGAATGTCCAACATCAACATATGCCACTTTCTAAAACTCCCTAAATGTGCTGCCTCCCCCCCCATGGCCGGGGTCACCACCTAGCGCACGACACCGTGCGAGTGCCGTTGCCCTGGACAGGTGGGTAGGCCGACTATTGGGCGCGGGCACTGGCACAGGGTCCCTCATAGTGCAATCAAGTGTCTCTGACGGTGGTGGTGCACACCCGCCGTCAGACACACCGCTGTACTATGAGGGGCCCAGTGCCAGTACCGACGCCCACGAGTGGGCCCCCCTTGCTTGGCCAGGGCCCCAGCATTTGCAATCTTTACCTCTCCCTGCTCCTCCGCTGTGTAATCTGGGCCGTCAAATCCATACTGTGCCTGACACCGTCTGAGCCTGCCTCCTGATGTATAGACATATATTTTGAATGTGTACGCTATCCATACATGTTATCCGGGGATATGTTACCCCTTCTAAACTTTGTGCAATGACGTGCAATCCATACTGGGCCTAACACCGTCTGAGCCTGCCTCATGCTGTATAGACATATATTTTGAATGTGTACGCTATCCATACATGTTATCCGGGGATACGGTACCCCTTCTAACCTTTGTGCAATGACGTGCAATCCATACTGGGCCTAACACCGTCTGAGCCTGCCTCATGCTGTATAGACATATATTTTGAATGTGTACGCTATCCATACATGTTATCCAGGGATACGGTACCCTTTCTAACCTTTGTGCAATGACGTGCAATCCATACTGGGCCTAACACCGTCTGAGCCTGCCTCATGCTGTATAGACATATATTTTGAATGTGTACGCTATCCATACATGTTATCCAGGGATACGGTACCCTTTCTAACCTTTGTGCAATGATGTGCAATCCATACTGGGCCTAACACCGTCTGAGCCTGCCTCATGCTGTATAGACATATATTTTGAATGTGTACGCTATCCATACATGTTATCTGGGGATACGGTACCCCTTCTAACCTTTGTGCAATGACGTGCAATCCATACTGGGCCTAACACCATCTGAGCCTGCCTCATGCTGTATAGACATATATTTTGAATGTGTACGCTATCCATACATGTTATCCGGGGATACGGTACCCCTTCTAACCTTTGTGCAATGACGTGCAATCCATACTGGGCCTAACACCGTCTGAGCCTGCCTCATGCTGTATAGACATATATTTTGAATGTGTACGCTATCCATACATGTTATCCGGGGATACGGTACCCCTTCTAACCTTTGTGCAATGACGTGCAATCCATACTGGGCCTAACACCGTCTGAGCCTGCCTCATGCTGTATAGACATATATTTTGAATGTGTACGCTATCCATACATGTTATCCGGGGATACGGTACCCCTTCTAACCTTTGTGCAATGACGTGCAATCCATACTGGGCCTAACACCGTCTGAGCCTGCCTCATGCTGTATAGACATATATTTTGAATGTGTACGCTATCCATACATGTTATCCGGGGATACGGTACCCTTTCTAACCTTTGTGCAATGACGTGCAATCCATACTGGGCCTAACACCGTCTGAGCCTGCCTCATGCTGTATAGACATATATTTTGAATGTGTACGCTATCCATACATGTTATCCAGGGATACGGTACCCTTTCTAACCTTTGTGCAATGATGTGCAATCCATACTGGGCCTAACACCGTCTGAGCCTGCCTCATGCTGTATAGACATATATTTTGAATGTGTACGCTATCCATACATGTTATCCGGGGATACGGTACCCCTTCTAACCTTTGTGCAATGACGTGCAATCCATACTGGGCCTAACACCGTCTGAGCCTGCCTCATGCTGTATAGACATATATTTTGAATGTGTACGCTATCCATACATGTTATCCGGGGATACGGTACCCCTTCTAACCTTTGTGCAATGACGTGCAATCTATACTGGGCCTAACACCGTCTGAGCCTGCCTCATGCTGTATAGACATATATTTTGAATGTGTACGCTATCCATACATGTTATCCAGGGATACGGTACCCTTTCTAACCTTTGTGCAATGACGTGCAATCCATACTGGGCCTAACACCGTCTGAGCCTGCCTCATGCTGTATAGACATATATTTTGAATGTGTACGCTATCCATACATGTTATCCAGGGATACGGTACCCTTTCTAACCTTTGTGCAATGACGTGCAATCCATACTGGGCCTAACACCGTCTGAGCCTGCCTCATGCTGTATAGACATATATTTTGAATGTGTACGCTATCCATACATGTTATCCGGGGATACGGTACCCCTTCTAACCTTTGTGCAATGACGTGCAATCCATACTGGGCCTAACACCGTCTGAGCCTGCCTCATGCTGTATAGACATATATTTTGAATGTGTACGCTATCCATACATGTTATCCGGGGATACGGTACCCCTTCTAACCTTTGTGCAATGACGTGCAATCCATACTGGGCCTAACACCGTCTGAGCCTGCCTCATGCTGTATAGACATATATTTTGAATGTGTACGCTATCCATACATGTTATCCGGGGATACGGTACCCCTTCTAACCTTTGTGCAATGACGTGCAATCCATACTGGGCCTAACACCGTCTGAGCCTGCCTCATGCTGTATAGACATATATTTTGAATGTGTACGCTATCCATACATGTTATCCGGGGATACGGTACCCCTTCTAACCTTTGTGCAATGACGTGCAATCCATACTGGGCCTAACACCGTCTGAGCCTGCCTCATGCTGTATAGACATATATTTTGAATGTGTACGCTATCCATACATGTTATCCGGGGATACGGTACCCCTTCTAACCTTTGTGCAATGACGTGCAATCCATACTGGGCCTAACACCGTCTGAGCCTGCCTCATGCTGTATAGACATATATTTTGAATGTGTACGCAATCCATACATGTTATCCGGGGATACGATACCCCTTCTAACCTTTGTGCAATGACGTGCAATCCATACTGGGCCTAACACCGTCTGAGCCTGCCTCATGCTGTATAGACATATATTTTGAATGTGTACGCTATCCATACATGTTATCCGGGGATACGGTACCCCTTCTAACCTTTGTGCAATGACGTGCAATCCATACTGGGCCTAACACCGTCTGAGCCTGCCTCATGCTGTATAGACATATATTTTGAATGTGTACGCTATCCATACATGTTATCCGGGGATAAGTTACCCCTTCTAAACTTTGTGCAATGACGTGCAATCCATACTGGGCCTAACACCGTCTGAGCCTGCCTCATGCTGTATAGACATATATTTTGAATGTGTACGCTATCCATACATGTTATCCGGGGATACGGTACTCTTTCTAACCTTTGTGCAATGACGTGCAATCCATACTGGGCCTAACACCGTCTGAGCCTGCCTCATGCTGTATAGACATATATTTTGAATGTGTACGCTATCCATACATGTTATCCGGGGATACGGTACCCCTTCTAACCTTTGTGCAATGACGTGCAATCCATACTGGGCCTAACACCGTCTGAGCCTGCCTCATGCTGTATAGACATATATTTTGAATGTGTACGCTATCCATACATGTTATCCGGGGATACGGTACCCCTTCTAACCTTTGTGCAATGACGTGCAATCCATACTGGGCCTAACACCGTCTGAGCCTGCCTCATGCTGTATAGACATATATTTTGAATGTGTACGCTATCCATACATGTTATCCGGGGATACGGTACCCTTTCTAACCTTTGTGCAATGACGTGCAATCCATACTGGGCCTAACACCGTCTGAGCCTGCCTCATGCTGTATAGACATATATTTTGAATGTGTACGCTATCCATACATGTTATCCGGGGATACGGTACCCCTTCTAACCTTTGTGCAATGACGTGCAATCCATACTGGGCCTAACACCGTCTGAGCCTGCCTCATGCTGTATAGACATATATTTTGAATGTGTACGCTATCCATACATGTTATCCAGGGATACGGTACCCTTTCTAACCTTTGTGCAATCACGTGCAATCCATACTGGGCGTGAGAACGGCTGGCGAGCTGTTAAGCAAGGATTCCCTAGCGAGGAGACTTATTTGATTGTTTTCTATGTTGGGACGACAGCAATTTTTGGGGAGCACTATACTTTGGAGAATGATAGATGGGGCCCACCATACACTGCAACATTCCAAAGGTGGACATCAGACACTGGAGCAGCATTTACAGGGCCCATTATACACTAGAGCATTAGAAATGGGGCCCATTATGTTTGGAGCATTATTTGGGCCCATAAGACAGTGGAGCTTCATCCATGGGGACCAACATATACTGTAGCATTATGTGGAGCTCATCATATACTGTTTCAAACATTATATGGGACCAATTATTTTGTATGGAGAAATAGATGGGCCTCGTCATGAGATGTAAAAAGTGAGGTATTTTTCATTGTACTATACGGCTATTTCTCTGCCGTATCGGAGCATGATGAGTTGTGTTATGTGTTAAAGGGGCGCTCTTTTGCCCAGGGCACATGAAAACCTGCAGCCAGCCCTCCCCCCCCACAAATTTAGCCAAATAACCCCCATTTTTCAGTGCGTAACTTGTATTATGAAGTTAATTAAGGTTGACGAGCTTAAGTAAGAAGAATTGATGCTTTTGGCATTCAAATGTTCACTGTAGGTGTGTTTCCTGTCCTCCTCTCACTGCCGACTTTTATTCCCCATTGACTTACATTGGGTTTCGTGTTTCGGGACGACCCCGACTTTTCCCTATAATCGGACGATCTTGCTCGACCCGACTTTTGGAAAAGTCGGGTTTCACGAAACGAAACGCGACCCTAAAAAAGCAAAAGTCGCTCAACTCTACTCCTGACTGTATCAGTACCCCAAAAGTGGTCAAAAACTACTTTTAAGGCACAGTGCAAAGCACAGAATGGAAGGAGCACTATATTTCAGTGAATAGTTTGACTGCACTGGTTTGAGGGTGCCATGTCACAATTGCAGAGCCCTCTGGGGTTCTAGAACTGCAGAAACCACCATGAGTGACCCCATTTTACAAACTACACCTCTCAATGAATTCATCTAGTCTAGAGGGGCAGTGATCATATTTACACCACAGGTGTGTCACAGAATTTTATACCATTGGGCATTGAAGAAAAATTAATTAAATATTTACCAAAAAAAAAATAGTTTTAGCCCCAGATTTTACATTTTCACATGGGAAAATGGGTAAAAATGGTGTCAAAATGTGTCACACAATTTCTGGTGAATGTGACAATACCCCATATGTACAGTACTGCTTAGCCACACAGAGAGACTCAGAAGGGAAATAGCGCTGTTTGGCTCTTGGAGAGCAAATAATTGTAGAATAGTTTGCGGACTCCATATACAGGATCCGTAAGTGTCAGAAGAGCAGAATCCCCCCCTCAAATGACCCCATTTTGGAAATTACATCCCTCTGGGAATTTACTTACAGGTGTAGAGATGATTTTGACCCAATAAATGTTTTCTTAAAACAAGCAGCAGTGGATGTTGCTGAGTGAAAAATGCAAACTGCTGCTGCAGTAGTAGTGATCAGTATGTTGTAGTGACCAGCATTGTAGTGACCAGTACGTTGTAGTGACAAGTATATTGTAGTGACCAGTACATTATGCCCAGCTCATGCTTCTGGAGATAAGCACCCTTAAATTAGGCAGGCTCTCATCATTACAAAAATGCCAAACATGTGGTTTAGGTACACTGTGGGGTTCAGAATGGATGGGGGCATTTGGATTTGGGAGTGCAGAATTCACTACATTTCTTTTGGGGGTTGAGGAGCCATAATGCTTTTAAAGAGTCTTTGCACTACTAGTAACGTGGAAGCCCTGTATATTTCCGTTAACAGATGACGGATCTGAGTTGGGACTTGCATTTTTAGTCGATTGAGTTGAAGCTTTTATTGGGACATTTTACATAACATTTTGGATTATGTTTATCCGGTGCTCTACGCTGAGCACTTAGTTTGGGTTTTCCATCTAAATCTCTGAATGACATGATTCTGATGAAACCCCTGAGGGATACATTCACTATAGTGAGGAAGCAGAGTTACTCTGTACTCCGTCTGGCCTCTGTTCAGTGTTGTCCTCTTCAGAGGTGCAGAAAACTGTGGCAGATGGCACTTTTGGGCACGTCTAAAAAGACGGATACCGCAGCATCACCGCTCATACGGCATCATCCTTCATCTGTCTCATTATATGGAATCTCCCACTAGTGATTCTGTCTGAAGCACATATTTCAGAGATTTAGAAGGAAACCCCGGTGTAAGCACTCAGCACAGGATAAATGTGAGGCCAGCCTTACTCCGATCTTTGGGAGACAGAATGAACAAATCAATAGCATGTGAAGATTTGGATTTATTTCTTTTTTATGCTGTTCCTCATGCAGTATAAATGATTAGACAACTTTATTCTACGGGTCAGTGCGATTACAGCAATACCAGATTTATGTATGGTTTTTATGTTTGGCTGCTGAAACAAACTAAAAGATGCTTTTTTTTTTTGCAAAAATAAGTATTTGTATCACCATATTTAGATAGCTTTAATTTTTCCATATTTCATTTGACAGTCTTGTGAGGGCTTGATTTTTGTGGGACAAGTTGATGTTTTTATTGGTACCTTTTTCGGGCACATGACATTTTTTGATCGGTTCGGTTTCTATTCAGATTTATGGGAGGCAGACTAAACAAAAAATAGCAATTCAGGAATTTTTCTTTTGTTTTCTTTTATTGCCATTTCATGTGTGGTTAAATTGATAAAGCAGCTTTATTCTTTGGGTTAGTATGATTACAGCAATACCACATTAATATCTTTTTTTATGTTTTGCCGCTTTTACACAATAAAAACTATTTTATAGAAAAATAATTATTTTTGCATCTCTTTACTCTGAGAGTTAAAACTTTTTCATTTTTCTGCTGACGGAGCTGTATTTTGGCATGGTTTTTGGGGTACAAGATTAAATTTTCATCTGCACCATTTTTATTTAACATTTTACTATTTGATAATGTTTTATTGCCCTTTCTGTTTAGTCGTATGATGAAAAAGAACAGTTTTTTGCTCCACCTTTTATACTATTTTTTTAAGGTGTGCGCTGAGGGTGTTAACTAGTATGACAGTTTTATAGGTCGGGTCGTTGCGGACTCGGCGATATCAAATATGTGTACTTTTTTTTGTTTAATATGTTTTCCTCTTTTTTTATTTATTTTGTGATTTTTTAAATAGTTTTCAAACATGTCTTTACATTTTTTTAAATGTTTTTCCTTAATCCCTGTATGGGACTTTAATTTTTTTTTTCTGAAAACTGGTCTCATGCATTGCTTTACACATGTATTCAAAATAAGAGAAAACACTAGCTCACCCACCACGGCACTCCACAGCCCAGACTCCAAGAGGACCACTTGTAGATAACAAAGAAAAAAATGTGATGAATCCAGCTGATAAAAAAGGCTTATCTTGAATCCAAAAAATAAAATTACACGGCACCCAGATGACACAGCAAAGCGTTTTTAACACCAACTGTGTTCTTTGTCAAAGCTACACACTAAATAACCATCCGACAATTTATACAGACATAAACATAAACCACGCCCACCAACAAATCATGTGATTTTAAAACTAACAATAAATGTTAAAAAACGCAAGGCAACAATGAAGGACAAACATATACATACTAAAAATTAATAGTGAAATAACAATTATCTAGGGAGATTCAATCCCAGAGGGTTGCATGTAATAAGATAAAACATCCAATACACTTCCCGATCTCGAAGGTGCTTCCTGATGTCTTCTCCTCTTCGTGTCAAAAAAACTTTTTCAATAGCATATACTTGAAATAGTGAGGTGTTTCTCCCATGTACTTTTATAAAATGTCTGGAAGCCTGGGACATTGTACGGAACGAATCAGAAAGGTTGTATATATCAGTCAAATGTTCAGAAATACACTTTTTAGGATTCCTAATGGTGCAACCTACATACATTTTATTACAAATGGAACAATTAATAATATAAACATTTTCGCTGTTACAATTTAAATATTGCTTAATAGTGAACTGTTTGGACGCATCAAAATTAGAAAAATATTTTATCACTGACACAAATTTGCACATCCTACATCGGCTTTCACTACATCTGTAGAACCCCTTACAATTATGCCAATTATGTCTATCACATCTATTTGCAGAGTGAGGGCTGGACAAAATATTACCCATAGTTTGGGCCTTTTTGGCTACCACTGCACAGCCAGGTTTTAACATTTTTGACAATACCTCATCTTCCTCTAATGGATGTGCCTTTCTTGATTGAGGCCACCTTAGTTGGCAGGCCTGAAGGTCATCTTGTGACCTCCAGGTGCCATGACAATGCTCACATCTCATCATGGGAGGGGGTTGGTGGTGGGGGGCAGCACGTATCAGGCACTGGCTTTATGATCTCAGCCAGGTATGTTTGTCTCTGAAATGCTGCGGTGTTTAAGAGAAAAACCTACATTAATAACTGCCCCACTGCTGCCCAGGAGTGACTGGTCTCTGTGTATATGCACAATATGCAGAGACCTGTCACTCCAAGGCAACGGGCAAGGAGAAACTGCCAGAGACCCACCTGTCTAACTAGTCTCCAGTGCAGTCTCGGTCCATGATGGCTAGTAAAGTATGGTTTTCTCTGAAACACCGCAGTATTTCAGACTCAAAAATACGTGGCGGAGTTAGAATCATAGAATCATAGAATCATAGAATCGTAGAGTTGGAAGGGACCTCCTGGGCCATCTGGTCCAACCCCCTGCTCAAAGCAGGATTCGCTAAATCATCCCAGTTAGATGTCTGTCCAGCCTCTGTTTGAAGACTTCCATTGAAGGAGAACTCACCACTTCTCGTGGCAGCCTGTTCCACTCATTGATCACTCTAACTGTCAAAAAGTTTTTTCTAATATCTAATCTGTGTCTCCTCCCATTCAGCTTCATCCCATTGCTTCTAGTCTTTCCTTGTGCAAATGAGAATAAAGTTGATCCTTCTACAATGTGACAGCCCTTTAGATATTTGTAGACAGCTATTAAGTCTCCTCTCAGTCTTCTCTTTTGCAAACTAAACATTCCCAAATCCTGCAACCTTTCCTCATAAGACAGGGTTTGCAGACCGGTCACCATTCTGGTCGCTCTTTTCTGAACTTGCTCCAGTTTGTTGATGTCTTTTTTAAAATGTGGTGCCCAAAATTGTACACAATATTCCAGATGAGGTCTGACCAAAGAGGAGTAGAGGGAAATAATTACTTCACGTGATCTAGACTGTATGCTTCTGTTAATACATCCTAGAATTGCATTTGCCTTTTTTGCTGCTGCATCACACTGTTGACTCATATTCAGTCTGTGATCTATTAGTATACCCAAGTCTTTTTCACATGTGCTGTCACTTAGCCCTATTCCTCCCATTCTATATATGCTTTTTTCATTTTTATTGCCCAGATGTAGTACTTTGCATTTCTCCCTGTTAAAAACCATTCTGTTAGTTGCTGCCCACTTCTCCAGTTTATTTAAATCTTTTTGAATCCTCTTTCTCTCTTCTCTAGTATTAGCTATCCCTCCTAGCTTTGTGTCATCAGCAAATTTAATCAGTTTACCCTCAATTCCTTCATCTAAATCGTTGATAAAGATGTTGAACAATACAGGGCCCAGGACAGAGCCCTGTGGTACCCCACTTGAGACATTCTTCCAACTGGATGCATGATACTGTACACCATTAGAGTTGGTGCAAATTGATTTGCGGTGCTGAGTCCAACGGCTATATCAGTAATGATGGAGCCCTGAGAACTGCCTTCTACTGATGGCATCCGAGGCTCTTCTTTTGAGAAGCCGACCTGGAATGATGTCACATGTGACTCACACCACAACAATGATGTTTTACCATACCAGCTAATAAAAAAGAGCTGTGCGTGCTGTTAGGAAAGCCAAGTTCTCAGGGTTCCTATCTTGCAGCCACAGATTACTGATGGGGTCGATGACTGGGTCGTGCTAATCTATCTGCATGAACTCTAGCTCTGATTTCTTGAATTCATCAATATCCTGAGAGCTTGTTTCATACAAATTGTCATATGTACAGTGAAGGAAATAATTATTTGATTCCTTGCTGGTTTTGTAAGTTTGCCCACAGACAAAGACATGAACAGTCTATAATTTTAAGGGTAGGTTAATTTTAATATTGAGAGATAGAATATCACAAATAATATCCAGAAAATCACATTGTATTCATTATATATACAGAGTGGGCTATTTATATGGATACACCCAAATAAAATGGGAATGGTTGGTGATATCAACTTCCTGTTTGTGGCACATTAGTATATGGGAGGGGGAACCTTTTCAAGATGGGTGGTGACCATGATAGCCATTTTGAAGTTGGCAATTTTGGATATCCAACTTTACTTTTTTCAATGGAAGAGGGTCATGTGACACATTAAACTTATTGAGAATTTCACAAGAAAAACAATGGTGTGCTTGGCTTTAACGTAACTTTATTCTTTCATGAGTTATTTACAAGTTTATCACCACTTATAAAATGTGTTCAAAGTGCTACCCATAGTGTTGCATTGTCAATGCAACCCCCTTGGTCATAAACTTGTAAATAACTCATGAAATAATAAAGTTACGTTAAAACCAAGCACACCATTGTTTTTCTTGTGAAATTCTCAATAAGTTTGATGTTTCACATGACCTTCTTCCCATTGGAAAAAGTTGGATCCAAAATGGCCGACTTCAAAATGGCCACCATGGTCACCACCCATATTGAAAAGTTCCCGCCTCCCATATACTAATGTGCCATAAATAGAAAGTTGATATCACCAACCATTCCCATTTTATTTAGGTGTATCCATATAAATGGCCCACCCTGAATTTTTTGCATTTTGCAGTGAGAAATAAGTATTTGATCCCTCTGGCAGACAAGACTTAATACTTCGCAGCAAAACCCTTGTTGGCAAGCACAGCAGTCAGACATTTTTTGTAGTTGATGATGAGGTTTGCGCACATGTCAGGAGGAATTTTGGTCCACTCCTCTTTGCAGATCATCTCTAAATCATTAAATGAAACCTGTCAGCTCACTTTTCCGCAATAAGCTGCGGCCACTGCCTTTCAAGGTTTATCTACAGCATTCTGTAATGCTGTAGATAAGCCCCCGATCTAACCTGAAAGAGAAGAAAAACAAGTTTTATTATACTCACCCGGGGGTGGTCCGGTCCGATGGGAGTCGCAGGTTCGGATCCTGTGCCTCCCATCTTCTAGCGATGGCGTCCTCCTCCATGCTTCACTGTGTATACGAGTATATCTCAGTAACAGTATATTTTTTATTATTTAATGTGAGAAACATAATGTAAAGCTTCGTGGTGTCATTTAAAAAATTCATGAAAACCAGTTTTAGAATTTAATATATTTTTTTCATAGCAAAATATATATTCAAAACGTTTTTTAAAACATTTTCCTGTGTTTTTGGTGAGTTAAACAACATTTTTAGATAAATCTGTTACTTTTGGAGACCACACATGTTTAAGCAACACTTGAATATAACTCTTCTGCCTCATGACTCAATTTTAATAGGCCCCGGTGGAAACAAGGTCAAGACAAGTTCAATGATGGCAGGAAAAGACCCTACTGATGGCCAGAGCTATTCCAAGCATTTACTGTATTATTTGGAATTTATAGAGAAACATTGAACGAAACCCAAGAAGAAGTTTAACTACTGCTCCATGTGTGTGATTTGCTATTCTTTGCTGATTTTTCCATATGAGACAACCATGTCTAATAATTTGATAAATTCCTACTGTCAAAATAAATTCATGTGTTAATAAAAACCTTATTCTATCATTTATTTTTAATCTTTTCAACTAAAATTTTTCATTTTTTAGGCACTGCATCCAGATATTAGCTGTAAGTCAACTGGCAAAAGAGCCTATATGGCTTCTTTCTAATTTTGGAGATTTTTTTCTATCACTGCCATTTTAACAAATGTAGCATATTCTTGGTATGGTATATTTTCATTTATTTTCTCATAACCTTTTCTATTGGAAAAGTGTCTGAAATTAATCAAATTAATATTAAAAATATATGAATGTGTAGTGTCGGTGGTGGGGTGCCGAGCTGGGGGATGATAGGGGGTGGTCCCACTTCTTACCGCGCAGAGATGATAACAGAGACACGATGAGGCAGATTCTGGGTGCAACAGGTCCAAGTTTATTGCTCACCGTCCGACTGACGGTCCTCGCGGTACACCGCGATATCTCTCTCTCTGCCCTCCGTGTCCAGGGCCGCTTCAACACCGTACTTTACACTAGGGACGTATTTATACGTACGTCCCGTCTCACATTGTGACAATCCTGACAGCTCGGTTACTGTGGCCGCCTTAGGCCCGTACACCATCAGCACTTTACTGGTCAGTTTCGTCGTTACACATACGGTGTCTTCCACCCAGAGCCTTGTCTCTGCTGCGGTCCTTTCCTGTCAGGACCACCCCCCTGACGTTTCCTCTCCTCAGTCCCCTTGGTCGGATTCTCCTCAGGGAACACAGACTGGCGTGGTCCTCCTGTCACCTGGGCTCCCCCTGGGGACTGGAACCTTCTGGAACCCTCCCTCAGTCTTTATAACTCTCCCGGTTCCTCGAAACAGTCACTCTAACTGTCACCACGCCCCCCATGACCAACGGTTTCTAAAGCCCTAAGCTGCTGTAAAGTCCTTTACTCACACTCCACCCTGCCATCTAATGGTCATCCCAAGGTACTGCACGTCCACTACACTTTTCTAGTTGTTTCCCCATTGTAATCACTGTCTCCTACCTACACTGTGCAAACCTATCTTTCTTCACTCTGACTAGTCCGTCCGTCCGTCAGGTCACCTTCCCTACACTCCCCCTTCCTTTGTCCATTGTCGTCCTCGACAATCGTCATCCCTGCCTTCGTCGTTCTGAATCTACACCTACATTCTGTTGTCGGACCAGAAGTTGAGCCAAACCCACTATCTGCGGGGGCCGAACCACACTGGGAGCACTATGCTCTGAGCAGCCTACTGCTACTCACCAGCGCGCACGCCACATGACAACGTCTTTCAAATTGGGCAAGGTACACCCGTATTCTCTCTACGGCGTGTATCTTTCCCCTACTCTCCCCTACTGTTACCTTTCACTATCCGGTACGCCATGATCGAGGCCACTCACCTACCAGATCATTGCCGGCGCCCGCCTTTCCTTCTTCAGGGGTGTCCGTGGTGTTGGGGACCTGACCTAGGACGGCTGTCTTTCTCACGTCTTCCAACTCATTTTCCTTCTTTCAATTACATGTCATGGTCGGCGTCCCGGTCTCCCAGACCTCAACTCTTAGATCCCTACCGGATCTCACACTTTCCTTTGGTCCCGCAGACCTTCCCTTACCCGGACCTGTTGCATTTTACTTTGGCATATTATACAATAAACAACTTTATAATAGCACAAGTACCCATTTTTTTTATAATTTTTTTTTTTCATTTTTCTTTTGCTTTAAAACTCAACATTTAACAATAAACATCGCCAGCACTCCTTTTCCCTCCCCCTTCCTTGGACATGGACACTCCTCCACTTTTCCGTATCCCCGTTCTGTCAGGTAAACATATTTTCGTATATAAAGAACATAGAAAGAAGAAAGAAAGAGAGAGAAAATAGTTGCATCAGTTAAACAACAACAAAACTTTTTTTCTAAATGCAACTGTCCTTATAATCTGCACAACGGTGCATCGAACTCCTGACAGTCTATACCACTCTCAATGGACAGAGGTGAGGGCTCCACGGGGATACTGAGGGTGTCCATTCAAGTCCTCTTCTTTTACATGACGGCCTCTCCTTGAGTGTGGAGCAGGTTCCACACTTCCTGCTCCCGGGCCTTTTTCTTCCTGATCACCTCCGCTTCCCACACGGAGGGAACAGCACGGGCCCTGGAGTCCGGTGGGCGGGACTCCGCTGAAAAAGACCGCAAGACAGAAACGGCCGAAGATTTCTGCGGCCCAGCAGCCGCTGGGGTCAGGTGGCAAATGGGGAGAACCGGGTCCTCGGGGGCTGGAATCACAGGGCCCGCTAAATCGGTCGCAGCCGACTCCAGCAGCGGCATAACCGCGGCCTCAGGACAGGCCGCATCCACTACTTCCAACGGAGTCGGATTAACGGCCGATTTCAACAATGCAGCTGCTATTAGCAGGGAAAGCGCAGCAGCATCTTCTTTGGGTGAGCTCTGCACTGGTGACTCCGGGCGGGGTAGTTCGGGGACATGAGCGGGGGCCTCGCTCAGCTCTGCATACACCACGGGGCCCGTGGTAACTAGGCCTTCCGGTGCGCAGGGGGCCGCGTGCTGCAGCAGAATGGTGGGGGCCGCTTGCGGAGGCACTGGTAGGGCCGGGGGTACTCTCACCTTCCCCGGCGCTGCGGCCTCCGTTCCATCATCACGCAGTTTCCCCCGCAGCCTCCGTTCCTTGCTCCACTGTCCTGCGGGCCTTCCCTCCGGACTCGGGGGCTCCGCTGAGAAGTCCTCTGCTGGTATTGATGGCAGCCGTTCTCGCTGACTCCCCTCAGGCTCCGCTCCCCGGCTCAGCATCCTGCTGCCTGCCCGTAAATCTGAAGATGACTTCTGGTGCAGCTCCATCTCTCGCCGCCATTGCCACTCTAGGCGGCCGATGCCCCGACACCCGCAGCATCTCATACCGTCCGTTGGGCAGCACTCGAATGGCGTCAGACAGCCGCAGCCAAGTTTTTCTTCTGTGCCACTCCTCCTGCTGGGTGGGGCGTTGGCAGACCTTTCCATCCATCTGCCAGGGTCCAATATATGGAAACGTCGGTCTCCGGGCATATATTGCTTCCTTTTGGGGTACGTTGGAGGGGGTCCCAGTCCATTCTGAACAACTGCAAACACCCGGACCTCTCCTCTGCGCTGAAGTAATACCGCCATCTTGGGCAGAATCAGCTACTGCCTTGGATCCTCTGCAAGCAACACAGATCCGACACAGCGTCCCAATTTGTAATCCACAGGTCAGTAATTGGTAGTCCACAGGTATTTATAATCCGAAATAGAGCAGTCCAAGTTTTCCTCAGTCCTTCAGTTGCAGGCCTGCCGCTGAAGATAGCGTATTAGCGGCGGCGATCCTGCCGACTACGCCAAATGTAGTGTCGGTGGTGGGGTGCCGAGCTGGGGGATGATAGGGGGTGGTCCCACTTCTTACCGCGCAGAGATGATAACAGAGACACGATGAGGCAGATTCTGGGTGCAACAGGTCCAAGTTTATTGCTCACCGTCCGACTGACGGTCCTCGCGGTACACCGCGATATCTCTCTCTCTGCCCTCCGTGTCCAGGGCCGCTTCAACACCGTACGTTACACTAGGGACGTATTTATACGTACGTCCCGTCTCACATTGTGACAATCCTGACAGCTCGGTTACTGTGGCCGCCTTAGGCCCGTACACCATCAGCACTTTACTGGTCAGTTTCGTCGTTACACATACGGTGTCTTCCACCCAGAGCCTTGTCTCTGCTGCGGTCCTTTCCTGTCAGGACCACCCCCCTGACGTTTCCTCTCCTCAGTCCCCTTGGTCGGATTCTCCTCAGGGAACACAGACTGGCGTGGTCCTCCTGTCACCTGGGCTCCCCCTGGGGACTGGAACCTTCTGGAACCCTCCCTCAGTCTTTATAACTCTCCCGGTTCCTCGAAACAGTCACTCTAACTGTCACCACGCCCCCCATGACCAACGGTTTCTAAAGCCCTAAGCTGCTGTAAAGTCCTTTGCTCACACTCCACCCTGCCATCTAATGGTCATCCCAAGGTACTGCACGTCCACTACACTTTTCTAGTTGTTTCCCCATTGTAATCACTGTCTCCTACCTACACTGTGCAAACCTATCTTTCTTCACTCTGACTAGTCCGTCCGTCCGTCAGGTCACCTTCCCTACAAATGTAAAAATTGTCATCTAAAAAAATGTAAAAGACTCCAATTAATCCTTGTTATTATTTACAGATAAAACAATATGTGTGCAAAGAAAGCATAAAAGCATTTTTTATACAGATCAGTGGATAGGGCAAAATTTGAATTTGCTAAATATCATGGATTTTCCAAGAAAATTCGAATTGCAGAGAAGTGATTCTATGAAAATTGCATGTCCCTTATTATTCTCTGGGGTTTCTTGAGACCCTAGAGCATAATAAACGCAAGATGTGAAAAATAGAAAAATATTTATACTTACCTTACCACTCATTTCTCCAGCTAGTCTGCTCCTCAACATCACTTCTCCTGTCCTTGGCACATCTTATTACCACCACCAAGCACTAAGTAGCCAGGTCTCTTAAATCCAGGACAGACCTTTCAGCTTTGATGAGGGCTGGGAACTTTCTGTACAAGTGCATGTAAGTTTGCAATGTTATTCAGCTCCCAGGGGATTTACCTTCTAGAGACATCACAGTATCATTCAGCTTCCTGGGCTTCAGCTTGCAATGGAGTTGATAAGAAGATACACGGAGGACTGGACGGATGATGATAAGGAGCGGAGGACCATGAAAGGTGAGCGGTAGGGTGAGTGTAAGGGTCCCGTTACACATAGCGACGCTCCAGCGATCCCAACAACGATATGACCTGGTAAGAAGCGCTGGTACATCGCTACATGGTTGCTAGTAAGCTGTCAAACAGGCAGATCTATTCAATGATGCAGCAACGATACGGCGATCCATATAACGACCTCGGCAGTCGTTGGGACATTGTCACACAGCAGCTATTCTGACGACTCACGCCTGGGTCCCTGAGTTCTGCGTCGCCAACGAGGTCGCTTGTCGGTGTCAAACACAGCGATGCATGCTGGCCAGCGGGATGCCAATGATCAAAAAATGGCCCAGGACATTCGAGCACGATCAGCGAGATCGCTGGCAAGGTTGCTGTTGCGTCTCAAAACCTGTGACGCTTCAGCGATCTCGCTAATGATCTCGTTATGTGAAACGGGGCCTTAAGTATAATTTCTTATCCTTTTGAGGGCCCTTTACGATTCAGCAAAACTCAGGCTAGTTTTTCCAAATCTTCGCAGAATCGAATGGCAAAAATCAGCATTTTGACAAATATGGATTGGATTTTTGTAATTTTCGAAGTAGAAATCAATTACACTCTAATATATTTGCTCATCTTTAGCTTTGTTATATTTGTCCTTGGGAAAAAATGGATGGGTGACACCCAATTGTCTAATTTTCCTGGCACTTTGAACTGCAAATCTGCTGACTTATACAGTAATACAGGAGTGAAATTGAAAATATAGTCAGATTTGTCATTCATTTAGAAAAGTTTGGTTGCTATATTAAGATTGGTTAACTTAGCGATAACTTTTTTTTATTTTTAGGGGCAAATACAATGAACACAAAAGAAAATAAGTAAACCACTTATAAGCAATTTACAGAGTAATCTGCAACGTTGTACCTAAATAGATAATTTCACCACCTACAGTCTCGGAATTCATAAAGAAAGAAGTTATCTCAGCAGAGGTGTTGATGTCCCACTGTAATAAATGACCTGGCTGGACCTGGACATGTTTAACCATAAATGATCTCACAAGATGTGATGCTATCATAAAGTCTGACAATAAGAATGTACAGGAAGAAAAATACTGCCCCCTGCAAGCAGGACAACCCCAGGAACTTGCATTAAAGCCACAGATATAAATTAACTGTTGTAAATCTCAGTGGTCGTTTTCCCTTTGACATACCTCCCAGGCCAAAAAAGTGAAAATCCTACAAGAGCAGCAAGCAGGTTAAACAGTCTTCTCTGCTGGGGAATGTGGAAACCACTGTTTGTTTTGTTAAGAGACTTCCAAATCCCAGTACACCATCAAACAGATGTTCATGGCAAATTCTTCTTCTTCTTACCTTGAGTTCTATGCTAACAGAGTTGGCTGTGCAAGGGACTGAGTTCGTGTAACTGTTCAGCACCTGACAAAACTGTGAAATATATAAATTAACTTTTTTGCTCATTTTTCCTATGTTTTCAACTCGATTGTTCAGGGGATAAATTCAGATGTAATTGGAAGGTTTAACAGCTTTAGCATCTGCGAGGATCGGCCCCATGAGAAAACACATGTAATGTTTGCTTTTGGCTGCTACATATATAGTGCCACATGTTTCATCTGTGTTGGTAGCATGTTGGAAACTATGCTGTAAACTACTAGATTGACTTTGTCATTTACATACACTATGTAAGGAAATATGCTTCGATCGTATATTTACACTATATGCTTTATTTTCATTGATACCTAAAAAGTACAAGTAAATGATAATTTAAGATTTTTAAGCTAGCTACAAATGGAATGATTTCATAATACGACATGAATATAAATCAACATCTGATTATTACTGAGGATGATAATACAAAAAGTTCTGAAAAAAAATTTTATTACCCAATAGGCTTCATGAAAAATCACTTATTTATTATACTTTCACATTGAAACCCTGGAAAATGAAAGCTGAGATCTAATTGGTAGCTATGGGAAACTTTGAAATTATTTGTTGGCATGATGTGAAATGTCTCATTTATCAAAAATGACCTAACATAGGAAAAGACATTTTTGCAAAATGTATATAGTCTCTTTGTTTATTTTGTTTTTTTAGTTTTGCATATTAAAATTCTTTTACTTCAGAAAGTTATTTGTTGTGCTAATGAACGTAACGCGTCACATTTTTCAAATTTTTCACTCTTTTTTAGGTGATTAATTTTTTTTGGGGGGGCAGGAAAGAGGGACATATAGGGTAAGTTAAAAAACATGGACACACTTGTTAATGCAATGGTTTTCCTTGTTCTTATTGGCATGTGTACATTGTAGATTCTAACTGAAGGCAGCCAAACAATGAAGGAACACATGGAAACGTGTTAAACAAATCAGAATATGTGTTAAACCTTAGATTTCTCGAAGTACTCCCCTTTTACTTTGAGGACAGTTTTACAGCCAATTGACATTCTTTCCAGCAGCTTTATCAAGTGTTCAGCTAGAATTATTTTCCAACAGTTTTGAAAATGCTCCCAGAGGTGCTGAGCACTTGTTGGCTGTTTTGCCTTCACTATGAGGTCCAACTCATCCCAAACCTTCTCAGTTGGGTTGAGGTTGGCTGATTGTAGAAGTCATGTTATCAAATGGCATTCCCACCCCTCTCCTTCTTGTTCACATAGCTATTACATAGCTTGGAGGTGTGTTTTAGATCATTGTCCTGTTCCAATAGAAATGATGGTCCCACTGAGTGAAAACCAGATGGGATGGCATGTTGTTACAGAATACTGTGGTAGCTACAGTATTCTGGGTAATTATGCCTTCAATTTGAAATAACTAACCAACAGTGTCACCAGTAACGCACACTCATACCATCACACGTCCTTCTTCATGATTCACCCCACCACACTTGTAGAAACGATCTGCTGACATACACCTCTACCTGATGGAGCTTGATGACACTGCTTCAAAGAATACCAAGGGCATCTATACCTGTAATCAAAGTAAAAAGGAAAAATTTTAAAGAATCTAAAGTTAAAGATATATTCATATTTGTTTCAGATGTATTTCTGTAATTCTTGTTTACTATGTGGTTTGGTCACTTTCGTTCTGAATCTACAATGTGCACATTCCAATAAAAAAAGGAAAGCTATAGCATGAGCAAGTGTGTCTAAACTGTTGACTACCATTAGAGATGATTGAATCCTTTGAAATCAAATTTGCCAGGATTAACAAATTTGTAAAATAAATTTGATTTGCGGTGGATCGATTCACCACATATTGTTACTTTAAAGCCTCCAGTTGCTCTAATTAGACATGTATACGGGTACCGTTACACTTAGCGATGCAGCAGTGATCTCGACAACGATATGACCCGGTGCATCGCTAAGTGGTCGCTAGTGAGCTGTCAAACAGGCAGATCTCACCAGCGACATAGCAGCGGTCGGCGGTCGCTACTTACCTGTCAGACGAGGTGATGAAGACGTCCTCCCGCCCGTGTCCACACGTCGCTCGTCGCCACAGCAGGAAGCCCAGCAAGAAGCAGATGACGAGAAACAGCCCAGGATGTTCTCGGGCGATCAGCGATAACCAGCGGGGGAGCCGGTCGGAGGTAAGTATCACACATAGCGATATCGCTAGCAATATCGGTGCTGTATCACAAAACTAGTGACGTTATAGTGATATTGCTAGCGATATCGCTTAGTGTAATGGGCCCTTAACACTCTGAAGTCTCCTAGGACAGTAAAAATTTGGTGTTGGCAATAACCCAAGAACACTTCTCCTTTGAGGGCCCCCAGTGTCAACAGCAGGAGCTACACTGATATTTGCATTAAAACATTTAAAAAATAAATAAATACACATATTTGGTATCGCTGCATTTGTAAAAATCCATTCTATCAAAATATAATGTAAATTAATCTGATCAAGTAAATGGTGTGACAAGAGCAAAATCAAAACGTTCCGAAAATATCTTTAGCATAACATCGTTTTCAATTTATTTAATTGAGAATTACATAAATAGATTATTGCGTAGCAGCTCAGTTTCCCAGATTATACTGTTAACTAGACATTTATTGAATAAAACCGTAATATCAAACCTAGGAAATAGAAAAACTGTTATGGTAGCCCATAGCAAGCTATCACAGCTTTCACATTACTGCTTATTCCCACAAACCACCTTACCAGAAGCATAGCTAGGGATTCAGTTCGGAAGGGGAGCTATACTTCTGAGTGGGCCCCTAAACAGGTAGCCATGTTCACAACTACAGCTACTAGCTACTAGGGAGGCTAGTCCTGATCTGGCACACCCCAATAAGTTTGCTAAGTTGGCAGATGAGGGGAGTGTTAGTGCAGGAGTAGCACTGCTGCAGCAAGGCATGTCCTCTGAAAGCCGGAGGAGTGTCTGCTCCAGTAAGGGGGGAAATAGGAGAGCAGGGCAGGCCAGACAGGTTCTGGTAGTGGGAGACTCAATTATTAGGGGAACAGATAGGGCAATCTGTCACAAAGACAGGGATCGTCGAACGGTGTGCTGCCTACCTGGCGCTCGAGTCCGACACATCGCTGATCGGGTTGACAGATTACTGGGAGGGGCTGGTGAGGATCCAGCGGTCATGGTGCACATTGGCACAAATGACAAAGTTAGAGGTAGGTGGAAGGTCCTTAAAGATGATTTCAGGGAATTAGGCTGTAAGCTTAAAGCAAGGACCTCCAAGGTGGTATTTTTGGTAATACTTCCTGTACCACGTGCCACACCAGAGAGGCAACGGGAGATTAGGGAGGTTAATAAGTGGCTCAGGAATTGGTGTAGGAAGGAGGGGTTTGGGTTCCTGCAGAACTGGGCCGACTTCTCAGTTGGCTACAGGTTCTACGCTAGGGACGGGCTGCACCTCAATGGGGAGGGTGCAGCTGTGCTGGGGGAGAAAATGGCTAGAAGGTTGGAGGAGTGTTTAAACTAGGGAAGGGGGGGAGGGTATTCCTTTTATAGGAGGGGAGGACAGTGCAGATAGAGACCTGGGCACAAATAATGACATTGGGGGTGGGGGTGGCATGGGGGGTGAGGTTAGAACAGTTAATAATTTAAGAAAGAATAGAGGTACAGAGAGATACATAAGGTGCATGTATACTAATGCCAGAAGCCTCGCCAACAAAATGGAGGAATTGGAGTTAATGTTGTTGGAACATAATTATGACATGGTGGGGATATCTGAGACATGGCTGGACGAGAGCCATGACTGGGCGGTTAATTTACAGGGCTATAGCCTGTTCAGAAATGACCGAACAAATAAGCGAGGGGGAGGTGTGTGTTTATATGTAAAATCATCCTTAAAACCCATCCTTCGTGATAATATATATGAGTCTAATGAAAATGTAGAGTCCCTGTGGGTGGAGATAAGGGGAGGGGGGAAAAATAATAAATTACTGATAGGGGTTTGTTATAAGTCTCCAAAAATAA
Source organism: Dendrobates tinctorius (assembly GCF_039654945.1). Classification (NCBI taxonomy): domain Eukaryota; kingdom Metazoa; phylum Chordata; class Amphibia; order Anura; family Dendrobatidae; genus Dendrobates; species Dendrobates tinctorius. The sequence continues at coordinate 839,700 of NW_027361917.1, read as the reverse complement.
TGGAAGCAACAGAGAATATCCTCATAAAGCAAATAGATGAAGCTGCGACTCAAGGAGAAGTCATTATTATGGGGGACTTCAACTACCCTGAAATACATTGGGGAACCGAAACCTGCAGTTCCAGCAAAGGTAATAGGTTCTTGACTACTATGAGAGACAATTACCTTTCACAACTGGTTCAGGACCCAACAAGAGGGGGGGCACTGCTAGACCTAATATTAACCAACAGGCCAGACCGCATATCAAATGTAAGGGTTGAGGGTCACTTGGGTAATAGTGATCACAAATTAATAAGTTTTCATGTATCCTTTAATAAGATGTGTAGTAGAGGGGTTACAAGGACACTAAACTTCAGGAAAGCAAATTTCCAACGGATGAGAGATGATCTTGGTGGAATTAACTGGGACGATATCCTGAGACATAAAAATATACAAAGAAAATGGGAGACGTTTATTAGCATTCTGAATAGGACCTGTGCACAGTATATACCGTATGGGAATAAACATGCTAGAAATAGGCGGAAACCACTATGGCTAAATAGAGCTGTAAGGGGCGCAATAAGAGATAAAAATAAAGCATTTAGAGAATTAAAGCAAGTAGGTAGTGATGAGGCATTAAATAAATAGAGAAAATTAAATAAATTCTGTAAAAAGCAAATCAAGACAGCAAAGATTGAGACAGAGAGACTCATTGCAAGAGAAAGTAAAAATAATCCCAAAATATTCTTTAACTACATAAATAGTAAGAAGCTAAAAAATGATAGTGTTGGCCCCCTTAAAAATAGTCTGGGTGAAATGGTGGATGAGGATGAGGAAAAAGCCAATATGCTAAATGACTTTTTTTCAACAGTATTTACACAAGAAAATCCCATGACGGATAACATGATCAGGGATAAAAAATCTCCGTTAAATGTCACCTGCTTAACCCAGCAGGAAGTACGGCGGCGTCTAAAAATCACTAAAATTGACAAATCCCCGGGCCCGGATGGGATACACCCCCGAGTACTGCAGGAATTAAGCACAGTCATAGATAGACCATTATTTTTAATCTTTAAAGATTCCATAATAACAGGGTCTGTACCACATGACTGGCGTATAGCAAATGTAGTGCCAATATTTAAAAAGGGGACAAAAACTGAACTTGGAAATTATAGGCCAGTAAGTTTAACCTCAACTGAGGGTAAAATCCTGGAGGGTTTTCTAAGAGATACTATACTGGAGTATCTGGAGAATAACCTTATGACCCAATATCAACATGGGTTTACAAGGGACCGTTCCTGTCAGACTAATCTGATAAGCTTTTATGAAGGGGTAAGTTCCGGACTGGACCAAGGGAATGCAGTGGACGTGGTGTACATGGACTTTTCAAAAGCCTTTGATACGGTGCCACACAAAAGGTTGATACATAAAATGAGAACAATGGGGATAGGGGAAAATATGTGTAGGTGGGTTAAGAGCTGGCTCAGGGATAGGAAACAAAGGGTGGTTATTAATGGAGCACACTCGGACTGGGTCACAGTTAGCAGTGGGGTACCACAGGGGTCAGTTTTGGGCCCGCTTCTTTTTAACATATTTATTAATGACCTTGTAGGGGGCATAGAGAGTAGAATTTCAATATTTGCAGATGACACTAAACTCTGCAGGGTAATCAATACAGAGGAGGACAATTTTATATTACAGGAGGATTTATGTAAAGTAGAAGCTTGGGCTGATAAATGGCAAATGAGCTTTAATGGGGATAAATGTAAGGTCATGCACTTGGGTAGAACGAACAAGATGTATAATTATGTGCTTAATTGTAAAACACTGGGCAAAACTGTCACTGAAAAAGACCTGGGTGTATGGGTGGACGACAAACTCACATTTAGCGGCCAGTGTCAGGCAGCTGCTGCAAAGGCAAATAAAATAATGGGATGCATTAAAAGAGGCATAGATGCTCATGAGGAGAACATAATTTTACCTCTATATAAGTCACTAGTGCGACCACACTTAGAATTTTGTGTACAGTTCTGGTCTCCGGTGTATAAGAAAGACATAGCTGAACTGGAGCGGGTGCAGAGAAGAGCGACCAAGGTTATTAGGGATCTAGGGGGTCTGCAATACCAAGACAGGTTATTACACTTGGGGTTATTTAGTTTGGAGAATCGAAGGCTTAGGGGTGATCTTATTACAATGTATAAATATATGCGGGGACAATACCAAGACCTTTCTAATGATCTTTTTACTCTTAGACCTGTGACAGGGACAAGGGGGCATCCTCTACGTCTGGAGGAAAGAAGGTTTAAGCATACTCACAGACGCGGATTCTTTACTGTAAGAGCAGTGAGACTATGGAACTCTCTGCCATATGATGTTGTAATGAGTGATTTCCTACTAAAATTTAAGAAGGGACTGGATGCCTTTCTTGGAAAGTATAATATTACAGGGTATATACACTAGTTACCTTAATATTGCGTTGATCCAGGGAGCTAGTCTGATTGCCGTATGTGGAGTCAGGAAGGAATTTTTTTCCCCATTGTGAAGCTTACTGTTGCCACATGGGTTTTTTTTTGCCTTCCTCTGGATCAACATGTTAGGGCAAGTTAGGATAGGATATGGGTTGAACTACATGGACTTAAAGTCTCCCTTCAACCTTAATAACTATGTTACTATGTTACTATGTAATAGTTGGTATAGGGCAACTTCAGCAGATGACTGTAGCATTCCTAAAAATAAATCACTATACAAAGACCATTACCGATATTACTGACATATGGTGACCATACAGTGGTAGATAACAGTCCTGCAGAACATGCAAGAGATTACAGCACAGTTATAGATAGCAACTTGCAGTTCATTTTCTTTCTGACAAAGCTGTTCATTTTTCCCATCATTTCCATCGGACCCAGACCCACATGGCAACTTCTCCATTCACAACCCGTCTGCAGAGTTTACAACAAAGACACATTTGACTTCTCCTATTTCCAGCACTGTCCCCATCTATTTGCAAACTGCACAAATTACCCTTCCTGCTAATATCCTAATGCTGCTGCAATATGTGTCCATAGTGCTGGACCTACTGCGTGGTACAAAAACAGGGTTCTTCTTAGTGCCTCACATAGTAATGCCCACCACTGTGCCTGTTACAAAGTAAAATGCATTCTTTGTGACCACTAGATGATAAAATGGATCCCTTGAATATATTAATGTCCTGTACAGGTGCACTAGACAACACTGTCCTCATTTTCCTCCTAGAAAGTAATAATGACCATTGTGTGCCGTTTGTTAGTCAGGAAACCCTACTACTTAACATTTAATAATGTTCCCTGAGTCCCCCCATGTACAGCTCCCCTATACACAATATGACAGACTCACAGATCCTTTATACACAGTATGATGAGCTCACAGCTCCCCATGCACAATATGATGTCCACACAGCTCCTCTCTACACAATATGATATCCCCATAGCTACCCTATACACAGCATAATGCCCTTGCAGCTCTGTATACACAGTATTATGGGTTCACAGCTCCCTTATACAAGGTTATGTTGGGCTCACAGCTCCCCTCTGTACAGTATTATGTCTCCACAGCACCCCTCTACACAGTATAATATCCCCATAATTACTCTATGCACAGTATAATGCCCACACAGCTCTGCTTAGACAGTATGATGGGTCCACAGCTCATCTATACACAATATGATGCCCCCAGCTTCCCTATACACATTATGATGTCCCCACAGCCCCTCAATTCACAGTATGATGTCCCCATAGCTTCTCTATACACAGCATATTGCCCCAAAAGCTCTCTATACATACTTTAATGGGTTCAAAGCTCCACAATACACAATGTGATGTCCATACAGTTCCCCAATACACAGCTTTCTGAGCCCACAGATCCCCTCTATATAGTATTATATCCTCACAGCTCCTCTATACACAGTATGTTGTCCACACAGCTCCCCACTGCACAGTCTACACACTAACCCCCTCGCTATATCATGGCCACCTTAGTAGCCTCCATGCTGTATCATGACCCACTTATTAGCCCCCACACTGTATAATGGCCTCATTATTAGCCCTCATTCTTTATGAAGGCCCCGTTAGTTGCCCTCACTCTGTATCATGGACTCCTTAGTGTTCCCAAGCTGCATGAGGACCCTCTTAGTAGTCCCCACAATGTATCATGGCCCCTGGGCAGTATTAAGGCCTCCTCAATACCCTCAACTTTGCATGAAGGCCCCCTTAGGACTCTGATGTTATATGCATGCTGTGATGTGTGGACGTTATAACATCATTCACCCGGGACTTGCTGTACTGCGGAGCGCAGGCCTACAGTGATCTGTGGCCCACAGAATGGTAGTGCAAGGAGACCATGTCACCTTGTTTAACAGCAGAGTTTAATACATGTACAGTAACTAGCTCATCTATCTATCTATCTATCTATCTATCTATCTATCTTCTATCTCTTTGCACATCTTTAACACCTATACATCTCTAATTTCAATTCTGCATTCTATTCTGGTATGTATCTCACAAATGGTGCACACAGATGTCACATGGATGGTACGCACGGACGGCCATTGGAAAGCCACATGGCTAGTAAAAACAAATCGTCTCGTGCGTATGTTTTTTTTTCTATTCAAAATTTTATTGTTTTATAATACACAACAAAAACAATCAACAGGTTCAAAAGAACACATCATATGGAATAGTAACTATAATAATAATAATCTTTATAAAGCGCTAACATATTCCGCAGTGCTTTACAGTTTGCACACATTATCATCACTGTCCCCGATAAGGCTCACAATCTAAATTCCCTATCAGTATGTTTTTGGAATGTGGGAGGAAACCGGAGAACCTGGAGGAAATCCATGCAAACACGGGGAGAACATACAAACTCCTTGCAGACGTTTTCCTTGGTGGGGTTCGAACCCAGGACTCCAGCACTGCAATGCAATCCACTGAGCCACCGTGCTACCCACTACTGAAATAGAGAACTGTGTAATAACAGGAAAACAAACAGCTCTATACGGTATCAACAATAATTTGCAAAAGACAATTGGCAACCTGTTCAACTAAGTAACAAGAAGGAGAAGAGAAAAGAGAAGAAATGTTTATAGGGACCATGAGGACAAATCACAAAGGCAGACGGAGCATGAAATGTGATACCGGCGTATTGATCGTAAAAGGATAAGATAGCAATTATCTTAGTACTAGCTGCTGGCCTGATTCTAAAGCATTGGGTACTCTAGAATATGGCCAGCGGTAGATTAAAATAAAAAAAGTGATATACTCACCATCCCACGGCCCCCGGACTGTGTCCCTCCTCTCCACACTCCCGGCATCTTCCATTCCCAGTAATGCTTTGTGCCAAGGACCTCTGCTGACGTCACTCTCACGAGAGCGCGACTTCATCAGCGGTATTCGGCGCAAAGCCTTACTAGGAACGGAAGATGCCGGGAGCGTGGAGAGGAGAGAAAAAGTCCGGAGGCCGTCGGAAGGTGAGTATATCACTCTTTTTTAATTTAATTCTATTTTTTACACATTTATGGTACCCAGGGTCTGGAGGAGTCTCCTCTCCTCTGGACTCTGGGTACCATTAGCCGGTCATCTCCCGGCTGTGTCGCCGCTGATGCCCGTGCGCCCGGAGATGACCCACGGCAACCGTTGGGAGATCAGCAGCTGGCGCCGCTGATCTCCCGACGGTAGCGGTGGCGTGCGTCCTTCTAATTGAGGACTGCGCCTGTGCACTGTGCCTGTCGCTGATTGGTCGAGGCCTGGCGGCCGTGACCGATCTGCGACGCAGGATTTCGGTTACAGACAGTCAGACACATAAGACGATTATATATATAGATTGTTTTTTTAAGTAGACATGTGAAGGGGGCCTAAGTAATAGATGCTGAACTATTACTTGCAACAAGGAGAGTTGTGTTAGTACTGATAAATTCTAAATAGTGTATTTTATGAGTGTGGCATTCAGTCTACAAGTAGAGTAGGGATATCACGGTTCCCTGCTCCACCATTGTGTTCAACTGTAACTGTGTCCTTAGGATATAATATGACTTCCCAGGATTCAGCACCCCAAATTTAGGACTGCCTCGCTGGATCTAGGACAGATGGAAAGTAAGTAATAGGGTGTTGATAACTAGGACCTGGTATCTAAATTGTTAACTTAATTCCATAGAACACAAATGTTAATCTTTATTTTGTTGTCTTGACCAAAACAGTATAAATAACTTAGTATGAAATGGGAAACACGACATGAAAAGTATATGAGGTTACACCTACACTTTTAATATATATAATCCAGCAGTTACCAATCGTTTACAGCTTGATAAACATGTACTTTGTATATTCCAACTTTCTTTTTACATTTGGAATTGCGTCCGGAGTAGAATATCTAAGTAATTGGATCGACGACAATCCTAACTGTGCCAACATAGAGTAATTTACTGTGGTTTGTGCCAAAATATCAGATTCTGTTACTAGAAAAATATCTCATGCTGCCTGGAGATTTGATTTTGCAACTATGAGCTAAAAAAGTTTACTGCAAACCGGAGATTAGGTTTACGTAGCTGTTTTCTGCTTCATTATTTTAGGTGGGACATTCACTTCTAAAAAAAAAGTCACATTGTTTGTAATCAAAATTTTACAGAGATGGTGAAATGAGAATAGAAAAATGATTATTTTATTTTATAATTTTTTTCTAGGAACATTGCCATTCTTGCTCATGGGTCTTGTCTGGTTTTGGAACTGAGTCTCATGTACTTGAAAGATACTCAACTGTAATTCCAAACACTATCCATGGACAAAAGAGGCACTGTTCTAGAAAGAAAATAGTAACCTCTTTTTTGCATAATATGGTAACATTCACTTTATCCTTTAAAAAACTAATCTCTGTTAAACTGAATAGACAATGAAGAATGTAGTCAGAATTAGGAGCAATGTAAATGTACCATCTGGCCACACAAAAAAGGTTAAAATATCCCTTTAAAACCATTATAAAATTAATATGCGATTCTAGGCTCATGCTACAATTGGACATGCAATTTTTGTGGGGGTGTGGGGAGATTTAGCTAAAGTCAAAGTGGCTCCAAAAAAATGAAAATTATAAGGGCAAGAAAATATACCTCTTCTCTCTTGAATTCACACATGAGTTGCTCACAAAAAAGCTAAAAATGGATTGGAAACTTCATCTGTGAATTAAGCTATGAAGGAGTTGCCTAACTAGACAAAATTGTATACTGTAAAAAAATACAATTAACAAGCTTAGAAATAAGAAATAAATGTATCAGTGCTGGTTGTGGTAACTGTATATACTGTATGTATTAGGTAAATGAATGGAAATGTGCTGAGTTACTGTATATGCAAACACTGAACATCAAAATGTATTACATACCTCAAATTCATTAGCGCAGTCCATATACCAGGAATGCAGTTCAAAATTCATATGTAGTGTCATGTAAAAGTTTGAGCACCCCTGGTCAAAATTACTTTTTATTATTAACAGTTAAGCAAGTTGAAGATGAAATGATCTCTAAAAGGACTAAACTTAAAGATGACACATTTCCTTTCCATTTCAGGCAAAAAATATACACATACACACAGTATATATATATTGTAAGGTAGCGCTTGTCATTCAGGTAGGAGACACTCGCTAGGCAGCCAAATAACCAGGTCCGGCACGGGTTTCTCATATAACTCCAACAGTCCATGCAGTTTATTAGGCATTATAAACCATGAACAGCAGCAGAAAGTTCATTTACAACAGCATAGCGTCCATGCCAGAGCTCTGCTCTGTTAACCCCGTGCTCACACAGGCTTTGTTATCTCCGGTACACAGGCTCTTTAGCCTCATAGTTATATCCCCAGTCAGGGTTACCTCATAATAATAATAATCTTTATTTTTATATAGCGCTAACATATTCCGCAGCGCTTTACAATTTGCACATATTATCATCACTGTCCCCGATGGGGCTCACAATCAAAATTCCCTATCAGTATGTCTTTTAGAATGTGGGAGGAAACCGGTGTGCCCGGAGGAAACCCACGCAAACACGGGGAGAACATACAAACTCCTTGCAGATGTTGTCCTTGGTGGGATTCAAACCCAGGACCCCAGCGCTGCAAGGCTGCAGCGCTAACCACTGAGCCACCGTGCCACCTCATGGCTACTTCTCAGTGCAGACATTCATTCCCTCTTCTGGGAACTCTCACACACATCTCCATGTGTACTCAGGAAGGCAAACACATCTTCCTTCAGTCGGCCTCACGTCAGCCCAGATGAGACCTTCCATACGGACCAACCGGGTCCAAGCATTCACTCATGTGACCTACCCTGGCCACCTTATATGGTCCGTAGCCACGCCCATTGGATCACATGGCTATGACCTCATCACAGGTCCTTCAAGTATTCATACACATATTCTTTACTATGGCATTCTAGACACCCGCCCCTAGGTGGGTTTGTAGGTGATTGATCCTACCCATCTCACCAATCACCTGAAGGCTTCTCCCTAATACATTGGCACGAAAGATCAGCTCTGCTGATTTATTATTATTATTATTATTATTATTATTTATTGTTATAGCGCCATTTATTCCATGGCGCTTTACATGTAGGGAGGGGTATAGATGAAAACAAGTACAATAATGTGCCTGATCAGCACATAATCAAGCCTTCATCCCAAGGCCACCCACTTTGGTATTCATAATGGTCCTTTAGCACCCTGCTCCTGTTACCACTCTGGACTTGGCTATCCGCCCATCCTGGGACACACACACAGCACCCCCTAGCGAACACAGTGGTCACTACACCACTATATATATATATATATATATATATATATATATATATATATACATTCATATTCATATTCATATGTATATACATTCATCTTTTACATTTTATAAATTTCAAAAAGGAAAATGGGCAGATGGAAAAGTTTTAGCATTCTGCATGGCGTTACCTAGTAACACCCCCTTTGGAAAGTATCACAGCTTGTGAATACTTTTTGTAGCCAGTCAAGAGTCTTTCAATTCTTGTTTGAGGGATTTTTATCCATTCTTCCTTGGAAAATTCTTCCAGTTCTGTGATATTCGCGGGTTGACTTGCATGCACTGCTATTTTGAGGTCTAGCTACAGATTTTCAATGATGCTCAGATCAGGGGACTGTGAGGGCCATTGTAAAAACTTCAGCTTGTGCCTTTTGAGGTAGTCCATTGTGGATTTTGATGTGTGTTTAGGATTATAATCCATTTGTGGAAGCCAGCTTTTTATCGATGGTGTTATGTTTGCATCAAGAATTTGTTGAAATTTCTTTTAATCCAATTTTCCCTTTATCCATGAAATGTTCCTTGTGCTATTGGCTACAACTCAATTCCAAAGCATGATTTATCAACCCCCATGTTTAATGGTTGATGAGATGTTCTATTCCTGAAATTCTGTGCCCTTTTTTCTCTACACTTTCCTTTGATCATTGAGGCCAAAGAATTATATTTTAATCTCATTGGTCCATAGGACTTTTTTCCAAAATGCAGGCTTGTTTAGATGTTCTTTTGCATACTTGTGGCACTTAATTTTGTGGTGAGGATGCAGGAGAGGTTTTCTTCTGATGACTCTTCTATGGATGCCATATTTGTGCAGGTGTCTCTGTGTCAGCAGTGGGGTCCTCCTGGGTCTCCTGCCATAGTGTTTAGTTTCATTGAAATGTTGATGGATAGTTTGCGCTGATACTGATGCAACCTAAGCTTGTCTGGATTGTCCTGCATTGCAACTGTGGCACCCCTGCAGGTCCAGTGGCCATAGAGGTACTGCACCTCATCCAGCGGTGTGGTATCTCACGACCGGGTAAGATGGGGGCACTTGACCACACTCCTAACACTCGCACCCAACACACACTAGTTAGTTAGGGCATCTGGGTGTACTCTTCAGGAGGATGGCCTCATCCCAGACTGGCTAGGAAAGGGTGTTGGGGGTTAGTGGGGAAGGTAGGTAGAAGAGGAGGAGCTTATAAAGTGGAGTGAGTTAGAACAGCCAATTATTGACAGCGAGTGGGTGGAGCTTATAGAAAGAGTGGGAGATTTGAAGTGAGTTGTGGGAGTTCCCTCAGGGGGAGAGCAAGTGGAAGGACATGTTGAGTGCAGCTCCTGTCAGCAGCAGCTGCTGAACTGATTGGCTTGGAAAGAAAGGCTCCCTGAAGGAAGAAGTGATTTTTCTAGAGTCCCATGCTGATAGCCATCAGGTGGGGGAAGAAATTAGGTCACAGAAGGATCTTAGCCCCTAGCCTAGTGAAGTGAGCATCAAACTTCCACAGTTACCTTCTCCAGAAATGCTGCCATGTAGGATCAAGAAATCGCCTGAGTTATGAATTCTGACAGGATCCGTGGCTAGCCTGGGACACTGACTGTGAGATGCTGAAAGGAAGGAAGGAGTTAAAGCAGCATTGAGGAGATGGCCTAGGAAGGTATATACTGACAGGAAGTGTTGGAGGGGTGCACTCATCTACCTGGGAGTTGACTGGACCCTTTTGCCTGGAGGACTCAGCACCGAAGTGGGCGTCAGTGTGCACCAGACTGTGAGTAAAGCCCCTTGGAACTGCATTCAACTGAGTCCTTTATTTCCTTTCTGCACCTAGCACTCAGCACTGCTACATCCACCACTCCGCCTGACAAAATCACCCCTAAAAACACCTCTTAACGGCCCTGGGACTATTGCTCTACCCGTGGAGAGCCATTTTCACCTCAGCTGCGAAACACCAACAGTCTCAGGAGAACAACATAGCAGCGCTGGTCGCCTCAGACCAGAATACCACTAGGAAGCTTAAATAAATGAATACAATAAATGAATAAATATTTATATGTTAGCTTTGTTTAGTAGCATTACTTGCTTAGGTCTGAATAGGGTGGAGCTAATTAATTACCTGAAACTGGGTGTTCACTTTGCAGTCTCCTCATGTATTCATTTATTTAAGCTTCCTTGTTTTGATAAGATATACCTATGACTAAGGACATGTAATCTCTGTCTGAAACGCGTAAGGTAGCCTTGCCTGTCATGGTGGCTTATTAATATGATTTTAAAACCTTCCTAATAAATGTGAGTTTTATCTTTTTTCACTAATTTTGGTGCTGGAGACCCCCTCTTTTTTTCTTTGGAATTGGATTTATAGCGCCAGTTGAACCGCACTGGACATCTCCTGGCATCAGACCGCTTATGGACTATATGGACACTGATGTACGGTAGGCTGAATATTTTTTCCTCTTTGTCTGCTACTCGTCTCATTTACCCAGCATCTGGGGCCACGGGGTTGGTACGCCCTTAATGTCAGGTCCCACCAGAACTGGCCACTGCATATGAACAGCAGGAGGCAGCCAAGAAAGCGGCAGCAGCGGCATCAGAGACCCCCAGGCCGGTCACGACCTACTATCCTGAAGGGGAAAGAATGAAAACTCCGGCCCCTGCATCTGGAGCAGCTACACTCCAGGCTGCTATAACCCCCACCACAGCAACCACTAAATCAGCCCCACCAGGAGGGGCTCAACCAGACAGGCCGCCTAAAAGTGGACACCCAGAGCACTTACCTGGAAGCATAAGGGTTACAATGCTTCCATTACCCCAGGGGGTGATTGCAATTGAAAAGTTCTCTTAAAGCACTGAACAGTTACCCAGGAGGGTATAAACACCGTTGTGCCTAGAGTTGAGCGAAACGGGTCGAAAAAATTCAAAAGTCGCCGACTTTTGGCAAAGTCGGGTTTCATGAAACGAAACCCGACCCTAGGATGAGGTCGGCCACGAGGTCGGCGACTTACGCGCCAAAGTCGCGTTTCAAAAGTTTGTTTTGCGCTCTTTTTCAGCCAATCAGGATCCACGGACACTGTGGGCAACGTGATGACCTAGGCACGGGTCACCACCATCTTTCAGAAGGGCATGCAAGTGATTGGCTTGCTTTGGTGGGCGTCACAGGGGGTATAAAAGGGCGTGCACGCCGACCGCCATCTTACTTCTGCCGATCTTAGTATAGGGAGAGGTTGCTGCTGATTCTGTAGGGAGAGCGTTAGGCAGGGAAGAAGACAAAAGAACTGCTTCTGCTGCTAGCGATTTGGCCTGCACAACACACAAGTCACTGTGTGTGCAGTGCAAGGGGAGGCTATATTGTGGTGTATCAGTGGTGTTGGTTGCTGGGCTGCCTTCTAAGGCTTCCTGACACGCTGGCATTGCTGTTTACCCACTGCTCCGCAAACTGCTTTTTTAAAAGCAATCCAATCTCCCTTATCCTCTAGTCACTTTGGTCACAGCTGTGCCATCGAGCGTGTCACATAGCGCTCAGATATCAGTGGGCCTCACACAATCCACAAGTGTCCAAAAGTGTACGCAGAGATTCAAAATCTCCATTATCCTCTCGTCACTTTGGTCACAGGCAGCTGTGCCATCGAGCCTGTCACATAGCGCTCAGATATCAGTGGGCCTCACACAATCCACAAGTGTCCAGTGTCCAAAAGTGTACGCAGAGATTCAAAATCTCCATTATCCTCTCATCACTTTGGTCACAGGCAGCTGTGCCATCGAGCCTGTCACATAGCGCTCAGATATCAGTGGGCCTCACACAATCCACAAGTGTCCAGTGTCCAAAAGTGTACGCAGAGATTCAAAATCTCCATTATCCTCTCGTCACTTTGGTCACAGGCAGCTGTGCCATCGAGCGTGTCACATAGCGCTCAGATATCAGTGGGCCTCACACAATCCACAAGTGTCCAGTGTCCAAAAGTGTACGCAGAGATTCAAAATCTCCATTATCCTCTCGTCACTTTGGTCACAGGCAGCTGTGCCATCGAGCCTGTCACATAGCGCTCAGATATCAGTGGGCCTCACACAATCCACAAGTGTACAGTGTCCAAAAGTGTACGCAGAGATTCAAAATCTCCATTATCCTCTCGTCACTTTGGTCACAGGCAGCTGTGCCATCGAGCCTGTCACATAGCGCTCAGATATCAGTGGGCCTCACACAATCCACAAGTATCCAGTGTCCAAAAGTGTACGCAGAGATTCAAAATCTCCATTATCCTCTCGTCACTTTGGTCACAGGCAGCTGTGCCATCGAGCGTGTCACATAGCGCTCAGATATCAGTGGGCCTCACACAATCCACAAGTGTCCAGTGTCCAAAAGTGTACACAGAGATTCAAAATCTCCATTATCCTCTCGTCACTTTGGTCACAGGCAGCTGTGCCATCGAGCCTGTCACATAGCGCTCAGATATCAGTGGGCCTCACACAATCCACAAGTGTCCAGTGTCCAAAAGTGTACGCAGAGATTCAAAATCTCCATTATCCTCTCGTCACTTTGGTCACAGGCAGCTGTGCCATCGAGCCTGTCACATAGCGCTCAGATATCAGTGGGCCTCACACAATCCACAAGTGTCAAGTGTCCAAAAGTGTACGCAGAGATTCAAAATCTCCATTATCCTCTCGTCACTTTGGTCACAGGCAGCTGTGCCATCGAGCCTGTCACATAGCGCTCAGATATCAGTGGGCCTCACACAATCCACAAGTGTCCAGTGTCCAAAAGTGTACGCAGATATTCAAAATCTCCATTATCCTCTCGTCACTTTGGTCACAGGCAGCTGTGCCATCGAGCCTGTCACATAGCGCTCAGATATCAGTGGGCCTCACACAATCCACAAGTGTCCAGTGTCCAAAAGTGTACGCAGAGATTCAAAATCTCCATTATCCTCTCGTCACTTTGGTCACAGGCAGCTGTGCCATCGAGCTTGTCACATAGCGCTCAGATATCAGTGGGCCTCACACAATCCACAAGTGTCCAGTGTCCAAAAGTGTACGCAGAGATTCAAAATCTCCATTATCCTCTCGTCACTTTGGTCACAGGCAGCTGTGCCATCGAGCCTGTCACATAGCGCTCAGATATCAGTGGGCCTCACACAATCCACAAGTGTCCAGTGTCCAAAAGTGTACGCAGAGATTCAAAATCTCCATTATCCTCTCGTCACTTTGGTCACAGGCAGCTGTGCCATCGAGCCTGTCACATAGCGCTCAGATATCAGTGGGCCTCACACAATCCACAAGTGTCCAGTGTCCAAAAGTGTACGCAGAGATTCAAAATCTCCATTATCCTCTCGTCACTTTGGTCACAGGCAGCTGTGCCATCGAGCGTGTCACATAGCGCTCAGATATCAGTGGGCCTCACACAATCCACAAGTGTCCAGTGTCCAAAAGTGTACGCAGAGATTCAAAATCTCCATTATCCTCTCGTCACTTTGGTCACAGGCAGCTGTGCCATCGAGCCTGTCACATAGCGCTCAGATATCAGTGGGCCTCACACAATCCACAAGTGTCCAGTGTCCAAAAGTGTACGCAGAGATTCAAAATCTCCATTATCCTCTCGTCACTTTGGTCACAGGCAGCTGTGCCATCGAGCCTGTCACATAGCGCTCAGATATCAGTGGGCCTCACACAATCCACAAGTGTCCAGTGTCCAAAAGTGTACGCAGAGATTCAAAATCTCCATTATCCTCTCGTCACTTTGGTCACAGGCAGCTGTGCCATCGAGCCTGTCACATAGCGCTCAGATATCAGTGGGCCTCACACAATCCACAAGTGTCCAGTGTCCAAAAGTGTACGCAGAGATTCAAAATCTCCATTATCCTCTCGTCACTTTGGTCACAGGCAGCTGTGCCATCGAGCCTGTCACATAGCGCTCAGATATCAGTGGGCCTCACACAATCCACAAGTGTCCAGTGTCCAAAAGTGTACGCAGAGATTCAAAATCTCCATTATCCTCTCGTCACTTTGGTCACAGGCAGCTGTGCCATCGAGCCTGTCACATAGCGCTCAGATATCAGTGGGCCTCACACAATCCACAAGTGTCCAGTGTCCAAAAGTGTACGCAGAGATTCAAAATCTCCATTATCCTCTCGTCACTTTGGTCACAGGCAGCTGTGCCATCGAGCCTGTCACATAGCGCTCAGATATCAGTGGGCCTCACACAATCCACAAGTGTCCAGTGTCCAAAAGTGTACGCAGAGATTCAAAATCTCCATTATCCTCTCGTCACTTTGGTCACAGGCAGCTGTGCCATCGAGCGTGTCACATAGCGCTCAGATATCAGTGGGCCTCACACAATCCACAAGTGTCCAGTGTCCAAAAGTGTACGCAGAGATTCAAAATCTCCATTATCCTCTCGTCACTTTGGTCACAGGCAGCTGTGCCATCGAGCCTGTCACATAGCGCTCAGATATCAGTGGGCCTCACACAATCCACAAGTGTCCAGTGTCCAAAAGTGTACGCAGAGATTCAGAATCTCCATTATCCTCTCGTCACTTTGGTCACAGGCAGCTGTGCCATCGAGACTGTCACATAGCGCTCAGATATCAGTGGGCCTCACACAACCAAAAGTGTCCACTGTCACAAGTGTGTGCAGAAATTCTAAATCTCCCCTGTCCTATAGACACCTTTTACCTTGTTTTACATTACTATATAGTTTGTTGGATTTTGTCTACATTTCTACCAAAAATGAGGAAGGCTGGTGGAAGAGGCCGTGGAATTGGGGGGGGGGTTGGCAGCTGGTAATGATGGTGTTGGTGGTGGATCTGATGGTAGTGGCAAGAGCAAAATAGGACCGAATGCAGGAGGTGCTGACCCTGCGTCATCGTCTGGCTACATAAGGCCTCGAACGCTTAGTTTTCTAGGAGTTGGCAAACCGCTTTTAAAGGCAGAGCATCAGGAAAAAGTTTTGTCTTACATTGCTGACTCAGCCTCCAGCTCTATCGCCTCCTCTTCTTCAGTTGTAAAAAGTAAAAGCACTGAGTCGTCATTGGAGGCTCATGTTCATGAACCACACCTTTCCTTGTGTCCTTCACCCCAACCAAGATTGAAGGATGACGCAGGCCATACTACTGATTACTCCATGGAGCTGTTTTCACATACCATGCCTGGATTATCAAGTGAAATGGTGAATTACCCAGGCCAAGATGAATCTGACATGGAGTGCACTGATGCACAGCCGCTGATGGATGATTCTGCTGGTACATTCACTCAGAGCACTACATTGTCCTCGCAGTGTACAGAGCCAGATTTTGACCCTGATGAGACTCAGGTGCCCCTTCCCGCACACTATACCACCATACACGGTGACACAGAGAAAGGTGCACATGACATAGAAGAGGAGGTGATGGATGACCCAGTTGTTGACCCAGATTGGCATCCATTGGGGGAAGAGGGTGCTGCTTCCAATAGCTCAGATGAGGAGGAGCATCCACAGCAGACATCGACATCGCAACAGCTGTTATCTGGCAGGCCCGGAGAACTCCAAAGACAGGTTCCAAACATCAAAAGAGTTGCTGGACAGCTTGTCCAGAGGGTCAAAAGATCACAGCGTGCTAGGCCGCAAAATGTCTGCCAAAGTAGGAAGAGTGCAGTGTGGCACTTTTTTGAACAAAATCCTCATGATCAGGCCAAGGTTATCTGTAAGAAGTGCGCAAAGACCTTTAGCCGAGGGAAAAATCTGAAAAATTTGAATATCAGTTGCATGCTTAGACATTTAACCAGCATGCACTTGCAAGCGTGGACACAACACCAAACCTCAAGTGCCACATGTGCAACTGATCACAACGAAGGTAGTCAGCAACGCTACATTGTTTCCCCCACTGTATGCCCACCGGTTAGCACAGCAGCAAATGTTGAGGTGTCGTTGCAAGGCCACAGCATTCAGGGAATCCCACTGTTATATCAACGAAAGACTGATTCTAGGCCATCAGAAAGAACACCAACTCCATCACCATCATCAACCCTCTCTCAGTCCGCCCTGTCCACCGCTACTTCCACCATATGCAGCTCTCAAGTCCAGCTCACCCTCCCAGACACTATGAGTAGGTCAAGAAAGTACTCAGTCTCTCATCCGCGTACACTGGGTTTGAACGCCCACATTGCCAAACTAATCTCGTTTGAGATGATGCCCTTTCGGTTGGTGGAAAGCACAGCTTTCCGCGAACTCATGGCCTATGCAGTACCACGCTATGACCTACCCAGTCGCCACTTCTTCTCTCGCAAAGCCATCCCAGCCCTCCACCATCATGTGAAAGACCGCATTGTCCATGCAGTCAAGCAGTCAGTGAGCGGAAAGGTGCACCTCACAACTGATGCATGGTCCAGTCGGCATGGCCAGGGCCATTACGTGTCCATCACTGCGCACTGGGTTAATGTGGTGGATGCAGGGTCCACAGGGGAGAGCGGTGGTGGGACAGTGCTGCCTAGCCCACGGTATAGGAAACAGTTGGCTGTAGGCGTTCGACCCTCCTCCTCCTCCTCCTCCAGAAGCGAAAGCTCGTCCACAGAGCGCAGTCGTATGAGCACTCCATCTGCAGCTGCCACTGTTGCACACGATGTGTCCCCCTATCGAGCAGCTAGTGGAAAGCGTCAGCAGTCTGTGTTGCAGATGATGTGTTTGGGCGACAGACACACCGCCGAGGTGCTGGCCGAGTACTTGAAGCGACAAACTGAGTCATGGCTGGGCAGTGTACATCTTGAGGCAGGCAAGGTAGTTAGTGATAACGGCCGTAATTTTGTGGCAGCCATAGCCCTTTCAAAACTCAGCCACATACCTTGCTTGGCTCACACATTGAACCTGGTGGTGCAGTGCTTCCTCAAAAATTCCTCCAAAATGATGAATGATGACGACTACTGGTTGGCCAGCATCCTGGATCCACGCTATAAAGGCAAATTACAAAACATCATGCCACAGGAGAACCTTGACCTAATATTGGCTAATAAACAAGCAACTCTGGTAAATCGGTTGCTTGAGGCATTCCCAGCACACAGCAGCGGTGATGGTTCTCACACGAGCCGTACGGGCCGGGGGCAGCTTGGCAGAGGTGTTCGTGGTGCACACAGCAGAAGTGGCGTTGGAGACAGGGGTTTCATGACAATGTTGTGGACTGATTTTTCAAATACCGCTCACACAACTGGTAATACTGCATCGATGGAAAGTGACAGGAGACAGCAGTTGTCAACTATGGTTACAAACTACTTTTCCTCCCATATCGATGTTCTCCCACACAGGTCATTCCCCTTTGACTATTGGGCCGCTAAACTGGACACCTGGCCTGAATTGGCCCAATATGCCTTACAGGAGCTCGCTTGCCCAGCTGCAAGTGTGCTATCGGAAAGAGTCTTCAGTGCAGCTGGATCAATCCTGACAGAAAAAAGGACCCGTCTGTCAACCCAAAATGTGGATGATCTAACCTTCATTAAAATGAACCACGCATGGGTTTCCAAGGATTTTGTCCCACCTTCCCCTGATGACACATAGGGTGACAGAAAAATGGCTTGCTTTGGTCCACCTCTTCCTGGTACTTCACCTATTTCGCCTTTTGCATCAGTTGAATGTCCAACATCAACATATGCCACTTTCTAAAACTCCCTAACTGTGCTGCCTCCCCCCCATGGCCGGGGTCACCACCTAGCGCACGACACCGTGCGAGTGCCGTTGCCCTGGACAGGTGGGTAGGCCGACTCTTGGGCGCGGGCACTGGCACAGGGTCCCTCATAGTGCAATCAAGTGTCTCTGACGGTGGTGGTGCACACCCGCCGTCAGACACACCGCTGTACTATGAGGGGCCCAGTGCCAGTACCGACGCCCACGAGTGGGCCCCCCTTGCTTGGCCAGGGCCCCAGCATTTGCAATCTTTACCTCTCCCTGCTCCTCCGCTGTGTAATCTGGGCCGTCAAATCCATACTGTGCCTGACACCGTTTGAGCCTCCCTCCTGAGACATATATTTTGAATGTGTACGCTATCCATACATGTTATCCGGGGATACGGTACCCCTTCTAACCTTTGTGCAATGACGTGCAATCCATACTGGGCCTAACACCGTCTGAGCCTGCCTCATGCTGTATAGACATATATTTTGAATGTGTACGCTATCCATACATGTTATCCGGGGATACGGTACCCCTTCTAACCTTTGTGCAATGACGTGCAATCCATACTGGGCCTAACACCGTCTGAGCCTGCCTCATGCTGTATAGACATATATTTTGAATGTGTACGCTATCCATACATGTTATCCGGGGATACGGTACCCCTTCTAACCTTTGTGCAATGACGTGCAATCCATACTGGGCCTAACACCGTCTGAGCCTGCCTCATGCTGTATAGACATATATTTTGAATGTGTACGCTATCCATACATGTTATCCGGGGATACGGTACCCCTTCTAACCTTTGTGCAATGACGTGCAATCCATACTGGGCCTAACACCGTCTGAGCCTGCCTCATGCTGTATAGACATATATTTTGAATGTGTACGCTATCCATACATGTTATCCGGGGATACGGTACCCCTTCTAACCTTTGTGCAATGACGTGCAATCCATACTGGGCCTAACACCGTCTGAGCCTGCCTCATGCTGTATAGACATATATTTTGAATGTGTACGCTATCCATACATGTTATCCGGGGATACGGTACCCGTTCTAACCTTTGTGCAATGACGTGCAATCCATACTGGGCCTAACACCGTCTGAGCCTGCCTCATGCTGTATAGACATATATTTTGAATGTGTACGCTATCCACACATGTTATCCGGGGATACGGTACCCCTTCTAACCTTTGTGCAATGACGTGCAATCCATACTGGGCCTAACACCGTCTGAGCCTGCCTCATGCTGTATAGACATATATTTTGATTGTGTACGCTATCCATACATGTTATCCGGGGATACGGTACCCCTTCTAACCTTTGTGCAATGACGTGCAATCCATACTGGGCCTAACACCGTCTGAGCCTGCCTCATGCTGTATAGACATATATTTTGAATGTGTACGCTATCCATACATGTTATCCGGGGATACGGTACCCCTTCTAACCTTTGTGCAATGACGTGCAATCCATACTGGGCCTAACACCGTCTGAGCCTGCCTCATGCTGTATAGACATATATTTTGAATGTGTACGCTATCCATACATGTTATCCGGGGATACGGTACCCCTTCTAACCTTTGTGCAATGACGTGCAATCCATACTGGGCCTAACACCGTCTGAGCCTGCCTCATGCTGTATAGACATATATTTTGAATGTGTACGCTATCCATACATGTTATCCGGGGATACGGTACCCCTTCTAACCTTTGTGCAATGACGTGCAATCCATACTGGGCCTAACACCGTCTGAGCCTGCATCATGCTGTATAGACATATATTTTGAATGTGTACGCTATCCATACAAGTTATCCGGGGATACGGTACCCCTTCTAACCTTTGTGCAATGACGTGCAATCCATACTGGGCCTAACACCGTCTGAGCCTGCCTCATGCTGTATAGACATATATTTTGAATGTGTACGCTATCCATACATGTTATCCGGGGATACGGTACCCCTTCTAACCTTTGTGCAATGACGTGCAATCCATACTGGGCCTAACACCGTCTGAGCCTGCCTCATGCTGTATAGACATATATTTTGAATGTGTACGCTATCCATACATGCTATCTGGGGATACGGTACCCCTTATAACCTTTGTGCAATGACGTGCAATCCATACTGGGCCTAACACCGTCTGAGCCTGCCTCATGCTGTATAGACATATATTTTGAATGTGTACGCTATCCATACATGTTATCCAGGGATACGGTACCCCTTCTAACCTTTGTGCAATGACATGCAATCCATACTGGGCCTAACACCGTCTGAGCCTGCCTCATGCTGTATAGACATATATTTTGAATGTGTACGCTATCCATACATGTTATCCGGGGATACGGTACCCCTTCTAACCTTTGTGCAATGACATGCAATCCATACTGGGCCTAACACCGTCTGAGCCTGCCTCATGCTGTATAGACATATATTTTGAATGTGTACGCTATCCATACATGTTATCCGGGGATACGGTACCCCTTCTAACCTTTGTGCAATGACGTGCAATCCATACTGGGCCTAACACCGTCTGAGCCTGCCTCATGCTGTATAGACATATATTTTGAATGTGTACGCTATCCATACATGTTATCCGGGGATACGGTACCCCTTCTAACCTTTGTGCAATGACGTGCAATCCATACTGGGCCTAACACCGTCTGAGCCTGCCTCATGCTGTATAGACATATATTTTGAATGTGTACGCTATCCATACATGTTATCCGGGGATACGGTACCCGTTCTAACCTTTGTGCAATGACGTGCAATCCATACTGGGCCTAACACCGTCTGAGCCTGCCTCATGCTGTATAGACATATATTTTGAATGTGTACGCTATCCACACATGTTATCCGGGGATACGGTACCCCTTCTAACCTTTGTGCAATGACGTGCAATCCATACTGGGCCTAACACCGTCTGAGCCTGCCTCATGCTGTATAGACATATATTTTGATTGTGTACGCTATCCATACATGTTATCCGGGGATACGGTACCCCTTCTAACCTTTGTGCAATGACGTGCAATCCATACTGGGCCTAACACCGTCTGAGCCTGCCTCATGCTGTATAGACATATATTTTGAATGTGTACGCTATCCATACATGTTATCCGGGGATACGGTACCCCTTCTAACCTTTGTGCAATGACGTGCAATCCATACTGGGCCTAACACCGTCTGAGCCTGCCTCATGCTGTATAGACATATATTTTGAATGTGTACGCTATCCATACATGTTATCCGGGGATACGGTACCCCTTCTAACCTTTGTGCAATGACGTGCAATCCATACTGGGCCTAACACCGTCTGAGCCTGCCTCATGCTGTATAGACATATATTTTGAATGTGTACGCTATCCATACATGTTATCCGGGGATACGGTACCCCTTCTAACCTTTGTGCAATGACGTGCAATCCATACTGGGCCTAACACCGTCTGAGCCTGCATCATGCTGTATAGACATATATTTTGAATGTGTACGCTATCCATACAAGTTATCCGGGGATACGGTACCCCTTCTAACCTTTGTGCAATGACGTGCAATCCATACTGGGCCTAACACCGTCTGAGCCTGCCTCATGCTGTATAGACATATATTTTGAATGTGTACGCTATCCATACATGTTATCCGGGGATACGGTACCCCTTCTAACCTTTGTGCAATGACGTGCAATCCATACTGGGCCTAACACCGTCTGAGCCTGCCTCATGCTGTATAGACATATATTTTGAATGTGTACGCTATCCATACATGCTATCCGGGGATACGGTACCCCTTATAACCTTTGTGCAATGACGTGCAATCCATACTGGGCCTAACACCGTCTGAGCCTGCCTCATGCTGTATAGACATATATTTTGAATGTGTACGCTATCCATACATGTTATCCAGGGATACGGTACCCCTTCTAACCTTTGTGCAATGACATGCAATCCATACTGGGCCTAACACCGTCTGAGCCTGCCTCATGCTGTATAGACATATATTTTGAATGTGTACGCTATCCATACATGTTATCCGGGGATACGGTACCCCTTCTAACCTTTGTGCAATGACATGCAATCCATACTGGGCCTAACACCGTCTGAGCCTGCCTCATGCTGTATAGACATATATTTTGAATGTGTACGCTATCCATACATGTTATCCGGGGATACGGTACCCCTTCTAACCTTTGTGCAATGACGTGCAATCCATACTGGGCCTAACACCGTCTGAGCCTGCCTCATGCTGTATAGACATATATTTTGAATGTGTACGCTATCCATACATGTTATCCGGGGATACGGTACCCCTTCTAACCTTTGTGCAATGACGTGCAATCCATACTGGGCCTAACACCGTCTGAGCCTGCCTCATGCTGTATAGACATATATTTTGAATGTGTACGCTATCCATACATGTTATCCGGGGATACGGTACCCCTTCTAACCTTTGTGCAATGACGTGCAATCCATACTGGGCCTAACACCGTCTGAGCCTGCCTCATGCTGTATAGACATATATTTTGAATGTGTACGCTATCCATACATGTTATCCGGGGATACGGTACCCTTTCTAACCTTTGTGCAATGACGTGCAATCCATACTGGGCCTAACACCGTCTGAGCCTGCCTCATGCTGTATAGACATATATTTTGAATGTGTACGCTATCCATACGTGTTATCCGGGGATACGGTACCCCTTCTAACCTTTGTGCAATGACGTGCAATCCATACTGGGCCTAACACCGTCTGAGCCTGCCTCATGCTGTATAGACATATATTTTGAATGTGTACGCTATCCATACATGTTATCCGGGGATACGGTACCCCTTATAACCTTTGTGCAATGACGTGCAATCCATACTGGGCCTAACACCGTCTGAGCCTGCCTCATGCTGTATAGACATATATTTTGAATGTGTACGCTATCCATACATGTTACCCAGGGATACGGTACCCCTTCTAACCTTTGTGCAATGACATGCAATCCATACTGGGCCTAACACCGTCTGAGCCTGCCTCATGCTGTATAGACATATATTTTGAATGTGTACGCTATCCATACATGTTATCCGGGGATACGGTACCCCTTCTAACCTTTGTGCAATGACGTGCAATCCATACTGGGCCTAACACCGTCTGAGCCTGCCTCATGCTGTATAGACATATATTTTGAATGTGTACGCTATCCATACATGTTATCCGGGGATACGGTACCCCTTCTAACCTTTGTGCAATGACGTGCAATCCATACTGGGCCTAACACCGTCTGAGCCTGCCTCATGCTGTATAGACATATATTTTGAATGTGTACGCTATCCATACATGTTATCCGGGGATACGGTACCCCTTCTAACCTTTGTGCAATGACGTGCAATCCATACTGGGCCTAACACCGTCTGAGCCTGCCTCATGCTGTATAGACATATATTTTGAATGTGTACGCTATCCATACATGTTATCCGGGGATACGGTACCCCTTCTAACCTTTGTGCAATGACGTGCAATCCATACTGGGCCTAACACCGTCTGAGCCTGCCTCATGCTGTATAGACATATATTTTGAATGTGTACGCTATCCATACATGTTATCCGGGGATACGGTACCCCTTCTAACCTTTGTGCAATGACGTGCAATCCATACTGGGCCTAACACCGTCTGAGCCTGCCTCATGCTGTTTAGACATATATTTTGAATGTGTACGCTATCCATACATGTTATCCGGGGATACGGTACCCCTTCTAACCTTTGTGCAATGACGTGCAATCCATACTGGGCCTAACACCGTCTGAGCCTGCCTCATGCTGTATAGACATATATTTTGAATGTGTACGCTATCCATACATGTTATCCGGGGATACGGTACCCCTTCTAACCTTTGTGCAATGACGTGCAATCCATACTGGGCCTAACACCGTCTGAGCCTGCCTCATGCTGTATAGACATATTTTGAATGTGTACGCTATCCATACATGTTATCCGGGGATACGGTACCCCTTCTAACCTTTGTGCAATGACGTGCAATCCATACTGGGCCTAACACCGTCTGAGCCTGCCTCATGCTGTATAGACATATATTTTGAATGTGTACGCTATCCATACATGTTATCCGGGGATACGGTACCCCTTCTAACCTTTGTGCAATGACGTGCAATCCATACTGGGCCTAACACCGTCTGAGCCTGCCTCATGCTGTATAGACATATATTTTGAATGTGTACGCTATCCATACATGTTATCCGGGGATACGGTACCCCTTCTAACCTTTGTGCAATGACGTGCAATCCATACTGGGCCTAACACCGTCTGAGCCTGCCTCATGCTGTATAGACATATATTTTGAATGTGTACGCTATCCATACATGTTATCCGGGGATACGGTACCCCTTATAACCTTTGTGCAATGACGTGCAATCCATACTGGGCCTAACACCGTCTGAGCCTGCCTCATGCTGTATAGACATATATTTTGAATGTGTACGCTATCCATACATGTTATCCAGGGATACGGTACCCCTTCTAACCTTTGTGCAATGACATGCAATCCATACTGGGCCTAACACCGTCTGAGCCTGCCTCATGCTGTATAGACATATATTTTGAATGTGTACGCTATCCATACATGTTATCCGGGGATACGGTACCCCTTCTAACCTTTGGCAATGACGTGCAATCCATACTGGGCCTAACACCGTCTGAGCCTGCCTCATGCTGTATAGACATATATTTTGAATGTGTACGCTATCCATACATGTTATCCGGGGATACGGTACCCCTTCTAACCTTTGTGCAATGACGTGCAATCCATACTGGGCCTAACACCGTCTGAGCCTGCCTCATGCTGTATAGACATATATTTTGAATGTGTACGCTATCCATACATGTTATCCGGGGATACGGTACCCCTTCTAACCTTTGTGCAATGACGTGCAATCCATACTGGGCCTAACACCGTCTGAGCCTGCCTCATGCTGTATAGACATATATTTTGAATGTGTACGCTATCCATACATGTTATCCGGGGATACGGTACCCCTTCTAACCTTTGTGCAATGACGTGCAATCCATACTGGGCCTAACACCGTCTGAGCCTGCCTCATGCTGTATAGACATATATTTTGAATGTGTACGCTATCCATACATATTATCCGGGGATACGGTACCCCTTCTAACCTTTGTGCAATGACGTGCAATCCATACTGGGCCTAACACCGTCTGAGCCTGCCTCATGCTGTATAGACATATATTTTGAATGTGTACGCTATCCATACATGTTATCCGGGGATACGGTACCCCTTATAACCTTTGTGCAATGACGTGCAATCCATACTGGGCCTAACACCGTCTGAGCCTGCCTCATGCTGTATAGACATATATTTTGAATGTGTACGCTATCCATACATGTTATCCAGGGATACGGTACCCCTTCTAACCTTTGTGCAATGACATGCAATCCATACTGGGCCTAACACCGTCTGAGCCTGCCTCATGCTGTATAGACATATATTTTGAATGTGTATGCTATCCATACATGTTATCCGGGGATACGGTACCCCTTCTAACCTTTGTGCAATGACATGCAATCCATACTGGGCCTAACACCGTCTGAGCCTGCCTCATGCTGTATAGACATATATTTTGAATGTGTACGCTATCCATACATGTTATCCGGGGATACGGTACCCCTTCTAACCTTTGTGCAATGACGTGCAATCCATACTGGGCCTAACACCGTCTGAGCCTGCCTCATGCTGTATAGACATATATTTTGAATGTGTACGCTATCCATACATGTTATCCGGGGATACGGTACCCCTTCCAACCTTTGTGCAATGACGTGCAATCCATACTGGGCCTAACACCGTCTGAGCCTGCCTCATGCTGTATAGACATATATTTTGAATGTGTACGCTATCCATACATGTTATCCGGGGATACGGTACCCCTTCTAACCTTTGTGCAATGACGTGCAATCCATACTGGGCCTAACACCGTCTGAGCCTGCCTCATGCTGTATAGACATATATTTTGAATGTGTACGCTATCCATACATGTTATCCGGGGATACGGTACCCCTTCTAACCTTTGTGCAATGACGTGCAATCCATACTGGGCCTAACACCGTCTGAGCCTGCCTCATACTGTATAGACATATATTTTGAATGTGTACGCTATCCATACATGTTATCCGGGGATACGGTACCCCTTCTAACCTTTGTGCAATGACGTGCAATCCATACTGGGCCTAACACCGTCTGAGCCTGCCTCATGCTGTATAGACATATATTTTGAATGTGTACGCTATCCATACATGTTATCCGGGGATACGGTACCCCTTCTAACCTTTGTGCAATGACGTGCAATCCATACTGGGCCTAACACCGTCTGAGCCTGCCTCATGCTGTATAGACATATATTTTGAATGTGTACGCTATCCATACATGTTATCCAGGGATACGGTACCCCTTCTAACCTTTGTGCAATGACATGCAATCCATACTGGGCCTAACACCGTCTGAGCCTGCCTCATGCTGTATAGACATATATTTTGAATGTGTACGCTATCCATACATGTTATCCGGGGATACGGTACCCCTTCTAACCTTTGTGCAATGACGTGCAATCCATACTGGGCCTAACACCGTCTGAGCCTGCCTCATGCTGTATAGACATATATTTTGAATGTGTACGCTATCCATACATGTTATCCGGGGATACGGTACCCCTTCTAACCTTTGTGCAATGACATGCAATCCATACTGGGCCTAACACCGTCTGAGCCTGCCTCATGCTGTATAGACATATATTTTGAATGTGTACGCTATCCATACATGTTATCCGGGGATACGGTACCCCTTCTAACCTTTGTGCAATGACGTGCAATCCATACTGGGCCTAACACCGTCTGAGCCTGCCTCATGCTGTATAGACATATATTTTGAATGTGTACGCTATCCATACATGTTATCCGGGGATACGGTACCCCTTCTAACCTTTGTGCAATGACGTGCAATCCATACTGGGCCTAACACCGTCTGAGCCTGCCTCATGCTGTATAGACATATATTTTGAATGTGTACGCTATCCATACATGTTATCCGGGGATACGGTACCCCTTCTAACCTTTGTGCAATGACGTGCAATCCATACTGGGCCTAACACCGTCTGAGCCTGCCTCATGCTGTATAGACATATATTTTGATTGTGTACGCTATCCATACATGTTATCCGGGGATACGGTACCCCTTCTAACCTTTGTGCAATGACGTGCAATCCATACTGGGCCTAACACCGTCTGAGCCTGCCTCATGCTGTATAGACATATATTTTGAATGTGTACGCTATCCATACATGTTATCCGGGGATACGGTACCCCTTCTAACCTTTGTGCAATGACGTGCAATCCATACTGGGCCTAACACCGTCTGAGCCTGCCTCATGCTGTATAGACATATATTTTGAATGTGTACGCTATCCATACATGTTATCCAGGGATACGGTACCCTTTCTAACCTTTGTGCAATCACGTCCAATCCATACTGGGCGTGAGAACGGCTGGCGAGCTGTTAAGCAAGCTACAGCACCTGTCCAGACAAGTACAGGGATTCCCTAGCGAGGAGACTTATTTGATTGTTTTCTATGTTGGGACAGCAATTTTTGGGGAGCACTATACTCTGGAGAATGATAGATGGGGCCCACCATACACTGGAACATTCCAAAGGTGGACATCAGACACTGGAGCAGCATTTACAGGGCCCATTATACACTAGAGCAGTAGAAATGGGGCCCATTATGTTTGGAGCATTATTTGGGCCCATAAGACAGTGGAGCTTCATCCATGGGGATCAACATATACTGTAGCATTATGTGGAGCTCATCATATACTGTTTCAAACATTATATGGGACCAATGATTTTGTATGGAGAAATAGATGGGCCTCGCCATGAGATGTAAAAAGTGAGGTATTTTTCATTGTACTATACCGCTATTTCTCTGCCGTATCGGAGCGTGATGAGTTGTGGTATGTGTTAAAGGGGCGCTCTTTCGCCCAGGGCACATGAAAACCTGCAGCCAGCCCTCCCCCCCCACAAATTTAGCCAAATAACCCCCATTTTTCAGTGCGTAACTTGTATTATGAAGTTAATTAAGGTTGACAAGCTTAAGTAAGAAGAATTGATGCTTTTGGCATTCAAATGGGCACTGTAGGTGTGTTTCCTGTCCTCCTCTCACTGCCGACTTTTATTCCCCATTGACTTACATTGGGTTTCGTGTTTCGGGACGACCCCGACTTTTCCCTATAATCGGACGATCTTGCTCGACCCGACTTTTGGAAAAGTCGGGTTTCACGAAACGAAACGCGACCCTAAAAAACCAAAAGTCGCTCAACTCTAGTTGTGCCTTGTTTATTTTTCCTGTTTCCAGTTTTGCCCCAGTTGGGCATCAGTTCAGTTACAACAAGAAACTGAGTGGTCATGAACTTGAAGTGATCTCAAACTTTCCTTTTAAATAGTTTGCGCATCTTAATGTGCTCCCTCATGGTTTTACTTAAGCCTTTGCAAAGCAAAAACTACCTCAGACCAGAACAAAAACTCGTGAGTGTGGCCGAACACTGGGTCTGGAAGTGGAAGACCGTCTATGTCCTGCAGCCCACCCAGGACCACCGTTGGAGGTTTAGGGCGAGTAGTCCGCCAGCAAAGAGACACTCCAAAATACCTCAGTTGGGATTACCAAGAACACCGTTAAATTTGTAATGAAATGTTGATAGTTATTAATATTGATAGCATTTATTAAAGATGGTTTTTTTTAAAAAAAAGAAGAAAAATGTGACGTTGTTGAGTAAAAACTTGTACCCGGTTGCGAACCATAGTTAACGGTTGTCACCAGTAGTGAAAACTTGAACCAGGTGGCGAACCATAGTTAGCGGTTGTCACCAGTAGTGAAAACTTGAACCAGGTGGTGAACCATAGTTAGCGGTTGTCACCAGTTAGCACTTAGAGTTATGAGTAGCATAAATAAAGTTATCTTAGGTAACATTTAAAGAAAAAGTACCTCTCCCCGAAGAAGAAGTTTTATAGCAAAATATATATTGTTAACTGTTGGCAGTATTTTTCAAAAAATATGAATTTTTGTCTGTTCTTCTGTAACATCATTTGCTTTATTTTCAGCCTGCAGATGTGCTGGGTTTAACAGGGGGGAATGTGGTGCCCCTGCGGGTCCCGTAGCCATAGAGGTACTGCACCTCATCCAGAGTTGTGGTATCTCACGACCGGGTAAGATGGGGGCACATGACCACACTCCTAACACTCGCACCAAACACACATTAGTTACTTAGGGCTTCTGAGTGTATGCTTTGAGAGGATGGCCTCATCCCAGACTGGCTAGGAAAGGGTGTTGGGGGTTAGTGGGGAAGGTAGGTAGAAGAGGAGGAGCTTAGAAAGTGGAGTGATTTAGAACAGCCAATTATTAACAGCGAGTGGGCGAAGCTTAGAGAAAGAGTGGGAGATTTGAAGTGAGTTGTGGGAGTTCCCTCAGGGGGAGATCAAGTGGAAGAACGTGTTGGGGGCAGCTCCTGTCAGGAGGAGCTGGTGAACTGTTTGGCTTGGAAAGAAAAGCTCCATGAAGGAAGGAGTGATTTTTCTAGAGTCCCATGCTGATAGCCATCAGGTGGGGGAAGAAATTAGGTTGCAGAAGGGTCTCAGCCCCTAGCCTAGTGAAGTGAACATCAAACTTAACTAGCAAGCTGACAGCTGTGGTTACTGTAAGGGCCACAGCGAACTTCCACAGTTACCTTCTCCAGAAAGGCTGCCACGTAGGATCAAGAAATCGCCTGAGTTACGAATTCTGACAGGATTCGCGGCAGCTAGCCTGGGACACTGACTGTGAGATGCTGAAAGGAAGGAAGGAGTTAAAGCAGCATTGAGGAGACGGCCTAGGAAGGTATATACTGACAGGGAGTGTTGGAGGGGTGTACTCATCTACCTGGGAGTTGACTGGACCCCTTTGCCTGGAAGACTCAGCACCAAAGTGGGTGTCTGTGTGCACTAAACTGTGAGTAAAGCCCCTTGGAACTGCATTCAACTGAGTCCTTTATCTCCTTTCTGCACCTAGCACTCAGCACTGCTACATCCACCGCTCTGCCTGACATCATCACCCCTACAAACAACACTCAACGTCCCTGGGACTATTGCTCTACCTGTGGAGAGCCATTTTCACCTCAGCTGCGACACACCAACAGTCTCAGGAGAACAACATAGCAGCGCTGGTCGCCTCTGACCAGAATACCTCAGGTGGCGTCACGTATTCATATATAAACTTTGTTTTCATTTTTACTACACTCCAA
The DNA here is from genome assembly GCF_039654945.1 of Dendrobates tinctorius. Taxonomy (NCBI): domain Eukaryota; kingdom Metazoa; phylum Chordata; class Amphibia; order Anura; family Dendrobatidae; genus Dendrobates; species Dendrobates tinctorius. The sequence goes on along the minus strand of NW_027361917.1, from coordinate 808,949 downwards.
TAATAACTCAACCAACATTTTCATTTGACTGCCTGGGGCCACGGACCGTGTCACAGCCTCTGTGACATTCTCCACTGAAATCAATGGGCCCGGTACCGAGTACCCCACAGGCCTTGGGGCGCGTCACAACCTTTCATCAATTCTTCTCTGTCGTCCATGTCCAGGAGGATTGCTGACTCAGCCTCCAGCTCTATCGCCTCCTCTTCTGAAGTTGTAAAAAGTAAAAGCACTGAGTCGTCATTGGAGGCTCATGTTCATGAACCACACCTTTCCTTTTGTCCTTCACCCCAACCAAGATTGAAGGATGACGCAGGCCATACTACTGATTACTCCATGGAGCTGTTTTTACATACAATGCCTGGATTATCAAGTGAAATGGTGAATTACTCAGGCCAAGATGAATCTGACATGGAGTGCACTGATGCACAGCCGCTGATAGATGATTCTGCTGGTACATTTACTCAGAACACTACATTGTCCTCGCAGTGTACAGAGCCAGATTCTGACCCTGATGAGACTCAGGTGCCCCTTCCCGCACACTATACCACCATACTCGGTGACACAGAGGAAGGTGCACATGACATTGAAGAGGAGGTGATGGATGACTCATTTGTTGACCCAGATTGGCATCCATTGGGGGAAGAGGGTGCTGCTTCCAATAGCTCAGATGAGGAGGAGCATCCACAGCAGACATCGACATCGCAACAGCTGTTATCTGGCAGGCCCGGAGCACTCCAAAGACAGGTTCCAAAAATCAAAAGAGTTGCTGGACAGCTTGTCAAAAGATCACAGCGTGCTAGGCCGCAAAATGTCTGCCAAAGTAGGAAGAGTGCAGTGTGGCACTTTTTTGAACAAAATCCTCATGATCAGGCCAAGGTTATCTGTAAGAAGTGCGCAAAGACCTTTAGCCGAGGGAAAAATCTGAAAAATTTGAATACCAGTTGCATGCTTAGACATTTAACCAGCATGCACTTGCAAGCGTGGACACAACACCAAACCTCAAGTGCCACATGAGCAACTGATCACAAAGAAGGTAGTCAACAACGCTACATTGTTTCCCCCACTGTAAGCCCACCGGTTAGCACAGCAGCAAATGTTGAGGTGTCGTTGCAAGGCCACAGCAGTCAGGGAATCCCACTGTTATATCAACAAAATACTGAATCTAGGCCATCAGAAAGAACACCAACTCCATCACCATCATCAACCCTCTCTCAGTCCGCCCTGTCCACCGCTACTTCCACCATATGCAGCTCTCAAGTCCAGCTCACCCTCCCAGACACTATGAGTAGGTCAAGAAAGTACTCAGTCTCTCATCCGCGTACACTGGGTTTGAATGCCCACATTGCCAAACTAATCTCGTTTGAGATGATGCCCTATCGGTTGGTGGAAAGCGCAGCTTTCCGCGAACTCATGGCCTATGCAGTACCACGCTATGACCTACCCAGTCGCCACTTCTTCTCTCGCAAAGCCATCCCAGCCCTCCACCATCATGTAAAAGACCGCATTGTCCATGCACTCAAGCAGTCAGTGAGTGGAAAGGTGCACCTCACAACTGATGCATGGTCCAGTCGGCATGGCCAGGGCCGTTACGTGTCCATCACTGCACACTGGGTTAATGTGGTGGATGCAGGGTCCACAGGGGACAGCGGTGGGGGGACAGTGCTGCCTAGCCCATTGTATAGGAAACAGTTGGCTGTAGGCGTTCGACCCTCCTCCTCCTCCAGAAGCGAAAGCTCGTCCACAGAGCGCAGTCGTACGAGCACTCCATCTGCAGCTGCCACTGTTGCACACGAGGTGTCCCTCTATCGAGCAGCTAGTGGAAAGCGTCAGCAGGCTGTGTTGCAGATGATGTGTTTGGGCGACAGACACACCGCCGAGGTGCTGGCCGAGTACTTGAAGCGACAAACTGAGTCATGGCTGGGCAGTGTACATCTTGAGGTAGGCAAGGTAGTTAGTGATAACGGCCGTAATTTTGTGGCAGCCATAGCCCTTTCAAAACTCAGCCACATACCTTGCTTGGCTCACACCTTGAACCTGGTGGTGCAGTGCTTCCTCAAAAATTATCCTGAGTTAACAGCCCTGCTCCAGAAGGTGCGAAGACTGTGCGCGCACATCCGCCGGTCGCCTGTACACTCCGTTCGTATGCAGAAGCTGCAGCGATTGCTCCACGTTCCCAACCACCGCCTCATTATCGACATTGCAACAAGGTGGAACTCCACCCTGCACATGGTGGAGCGGCTGTGCGAGCAGAGGCAGGCCATAATGCATTTGTGGGAGGATACACGGCCAGGCACTTTGAGAGCAGACATGGAGTTGACAGGTGTGCAGTGGTCGAAGCTGAAAGACCTCTGTAAAGTCCTTCAGTGTTTTGAGGAATGCACACGGCTGGTAAGCGCAGACGACGCCATCCTAAGCATGAGCATCCCACTTATGCATCTGCTCATGCAAACTTTGATGCACCTTAAGGAGCAGGCGTCTGCAGCCAATGTTGATGAGGAGGAAGAGGAGGAGGGAATCCTTGATGACATTCAGCCATTGTCTGCTCAGGGACCTCTCCTGGATGAGGTGGAGGAAGAAGAGGAGGAGGAGGATGATGATGGGGATGATTACTTAGGGGAGGAGGATGCATCTCGTGGGGCAAGTGAAAATGTTGGCGTGGCAAGGTCTGGTACAGGGTTTGTACGTGACTGGAGGGATGTGGATTTGCCAGAAAGTGCTCCTCCACCCAGCACTCGCAGTGCATCATTGACATCGGGAACATTGGCCCACATGTCAGATTAAGCCTTGCAGATCCTAAAAAGGGACCCCCGCATTGCCAAAATGATGAACGATGACGACTACTGGTTGGCCAGCATCCTGGATCCACGCTATAAAGGCAAATTACAAAACATCATGCCACAGGAGAACCTTGACCTAATATTGGCTAATAAACAAGCAACTCTGGTAAATCGGTTGCTTGAGGCATTCCCAGCACACAGCAGCGGTCATGGTTCTCACACGAGCCGTACAGGCCGGGGGCAGCTTGGCAGAGGTGTTCATGGTGCACACAGCAGAAGTGGCGTTGGAGACAGGGGTTTCATGACAATGTTGTGGACTGATTTTTCAAGTACCGCTCACACAACTAGTAATACTGCATCGATGGAAAGTGACAGGAGACAGCAGTTGTCAACTATGGTTACAAACTACTTTTACTCCCATATCGATGTTCTCCCACACAGGTCATTCCCCTTTGACTATTGGGCCGCTAAACTGGACACCTGGCCTGAATTGGCACAATATGCCTTACAGGAGCTCGCTTGCCCAGCTGCAAGTGTGCTATCGGAAAGAGTCTTCAGTGCAGCTGGATCAATCCTGACAGAAAAAAGGACCCGTCTGTCAACCCAAAATGTGGATGATCTAACCTTCATTAAAATGAACCATGCATGGGTTTCCAAGGATTTTGTCCCACCTTCCCCTGATGACACAAAGGGTGACAGAAAAATGGCTTGCTTTGGTCCACCTCTTCCTGGGACTTGACCTATTTCGCCTTTTGCATCAGCTGAATGTCCAACATCAACATATGCCACTTTCTAAAACTCCCTAACTGTGCTGCCTCCCCCCCATGGCCGGGGTCACCACCTAGCGCACGACACCGTGCGAGTGCCGTTGCCCTGGACAGGTGGGTAGGCCGACTCTTGGGCGTGGTCCCTCATAGTGCAATCAAGTGTCTCTGACGGTGGTGGTGCACACCCGCCGTCAGACACACCGCCATACTATGAGGGGCCCAGTGCCAGTACCGACGCCCACGAGTGGGCCCCCTTGCTTGGGCAGGGCCCCAGCATTTGCAATCTTTACCTCTCCCTGCTCCTCCGCTGTGTAATCTGGGCCGTCAAATCCATACTGGGCCTGACACCGTCTGAGCCTGCCTCCTGATGTATAGACATATATTTTGAATGTGTATGCTATCCATACATGTTATCCGGGGATACGGTACCCTTTCTCACCTTTGTGCAATCACGTGCAAGCCATACTGGGCCTAACACCGTCTGAGCCTGCCTCCTGATGTATAGACATATATTTTGAATGTGTACGCTATCCATACATGTTATCCGGAATACGGTACCCTTTCTCACCTTTGTGCAATCACGTGCAAGCCATGCTGGGCCTAACACCATCTGAGCCTGCCTCCTGATGTATAGACATATATTTTGAATGTGTACGCTATCATTACATGTTATCCGGGGATACGGTACCCTTTCTCACCTTTGTTCAATCACGTGCAAGCCATACTGGGCCTAACACCATCTGAGCCTGCCTCCTGATGTATAGACATATATTTTGAATGTGTACGCTATCCATACATGTTATCCGGGGATACGGTACCCTTTCTCACCTTTGTGCAATCACGTGCAAGCCATACTGGGCCTAACACCGTCTGAGCCTGCCTCCTGATGTATAGACATATATTTTGAATGTGTACGCTATCCATACATGTTATCCGGGGATACGGTACCCTTTCTCACCTTTGTGCAATCACGTGCAAGCCATACTGGGCCTAACACCGTCTGAGCCTGCCTCCTGATGTATAGACATATATTTTGAATGTGTACGCTATCCATACATGTTATCCGGGGATACGGTACCCTTTCTCACCTTTGTGCAATCACGTGCAAGCCATACTGGGCCTAACACCGTCTGAGCCTGCCTCCTGATGTATAGACATATATTTTGAATGTGTACGCTATCCATACATGTTATCCGGGGATACGGTACCCTTTCTCACCTTTGTGCAATCACGTGCAAGCCATACTGGGCCTAACACCATCTGAGCCTGCCTCCTGATGTATAGACATATATTTTGAAAGTGTACGCTATCCGTACATGTTATCCGGGGATACGGTACCCTTTCTCACTTTTGTGCAATCACGTGTAATCCATACTGGGTGTGAGAACGGCTGGCGAGCTGTTAAGCAAGCTACAGCACCTGTGGTTTGCACACGTAAGTTTTTCATTTTTTCAGGAATGATGGTTAGGCCTAATTAAAGAACTGTGGTTGACCTGCACTTACTGGGAAATCATCGTTCGCGGGTAATAATTGTAATAATCAGTGATCCCCATCACTAACTTTGTTCAGCGCGTTATCTGCACCTGTAAGCGACAAACGCTGGCCTTTTCAGTGTACCGCACATGCAGCCACGGACATGTAAGGGCATGACACACCAGTTATTGGCCAATCTCATGTGCCAGAGCCTCACGTGTCCCTCTAGTAAGCCGGACTAGGACCGCGGCGCATGACGGAGTCTCGTTCGTTAACGGAATTAAGCTTGCAATGTGTGCATCTGTTCTGTAGCTGGCATGGTTGAGGTTTCCCAGGTGGAGTCGAATTTAACCGTAGGCTCCACTCCTGGTGGTGCCCTTCTGGACATTCCTTTAAGGTTCGGCTTTGCAACCATACTGCCCACGTAAAACAAACACTTTGCCTTCATGAACGCTGTTTGGAGGGTCATGACTCGTGGGACTAACGCCGCCCAATCAGCTAACCTGCTAGAGAGATCCTTCGTTGCTCCCAAGCATGACATCACACTCCCTAGGAGGAAGGTAATGCCACTGTGGCGACCGTACTCCTGGGGGCGACACAAGTGCACTGATGCCCAGCCACTGCTCGATGAATCTGCTGGTACATTGACCCACACCACTACATTCCCCTCGCACGCTACACGGCCTGAATCTGACCCTGATGAAACTCAGGTTACCCTTCCCATATACAGTTCCATCTTACATGGTGACAAAGAGGAAGCTGCAGATGAAAGTGCAGGTTCGGCCCACCCGCCATCAGACACACCACCGTACTATCAGGGGCCCTGTGCCAGTGCCGTCGCCAACGAGTTGGCCCCCCCTGCTTGCTCAGGATCACAGCACTTGCAAGGTTGAAATACTGTGCAGTGAGATGGAAGATGGGGACAACAAGGAGTCCAGACTAGTACAGGGATTCCCTAGCGAGGAGACTTATTTCATTGTTTTCAATGTTGGGACAGCAATTTTTGGGGAGCACTATACTCTGGAGAATGATAGATGGGGCCCACCATACACTGGAACATTCCAAAGGTGGACATCAGACACTGGAGCAGCATTTACAGGGCCCATTATACACTAGAGCATTAGAAATGGGGCCCATTATGTTTGGAGCATTATTTGGGCCCATAAGACAGTGGAGCTTCATCCATGGGGACCAACATATACTGTAGCATTATGTGGAGCTCATCATATACTGTTTCAAACATTATATGGGACCAATGATTCTGTATGGAGAAATAGATGGGCCTCGTCATGAGATGTAAAAAGTGAAGTATTTTTCATTGTATTATACCGCTATTTCTCTGCCGTATTGGAGCATGATGAGTTGTGGTATATGTTAAAGGGGCGCTCTTTCGCCCAGGGCACATGAAAACCTGGAGCCAGCCCTTCCCCCCCACAACTTTAGCCAAATAACCCTCATTTTTCAGTGCGTAACTTGTATTATGAAGTTAATTAAGGTTGACAAGCTTAAGTAAGAAGAATTGATGCTTTTGGCATTCAAATGGGCACTGTAGGTGTGTTTCCTGTCCTCCTCTCACTGCCGACTTTTATTCCCCATTGACTTACATTGGGTTTCGTGTTTCGGGACGACCCCGACTTTTCCCTATAATCGGCCGATCTTGCTCGACCCGACTTTTGGAAAAGTCGGGTTTCACGAAACGAAACTCGACCCTAAAAAACCAAAAGTCGCTCAACTCTACTACCAACACTATACAAGGCATGATAATATATGAAATGTCATAGCTCCAGGGCATTATGCACGCAGATGCTTCAGCAGTGTGAGAAATGGTGCTGGCAAGGTTCTGCAAATCGCAAATCGAGCCTCAAAATTTTTGAATTTCAGGAAATTCTATTGATAGTTCCACCCATCTCTAGCTGTGATATGTCCCTCTCTGTGTTCAAAAGTTTTGAGGAATGCCCTTCTGTGACTGTGCGTATGGCCCTTGACCTCACATACTACACAGATTATTATTTACTATTATTATTTATTATGTATTGCCAAATGTAGTCCTCATGTAGCGGTATTATTTGGGCCTTGTATTGTGCTAATTTTGGCAATATTAAACTTTAGTGTGTTTTGGCATGTAGATAATATTTGGAAACATTGGTATTCAATAATAATACTTGTATAGATTTATTTTAACCCCTTAGTGACAGAGCCAGTTTGCAGCTTAATGACCAGGCCAATTTTTACAATTCTGACCACTGTCCCTTTATGAGGTTATAACTCTGGAACGCTTTAATGGATCCCGCTGATTCTAAGATTGTTTTTTCGTGACATATTGTACTTCATGTTAGTGGTAAAATTTCTTCGATAAGTCTTGTGTTTATGAAAAAAATGGAAATATGGCGAAAATTTAGAAAATTTTGCAATTTTAAAACTTTAAACTTTTATGCTGTTAATTCAGAGAGATGTGTCACACAAATTTCTTAATAAATAACATTTCCCACATGTCTACTTTACATCAGCACAATTTTGGAAGCACATTTTTTTTTGTTAGGAAGTTATAAGGGTTAAAAGTTGACCAGCGATTTCTCATTTTTACAATAAAATTTACAAAACCATTTTTTTAGGGACCACATCATATTTAAAGTCGTTTTGAGGGGTGCACATGACAGAAAATACCCAAAAGTGGCACCATTCTAAACACTAGACCCCTCAAGGTGCTCAAAACCACATTCAAGAAGTTTATTAACCCTTTAAGTGCTTCACAGGAACTAAAGCAATGTGGAAGGAAAAAATTAACATTTAACTTTTTTTTGCAAAAAATTTACTTCAGAACCAATTTTTTTTATTTTCACAAGTATTAAAAGAGAAAATCAACTACAAAATTTGTTGTACAATTTCTCCTTAATACGTCGATACCCCATATGTGGGGGTAAACCCCTTTTTCAGCACACGGCAGAGCTCGCAAGGGATGGAGCGCCGTTTGACTTTTTCAACGCAGAATTGGCTGGAATTGAGATCGGATGCCATGTTGCGTTCGGAGAGCCCTTAATGTGCCTAAACAGTGGAAACCTCCAACAAGTGACCCCATTTTGGAAACTAGACCCATTAAGGAACTTATCTAGATGTGTGGTGAGCACTTTGAACCATCAAGTGCTTCACAGAAGTTTATAACGTAGAGCCGTGAAAATAAGAAATCAATTTTTTTCCACAAAAATGATCTTTCGCCCCCAAATTTTTATTTTTACAAGGGTAACAGGAGAAATCATACCCACACAGTTGTTGTGCGATTTGTCCTGAGTACGCTGATACCCCATATGTGGGGGGGACCACTGTTTGGGCGCATGGGAGAGCTTGGAAGTGAAGGAGTGCCATTTTGGAATGCAGACTTTAATGGAATGGTCTGCGGGCATCATGTTGTGTTTGCAGAGCCTCTGATGGGCCTAAACAGTGGAAACCCCCAACAAGTGACCCCATTTTGGAAACTAGACCCATTAAGGAACTTATCTAGATGTGTGGTGAGCACTTTGAACCTTCAAGTGCTTCACAGAAGTTTATAACGTAGAGCCATGAAAATAAAAAATCCATTTTTTTTCCACAAAAATGATCTTTTCGCCCCCAAATTTTTATTTTTATAAGGGTAACAGGAGAAATCATACCCACACAGTTGTTATGCGATTTGTCCTGAGTACGCCGATACCCCGTATGTTGTGGGGAACCACTGTTTGGGCGCTTGGGAGACCTCGGAAGGGAAGGAGTGCCACTTTGGAATGCAGACTTTGATGGAATGGTCTGCGGGCATCATGTTGCGCTTGCAGAGCCCCTGATAGGCCTAAACAGTGGAAACCCCCCACAAGTGACCCTATTTTGGAAATTAGACCCCCTAAGGAACTTATCTAGATGTGTGGTGAGCACTTTGAACGCCCAAGCGCTTCACAAAAGTTTATAAACGCAGAGCCGTGAAAATAAAAAGTCTTTTTTATTTCCACAAAAGTGATTTTTTAGACCCCAATTTTTAGACCCCCAAAGTTGGTAAATAGTGGAAACCGCTCAATTCTTGCTCCAACCCTAACCCCAACACACCCCTATCCCTAATCCCAACCCTAAGTCTAATCCCAACCCTAATCCCCAATCCCAATTCTAACCCTAATCCTAGTTCGCCCTAACCCTAATTCTAACCCTAGCCGTGACCCAAGCCCTAACCCTAGCCCTAACCCTAGCCTAACCCTAACCCTAGCCCTAACCCTAGCCCAACCCTAGCCCTAACCCTAGCCCAACCCTAACCCTAACCCTAGCCCAACCCTAACCCTAGTCCAACCCTAACCCAAGCCTAACCCTAGCCTAACCCTAACCCTAACCCTAGCCCTAACCCTACCCTAACCCTAACCCTACCCTAACCCTAACCCTAGCCCTAACCCTACCCCAACCCTAACCCTACCCCAACCCTAACCCTAACCCTAATGGAAAACTGAAAAAAAAAATATTTTCTTTATTTCATTAAAATTTCCCATATAAGGGGGTGATAAACGGGGGGGTTATGTACTATTTTTTTATTTTGATCACTATGATCGTTTATCATAGTGAATTAACGGCGCTGTGGTTTTAGTACCCTTAACTACCGCCGTTAAAAGGCGTTTCGGCGGTCGTTAAGGGGTTAAGTGATGTGGCATTGTCATTTGTTGAGCAGGGTTGGCAAATTTATTTTTAATTTTTTTCTGCACAAGTTCTTGAAAAATGACAGTCAACTTTTTTATAGACACATTAGAAAATAATAATAAACCATTGAGATTAAAAGTGATAAATGTATATAGTCTATAAATCCTGCATGAAGACATGAGCTGCATTTATTGTGAACTGTAAAAGGGTGATAAATACAGTAATAACAATCTGTCCAAGTTTCTCCACCTCCAAAAAAATCACAGATACATCATTTTTTTAAAAGATTTTGTAAGAGATTGACAGTGACAGGTAAGTAATTAAACCTTAGGGATTAGAGAAAGCTGTTATAGGCAGGTGTTGGCTGTATAGCACTGCAAACACCCATCCTCTATAAATCAGGCCTGCTCCATACACCTGCACCCACATGGAACATACATACTGTTAATTTCACATGTCAGACAGAGGTTGAATGGGACTTTATCTTCAGCTTTGCAATAGTTTTTTAAGCCGTAAGCCAGACCCTTTTCTTTGACTCCACGACGAAGCAACGTGTGAAATGCGCGTTGTAGAGTGGGTTGGTGGAGCCAGCACATGCAGCATGAAATCCGGTTAGTATTTCTCTTTCCTCCATTCATACCTGTGGAAAATATATTTTCATGTTACATTGCATTGTGTACTTTTTTCTATCGGTAATGATACATATAGAGGATCATGATTACTGTGATATGAACTTCTGAGTTGATCAATGGAATCAATGAATATAACTTTATATACTTTTTTGTGGGGATTTTATATATTTTTCTTATCCCTCCTCTTGGGTGTTCATGCTACAGTCTCCAATCATTAGTGTTTACATTTGATATATGGTGGTTATCAATAGTGCTGTATGTGCTGACCTGCTCCCCTTGGTTTTTAATATGTCTTTCTCATTCATTATGCCTTGACAAATAATTTTATATACCTTTGTCCATATTGGTGTCCTTAATATTAAAATAAAAACTTGCTATATTGAATAATTTTTTGGTATTTATTTATATTATTTTTTTAAAAGTAGTTTTTTTTTCTAAAATACCTTTTCTTTGTCTATACTGTACATTGGCAATGACAATGTATGGGGCAGCCATTGAAAAGGACAGCCTTCCCTTCTCTCACTGCTCTAATAAAATACCAACATAGGAAATGCGGTCTTTTGTCAAACACAAACCGTAAAATCATCTACCAGCACCATAACCAGAGCATGCAGACTGAGGCATTTTTTAGACATGAAGTAAACTGCATAACTTGTTATTAACCCTTCACAACATCTACTGTACATGTACGGCATAGTGGAAGCTGCATTTCGGCAAACATTCATACATACATATAGCTGACACCCTGCAGAATTGCCCACAATTGGTGCTAACCCTGATTGCAGGTGATTAATGCATTTGATGTCACTGTTAATAGCCGCTGGGTAACCCAACTATGGTGACCGGTAAGCTCCTGCTCAGAGCAGGAGATGATATGCCTCTTTCCTCTGTGCGAGCATTGCAGAGTATTAGATCAGCGATCAGGGCAGAGAAAGTTGATGTCCAATTGAAAGACTAGGTAAAAAAGTTTAAAAAAGTAAAAAAAAAAATCACAAAATAAAGAACAAACATATGAAAAAAAATACCAATAAATACATATATTCATGCACAAAAATTAAACAAAGAAAATACACATATTTGGTATTACCCATCCGAAACGTCCCAATCTATAAAACGCTCACATTAGTTAACCCCTTCAGTGAACAAAATGAAAACAATTTTTTTTGAGTGGGGGCGCCAAAAAATCTTTTCTTAGGGTGCCAACCTCCACAGTCAGGCAGATATCAGACAGGCCTCATACTAAGGCTGTGCAGCATCTCAGATTAGGTCATTTTTTTCTTCCTTTTTCATTGTGGCATTTGGCAAAAAATCTCACTGGGATGGTGTTTTTTAATATTAATTGAATTAAAAAATCGGTTTTAAGGGGATTATATGTTCACTGTTTATACCACTGAACAGAGGCCAGATGGAGTTCAGAGTTACGCTGCTGCCTCATTATAGTGAATGGATTGGATAAATGTGATTCAAAATGTTATGAAACATGTTCCCAACAAAAGCTTCAACTCAATCCACAAAAAAGCAAGCCCCACTAAGGTCCATCATCTGTCAGTGGAATTATATGGGGCTTCGACATTACTGGTAACACAAAGGCTCTAGAAAAGCGAAATGACTCCCTCCAAAAGAAATCCAGTAAACTCTGTTCTCCAAAATCCAAATGTTCCCTCCTTCTAAGCCCAACAGTGTGCATATATCATATTTAGTGTACACATGTTTATCATGTGCTTAAATTTAGGAGGTATGTCTCCAGAAGCACAAGTTGGGCACAATGTATGGGCACTACAATATATGTGCGCTAAAATGGAAAATTTGCAATTTTCACTCAGCAATAGAGTTGAGTGAAACAGGTCGGTCAAATTAAAAAATAGCCGACTTTAGCTAAAGTCGGGTTTCACCGTCGAAACCCGACCATAGCGTGAGGTCGGCCATGAGGTCGCTGATCAGAGCGCCAAAGTCACATTTCAAATAATGCTTCCAGCACCTTTTCTCAGCCAAAGATGGAGGACGCACACTGTGGGCAACGCGATGACATGGGCAGCGGCCACCACCATCTTAGAGAAGGGCATTGAAGTGATTGGCTGGCTTTGTGTGGCGTCACAGTGGGTATAAAATGCCTTGACCGTCGACCGCCATCTTACTTCTGCCGATCTTAGAATAGGGAGAGGTGCTGCTGCTGATTCTGAATAGGGAGAGCGTTAGGCAGGGAAGAAGAAAAACAAAATTGCTTCTGCTGACAGTGCTTTTCACTGTACAGTCAGTGTGCAGTGAAAGGGGAGGATTTTTGTTGTGTGCAGCAGTGCTGGTGGTGATTAGGCTGCCTTTTAAGGCTACCTGCTAGCTGCACTGCTGTGTGCACACTGCTGCTCAAACTGCTTTTTTCAAAGCACTCCAACTTTTATTATTTTGTTCTGGTGAGTTACTGAGCGTTCATTTTTTCACACACCATATAGCGGTGTACGCTCCTCACACACTACCGTGTACCAGCTGGTATCACGGACAAATAGAAGCTATCTGGGTGTGACTCTGGAAAAACTAGCCGAGGAGATTTTCCATATTTCCAGATCTACATGTTAGAAAACTGTCCGTTTTTCAAACAGTTTCGTATATCTACTGTTTGATAATGGTCAAAATTAGACAGAGACAGCGTGTGTCAGTCCGTATAAAAATAGACGGAGATTGACAATTTTCCATACACACACCATATAGCGGTGCACGCTCCTCAAACACTACCGTGTTTCGGCTGATATCACGGACAAATAGAATCTATCTGGGTGTGACTCTGGAAAAACAAGCCGAGGAGATTTTCCATTTTTCCAGACCAACACCTTAGAGTGCTATCCACTTTTCAAACAGTTTGGTATATCTGGTGTTTGATAACGGTCAAAACTAGACAGAGACAGCATGTGTCAGTCCATATACAAATAGACAGAGATTGACAATTTTCCATACAGACACCGTATAGCGGTGTATGCTCCTCACAAACTACCGTGTACCACCTTGTATCATGGACAAATAGAAGCTATCTGTGTGTGACTCTGGAAAAACTAGCCGAGGAGATTTTCCCTTTTTTCCAGACCTACATGTTAGAGAGCTGTCCGCTTTTCAAACAGTTTCGTATATCTGCTGTTTGATATCGGTCAAAACTAGACAGAGACAGCATGTGTCAGTCCGTATAAAAATAGATGGAGATTGACAATTTTCCATACACACACCTTATAGAGCTGTCAGATTCTCAAACAGTATTGCATATCTGCCGTTCGCATTACAGTCACATCTATACAGAGTCAGCGTGTGTTTGTGTGACACTCCGTAAATACATATACGGATATTGTTAGTTACACAAAAAAATATACAGCTGTACACTTCTGATACAGTTCCGTATATCTGCTTGTTGGATTACGGTCAAATACATACTGTGGGAGCGTCTGTGACTAAAAAAATATATACGTAGATTTAATTTTAGTAATACACCTAACACAGGTGGATGCTCCTCATACAGTGCCATCTCTCTGCTGGTATTTTTGGTACATTTTCCCAAACATGAGGAACTATGGTGGAAGAGGCCGCAGACGTGGGCAGGGGGGCGCAGCTGGTACTGATGGTGGTGGTGCATTGGCTGGTTCTGGCAAAAGCACAATAGCAGCTACGGCACGAGGTGTTGATCCTGTGTCATTGTCTGGCCCAAGAAGGCCTGTAAGGTTACCTTTTCTTGGAGTAGGAAAACTTCTTTTAAAGCCGGAGCATCTGGAACAGGTTTTGGCATACATTGCCGAAACAGCCACCAGCTCTATTGCCTCCTCTTCTGAACGTTCAAAACCTGCAAGCACGGAGTCATCAGTGCAGGGTTCTGGTCAGGAAAAACACCTTTCCTTGTGTCCTTCACCCCCACCAAAAGTTAAGAATGCGGCAGCCCACACTTCAGATTACTCTATGGAGCTCTTTTCACATACCTTGGTATTCCAGTCAAATCCTAAATTCCCCAGTCCAAGATGAATCTTACATGAAGTGCACTGATGCACAGCCACTGCTAGATGATTCTGCTGGTACATCGACCCAGAGCACTACATTGCCCTCGCAGTCTACTGAGCCAGAATCTGACCCTGAGGAAACTCAGGTGCCCCTTCCCGCATACTATACCACCTTACACGGTGACACAGAGGAAGGTAAAGAGGAAGGTGCAGATGACTTTGAAGTGGAGGTGATGGATGACCCAGTTCTTGACCCGGATTGGCATCCAATGGGAGAAGAGGGTGGCACTGGCAATTTTTCAGATAAGAAGAAGAATCCGCAACAGGCATTGACATCACAGCAGCGGTTATCTGGCAGGCCCATAGCTGTCCAAAAACGTGGACAAAAAACTAAAAGAGTTGCAGGACAGCTTGGTCAGACGGTCAACTTAGCACAGCGTGCAAGACCAGAAATTATATGTGGCACTTCTTTGTCCAAAATCCTACTGATGAGGCAAAGGTTACCTGTAAGAAGTGCGGAAGGACCTTTAGCCGAGGTAAACAACTCAGAAATTTGAATACCAGTTGCATGCTTTGACATTTAATCAACATGCACTTGCAAGCGTGGACAGACTACAAAACCTCAGGTAGCACGTGTGCACCTGCTCCGAGTGAAGGTAGCCAGCAACACTCTATTGCTTCCCCCACTGTAAGACCACCGCCACCGTTAAGCACACCACCAGCACTAAATGTGGAGGTGTCGTCGCAAGGCTAAAGCACTCAGGGAATCACAATGGTTTTGCAACACAACACTGAATCTAGGCCATCACCACAATACCATCACCAACCCCCTCTCACTCCATCCGATCCACCGCTACTTTCCCCATATGCAGCTCTCCAGTCCAGCTCACCCTACCAGACACTGAGTAGGACAAGAAAGTACTCATCCTCTCATCCGCGTACATTGTGTTTAATGCCTACATTGCCAAACTAATCTCATTAGAGATGGTGCCCTACCGTTTGGTTGAAAGCGAAGCTTTCCGCAAGCTCATGGCCTACGCTGTCCCACGCTATGACCTACCCAGTCAGTACTTCTTTTCTCAAAAAGCCATCCCTGCCCTCCACGGCATGTGAAAGACCGCATTGTCCATGCACTAAAACAGTCAGTGAGTGGAAAGGTGCACCTCACAACAAATGCATGGACTAGTAGGCATGGCCAGGGCCGTTACGTGTCCATCACTGCGCACTGGGTTAATGTGGTGGATGCAGGCTCCACTGGGGACAGTGGCGGTGGAACAGTGCTGCCTAGTCCACGAAAACAGGAAACAGTTGGCTGTAGGCTTTCGACCCTCCTTCTCCTCCTCCATCAACAAAAGCTCATCCACAGAGCGCAGTCGCACGAACACTCCATCCGCAGCTGGCATTGTTGCACACGAGGCGTCCCACTATCGGACAGCTAGTGGTAAGCGTCAGCAGGCTGTGTTAAAGATGATCTCTTTGGGCGACAACAGACACACCGCTGAGGTACTGGCCGTTTACTTGCAGTGACAAACTGAGTCATAGCTGGGCAGTCTACATCTTGAGGCAGGCAAGGTAGTCAGTGATAACGGCCGTAATTTTGTGGCAGCCATAGCCCGTGCAAAACTCACACACATACCTTGCCTGGCTCACACTTTGAACCTGGTGGTGCAGTGCTTCCTTAATAATTATCCAGAGTTAGCATCCCTGCTACATAAGATGCGAAGACTGTGCTCGCACATCCGTCGCTCAAACGTCCACTCCACTCATATGCAGAAGCTGCAGCGATTACTCCACTTCCCCAAGCACCGCCTAATCATAGACATTGCAACAAGGTGGAACTCCACCCTGCACATGGTTGAGAGACTGTGTGAACAGAGGCAGGCTGTAATGCATTTGTGGGAGGATTCACGGGAAGGCAGTTTGAGGGAAGACATGGAATTGTCGGGTGTGCAGTGGTCAAAGCTGAAAGACCTCTATAAAGTCCTTCAGTGTTTTGAGGAATGCACACGGCAGGTAAGCGCAGACGACGCCATCATAAGCATGAGCATCCCACTTATGCGTCTGCTCATTCAAAGTTTGACGCACATTAAGGTCAGGCATCTGCAGCAGAGGAGGAGGGAAGCATTGATGACAGTCAGCCATTGTCTGGTCAGGGAACTGTCCTGGACGAGGTGGAGGAAGAAGAGGAGGAGGAGAAGGATGAGGGGGATGATTATTTTGGGCAGGAGGATGCTTCTCAGGGGGCAAGAGAAAATGTTGGTGTTCCAAGGTCAGGTACAGTGTTTGTGCATGACTGTAGGGATGTGGATTTGCCAGAAAGTGCTCCTCCACCCAGCAGTGGCAGTGCAGCATTGACACCTGGAACATTGGCCCACATGTGTGATTATGCCTTGCTGATCCTAAAAAGGGACCCCCGCATTGCCAAAATGATGAGGGATGACGACTACTGGCTGGCCAGCATCCTCGATCCATGCTACAAAGCAAATTGCACAACATCATGCCACAGGAGAACTTAGAGATAATATTGGCTAACAAACAAGCAACTCTGGTAAACCGTTTGAGGCATTCCCAGCACACAGCAGCGGTGCTGGTTCTCCCACGAGCCGTAGTGGGCACAATAGAAGAGGTGTTCATGATGCACACAGCCGAAGAGACGTTGGAGACAGGGGTTTAATGACCATGTTGTGGAATGATTTCTCAAGTACCGCTCACACGACTGCTAACACTGCATCGTTTAAAAGTGACAGGAGACAGCAGTTGTCAAATATGGTTACAAACTACTTTTCCCATATCGAAGCTCTCCCTCACAGGTCATTCCCCTTTTCTATTGGGCCTCTGAACTGGACACCTGGCCTGAATTGGCACAATATGCCTTACAGGCGCTCGCTTTCCCTGCTGCTAGTGTGTTATCTGAAAGAGTCTTCAGTGCTGCTGGATCAATCCTGGCAGAAAAAAGGACCCGTCTGTCGACGCAAAATGTTGATGATCTAACCTTCATTAAAATGAACCATGCATGGGCTTCAAAAGATTTTGTCCCACCTTCCCCTGATGACACATAGGTTGCCAGAAAACTGCCTTACTTTTTTCCTCCTCTTCCTCGGACTTGCCCAACTCTGCCCTTTGCAGCAGCTAAATGTCCAGCCAACACATCAACATATGCCTCAATGGCTGGGGTCAACACCTGGCGAACCTGGGCAAGTGCTGTTGCTCTGAACAGGTGAATGGGCCCACTGATGGCGGACAGCACTGGCGCAGGGCCCTTCATAGTACAATACAGTGTTTCTGATGGTGGGGGGGCCCACTCGCCGTCAGACACACCAGCGTAGTATGAGGGGCCCTGTGCCAGTACCGTCGACCACGAGTGTGCCCCCCCTGCTTGGTCATGGCCACAACACTTGCAAGTTGCTCCACCACTGTGTAGTCTGGGCAGTTAAATCCTTCACAGGGACGGCCACTAGAAATTTGGTGTATTGATCGATGATGGTTAAGATGTAGCTATGGCCTGTCCTGCTGGCCTCTACCATCAGATGATCAATGGCTACTATTTGTAATGTACGTCAACTTACAAGCGGATGCAGTGGTGCTTTATGATCACCTTTCACAGTTGTGATAGTCACAGACGTGTGACATTCCTGCCCCCATTTTTCAATGTCTCCTCTCATGCCTATCCAATAGAATCGCCTACGGCCTGTGGCTTCTGTCTTTTGCACTCCAAAATGACCAGACACATCATGATAGACAGTGAGGACCATGTCTACATCTCTCCGTGTGATCACAATTTGATGGAGACGAGTAACGGTGATGTGATCCACGCTACTGCGATAAAGCAATTCTTTGTTCACAAAGAACCATTTTCGCTGTCTCCACAGACAAAGTATTTGAGGGTCTGCATTGCCTCTGCAACATCTACCGGGAGGTTTTCCCACGATCAGTAATTCCCAAATTTCTGCTAACACTCGACTTTCATCTGTACTTGTATCCATGTAGTTTCCAGTAGCGGAGAGTCTGGACTGGCTTACTGAGATTGAAATATATACAAAGATTTAAAAGTACCACAACACTGTATACTGTTGTACGCTTCGACTACCTTTCCCTTTTTCTACCTTTTAAATTCTGGTGTAATTCATAGTGAGCCTGTGAGTATCTGTGTCTGACTCTGGAAGTATAGACGGAAATTTACAATTACCCCTAGACTGGATACACCTGGTATGTGATGATACAGTACCTTTGTTCAAAATTTTGTGTTAGGGTATCATCCATAGTGAGTGAGCGTGTGTGGTTTACGCCTTCTATATATACGGTGAATCGGAGATACCAATTTTTACCCTATACACGATACAGCTTGTATCTTGTTATACAGTACCTTTGTTCAACATTTACTATTACGGTCAAATCCATACTGAGTAAGCGTCTGAGAGTGACTACGGGACTATGTATACGTGCCACGCCACGCTCACCTGGGGGCGGGACCTCGGTCCCGACGTTATCTCTTCTGGAGCCGCAGTCACTCCGGGCATCTCTTGTACCTAGGTCCCTGTCTCCCCCATGTTATGTCTGCACTTGCGTGCTTTTCTCAGTTTGGTCTCCAGGTCAGTCCTCTCTATGGTACTGGAGGACTTGACCCGGAAGCTCTCGTGATCATGTGCTTTATCAGGCTAGCTCTTCCTAGGGGAGGTGCCTGATTATTGTTGTGCTTCCTGGCTTGGTCTGCCGTGTCGCTGCCTGGCTGTGCGCTGTATTCGGGTCCGCTGCCTTGTGCTCTGTTGTGCCTCTTGGCACACGCTCTGAACCTGCACTCTGTCTTGTACTCGGTTGTGCCTCCTGGCACACGCTCTGACCCTGTACTCTGTCTCATACTCAGTTGTGCCTCCTGGCACACACTCTGATCCTGTGCTCCGTCTTACATTCAGCTGTGCCTCCTGGCGCATACTCTGATCCTGTGCTCTGTCTTGTACTCAGTTGTGCCTCCTGGCACACACTCTGATCCTGGCACACACTCTGATCCTGTGCTCTGCCTTGTACTCAGTTGTGCCTCCTGGCACACACTCTGATCCTGTGCTCTGTCTTGTACTTAGTTGTGCCTCCTGGCACACGCTCTGATCCTGTACTCTGTCTCTTTCTCAATTGTGCCTCCTGGCACAAGTTCCAATCCTGCTCTCTGTCTTATGCTCAGTTGTGTCCTCTGGCACACACCCTGCTCCTGTACTCTGTTACACCTCCTGGCCCACCTGCTGCCTGACTCAGTGCTCTGATGTGCTCCTTGCACGCATCCTACTTCACTCACACCCGGGCGTACAAAGTTTCTGTATAACACGTATTCCAGTGTCCATGCTTTACACGCTCCTGCAGACACACCCACTCGTGTCTCCTGTGAGCCGGCCGCCTGGTGCCAGCAGTCATGGTACCTCACCCCCTGGGGCTTGCCCCTGACACTCCCTGTATAGGGGGTGGTCTTCACTAGGTCAGCTCGCCCTGGGAGGGTTGGTGCCATGACTCAGAGGGTCCACTCCAGGAGTCATCACAGTATGGAGATTGCAGTTGTACCCTATAATATATACTTTCTATCTTGTTATCCAGTACCTTTTTTACAACATTTTTTATTATGGTCAAACCCAGACTGAGTGAGCGTCTGAGGGTGACTCCGGAAATATATACCGAGATTTCAAATTTGGCCAACACTGTATACAGCTGTACGCTTCTGATACAGTAACCTTTTTAGCTATTTAAATTCTGGTGTAATCCATAATGAGCCTGTGAACATCTGTCTGTTACTCTGGCAATATATTAAGAGCTTTAAGATTACCCCAACACTGTATACAGCTGAACGCTTGTGTTACATTACCCATTTACAGCTTTTCATATTCTTATGTATTCCATACTGGGCCTGAGAGCGTTTGTGTCTGCCTCCTGAAATGTATACAGAGATTCAGAATGTTTACACTATACTATATATACTTTGTATCTGGTGATACTGTACCCTTTTTCAACTTTTTATTTTATTGGGTAATCCATACTGAGCCTGTGAGCATCTGGGTATGACTCATGAAATATATACGGAGATTTACTGTTAACCCTAGACTATATAGAGCTGTATGCTTCTGATACAGTACCATATATCTGCTGGTATTTTGGGTCTATTTTCCAAAACATGAGGAAGTATGGTGGAAGAGGACACGGACGTGGGTGTGGGGAGCCACCTGGTACTGATGGTGGTGGTGGTGCATCTGCTGGTAGTGCCAAAAACACAATAGCAGCTAAGACAGGAGGTGTCGAGCCTACGTCATGGTGTAGCTCTGGAAGACCTGTAAGTCTCCATTTTCTGGGAGTAGGTAGACTGCTTTTAAAGCCAGAGCATCAGGAACTGTTTTTGCCTTACATTGCTGAAACAGCCTCCAGCTCTATCGCCTCCTCTTCTGAAATTTAAAAAAATGCAAGCACTGTGTCGTAAGTGCAGGCTTCTGGTCAGGAGCAACCCCTTTCCTTGTGTCCTTCACCCACCCCAAAAGTGAAGGATGCGGCAGCACACACTTCAGATTACTCCATGGAGCTCTTTTCACATACCATGCCTGGGTTAATTAAAAATGGGGCCCATCATAGACTGGAGCATTCCAAATAGGGGACATCAGACACTGGAGCAGCATTTACGGGGCCCATTATACACTGGTAGAGTTGAGCGACTTTTGTTTTTTTAGGGTCGAGTTTCGTTTCGTGAAACCCGACTTTTCCAAAAGTCGGGTCGAGCAAGATCGGCCGACTATAGGGAAAAGTCGGGGTCGTCCCGAAACACGAAACCCAATGTAAGTCAATGGGGAATAAAAGTCGGCAGTGAGAGGACAGGAAACACACCAACAGTGCCCATTTGAATGCCAAAAGCATCAATTCTTCTTACTCAAGCTTGTCAACCTTAATTAACTTCATAATACTAGTTACGCACTGAAAAACGCACGCTCAGTACCTCAGCAGGACAAAAAAAAAATTGGGAATGCTTTTAAAAAAGCAGTTTGCAGAGCAGTGGGTAAACAGCAATGCAGCTGCCAGGAAGCCTTAGAAGGCAGCCTAACAACCAACACCGCTGATCCAGCAAAATATAGCCTCCCCTTGCACTGCACACACAGTGACTGGTGTGTTGTACAGGCAAAATCGCTAGCAGCAGAAGCAGTTTTTGGTGTCTTCTTACCTGCCTAACGCTCTCCCTATTCTGAGATCAGCATGAGTAACATGGCGGTCGGTGTGCACGCCCTTTTATACCCCCTGTGACGCCCACCAAAGCAAGCCAATCACTTGCATGCCCTTCTGAAAGATGGTGGTGACCCCTGCCTATGTCATCACGTTGCCCACAGTGTCCGTGGATCCTGATTGGCTGAAAAAGAGCGCAAAACAAACTTTTGAAACGCGACTTTGGCACGTAAGTCGCCAAACTCGTGGCCGACCTCATCCTAGGGTCGGGTTTCGTTTCATGAAACCCGACTTTGCCAAAAGTCGGCGACTTTTGAAATTTTTCGTCCCGTTTCGCTCAACTCTATACACTGGAGCATTAGAAATGGGGCCCATTATATATGGAGCATTATTAGGGCCCATCATACACTGGAGCATCATCCATGAGACCCATCATATATTGGAGCATTCCAGATTGGGGACATTAGACACTGGAGCAGCATTTACGGGGCCCATTAAACACTGGAGTATTAGAAATGGGGCCCATTATATATGGAGCATTATAAGAGTCAATATTACACTGGAGCATCATCCATGAGGCCTATCATATACTGGAGCATTATAAATGGGGCAGATCAGACACTGGAGAAGCATCTATGGGGCACATGATACACTGGAGCATTAGAAATGGAGCCCATTATATATGGAGCATTATTAGGGCCCATCATACACTGGAGCATCATCCATAAGGCCCATTATGTGGAGCTCATCATATACTGTATGGAACATTATATGTGAGTGTCTAATTATTCTGTATGGAGAAATATATGGGGCTCATTATTTTGTATGGCGCACAATGTGGTGGCCATAATACTGTATGGAGTAATATTCTGTCCTTTTTTTGAGCTATTGTACAATTTAAAATAGATCAGTCATGTCATGTAAGCAGTGAAGTATTTGTCATTGTACTATACCTATATTTCTGTGCCGCATCGGCGCATCATGAGTTGTGGTATGTGTTAAAGGGGCGCACTGACACTCTTTGGCCCAGGGCACACGAAAATCTGTAGCCAGCCCTACCCCCCCACAACTTTAGCCAAATAACCACCAGTTTTCAATGCATAACTATTATTATGAAGTAAATTAAGGATGACAAGCTTCAGTAATAAGAATTGATGTTTTTGGCATTGAAATGGGCACTGTTGGTGTGTTTACTGTCCTCCACTCCCTGCCGACTTTGCTTCCTCATTGACTTGCATTGGGTTTCGTGTTTCAGTCGGCCTCCAACTTTTCCCTATAGTCGGCCAATTTCGTTCAATCCGACTTTTGCGAAAGTCGGTTTTCATGAAACCTGACTCGACCCTAAAAAAGGCAAAGTCGCTCATCTCTACTCAGCAACAATTATTACCATTTGTTTCTGGAAAGCATGCATGCAGTCAAAATGGTCACTAAACCTATAGATAAATGGGGTGCAATTTTCGAAATGGGGTTGTTTGCATAGTGATTCTGCTTTTCGGGAACATAGTGGCTCTATATATGGGGTCCACAATCTATTCTAGTAAAATCAAACGTTAAATAATGCTTCTTTTCTCCTGAGTATTGTTGTGTGGCTAAGTAGCACTGCACAGCCACATATGAGGTATTGCCATGTACAGCAGAAATTGTGTGACAAATTTTAGTGCCATTTTTACCGATTTCCCTGTGTAAAAATCTAAAATTTGTGGTGTGGCTAAAACAAAATTTTTGTGGTATTAATGTAATTATTTTTTCTTCACCATCCAATGTTATAAGGTTCTGTGACACACCTGCTGTGTCCATATGATCACTGCCCCTTAGATGAATTCATTGAGAGGTGTAGTTTGTAAAATGTGGTCACTTATGGGAGAGTTCTGCTGTTCTGGCACCTCAGGTGTTTGCCAATGTGACATGGCACCCAAAAACAATCACATCAATATCTGCACTCCAATATGGGGCTCCTTCCCTTCTGAGATTTGCACTGTGCATCAAAAGTAGTTTTTAAACATATATGAAGTACTTATGTACACAGGAGAAATTGTGTAACAAATTTTACCATGTGTTTTCTCCTGTTACCCTTGTGAAAATGAAAAATTTGGGGCTAAAGCAACATTTTTGTGGGAAAAATGTATTTTTCAATTCTTACTGCTCAATGTTATAAAATTCTGTGAAGCACTTGCGGGTGCAAGGTTCTTTTGAAAACTCTAGATAAATTTCTTGAGGGATGTAGTTTCCAAAATGGAGTAATTTTTGGGGAGATTCTACTGCTTAGGCACATTAGAGGCTCTCCAAACGCAACATGGCGCCCACAGACTATTCCATCAAAGTCTGGCTCAAAAACTTTGCTCCTTTCTTTCAGAGCTTGGCAGTATACCCAAAAAGTAGTGTCCCACCAAGCATGAGGTATCAGCGTACTCATAAGAAATCGCACAACATATATTGGGGTCCATTTTCTCCTGCTACCCTTGTGGAAATTAAAAATTCAGGACTAAAGCAATGTTTTTGTGGGAATAATCAAAATTTTCTTTTCACAGCTGAAAGATAACAAATCCTGCGATGCACCTGTGAGTTTATGGTGCACATCACACCTCTAGATAAATTCCTTGAGAGATATAGTTGTAGTTAGGCACAACAAGGGCTCTACAAATGTGACATGGCATTCGCTATTAATTCCAAGCCAATTTTGCGCTCCAAAAGTCACATGGTGCACCTTCTCTTCCAAGCCCAGCCGTGCGCCCAAACAATAGTTTTCCACCACATGTGAAGTATCAACGTACTAAGGGAAAATTGCGCAACAAATTTTTGGGTTCATTTTCTCCTGTTACCCTTATGAAAATAAAAAATAGGGGCTAAATCAAATTTTTTGTGGGAAAAATTCGATTTTTTCTTTTCACAGCTCAACTTTACAAAATTCCGTGCTCTTTCTTTTTCGAGTCCTGTTGTGCATCCAAACAGTAATTTTCCACCACATATGTATATTGGTGTACTCAGCAGAAATTGCACCACAAATTATACTGTTACTCTTGTTAAAATGCAAAATTTGGGGCTAAAGTAAGGTTTTTGTGGGAAAATGTAAAATTCTCATTGTTTTCTTTCACATCTCTTTAATTCTTGTGAAGCACTTAAAGGGTCAATCATTTTCATTAAGATGGTTTTGAACTGGTGTAGTTTATAAAATGGTATTATTTTGGGTATTTTCTGTCATATAATCATATAAGGCTGGTTTCACATTTGCGAATGGAGGAGCTGGGTCAGGATGCAGACTTCCTCCTTGGAGCTCCGTCCAGGGCCGCACCTCCTCCGGTCAGCTCCGCTTCTGTTGGCATGCAGCCTGTGCACCTTATATTTAGCATTGGGTACACAGACTGTGCGGATGTATGCAGATGCCTCCACATGCGTCACTTTGACGGTGCGGTGAGCGCACCAAATTGCAACACGTTGCATTCGGCGCAGATCGCCGCACCATCAAAACGAAACATGCAGAGGCATCTGCATACATCGGCATGGCCTGCGTACCCAATGCTAAAGATAGGGTAAGCAGGCCGCATGCTAACGGAGGCGGAGCTGACAGGAGGCGGTGCAGTCGTGGGTGGAGCTTCATGGAGGAAGTCCGCATCCCGACACAGCTCCTCCATACGCAAATGTGAAACCAGCCTTAGTCAATCAAAGTCACTTCAAATGCGATCTGGTCGCTAAAAAATTGGTTTTTTAAATTATGTTGGAAAAACTTCCTAACAAAAAAAATTATGTTTCAAAAATGATGCAGATGTAAAGTAGACATGTGATAAATGTTATTTATTAACTATTGTATGTGATAAAACAATCTGTTTTAAGGACACGAAAATTAAAAGTTTGAAAATTGCAAAATTTTTAAAATTTCCCCTCTATTTCTGATATCTTCACAAAAAAACACAAAAAATATCGACCTAAATTATCACTAACATGACGTGCAATATGTCACAAAACATTAGAATCACTGGGATCTGTTGAAGTGTTCCAGAGTTATTACTTCATAATATGACACTGGTCAGAATTGAAAAATTGACCTGGCCAAGAAGGTGAAAACAGGCTTCCGGGTGAAGGAAGGGGCTAAAGGGTATTCAACTACAATTATTTCATCTGACACCCTTTCAAGCTAATATTATAAGCCTGTCACAAAGATGTCACCAAGATGTTCTAAAGCCCTGATTAGCAAATCGGATTCCTAGTGATGTAGACCATTCACTAAATAACTAGCCACCTTTGCAATTCAGAAGTCTGGAAAATAGACAACCTCTGTGATACCTGTTATTGCGATAATTTTCTTCCACTTTACTAGAAAAGGAAACAACTAAAAAACAGCTATATCTACATTTCAACTAATTACTGACATGGGCTTGCATAAGATTTTGACAGGAAATGCTTAAGTCTTTCCTTAATAGTGGAACTTGCCATTTTTCGTTTAAATCCCTTATCTGATGCAATCCCATTGTATCCGAAATGTTGTTTTTACATGAAAGGTGGTAAAAGTTAGGAGCCATTTACCCATGAAACTTAGCAAACATAGGTGCATTTACAATACACAGCCTCTGCTGTATTTCTTACAGGATATCTGTGATCAATGTCACATCTCAGTGAATGTGAACTGATTGTGGTTTTGTGTTCTCACAGACAAGTAGTTGTGCATTTTTAGTAAGTTGTTAGGAGATAATCAATGACAACGGATGTCCTTTTCTCTCTCCTCTCCTTTGATGAGGGCTTCTTTTATTTGTGATGGATGGATACATGAAAATTTTAACAAAAACAACAAAAGATATTGTCTGGAGAACATAATAAGTCCATTTTGTCTTCTCCCGTAAGCTGTTAGGACTCTCAGCTGCAAAATAAAATGTAATTTACCTTTAGTGTTACACATTTTGATTAGAACACACACATGGACAGGCGGACAAACAGAAGATCATATAATTTTTTTTTTCTACTGAAAATGTCAGCTTTTGATGTGCTTTTGATTTATCGACATGGTTTTACAGAACAACCAAATAAATGTATATTTTGTATCTTTTTTCCTACAACCAAAAAGTGCGTTAATAATAATAATAATGCTACTACCATTACCAATCTTACAGACATCTAAAATATAACGCTTTACACGTCACTCTATCCGAAGCCTTTATAGACTGCGCAAGCGCAACGCGCCTGTGCAGTCTGGCTCCAGACAGAATGAGGCATCCAGCGGTGAGGAGTGTGTATGCCGCCAGAAATTGCGGTACGCGTACACACTGCATACTGCTATTTCCGGTGCCATACTTACATACTTACCTGATCAGGAGGAGCGTTGCCGCAGCGCTTCTCTTCGTCCGGAGACCGGGGAAGGAGTTCATCCGGAATCGCACATGCACATAGCGCGATCCGGCACGATTTTACTGAAGACACATTTGCAGTGTGTCTTCAGCAATATGGCGCCGGTCAGCGCTATATGCATGCGGGTACTCCGGCGCCACACTCCTTCCTTGGCCTCCAGCAGAACGTGACAGTGCTGGAGCACAGGAAAGAAAGGTGAGTATAAATGTTTTTTTTTGTATGCGTGTAGTTTAATAGGGTTGTATGCGTGTAGTTTAATAGGGTTGAGGGGGACCATACATATCAGGATAAGGGGGTGAGGGGACCATGCATACCAGGAAAGGGGGGTGAGGGGACCGTGCCTACCAGGATTGGGGGTGAGGGGACCATGCATACCAGGATTGGGAGGGTGAGGGGACCATGCATACCAGGATAAGGGGGTGAGAGGACCATGCATACCACGAAAGGGGGTGAGGGGACCATGCATACCAGGAAAGGGGAGTGAGGGGACCATGCATACCATGAAAAGGGAGTGAGGGGACCATTCACACCACAAATGGGGGGTGAGGGGACCATGCATACCACGAAAGGGGGGTGAAGGGACCATGCGTACCATGAAAGGGGGGTGAGGGGACCATGCATACCAAGAAAGGGGGGTGAGGGGGACCATGCATACCAGGATTGGGGGGTGAGGGGTAGCATGTATACCAGGATAGGGGGGTGAGAGCACCATGCATACCTGGTTAGGGGGTGAGGGGACCATGAAAACCAGGATTGGGGGGTGAGAGGACCATGCATACCAGGATAGGGGGGAGAGAGGACCATGCATACCAGGGATATGGGAGTGAGAGGACCATACATACCAGGATAGGAGGGTGAGGGGACCATGCATACCAGGATTGGGGGGTGAGAGTGTGGGGAAGGTGACTTGACGGGCAGACTTGACTGGAGGAAGAGGGGATGATTTGTGCACTATAGACGGATGGTAGTAATGACAGAAGGGAGACAGCTGGGGGTAGATGGAAAAGGGAGTGCAATACCTAGAATTGACCAGAAGAAGGCAGGGGGGAGCATAGTTCAGGACTTGACATCAGCTTAGGGCTTAGGAAACCGCTTAGTCATGGGGGACGGGGAGACAGGATCCCAGGAGGGAAATTTCCGAGGAGGGGGATAAATAGGACAGGACAGGGTTCCAGGCTAGGCTAGTCCCGAGAGGAGCTCAGGAGGAGAAGACTCAGTACAGAAGACTGACAACGGTGAAGAGCTCGACCAGGGGACTGACGGGAAGAGACAGTCAGGGGGGTGGCCGCAGGACAGACGAGGCCCCGGGTGTACCGATTGGACGACGACCTCGGACAGGTGAAGCGCTGGCGGTAGATAGTTCTAGGACAGCCCTAGCGAAAGATCCATGAGGAACGTCACTACGACTGAAGGAAAGGTGAAGGTACCCGGGCCTGAGTACGGAGAGCTGTAAAGGAACTGCGGTGTATGGCTACGGTCGTCAGGAGGACGGCCAATAAAACCCGGACCTGTTGCAACTGAAATCTGCCTCCGTCTCATCTCTGTGTCGGCTGTGCGCGGTAAGCAGTGGACCACCCCCCAATCCGGGCCCTTACCACATTTGGCATAGTCGGCAGGATCGCCGCCGCCAATACTACAACTCCTGCGGCAGGCCTGCGTCAGAAGGACCTAAAAGGACTCGAGTTGCTCACCTGTGGATTACAAATTTGCTTTCCTGTGGATTACAAATTTGAGACTCTGTTCCGGATCATTGGCTGTCATCAGAAGATCCGGGGAGGTACCAAAAGCCGGACAACATGGCTGTGGTACTCCAATGCCAGGAACAGGCCCAGGCATTTGCAGCAGCACTGGATGAACTGGGGCCGCCTCAAATCCACCACTGGGGGGAGCGGTGTACATCTGGAGACCGCCGCCCCCTCATCCTGGACCCGGGAAGATGGGTGGAGAAGCCGACCATCGTCCCACCCAGGAGCGGGAGTGGCCCAGGTGGGAAGGCTGGCTGCGGCTGTTTGGCGCCATTCGACTGCTGTACACCGGACAGGATGAGACGCTGCAGCTGCCGTGGCATCGGATGCCTGGAATGGTGGTGGCGTCAAGAGGTCGAATCTCACCGGGAGACCTGCTTTTGGGAGCCACTGACAGCCCCCCAGACATCGGGAGGAGACAAGGAGCGACTGTGGGCTCTGCTGGAGCAGTCGCCGAAGACATCGCCTGGGAGCCTCCCTGCAGGACCCACGAGCATGGAGGCTGGAGGCTAGCCCTTCCGGACAGCGGGGTGAAGATCGGTGGCTGCGGGAGGAGCCGCGGGGTGGCCTATCAGAGGCCGCAGCGCCGGGGAAGGTGAGAGTTCCCCCAGCCCAACCGGCGGCTCCTCGACCAGTCCCCACCACGCGGCCTTCCCGTGCAGCCTCCTGCGTTCCTGTGGGCCCGGCTGCGGAGGGCTTTGCAGCCTCCGCCGGGCTGAGAGACGCCTGTGCCCGCGTCCCTGAGCCACCCTGCATGGCAGCACCACGTCCTGTGTCGCCGGTGCGGAGTCCATCTGTGGCCGTCCCTGCCACACTCTACCTTGAGGCAGTGGCTTATCCACCGAAGCCGGCCGCCACTCCAGCCCCGTCCGTGACTCCGGTTGTGGCCTACCCCGCGGCCGCATCTACATCACCCCCGGAGTCGGCTGCGGCCTGCCTGTCGGGCTCTGTGGCCTACCCACCGGGATCTATGGCTGCGCCTGCCCGTCGTCTGGCCCCAGCGGCTGCTGGGCCGCCGGAATCTGCGGCCGCCTCTGCCCCGCTCTCAACCCCGGCCGTGTCCCGCCCACCGGACTCCGCGGCCTACACTGGACCCTCTGTTTGGGTTGCAGAGGTCATACAGAAGAAGAAGGCCAGAGAGCGGAAGGTCTGGAGCCTGCTCCATGAGAGAGGGTAGGCTGGCATGGCGGCTTCCCGATACACGGGGCGGCTCGTGTACACCAACCTGGAGAAGGGATACGGATTCATTCAGGAGCTCGCAACTGGCCAGAAGGTATATATCAATGTGACTTCCATCCGTCATGGCCGGGCTTTGCGGGAGGGGGACTTGGTGTCATACTACAAGGATTGCAGTCCCTGCGGCTACTACGTGGTAGCCGTGATTGCTGAACCCGAAAGCCACGAGCCCCCGTAAAAGGACACCTAGAGAAACTCCCAGCATCCTGGGAGCTCCACGGCTGTGGAGCCCCTTATTATTGATAAGACATCGGCTATCAGGAGATGGCCCAGACTACCGGGATTTCGCTGCACCGTTGTGCAGGCCCAAAAGGACATTTATGCGTCCAAGTTAAGGAAAATGTTTTTATTGTTTATTGTTTTCTCCTGATATAGCGGGGATGCGAAGGAGGAAGTGCTAATGTTAAAGGAAGGGGGAGTACTTCCGTTTTATGTTTGAAATAGTGTGTTTGAAGGTGTTTGAAGGTATCAACTACTGAGGACTCTCAATCCTGAATATTTTTGTGATTGAAGAAGGAGTTAAAGGAAAAAAAAAGAAAAACAAACTAAGAAAAAGGGGTTACTCCGGTTGAGTAACTCCTATTGTTATTAAAGTAGAGGTAACGGTATGCTAAAAGTTGATTTAATGAGTAGTGTGTGTAACAAAAAAAAAATGTGTGTGACAGGTCCCAGGTACAGGGTAGGATAAAAACGCTGACCATGACTCTTTTTAAGTGAAGGACGAGGAGGTGAAAGATATCGAACCAGACAGTGGTCCGTCAGCCAGGTCCCCGACACCACGCATACCCAAAAGGATGGGCGGGCGCTAACGATGACCCGGTAGGCGAAAGGCCTCGGTCATGGCGTTCCGGACAGTAGAGGGTAACAGAAGGGGAGAGTAGTGGGAGGTACATGCTGTAGAGTAGTCCGGGTGGACCTCGACAACCTGAAAGAAGTTGGCTGCTTGGAGAATGGTGCTCCCGGTTTGGTTCGGCCCCCCGCCTATGGTGGGTTTGGCCCAACAACCGGTCTGACAACAGATGGTGGACAAGCCTCAGGACGACCTAGGTAGGGAGTATGATTGTCGGGGATGACAATAGACTAAGGAAGGGGGAGTGTGGGGAAGGTGACTTGACGGACAGATTTGACTGGAGGAAGAGGGGATGGTTTGTGCACTATAGACGGATGGTAGTAATGACAGAAGGGAGACAGCTGGGGGTAGATGGAAAAGGGAGTGCAATACCTAGAATTGACCACAAGATGGCAGGGGGAGCGTAGTTCAGGATTTGACATCAGCTTAGGGCTTAGGAAACCGCTTAGTCATGGCGGGCGGGGAGACAGGAACCATGGAGGGAAATTCCCGAGGAGGGGGATAAATAGGACAGGACAGGGCTCCAGGCTAGGCTAGTCCCGGGAGGAGCTCAGGAGGAGAAGACTCCGTACAAAAGACTGACAACAGTGATGAGCTCGACCAGGGGACTGACGGAAAGAGACAGTCAGGGGGGTGGCCGACGACCTCGGACAGGTGAAGCGCTGGTGGTAGATAGGTCTAGGACAGCCCCAGCGAAAGATCTGCGAGGAACGTCACTACGAATGAAGGAAAGGAGGACGGCCAATAAAACCCGGACCTGTTGCAACTGAAATCTGCCTCCGTCTTGTCTCTGTGTCGGCTGTGCGCGGTAAGGCCTCTTTCACACTTCAGTTTTTTTGCATCAGTCAAAATCCGCCAAAAGGACGGATGCTGGATCCGTTTTAGAACTGATGAGAACGGATGCCACCCATCCGTTTTTTGACGGATCCGCAAAATGAAGAAGTTTAAAGGAATCGCAGCCTGGAAAGAGAGAGAGAGAGAGAGAGAGAGAGAGAGACATTTATTTTTATTTTTGTCCGGCACCCAGAAAGAATTTCGGGTTCAATGAGTGTCTGGAGGATCCGCCAGAGAAAAAAACGTTACAAGCTCCGTTTTGAAATCTTTGAGGATGGTGACGGACAGCAACTTTTGGCGGATCCTCAAAAAAAACGGATGCAACGGACAGCAATCCGTCACAATCCGCCATTAATGCAAGTCAATGGGGAAAAAAACGGATCCTCAAAAAAATTGAGGATCCGTTTTTTTTTCAAAACCTGGCGGATTGTGACTGATTGTAAAAAACTGAAGAGTGAAAGAGGCCTAAGCAGTGGACCGCCCCCCAATCCGGGCCCTTACCACAAGAGGACCATGCATACCAGGATAGGGGGGTAAGGGGACCATACATACCAGGATAGGGATAAGGGGATACCATGCATACCAGGATAGGGGGGTGAGGGGACCATACATACCAGGATAGGGATAAGGGGGTACCATGCATACCAGAATAGGGGGGTGAGGGGACCATACATGCCAGGATAGGGATAAGGGGGTACCATGCATACCAGGATAGGGATGAGGGGGTACCATGCATACCAGGATTGGGGGGAGGGTGAGGGTACCATGCATACCAGGATAGGGATGAGGGGTGCGATGCATACTAGGATAGGAGGGGGCAGCACATACCAGGATGGGAGACCATATACCAATAAAAATGCTCACCACCCAGGTGTAGAACGGGTTCATAGCTAGTAAATTATAGACGTACAGTTTGATAAATAGCAGTGTAAATATCTTAGGGCAATTTCAGAGGAGAAGACATGACCCTCACAGTGTCTTTCTCACATTAAATACGCACTTATAGTGTTATTCCCATTTTAGGATGTTATCACCTTTTCACAGATGGTACCTCCAGAGGTGGACACAGAACAATAAGCAAGATGCTAAGATTTGAAAAACCCTTGAAAGGTCCTAGGTGCTATAGAGAGCAGCATGGCATGATGCTAGACTAATCACACAGAATACCAGAGGATCATCTAGTGAGAAGAGGTCATAACTTATCAATCCAATTTAAAACCAATCAGTTTGATTGAATGATTCACAGAAATAACCTATCTGACAAAAAGTCCTATGTGTGCAATAATAACCATGATGTATAAAATAAAATTAAAAAGTTATCACTCCTAGCATACTTTAATCTTTTTGGACAAAAAATAATAAGCCTGAAAGCAACCATGCAAATTTAAGTATACCTGAATATGTTCTAAATAGGTGAGGGTTGAGCCATTGGAATCATTTACCCTGGTGGCCCCGTGGAACCACAGTGAAGATGTGGGTTGAGCATTAGTATTGGTAGGTGACACATCGGGATATGCATTCTCGTCTCACTTGGTTTTATTCAGCACATTTCTAATTCATATTCATGACATAACTAAAAAAAGTATTGTTTTTATTTCTGAGCACACACAGGTACTTCGTTCAAGTGTAAAAAAGTCTTAGCTTTATATCCGTCATAAACTTTATCAGCGCTTAGTTGAAAGAAAACAGCTTTTTCCCGGCTTAAATGAATAACAATTTAAACACTGGGTAGGCAAAGATACGATATGATCCAGCCCATGCAAAAAACAGGGTCCTACTTTTGGCCCAGTTTGGTCAGCAATAGTGATCTCCAAGTCCAGCACATCAGACACACCTGAGCCAACACACCTGCCTTTCATAAGACCTGGAAGGCCTGGGCTGGAGCATATGGGAGCGAAGTTTCCTACCAAGGCTCCTATGGTCTCTCCTTAATCCTGGACTCAATATCCAGTCGACTACAATTTCTCTCAATAACTTACTGTTATCGGAGCACTTTTTTCTGGGACTAAGCATAGTAGTGAAGATCATAGGAGTTTTAAATCTGTGACAAAGAACCACTCAGGTTTGAAAAACGCTAAGGATTTCATCTATAGTACCATGGTTTCAAAGATGCTTTCATATATTTTTTTTTGTTTTAGGCTGTATGCCCACATTGCATTTTTTTAAGCATTTTTGATGCGTTTTTCGGGGTCAAACCACATAAAAAATGCTTAAAAGAAGCATCCCATTCATTTTAATGCATTTTTGCCTTTTTGTGCCAATGGATGCGTTTTTTACCGCTAAGGAAACGCTTAGCGGTAAAAAAATGCAGCATTTTCATTCATTTCCGCTTAGGTCTGCGTTTTTGGCTATTTCCTATAGTACAGAAGACGTGCGGAAAAAAACGCATCAAAAAGGTGCATTTTTTGCGCAAAAAAACAGGCAACAATTGCGGCAAAAAACACGGGGAAAAAAATGCGCGTTTTCTGGGAAGGAGACCCGTTTCCTGAGCGTTTAAAAATGCTATTGTGGGCACATAGCCTCAATCTCAATTGGATGTGTGCTAGTTACCACAGACAGAGCCTTACTTTTGGAGACACAAAAGTTTTTTTCAGGCTAAATCCAAAATTAGGGATGAATGAGTAGTGAAATACTCGGACTCTCTGTACTCATTACGAGTACCTCCTAATACGGGCTGTGCGGTACTGTGCTGGCCTGTGCGGGACTGTGCTGGGTTGTGCGGGGACTGTGCTGGGCTGTGCGGGGACTGTGCAGGGCTGTGCGGGCCTGTGCAGGGCTGTGCGGGACTGTGCTGGGCTGTGCCGGGACTGTGCGGGGATGTGCAGGTACTGTGCGGGACTGTGCAGGGCTGTGCAGGACTGTGCGGGACTGTGCTGGCCTGTGAGGAACTGTGCTGGGCTGTGCAGGTACTGTGCGGGACTGTGCTGGGACTGTGCGGGGAATGTGCTGGCTGTGCCGAATATTGTGAGGCGAGTTGTGAAATACTCGCCAGGATTTGAGTACCGCGAGTACCGCATTACTCGCCGAGTACCGAATCCTAACGAGTATACTCGCTCATCCCAATCCAAAATATAAAAAATGCAACATGTTAGAGATATTAAAGTGCCTATGGATATGTATGCTGAGCCTTAGCCTTCAAATAGGCTTTGTACATCTATGTGTATGAGTAAGTTTTCAGAGAATCAAATTCTTAGCAAATGTTTTCACGCAATTCCTTTTCTGACCTTCAAGAAAAGGGCCAGTGGTTTTGTTAGCCATGTAACCCACTTGCAAAGTTAGAAAATTCTTGGGTAACCTTGAAAGAAATTTTGATCATTCATTTTGTCTTTTTTATACTTCTGATTATTGCTTTAGTGTTTTATGACTCATAATAAGATTTCACACATAACCTCAGATAGCTCGTAGATCAAACTAATTACATTCAGATTGTCAGATTTCATGTTTATGTACTTTTCCTCTTTACAGAATCATCTTGCAGCAATCAATTCACTTTGTGTAATATACTGTGTTTGTTGATTACAAAATTGGTGTTTAGAGTTTACATGTAATGTACTGATACAGGAATTCTTTCTGGAACATACCCTTTTCTAATCTCCAAAATAATGGAGTATGGATGGTAATTGCTTGAAAACATCAGGATAATATTTTGGGGGGAAAAAAGGAGAGAGGATATAATCACATATATTAATCAATAGATGTACGATTCCTATAATTTTATTAATGTAATCGAAGGAATACATTTGAAAATGAATGCAAGAAATCCAATATTAGTAAAGGGAAAAAATTGCTGCCATAGAAAATTTAATCTAAAATGGCATTCTTGTCCAGTACTTCTGAAGCTTGTACCCATATTTATCCACTATCACATTTTGTTTTATTTATTACTCAAGAAAAAACAATTTGGAAATATAAGTATTGTATCTGACATATGCATTAGAAAATTCACAGGTGCTAGTGTAGTCATGAGCTAAACTCACTGGGTTGTGCTGAGCAGTGTGAAATTTCAACAACAGCAGAGGAGGAGGGACACTGAGGAGCTGACAGAGTGCCAGAGATCTAACACATTTGAACTCATGATCTCTCTCATTCTGTATCTGAACTCATAAAATACTCATTTTAATATTATAATTTCCAAAAATCATTAACAGCTTTTCTGACTTAG
The DNA here is from genome assembly GCF_039654945.1 of Dendrobates tinctorius. Taxonomy (NCBI): domain Eukaryota; kingdom Metazoa; phylum Chordata; class Amphibia; order Anura; family Dendrobatidae; genus Dendrobates; species Dendrobates tinctorius. The sequence goes on along the minus strand of NW_027361917.1, from coordinate 773,357 downwards.
TTTTAGAGTAAGTACAATATCTTCATTAGGTCTAAAAGATCAATTCAAAGAGGCTCTGTCACAAGATTTCACAATAGAAATATTACCATATTATTACTTAGATGTGATGACGCTGGTGTGTTTATTCCGCTGGAGCTTGACCTTGACACATAAAAGATTATTTTAATATTTGTTATGGAAACCTTGAAAAAGGATTATACAATCACTGTGACATGGGTTTTCATCTAAATATATCAGCCTCAGTTGAGCAGCTCTATTTATTACTGTATGCAGGTTTTATTGGGAAATCTGGAGATAGATCCTCTTTAACTGAGAAATTGAAACCTCATCTAGGGAGAGTAAAACAAGGTATTTAAACATCCCATGGGGCTGGTGGAGGTTATATGAGGGGATAAATCTAGTCATTTCTTCTTTTGCAGCTAGTACTTGAAATGGGGAAAGAAGACATTTCAGGACTTAGGAATAATTTGTTTTCCAGTCATGAAAAAGCTTACATTTCTATTTATTATATTATACAGGGTGGTTGACTTACTACTTTACCCGGAAAAAATTGCTGTACCTTCTAAAAGAGACGGCTGACCGAAATTTCCTTTATTTTTTCTTTGTTTCATTGGTCTAGTTTTGCTCCTCACATTATTTCCTACTACGAACCTATGGTTTAAATATGGTAGCTTTATACATCGATTCCTCCTATAAGTATCACTCTGTATTTGCTGGCTGCACATTACTTAGGCTGATAAATGCAGCATCACCACCACCCATTAGCCATTCGTAAGAAGTCTCTCGAATTTTGAACACACTGTGCCATCCATCTGCCAGTCACAATATGTCTCCAACAGTACACACATGCGAATCAGGTGACCTGTGGGAGCTGACACAACATTCGTGAGCTGGATCACCTGACATCACCAACACTTTACTCATTAGTGCATAGCGGTACGTCACTTCTGATTCTGTGACTCGGAACTTGACAGATGCACATGTACTTAATGCCCCACAATAATGCGAGGAATCACACAAGCCAATCAGTCTGGCAACGGACGTCGCAATACTGCGTGCTACTGTTAGGCTTAGTTCCGTCAGACTTATGGTAAGGGGTACACACATAGCGAGATCGTTAGCGAGATCGCTGAAACATCACAGGTTTTGTGACGCAACTGCGAATCTGCCAGTGATCTCGCTACGTGTGACACATAGCGGCGACCGGCCCCCTGCTGTGATATCGCTGATCATGCTCAAATGTCCTAGGACATTTTTTGATCGCTGGTGTCCCGCTGGCCAGCATGCATCGCTGTGTTTGACGCCATAACAACGACGAGCGAACTCGTTGGAAACTCAGAACTCACGCCTATCGAGGTCTGAGTCATCAGAATCGCTGCTGTGTGACAAGGTCCCAACGACCGCCAAGGTCGTTATACGGATCGCCGTATTGTTGCTGCGTCGTTGAGTAGATCTGCCTGTTTGACAGCTTACTAGCGACCATGTAGTGATGTACCAGCGATCCTTACCAGGTCGTATCGTTGTCGGGATCGCTGGAGCGTCGCTATGTGTAATGGTACCTTAAGACACAAGATATACCTTCCTCTTTGTCTCTTTGAACACCATTTCAGATAGTACTTCAGTAGACATACTGTTTTAAAGGAGTTACCTCAAACAAAACTGAGGTGCATGGACCTTTTTTGCTATATTCTTATACATTTCTTTGGTACACCAGGGTGTTGTGTGTACCAGCTCCAGTGTTTCATGTTGGATATTGATTGTTATTCTTGTCTCTAACAGGCCATTAAATGAAATACAAAGATCTGGATTTTCTTATGCTTTACTTATGAATTTTCATGAATTTATATGAATTACTTAGGTAAATATCTCCAAAATGGCTATATTTGGATTTTTTTTTTCTTATCTTTGTATATATACCAATTCTTTATGTCAGATTCTGCTTTGTTAACTGCTCTACTTTTTTGTATATATTTTTCTTCTATAATGTTTAAACTGATGAAGGTCAGATGTCGGAAACATTTTTTCCTACACACTTCTTTATATTCAATAAAGCTCACCAAAAAGAGTGGCAATTTCTCCTTATTTTCATACTGAAATTTGGACTTTGGTTCATGAAAGGTGAGAGTGCAGTGAGCCTCACTGACATCCTCGAGACGAGTGGTCTCGATGACTTGTCACTTTGCCGGTTGTGTTCACTGCGAGATAGACTTGCTGTGCGCCTTTCAGTGCGTCGGTAGTTTATGTGTGGTGCTTGCATTTCATGACGAATTACTTCTTTATTTGGAAATGATGTAAAGAAAGACACAGTTGGGAGCAGCATGTTTTCATTGTGAAAACTTACTGGAAATCAGAAGCCTTAATTCCTTTAACAGCTTGCTATTTTCCTTTTTTTGCGTTTTCGTTTTTTTTGCTCTCCTTCTTCCAAGAGCCATAACATTTTTATTTTTCCATCAATATAGCTGTATGAGAGATTATTTTTTTCAATAAGAGTTATATTTTTGAATGCACCATTGATTTTACCATTTTGCATTCTGGAAAACAGGAAAAAAATCCAAGTGCGGTGAAATTGCAAAAAATGTGCAATTCCACAATTGTTTTTTTTTTTTTTTAATTTATTTACCATGTTCACTAAATGTTAAAACAGACCTGCCATTATGATTGCCTAGGTCAGTATGCATAAGCAGATACGAAACATGTATAGGCTCTGTTTTATTTAAGCGGTAAAAAATAATCCAAAGTTTGTAAGAAAAACAAATGTCGCCATTTTCCATATTGCATATTACGCTATCCGGAGCCATTTAATTGAAGACACTGTACGTGCGAATTCGTAGACACTGTCTTTAAAAAAATGGCACCCAATAGTGCAGTATGCCACGTGCTGACTGGCACCATTTTACAAAATTTAAGGGAACCTGTTACAAGAAATAACGCTATTAAGCTGCAGATATGGGGTCGATCTACAGGTTAGCAGCATTAGTATGCTGCCCGGCACCTCTTCACAGCCGAATGCAGCGGGGAGGAAATTAACTTTAGTCTCCCCGCCAGCATTCGGTTTAAGTCATGGAAGCAGGGTCAGTGCCGGTTCGGTCACCGCTTTGTAGTGGTTACTGTAACCATGCCCCAGGCACTGACTGACACTGGCTCTACATTGAGGCCATCTGTCAGTCAGGGTTGGGGGTGCAGTTACAGCTGCCGCTATGTATACTCAGAGCAATGACTAAATTGGTGCCTCCCCTGACCCCATGACTGAAACCGAATGACGCCAGAGTCAATGTTATTTCTGGTGACAGGTTCCCTTTAACATAGAACAAAAATGTACCAATAAAAATGCTCACCATCTGAGCTTAGAATGGGTTCAATAGCTAGTCCTGGAATATGCCTGCCCCAGCCTGATATATGCTCCCCCAGCCTGCTATATGTTTCCCCAGCGTGGTATATGATCCCCCGTCCTGCTCCCCCATCTCATTATATGCTTCTGTATCCTGGTCCCCATCCTATTATACGGTATTCTCCCCCATCCTGAAATATGATCCTCATATGCTGTACCCTCTCCATACTGCCCACCACATGACCATCTCCACAATGGTCACATCTTCAGTGTCTCCCCCACACTGTCCCCTCTTTACACTTTCACTCCATATTGCCTACCTCAATGCTGCCCTATCTTTATACTTTGCCCCACACACTGTTTCTCCCATATTGAGCCCACTCTATAAAGTCCCACTCACGTTGCCCCCTCTCTAAACTAGCCATCAGTGTAACAACCGGTTTGGAGAACTGATCAAAGCCCTAGTTATCATGATAAGCCATCAGCACCCCACAACCATATTGTGGGATGCACATTGATGTGACATAGAGTACAAACTCATTTTGTCTAATCATTTAAATGCTTTAGTTACTATTGATCATGGCATCTGACAGGTTAAATGACTGGTATTGGGGTAATCTCCTATGCCTGCAAACCTGCACCCTCAACATGCTTACATTTTCGTTGTTTTATGCTATCTAAATGAACAAAACTGTAGATTGACTTTGTGAATCTGCAGCAATTTTGTGATGTCATCATGACAATATGGAAACGGTATGAGTGGAATGTTTTGCCTTACTAAAATTGGGTCATTAATACTTTTGCACCTTGGGATATTCTAAGGGTACCGTTACACTAAACGACGCACCAGCGATCCCGACAATGATATGACCTGGTAAGGATTGCTGATGCGTCGCTAGATGGTCACTAGTAAGCTGTCAAACAGACAGATCTACTCAACTATGCAGCAATGATCCGGCGATTCGTATAACGACCTCGGCGGTCATTGGTACCTTGTCACACAGCAGCTATTCTGGTGACTCACGCCTGCGTCCCTGAGCTCTGCGTTGCCAACGAGGTCGCTCGTCGGCATCAAACACAGCGATGCATGCTGGCCAGCGGGACGCCAATGATCAGAAAATGGCCTGGGACATTCGAGCACGATCTGCGATATCCAGCGGGGGGGCCGGTCGCCGCTATGTGTCACATGTAGCGAGATCGCTGTTGCGTCACAAAATCGGTGACGTTACAGCGATCTTGCAAACGATCTCGTTATGTGAGACGGAGGGACTTAAGGATGAAATAGTCCTACCTACTATCACAGAGTGAATATTTATAATTTGTAAAAAATCAGTAAAGTCTTTCACAACTACAGAAGAAATCCCCGTTACATGACAAGTAGTTTTAAATGTCCCAGGAAAGAAGTCAAAATCTTTTATGATGCAGGAGCTGCCATTATTTGTATCTGAGAAAAATCTGTAATAAATTTAGTATCTGCCTGCGTGCCAAGCATATCAGTTCTCCAGCCAATTCGGATTGTAAGTTTCAAAGTAATTGTTTTGGTTTCATTGTGAACCAGACGCGATTTGATTCTCTTAATTAATTTACTTGGTGATCAACCTTCCGGTAAACAACGGCTGCAGCATTAGTGCCTTGATAAGCTTGTGCATCAGGAATATTGAAATCGTCTATGCAGATTGTAGCACATGCGTTATAGATTATTCAGAGATATACAAAAAAACTTAAAAGACTTTTTCGATTTTGTGGCCTGTTGGCTATAATAAGTTTAAGATGAAAGAATCCTTTGTGAAGCAGTTTTAACCTAATATCCTATAGGTTTTCTCATTCAGTAACGGTCTCTGTTCTCTATTACTGCATACTTACAGTGTTGCTCACTGTTTCTAGCATACAAAATAGCACTTTTTGAGTAGTTGTTTAATAAATATTTGCTACAGATTGTTTTCTTAAACCACATTTTTTCATGTAATTGTCTATACTTAAACTATGAATATATTGTGGTATGGCTGGAAGTTTAAAAACTGCCTAAAGCACAGCGATGGTTTATATATGTTACTGGGAATGAATAGATGAAGCCTATTGTAAGTAATTCATTTTTATTTAAATAGTCTAATCTCTAAATCATGATTTACATAGATACATAGATGCCAATACCCACGGTAGATGGTATTCTATTCTTGTGGGACTTAGATATTATTTTCACCTAATTTATTTTCACCTTATTTTCAATACACCTCTTCCCTCCCTAATCCTCCCCTCCTTTGAAGTCCACTCTGTCTGCATCTACTTTCCCTCCAACCTCCAAGTGGCCCTCATATACCGACCTCCAGGCCCGACCACTGCCTTCAATGACCAATTCTCTACCTGGCTTCTTCATTTTCTTTCAACTGACACCCCCACTATCATCATGGGTGACTTCAACATCCCCACTGATACCCTTCAGTCAGCAGCCTCCAAACTCCTGTCCCTTACTTCATCCTTTGGACTTACTCAGTGGTCCTCCTCAGCCACCCACACAGATGGACACACATTAGACCTGGTCTTCACCCGTCTCTGCTCTCTTTCTAACTTCACCAACTCCCCTCTCCCTCTATCTGACCATCATCTACTCACTTTCTCATCCCTGTCCTCCTCACCTGGCACCCATGTCCAGCAACACGCACACCCCCGCAGAAACTTTGCACACCTAGACACTCACGCGCTCTCTGACTCTATTCTACCACTGGCATCCATATCCTCACTCCATGACACAGACGGTGCCACAGCTTTCTACAATGCCACTCTCGCATCAGCTATTGACACGGTTGCCCCTCTCGTTCATGGCAGAATGCGACGTATCAACAGACAACCCTGGCACAATAACACCACTAAAAAGCTCCGGCAAGTATCCAGGATTGCAGAGCGGTGCTGGAAGAAAACAAATTCGCAAGATGACTTCACCACATTCAAACAGGCAACACTCGATTTCAAATCTGCCCTCACCTCTGCTAAACAGGCCTACTTCACAACCCTCGTATTTTCCCTATCTTACAACCCAAAACAGTTATTCAAAACTTTTAACTCCCTCCTCCGCCCACCACTGCCTCCTCCAACCTCCCTCATCTCTGCCGAGGACTTTGCCACACACTTCAAAAACAAGATTGACCAAACAAGGCAAGTCTTCATCACTCAACCACCACAACCCCTTTGTATACCAGACCAATGCCCAAACCCCATAACCTCACTCTCCAACATCACTCATCTTCTCCAAATCGCACCTCACAACCTGTGCACTTGACCCCATCCCATCCCACCTCCTCCCCAACCTCACCACCACACTTATCCCATCCCTAACCCACCTCTTCAACCTATCACTAACATCCGGTACCTTCCCTTCTGCTTTCAAGCATGCCACAATCATGCCTATCCTTAAAAAGCCAACCCCCGACCCAACCGCTATGTCCAGCTATCGCCCAATATCATTCCTTCCATTCGCTTCCAAACTCCTGGAACAGCACGTCCACGCTGAACTTTCCTCCCACCTATCATCTAACTTACTCTTTGACAATCTACAATCCGGTTTCCGCCCCCATCACTCCACTGAGACAGCCCTGACCAAAATTACTAACAACCTACTTACAGCCAAATCAAATGGACAATACTCTATACTCCTGCTTCTAGACCTGTCCTCTGCATTTGAAACAGTTGACCACTGCCTCCTACTACAGATCCTCTCCTCCTTCGGCATCAAAGGCCTTGCCCTATCCAGGATCTCCTCATACCTTTCCAACCGCACATTCAGCATCTCCCACTCCCACACCACCTCCTCATCCCACCCTCTCTCTGTTGGAGTCCCCCAAGGCTCTGTTTTAGGACCCCTACTCTTCTCAATCTATACACTTGGTCTGGGGCAACTCATAAAGTCCCACGGATTCCACTACCACCTTTATGCTGATGACACTCAGATCTACCTCTCTGGCCCAGACGTCACCTCTCTGCTGTCCAGAATCCCAGAGTGTCTATCAGCCATATCCTCCTTTTCCTCTCGCTTCCTCAAACTAAATGTAGACAAATCTGAACTCATCATCTTTCCTCCATTTCACAGATCTTCCTTACCCGACCTAGCTATAACAATTAATGACATCACACGTTCCCAGTACCAGAAGTCCGCTGCCTTGGAGTAACCTTTGACTCTGCCCTGTCCTTCAAACCACACATCCAAGCTCTCTCCACCTCCTGTCGCCTCCAGCTCAAAAATATTTCCAGAATCCGTCCCTTTCTCAACCCTCAATCTACTAAAATGCTTGTGTATGCCCTCATCATCTCCCGCCTCGACTACTGCAACATCCTTTTCTGTGGTCTCCCTGCTAACACCCTCGCACCTCTCCAGTTCATCCTTAACTCTGCCGCCCGACTAATTCATCTCTCTCCTCGCTACTCCTCCGCTTCTCCCCTCTGCAAATCTCTTCACTGGCTCCCATTCCCTCAGCGTATCCAGTTCAAATTACTAATACTGACCTACAAGGCCATCTATAACCTGTCTCCCCCATATGTCTCTGAACTAATCTCCCGATACCTTCCCTCACGTAATCTTCGGTCCTCCCAAGACCTCCTTCTCTCCTCCACACTTATTCGCTCCTCACCCAACCGCCTCCAAGACTTCTCCCAAATAGCCCCTATTCTCTGGAATTCTTTGCCCCAACAAGTCCGACTATCAACCACATTTGGATCCTTCAGACAGAACCTGAAAAACCACCTCTTCAAGAAAGCCTACAGCCTGCAATGACCCCGCTACCTCCTTCTCTCTCACCACTACCGGTGATATCACCTCAACCAACACCGGAACTGCTGCAATACACCAACCTACTGTCTCCTTCCCCACCATCCTGTAGCATGTAAGGGTGACCTGATGGACGGACTGACTGGTCAGATTTCAAAATGGAAAACAGCTAGGAAAGTGTAGGTGACGTGCAGTACCTTGAACTGACATTAGAGGGCAGGGAGGAGTGTGAGCATAGGACTTGACATCAGCTTAGGGCTAAGAAACTGTTGGTCATGGGGGCGGAGTTACAGGGAATCAGGAAAGCTATAAATTTGACAGGAGGGTTCCAGAAAGTTCCAGTCCCCAGGGGGAGCTGAAGTGATGAGGAGACTGTGACAGTTGCTGCACTGTGAGGAAAACCCAACCAGGGGGACTGAGGAGAGAGAAAGTCAGGGGGGTTGTCCTGACATAAAGTACCGCAGTATAGACGAGGCTCCGGGTGTAGGACACCGTATTTGGAATGACGTTTGACCAGTAAAATTACTGTTGGTGCACAGGCCTACGGCGGCCACAGTGACGGAGCTGTCAGAAGCGTTGCAGAGTGTAAAGGGGGACGGTACGTATATATATGTCCCCGGAGAAAGTACGGTGTTATAATGTGTTCTGTAATCGGAGAGCTGTGAAGAGAAGTGCGGTGTGCGGTGAGGCCGTCTGGCGGATGGCAAGAGAGAGAATAAACTTGGACCTGTTGCACCCAAAACTTGCCTCCAGCTTGTGTCTGTACGTCACTGCGCGGTATCCAGAGGGACCACCCCCCAGCCCGGCCCACCGTCTCTACACTTTGCGTAGTCGGCAGGATCAACGTCGCTAATACAGTATATTCTGCAGCAGGCCTGCCTCTGAGGAATGGGAACGGACTTGGACTGCACTGTGTGGATTATAAACACCTGTGGATTACAAATTACCAACCTGTGGATTACAAATTGGGAGCGCTGTTGAGTATCTGCGGTGCCATTAGAGGATCCGGGGCGGTACCAGGTCCAGAGCAAGATGGCGGTGCTGCTTCAGCACAGAGGAGAGATCCAGGTGTTTGCCGTTGTCCCCAATGGACTGGGGCCCCCTCCTATGTACCCCTGGGGACTGCGATATGTACCAGAAGGCCAATGCTCCCACATATTGGACCCTGACAAGTGGGTGGAAAGGTCTGCCGTCACCCGACCCAGCAGAGGGAGTGGCACAAAGGAAAAGGTTGGCTGCGGCTGTCTGGCGCCATTCGATTGCTGCCCACTGAATCATAGAATCATAGAATCATAGAATCGTAGAGTTGGAAGGGACCTCCTGGGCCATCTGGTCCAACCCCCTGCTCAAAGCAGGATTCGCTAAATCATCCCAGTTAGATGTCTGTCCAGCCTCTGTTTGAAGACTTCCATTGAAGGAGAACTCACCACTTCTCGTGGCAGCCTGTTCCACTCATTGATCACTCTAACTGTCAAAAAGTTTTTTCTAATATCTAATCTGTGTCTCCTCCCATTCAGCTTCATCCCATTGCTTCTAGTCTTTCCTTGTGCAAATGAGAATAAAGTTGATCCTTCTACAATGTGACAGCCCTTTAGATATTTGTAGACAGCTAATAAGTCTCCTCTCAGTCTTCTCTTTTGCAAACTAAACATTCCCAAATCCTGCAACCTTTCCTCATAAGACAGGGTTTGCAGACCGGTCACCATTCTGGTCGCTCTTTTCTGAACTTGCTCCAGTTTGTTGATGTCTTTTTTAAAATGTGGTGCCCAAAATTGGACACAATATTCCAGATGAGGTCTGACCAAAGAGGAGTAGAGGGAAATAATTACTTCACGTGATCTAGACTGTATGCTTCTGTTAATACATCCTAGAATTGCATTTGCCTTTTTTGCTGCTGCATCACACTGTTGACTCATATTCAGTCTGTGATCTATTAGTATACCCAAGTCTTTTTCACATGTGCTGTCACTTAGCCCTATTCCTCCCATTCTATATATGCTTTTTTCATTTTTATTGCCCAGATGTAGTACTTTGCATTTCTCCCTGTTAAAAACCATTCTGTTAGTTGCTGCCCACTTCTCCAGTTTATTTAAATCTTTTTGAATCCTCTCTCTCTCTTCTCTAGTATTAGCTATCCCTCCTAGCTTTGTGTCATCAGTAAATTTAATCAGTTTACCCTCAATTCCTTCATCTAAATCGTTGATAAAGATGTTGAACAATACAGGGCCCAGGACAGAGCCCTGTGGTACCCCACTTGAGACATTCTTCCAACTGGATGTGCAGCCATTTACGACCACTCTTTGGGTCCGATCACTAAGCCAGTTATGAATCCACCTAACAGTTGCCTTGTCCATTCCATACTTAGTCATTTTTTCAATAAGGATTGTATGAGAGACTTTGTCAAATGCTTTGCTGAAGTCAAGATATACTATATCTACAGCATTTCCTTGATCCACCCAATCAGTAATACCATCATAGAAGGAAATTAAATTAGTCTGACATGACTTATTAGTTACAAACCCATGCTGACTCTGTTTAATCACTTCATTCTTATCCAGGTATTGACATACATGTTGTTTAATAATTTGTTCAAAGATCTTTCCTGGTATAGAAGTCAGACTCACCGGCCTATAGTTGCCTGGGTCCACCTTCTTCCCCTTTTTGAAGATAGGAACAACATTTGCTCTTCTCCAGTCTTCTGGCACTTCTCCTGTTCTCCAAGAATTTTCAAAGATTATGGAGAGGGGTTCAAAAATTTCTTCTGCTATCTCCTTCAGTACTCTGGGGTGTAATTCATCTGGACCTGGAGACTTGAATACATTTAGGTTAGCTAAGTGTTTCCTCACTATCTTTCTGTTTATAGATATCCTGGATTCTTCTATTCCCTTAATAGGACAGTGAATAACAGTTGATGTTACATTTCCTTTCTGAGAGAAAACAGATGCAAAATAGGAATTTAAAAGTTCAGCCTTCTCAACATCCTGTCTTACCATTTCATCATTTTCATCCTGTAAAAATCCTATAGCATCTTTGACTTTTCTTTTACTTTTGACATATCCCCAAAATCCTTTATTATTGCTTTTGACATCTCTTGCAAGCCTCAATTCATTTTCAGCTTTAGATAATCTGATTTGTGCCTTGCAGGTTCTGCAGACAGCATTATATTCTTCTTTAGATATGCCTCCTTCTTTCCATTTTATAAACATTTTTTGCTTCCTTTTTAGCATGTGCTTAAGTTCTGTGTTCATCCATCCTGGTTTCCTTAAATGCTTCCTATTCTTCCCTCTTTTCGGAATTGTTAACAACTGTGCTTTGAGAATTTCATTTTTCAAGATTTCCCATCCTTCCTGGACATTTTTGTCTTTAAGGATATCCAGCCATTGGATCCCTCCAATTCTCTTTCTGAATCCCTTAAAATCTGCCTTTCTGAAATCTAACCTTGACGTCTGAGTCTTCACAGGTCTTCCGCCTCTAGTTATCCAAAATTCTAAAATAGCATGGTCGCTACCTCCTAGGGTCCCAGCCACTTTTACCTCCTCAACTGGACGGGATGCGACGCTGCGGTTGTAGAGGCATTGGCCGCTTGGAGTGGCGATGGCGGTGGGAGGTCGAGCTTTGCCAGAAGACCTATACCTCGGAGTCACGAACAGCCAGTCCGGTCTCGGGTGGAGGAGCGGAGCCATGGCGGATCCTATGGGAGCCGCTGCCCAAGATACCAGCAGAGAGCCCCTCCGCGGAACCTCTGAGCCTGGAGGCCAGCCCCACTGGAAGGTGGAATGAAGAGCGGAGACTGCGGGAGCAGCCGTGGAGAGATGTGACGGAGACCGCGGTGCCGGGGAAGGTGAGAGTTCCCCCGGATCTGCCAGCAGCTCCGCAAGCGGCCCCCACCACTGAGCCGTGGCATGCGGCCTCCTATGATCCCGAAAATCTGGCCATGAAAGACCCCACTGTTTATGCGGAGCTGAGCGGGGCCTCCACTCCCAGCCCCGAGCCACCCCGCCCGGTGATGCCACGCCCGGTGTCACCGGTGCGGAGCCTGTTTTCAGAAGACGCTGTTGCGTCCCCCTGCAAGTGGTGACATCCTCGAAACCAGCGACTACTCCGGTTATGCCAGCTCCGGCTGAAGCTCCTGATGCAGTTCACCCTGCGGCCGCGGTTATGCCGGCATTGGAATTGGCTGCGGCCTATTTGTCAGGCCCTGTGGCCCAACATCAGGAAAACCTGTCTGCCCCTATCTGCCACCCGGCCCCAGCGGCTGCTGGGCCGCAGACATCATCAGCCGCCTCTGCCCTGTTTTCATCCCCGGCTAAGTCCAGCCCACCGGACTCCCGGGCTCACACCGGACCCTCCGTTTGGGTCGCAGAAGTGGTAAAGAAGAAGAAAGCCAGGGAGCAGGAAGTATGGAACCTGCTTCATGCAAAGGGGGAGGCTGGCATGGCGGCGACACGATCTGTGGGACGGCTCGTGTATACGAATATACCCAGGGGGTATGGGTTCATTTGCGATCTGGCTACCGGCCAGAAGGTTTATATTAATGTGGCCTCTATTCGCCACGGCCGGGATCTACACGAGGGGGACTTGGTGTCGCACTACAAAGAGTACTGTCACCGCGGCTACTATGCGGTAGCTGTGATTGCTGAACCAGAGGACCGCGAGCCCCCGTAGTAAGGACTCCTAGGACACTCCTTACATCCCGGGAGCTCCACGGCTGTGGGGCCCCTTGCTGCCAGCCACTAGGAGGTGGCTTGAACTTTTGAAATTTCGTTGCACCGTTGTGCAAATCACAAGGACAGTTTGCGTCCAAGTTAAAAAAAAAAGTTTAATATAAAAGTTTAGTTTTTTTTTGTATTAAGCCTGGCAAAGCAGGGATGTAATGAGAGAAGGAGTGTCCATGTCAAAGGAAGGGTGAGAAAAAGAAAATCTGTTATGTTTTATTGTTTTTGTGTGTGATGGTTTTAAAGCAATAGTAAAAGAAAAAAAATGTAAGAAAATGGGGTACTTGACAAAAATGGAGCTCAGCCTGTACCAACAAGGGCAGGCAGAACACAAACACTAAGTTAACAGACAATATCTCATGGAAAAATAAGAGAGCAAATACTTAGCTTTCAGAAGACAGGTACTGAACTGGTTTGCAAAAGCTCAGAGCAGAAAGGATCACCAGCACCCCTGTAGGGCGTCGGCTGCCTTATATCCACTCAGTGATTCCGGGTGTCCAATCAGGCTCCACCTGTTCAGATGACAGGTTCTTCCCAACCCAATCAATTTCACTACCTCTCTTCACCAGCAGAGGGAGTTCATCAGACATCAACGGTGAAGGGGAAAATGAACTCACAACAGTACCTTCCCCTTGAGGAGGGGTCACCGAACCCTCATCCACGCCACCAGGATGATCAGGATGGGCCCGATGAAAAGCACGAACCAAGCTTTCGGCATGAATATCGGATGCAGGGACCCAAGAATTATCCTCCTGGCCATAACCCTTCCATTTAACCAAATACTGGAGTCTCCGTCTAGCCAGGTGAGAATCCAGTATCTTCTCAACCTCATATTCCACATTACCTTCCACCAATACAGGGTCAGGAGGTGCCATCACAGGAACTACTGGCTCAACAAACCTCTTTAACAGAGACTTATGAAACACGTTATGGATCTTAAATGTAACAGGAAGAGCCAATCGAAAAGAGACAGGATTAAGAATCTCCAAAATCTTGTAAGGTCCAATAAATCTAGGTTTAAACTTTGTAGAAGCCACCTTCATAGAGATATTCTTTGATGACAACTAGAGTTGAGCAATACCAGCCGATACTTGAAAATATCGGATCGGAATGGATCGGCCGATCTTAAAAAAAAGTATCGGTATCGCCGATTCCGATACCGGGAACCAATGCAAGTCAATGGGGCCAAAATATCGGAATTAAAAAAAACCCTTTTTTTCCTTGTAGGTTAATTCTACATGAAGAAAAACAACTAAGAATAATGTAGAATATATTGTGGGAGGTGGAGGAGACATTAAAGCCATAGAGGTTTAGCCCAATCAAATGGAATAGCAGGAATTAAACTTTTTTTTTAAAGACGTTAGGAGTTACAAAGATATTGACTATGTTAGCCTCATTTATATTTTGCCAGACATGTATGTCTTCTTCTTCTTTCTTCTTTCTTCTTCTTTCTTATTCTTCTTCCTTTTTTTACCTTCTTCTTCTTCTTCTTATTCCTTTTTTTACATTCTTCTTCTTCTTCCTTTTTTTACATTCTTCTACTTCCTTTTTTTACATTCTTCTTCTTATTCCTTTTTTTACATTCTTCTTCTTCTTCCTTTTTTTAAATTCTTCTACTTCCTTTTTTTACATTCTTCTTCTTCTTCCTTTTCTTACATTCTTCATATTCTTCTTATTCAACAATTATTATTCTACATATTCAACTTCTTCATCTTCTTCCTATTCTTCTTCATCATATTCTTGTTTGTGTCAGGCATTCCTGTAGTTGTTATCTAGAAAAGTTAGAAGTTTACACCTTCCGTTCTGCCTGTCACAAAAGATTTACAACAGGATTTGTCCGCGTTCAGTTTGGCCTGCAGCAGCAGGCCTTTTCCAGGGGCACCACGAGGAGGAACGGACTCACCCCCATACACTGCTTAGTCTTCTTCTGCTTATAAATAAGATAATATCATTTGCTCAGAGTATTAGTCTTATGCTTAATGTTCTTCTGCTTTGTTTTTTTATGTTTCTTTGTCTTCTCTCTCTTGTTGTTCTGCATCTTGGTGGTTGTCTTCCTGTTCTTTGTCCTCTTGAACCAGCTGACGGTACTGGCACCCGGAGGGGCAGCAGAAGGAACAAGAGCCAATGGCACTACCGAGGACCAGCTGACGGTGCTGGAACCCGGTTACTAAGCAGGAGGTACCTGTGCTACAAAGCACTACCAAGGACCAGCAGACGTTGCCGGAATTCGGATACCGAGATGGAGGCACCTAGGCCAAAGGCTCTGACGAGAACCAGCTGACGGTGCTGGAACCCGGAGGGGTAGCATAAGCTGCAAGAGCAAATGGAAATAGCGAGGACCAGCTGACAGTGCTGGCACCCGGAGGGGCAGCAGAAGGAATAAGAGCCAATGGCACAACCGAGGACCAGCTGACGGTGCTGGAACCCGGTTACTAAGCAGGAGGTACCCGTGCTACAAAGCACTACCAAGGACCAGCAGACGTTGCCGGAACTCGGATACCGAGATGGAGGCACCTAGGGCAAAGGCTCTGACGAGAACCAGCTGATGGTGCTGGAACCCGGAGGGGTAGCATAAGCTGCAAGAGCAAATGGAAATAGCGAGGACCAGCTGACAGTGCTGGCACCCGGAGGGGCAGCAGAAGGAATAAGAGCCAATGGCACAACCGAGGACCAGCTGACGGTGCTGGAACCCGGTTACTAAGCAGGAGGTACCTGTGCTACAAAGCACTACCAAGGACCAGCAGACGTTGACGGAACTCGGATACCGAGATGGAGGCACCTAGGCCAAAGGCTCTGACGAGAACCAGCTGATGGTGCTGGAACCCGGAGGGGTAGCAGAAGTTACCCCTGAAAAGCAAAGTTGGCATGCCGCAAGCTGGCCGCAGTTACCGAATCACACAGTCCTACAGGGGGTGCTTGTCCTACTGGCACTACGGAACAAGCCTTTCTTACCAGAACCCGCAGTCCACATAGGAAGCACCTAAACTGCTGGCACCCTAGCCTCGGCTAACCCAACCGCAACACGACATGGCAACTTGGGGTGGCAAACTGACATTGACACTTCCCGGAAACAGCAGGCAGGGCTGGAACCAAGCTGGGCAGGAGGGAGTACCCGTGCCAAAGTCAGTTATGAGCAGCAACTGGCGATGTTGGAGCCCAGGACAAGCATTTAGCAGGCTGAGGCCTGATGTGCTGTCAATTGGGAGGCAGCAGGACAGATTGCCATCAAAACAGCAGGGGAACAGCTGACGTTACTGAACCCCACAAACACAGGAGCTAGTGTTTTACTCTGTGAAGACGGCACTTCCGAGCAACAACTGGCTGTGTTGAAGCCCAGGGACAAGCCCGGAGCAGGCTGAGGCTGCATTGAAGAAATTTTAAGATCGGTTGTAGACTTCTACTAATTTTAACC
This sequence comes from Dendrobates tinctorius, assembly GCF_039654945.1. Classification (NCBI taxonomy): domain Eukaryota; kingdom Metazoa; phylum Chordata; class Amphibia; order Anura; family Dendrobatidae; genus Dendrobates; species Dendrobates tinctorius. The sequence continues at coordinate 757,146 of NW_027361917.1, read as the reverse complement.
AAGCTCCACTTAGGCCTGTGGCTTCACTGATACTCGTATTTCCCCTGTCCTCCAACCCCGCCAGTTACAGCTCCGAAGTGGCGTCTGCACAAACCACACTTGTTCCTGTGTTACAGGTGTTCAGTCCGGTCAGTTAATCCCCTGATGTGTGTCCGGCAATGTCGCCTGCTCTGTCCACATTCCCAATGGGAATGTGGACAGAGCAGGCGACATTGCCGGACACACATCAGGGGATTAACTGACCGGACTGAACACCTGTAACACAGGAACAAGTGTGGTTTGTGCAGACGCCACTTCGGAGCTGTAACTGGCGGGGTTGGAGGACAGGGGAAATACGAGAGACAGTGGAGCCACATGCCTAATTGGAGCACGGTTAAAAATCAGTAGTGGTACGACTGTGTAGGCAGCAGGAGACTTTGCCATCCACACAGCAGGGGATCAGCTGACGTTACTGAACCCCACTGAGACATGGGAGCAAGTATCTCTTTCCGTGTGGACGGCACTTCCGAGCTACAACTGGCTGTGTTGAAGCCCAGGAAATAGGAGGGTGTAGGCAGAGGCCTACTGTATTTGGAATGTGGTGACAGCAGGAGAGACTGCCATCCACACAGCAGGAGATCAGCTGACGTTACTGAACCCCACTGAGACACGGGAGCAAGTGTCTCTTTCCGTGTGGACGGCACTTCCGAGCTACAACTGGCTGTGTTGAAGCCCAGGAAATAGGAGGGTGTAGGCAGAGGCCTACTGTATTTGGAATGTGGAGACAGCAGGAGAGACTGCCATCCACACAGCAGGGGATCAGCTGACGCTACTGAACCCGACTGAGACACGGGAGCAAGTGTCTCTTTCCGTGTGGACGGCACTTCCGAGCTACAACTGGCTGTGTTGAAGCCCAGGAAATAGGAGGGTGTAGGCAGAGGCCTACTGTATTTGGAATGTGGTGACAGCAGGAGAGACTGCCATCCACACAGCAGGGGATCAGCTGACGTTACTGAACCCCACTGAGACACGGGAGCAAGTGTCTCTTTCCGTGTGGACGGCACTTCCGAGCTACAACTGGCTGTGTTGAAGCCCAGGAAATAGGAGGGTGTAGGCAGAGGCCTACTGTATTTGGAATGTGGTGACAGCAGGAGAGACTGCCATCCACACAGCAGGGGATCAGCTGACGTTACTGAACCCCACTGAGACACGGGAGCAAGTGTCTCTTTCCGTGTGGACGGCACTTCCGAGCTACAACTGGCTGTGTTGAAGCCCAGGAAATAGGAGGGTGTAGGCAGAGGCTTACTGTATTTGGAATGTGGAGACAGCAGGAGAGACTGCCATCCACACAGCAGGGGATCAGCTGACGTTACTGAACCCCACTGAGACACGGGAGCAAGTGTCTCTTTCCGTGTGGACGGCACTTCCGAGCTACAACTGGCTGTGTTGAAGCCCAGGAAATAGGAGGGTGTAGGCAGAGGCCTACTGTATTTGGAATGTGGTGACAGCAGGAGAGACTGCCATCCACACAGCAGGGGATCAGCTGACATTACTGAACCCCACTGAGACACGGGAGCAAGTGTCTCTTTCCGTGTGGACGGCACTTCCGAGCTACAACTGGCTGTGTTGAAGCCCAGGAAATAGGAGGGTGTAGGCAGAGGCCTACTGTATTTGGAATGTGGAGACAGCAGGAGAGACTGCCATCCACACAGCAGGGGATCAGCTGACGTTACTGAACCCCACTGAGACACCGGAGCAAGTGAGCAAGTGTCTCTTTCCGTGTGGACGGCACTTCCGAGCTACAACTGGCTGTGTTGAAGCCCAGGAAATAGGAGGGTGTAGGCAGAGGCCTACTGTATTTGGAATGTGGTGACAGCAGGAGAGACTGCCATCCACACAGCAGGGGATCAGCTGACGTTACTGAACCCCACTGAGACACGGGAGCAAGTGTCTCTTTCCGTGTGGACGGCACTTCCGAGCTACAACTGGCTGTGTTGAAGCCCAGGAAATAGGAGGGTGTAGGCAGAGGCCTACTGTATTTGGAATGTGGAGACAGCAGGAGAGACTGCCATCCACACAGCAGGGGATCAGCTGACGTTGCTGAACCCCACTGAGACACGGGAGCAAGTGTCTCTTTCCGTGTGGACGGCACTTCCGAGCTACAACTGGCTGTGTTGAAGCCCAGGAAATAGGAGGGTGTAGGCAGAGGCCTACTGTATTTGGAATGTGGTGACAGCAGGAGAGACTGCCATCCACACAGCAGGGGATCAGCTGACGTTACTGAACCCCACTGAGACACGGGAGCAAGTATCTCTTTCCGTGTGGACGGCACTTCCGAGCTACAACTGGCTGTGTTGAAGCCCAGGAAATAGGAGGGTGTAGGCAGAGGCCTACTGTATTTGGAATGCGGAGACAGCAGGAGAGACTGCCATCTCCACAGCAGGGGAACAGCTGGCAGTGCTGAACCCCACTAACACTCGAACGAATGTGTTTGGCTCTGTGGAGACGACACTTCTGAACACCAACTGACGCTGTTGGAGCCCAGGATTAGGCGAGGAGCAGGCTGGGGCCTGTTGCTTTTGGCAGGTGTAGGCAGCAGGAGACTTGCCATCTCCACAGCAGGGGAACAGCTGGCAGTGCTGAACCCCACTAACACTCGAACGAATGTGTTTGGCTCTGTGGAGATGACACTTCTGAACACCAACTGACGCTGTTGGAGCCCAGGATTAGGCGAGGAGCAGGCTGGGGCCTGTTGCTTTTGGCAGGTGTAGGCAGCAGGAGACTTGCCATCTCCACAGCAGGGGAACAGCTGGCAGTGCTGAACCCCACTAACACTCGAACGAATGTGTTTGGCTCTGTGGAGACGACACTTCTGAACACCAACTGACGCTGTTGGAGCCCAGGATCAGGCGTGGAGCAGGCTGGGGCCTACTGGATTTTGGCAGGTGTAGGCAGCAGGAGACTTGCCATCTCCACAGCAGGGGAACAGCTGGCAGTGCTGAACCCCACTAACACTTGAACGAATGTGTTTGGCTCTGTGGAGATGACACTTCTGAACACCAACTGACGCTGTTGGAGCCCAGGATCAGGCGTGGAGCAGGCTGGGGCCTACTGGATTTTGGCAGGTGTAGGCAGCAGGAGACTTGCCATCTCCACAGCAGGGGAACAGCTGGCAGTGCTGAACCCCACTAACACTTGAACGAATGTGTTTGGCTCTGTGGAGATGACACTTCTGAACACCAACTGATGCTGTTGGAGCCCAGGATCAGGCGTGGAGCAGGCTGGGGCCTACTGGATTTTGGCAGGTGTAGGCAGCAGGAGACTTGCCATCTCCACAGCAGGGGAACAGCTGGCAGTGCTGAACCCCACTAACACTTGAACGAATGTGTTTGGCTCGGTGGAGATGACACTTCTGAACACCAACTGACGCTGTTGGAGCCCAGGATCAGTCGTGGAGCAGGCTGGGGCCTACTGGATTTTGGCAGGTGTAGGCAGCAGGAGACTTGCCATCTCCACAGCAGGGGAACAGCTGGCAGTGCTGAACCCCACTAACACTTGAACGAATGTGTTTGGCTCTGTGGAGATGACACTTCTGAACACCAACTGACGCTGTTGGAGCCCAGGATCAGGCGTGGAGCAGGCTGGGGCCTACTGGATTTTGGCAGGTGTAGGCAGCAGGAGACTTGCCATCTCCACAGCAGGGGAACAGCTGGCAATGCTGAACCCCACTAACACTTGAACGAATGTGTTTGGCTCTGTGGAGATGACACTTCTGAACACCAACTGACGCTGTTGGAGCCCAGGATCAGGCGTGGAGCAGGCTGGGGCCTACTGGATTTTGGCAGGTGTAGGCAGCAGGAGACTTGCCATCTCCACAGCAGGGGAACAGCTGGCAGTGCTGAACCCCACTAACACTTGAACGAATGTGTTTGGCTCTGTGGAGATGACACTTCTGAACACCAACTGACGCTGTTGGAGCCCAGGATCAGGCGTGGAGCAGGCTGGGGCCTACTGGATTTTGGCAGGTGTAGGCAGCAGGAGACTTGCCATCTCCACAGCAGGGGAACAGCTGGCAGTGCTGAACCCCACTAACACTTGAACGAATGTGTTTGGCTCTGTGGAGATGACACTTCTGAACACCAACTGACGCTGTTGGAACCCAGGATCAGTCGTGGAGCAGGCTGGGGCCTACTGGATTTTGGCAGGTGTAGGCAGCAGGAGACTTGCCATCTCCACAGCAGGGGAACAGCTGGCAGTGCTGAACCCCACTAACACTTGAATGAATGTGTTTGGCTCTGTGGAGATGACACTTCTGAACACCAACTGACGCTGTTGGAGCCCAGGATCAGGCGTGGAGCAGGCTGGGGCCTACTGGATTTTGGCAGGTGTAGGCAGCAGGAGACTTGCCATCTCCACAGCAGGGGAACAGCTGGCAGTGCTGAACCCCACTAACACTTGAACGAATGTGTTTGGCTCTGTGGAGACGACACTTCTGAACACCAACTGACGCTGTTGGAGCCCAGGATTACGCATGCCGCATGCAGAGGCCAATGGGCAGCGGTTTTTATGGAGGTTGTTGACTACTACTGATTCTAACCATGCTCCACTTAGGCCTCTGGCTCCACTGTCTCTACTATTTACCCTGGCCTCCAACCCCACCAGCTACATCTCTGAAGTGGAGTCAGCACAATCTACACTTGTTCCTGTGTTACTGGTACTCAGTCCCGTCAGTTGATTCCCTGATGTTTGTCCGGCAAGTTCGCCAGCTCTGTCCTCATTCCCACTACTGGTTATGGGAATGTGGACAGAGCAGGAGACCTTGCCGGACACACATCAGGGGATAAACTGATGGGACTGAGCCACAGGAACACAGGAACAAGTGTAGATTGTGCTGACGCCACTTCAGAGATGTAGATGGCGGGGTTGGAGGTCAGGGGAAATAGTAGAGACAGTGGAGCCAGAGACCTAAGTTGGGCACGGTTAAAAATCAGTAGTGGTTTGAATGTTGATGGAGCTGGTGACTTTGCCGTCCACACAGCAGGGGATCAGCTGGCGTTTCTGAACCCCACTAACACAGGAGCTAGTGTGTTTCTCTGTGCAGACGACACATCTGAGTGACAACTGGCTGTGTTGAAGCACAGGGATTATAGTTCAGGTGGTAGAAAAATGAACACACCAGCAGACCTGGATACAGTTGCCAACCACTAGTTTAGTCTGTAAGAGGAATGGCAAAGTCTTTGGAGATCCAGGCCTTGTTCATTTTCAGAAAAGTCAGCCGGTCAACATTATCGGAAGATAGTCGCGTGCGACGGTCTGTTAGTACACCACCTGCGGCACTAAAGACACGCTCCGATAATACACTGGCAGCAGGGCAAGCCAGCACCTCCAATGCATACTGGCTAAGCTCTGGCCATGTATCCAGCTTAGAGACCCAAAACTTGAAGGGGGAAGAGCCATCTGAGAGTACAGTGACAGGGCAAGACATGTAGTCTGACACCATCTGACGGAAGCGTTGCCTCCTGCTGACTCAAGGCGTCGCTGATGGTGTAGACAATTGTGGTGGACACACAAAACTTTGCCACATTTGGGCCATAGTGGTCTTGCCTTGTGCTGCGGCGCTGCCTCTGCTCCCTCTTTGTGCAGAGTTTCCTCCACTGCCTCGACGCACAGAGATGCTTTGTAAAGCACTAGCAACAATGCTGTCGGGTGGAATGGAAAACATTATGGACTGCACCAGTGACTCTTCGTACTCCCGCAGTTTACGCTCCCGGTTCAACGTTGGTATGAGCCTTTGTACGCTGTCCCGGTAGCGAGGATCTAGGAGGGTTTACACCCAATAATCAGCCGAGACGAGAATGTGGGCAATGCGGCTGTCGTTTCTCAGGCACTGCAGCATGAAATCAACCATGTGCTGCAGACTCCCAACTACCAAAGAACTGCTGTCCCCTGTTTGAGGCGTGACCTCGGCCTGCTCTGCATCACCCCACCCTCGCTGTACATACTGAGTAGAGGTTTGTGTACCTCCCTCCTCTGGAGAGATGTCTTCCTCCTCCATCGATTCCTCCTCATCCTCCTCACAAAGTGTCCCCTGCCTAGGCCTTTGTGAGGAAACACGTAGCGCAGACTGTCCAGAAGCAGATGGCATTTGGGACTCCTCATCCTCCACCTCTTCTGAAACCTCATCCCTTAGTGCTTGCAGTGTTTGTTGAAGCAGGCAGATAAGGGGGACAGTCATGCTGACTAGTGCATCATCTGCACTCGCCATCCGCGTGGATTCATCGAAGGCACGCAAAACGAGGCAGATGTCCTTCATAGAGGCCCACTCAATGGTGCTGAAGTGTGAACGGCGCACAGTGCGACTTGTTTGCGCCTGATGCAGCTGGTACTCCATGACTGCTGCCTGCTGCTCACACAACCGCTCCAACATATGTAACGTTGAATTCCACTGGGTGGGTAGGTCTCATATGATGCGATGTTCCGGAAGGCCAAATCGTCGCTGCAGAGCAGCGAGGCGCGATCTTGCCGTGCTGGAACGCCGCAAGTGAGCGCACTCTATGCGGACCTTGTGCAACAGTGCATCAAGATCCGGATAGTCCCTCAGAAAGCTCTGCACGACCAAGTTAAGCACATGTGCCAGACATGGGATGTGTGTGAGGTTGCCTAGGCCAAGAGCTGCCACCAGATTTCGGCCATTGTCACACACTACCAAGCCCGGATGGAGATTCGCAGGCCCAAACCACACATCGCTCTCCAGCTTGATAGCATTCCAGAGCTCCTGCGCTGTGTGGCTTCGATTCCCCAAAGAAATTAATTTGAGTACAGCCTGTTGACGTTTGGCCACGGCTGTGCTCATATCGGTCGTAACAGGCTCCTGCTCTGCTGTTTCTGAGGAACTTGAGTAGGAGGAGGAGTCTATGTGTACAGACTGGAGTCCTGCAATCCGTGGCGTTGGAAGAACACGTACAGCGCCACTCTCCAGATCTGTACCCGGCTCCACAACATTGACCCAGTGGGCAGTGAGGGAAAGGTATCGTCCCTGTCCATGGTTACTGGTCCACGCATCGGTGGTCAGGTGGACCTTGCTACTAACGACGTTTAGTAGCGCATGTTTTATTTTGCCCTCAACATGTTTCTGCAGGGCAGGGACGGCTCGCCTGCTGAAATAAAAGCGGCTGGGCACGTTGTATTGGGGGACTGCCAATGCCATTAAGTCCCGGAAGGTGTCAGTGTCCACCAGCCTGAATGACAGCATTTCAACTGCCGGGAGTTTGGCAATGCCAGCATTCAGAGACTGTGCTCGGGGATGGTTTGCCGAGTAAGGGCGCCTTTTATCCCATGCCTGTGCTACCGATGGCTGTGATGGATGAGAACGTGCTGCTATGGGTGGAATCTGACAGGGTCTCCGGACAACAGTGGCAGAGGTTCTTCCTTGGCGATCCTGTGAGGAAGCCGAACCAGCAGTGTGTGAGCTGGAGGAAGAGGCCCCAACACGAACTGAAGAGGTGGTAGGTGGTGCTGTACGTTGGCCTACGTCTTCAGGGTGTCTCTGCAACTCCAACTCGTGCTTGGTGCGCACATGTTTCCACATATTTGTGGTATTAAGGTTGCTGACATTTCTCCCTCTTTTGACTATCTGATGACACAGCTTGCATTTGACAAAGCAAATGTCATCTGCAACTGTGTCAAAAAAGGACCACGCACTGCAACTCTTGGGAGCGCCCGTTTTGCCTTTGGAATGAGGAATGCTCCTAACGGGTGCCGAAGTGGAGGGTACAGGCAACCAAGTCTTCCCCCTCCCTCTGCCTCCTGTTTTGGCCGGTAGGGGAATCTCTTCCTCCGAGCTGCTCCCACCACCTTCCTGTTCCTCACGCCATGATGGGTCAAGGACCTCATCATCTTCCCTCCCCTCTTCAAACAGCTGCTTCTCCGGGGTTGTCTCGCCAGCACTGTACGCACCAGAAAGTGGCAACTGAGTCTCGTCATCATCTGATGCGTACTGAGGTGTGCTGACCATAGGCACTGGCCCACTCGCCTCTTCAGATTCAGAGGGACAAAGAAGTTGCGCATCACTGCATACTCCCTCTTCTTCACATTCAGGAATGCTGCTTGGCTGGCCCCCTCTTTCCAAGCCAACAGATTCCGAGAACAGAAGTAGAGACTGTGATGGCTCCTGTCCATGTCTCTCTGACTGCCTGGGCACTTTGGCAGGTGGTGAAGAGACAGATGGTTGCTCTTCGGTGCTCTGGTCCTGAGAGGCTGTGGAAGTAATTGAAGTCGATGCGTTAGCTGCCATCCATCCGACAACGGCTTCAATTTGTTCCTCCCGCAGCAGTGGGGTACGTTGAGGTCCTACAAAGCTGCGCATAAAGGACTGTTGCCTGCTAAAACTGGGGGATGCTGATCCACTGGTGCCCGCAGCAGGCCCAGAATCCCCACATCCTCTACCTGCAGAATCCCCACGTCCTCTCCCTGCAGAATCCCCACGTCCTCTCCCTGCTGAAACTCCACGCCCACGCCCACGCCCACGCGCCTTACTCCCTGCCTTCTTCATCTTGCCAGACTGCTTAAGATAGGCAGAAAAGTACAATGGGGGGCCTTAGTGTGCTTATTCCTGAACAGCTGGTTACAGGTACAAGAAACACTAATTTTATGAAGTGTGTGTGTGTGGACTACACTTTAATAGGAGCTGATGTGGCCTACACAAGTTCCAAATGTAGTGTTTGGTGAACTTTTTTTGTGGTTTCTTTGTTGGAAACAAACTCAAAGTATGTGAACAAAGAATTGAAACTGATAGTATCACCAACTTTTTGGAGCTATTACAATGCAGGCAGGTAACCTACAATGCAAAAGATGAGGCTCCAAAAAAATTGGGTAATACTAATCTGGCTGCGCCGGCAGGGCACAAGCCAGAAAAAAAGGCTCCTCTATCTACTCCTATATAGTGTTTGCAACCAACCAATGTTGATGGATACGGATGGATGCACACTAATAGGAGAAGAAAAAATGAGCTGCACTCAAAGACAAATATGTGTGAGGCAGTGACGCACGTTGAGCGTCCTACAACCAGACGTAGCTGCAGGACACTCTACTCAGCATGAGCTGCACTCACACACAGTCAGAGACCTCTCAGACAGCCGTCAACAGTGCAGCTAAGTGGGCACTGGCACTGACAGGCTGCAGAAAGGCTCCGCTGTGTACTCCTATATAGTGTTTGCAACCACCGTAGATGGAGACGGATGGATGCACACTAACAGAAGAAAAAATGAGCTGCACTCAAATAAAAATATGTGTGAGGCACTGACGCACGCTGAGCGTCCTACAGCCAGACGTAGCTGCAGGACACACTACTCAGCGTGAGCTGCACTCACACACAGTCAGAGACCTCTCAGACAGCCGTGAACAGTGCAGCAAAGTGGACACTATCACTGAAAGGCTGCAGAAAGGCTCCGCTGTCAACTACTAGTGTTTGCAACCAACGTATATGGATACGGATGGAAGCACACTAGATTGAAATTATGTAAAAAATGCAGCTCAAAAAATAAAAGATGTATGAGGCAGCAGTGATCACACTGGGTGGCCTACAGCCTGACGTGGCTGCAGGACCCACTCCACAGCGTGAGCTACACTCACACAGCCCTTGCAGACAGCTGTGAACACTGCTGCTAGGGCAAAGAAGGCTACAGTGGTGGTTTATGTAGCCTGGGTAAAGCACTAGATGTTTGGTGGAATCGCTATTTCTAACTGTCCCTCACAGTCTTCTACAGCAGCCTGTCCCTAACTGAATTCACAGCAGAGTGAACCAGAAATGGCAGCTGCGGTGGCTTTTATAGTGCATCATGACATCATTTCGGCAGCCAATCACAGCCATGCCAATAGTTAACATGCCTACATGCCTAGCAGGATGTGCCCACACTTCGGAGGATTCCCATTGGCTTAATCAAAGCAAGCAGGCTCATAGCATGATGGGAACTTCCGATTCCGATCCCGGAATCCGATATGACAAAAGTATCGGAAGTCAGTATCGGAATTCCGATACCGCTAATATCGGCCAATACCCGATACTTGCGGTATCGGAATGCTCAACACTAATGACAACCAAACCATATCACCCACCTTAAACTGGGGACCAATGGTCCTATGACGGTTGGAAAACCGCTGGGCCTTTTCCTGGGAGAGAGACAACCTATCCACCACTTGGTCCCAGATCTGGTGCATTCTCTCCACCACAGTGTCAACACCTGGGCAGGCAGAAGACTCCACCTGCCCTGAAGAGAATCGAGGATGAAACCCAAAGTTACAAAAAAAAGGTGACATCAAAGTGGCAGAACTAGCTCTATTATTTAAAGCAAATTCGGCCAAGGGCAAAAATGAAACCCGATCATCCTGATCAGCAGAAATAAAACATCTCAAATACGACTCCAAAGTCTGGTTTGTTCTCTCCGTCTGCCCATTGGTCTGAGGGTGAAACGCAGAGGAGAAGGACAACTGAATTCCCAGCCTGGAACAGAAAGTCCTCCAAAATCTAGAAATAAACTGAACTCCTCTGTCAGATACAATGTTCTCAGGAATCCCGTGCAAGCGAACCACCAGTTGCAAAAACAAGGGCACCAACTCTGAGGAAGATGGCAACTTAGGGAGTGGTACAAGATGGACCATCTTAGAGAATCTATCACAAATCACCCAAATAACAGTCATTCTCTGAGAGACAGGCATATCAGAGATAAAATCCATTGAAATATGGGTCCATGGCCTCCTGGGCACCGGCAAAGGCATCAGCAACCCACTAGAGCGAGAACAAGGTTTAGACCGGGAGCAAGTCCCACAGGACTGCACAAAACTCCTGACATCATGAGACAAGGCGGGCCACCAAAAGACCGACTCACCAAATCTCTAGTACCAAAAATACCTGGATGACCAGCCAATGCAGAGCAATGAACTTCAGACATCACTCTCTTCCTCCACTGGTCAGGAACATACAATTTTCCAATGGGACAATGCTCAGGTTTGTCCTCCTGAAACTCTTCCAGAGCACGTCTCAAATCGGGCGAGATGGCAGAAAGAACTACCCCCTCACCTAAGATGGTAGCAGGCTTGGTCACAACAGGAGAATCAGCAAAGAAACTCCTAGAGAGGGCGTCTGCCTTGACATTCTTAGTGCCCGGAAGAAAAGAGACCACAAAATCAAAACGTGTAAAAAACAAGGCCCACCTAGCCTGTCTAGGATTCAAGCGTTTGGCCGACTCCAGGTAAATCAAATTCTTGTGGTCAGTAAGGACCACGACTTGATGTTTAGCTCCCTCCAACCAATGTCTCCACTCCTCAAATGCCCATTTCATGGCTAACAGTTCCCAATTCCCCACATCATAGTTACGTTCAGATGGGGAGAACTTTCGGGAAAAGAAAGCACAGGGATTCATCTTAGATGTTACCGGATCCTTTTGGGACAAAACAGCTCCTGCACCAATCTCAGAAGCGTCCACCTCTACATGAAACGGGAGTGAGACATCAGGTTGCCGCAAAACCGGAGCAGAAGTGAACCTTCGCTTCAGCTCCTGAAAGGAAGAAGCAGCCTCCGGAGACCAATTCAGCACATCAGCACCCTTCTTAGTCAAATCAGTCAATGGTTTGGCAATACCAGAAAAATTAGCTATAAATTTCCGATAAAAATTAGCAAAACCCAAAAACTTCTGGAGGGCCTTCAAAGAAGTGGGCTGAACCCAATCATAAATGGCCTGTACCTTGGCTGGGTCCATTTCAATAGTTGACGGAGACGAAATAAATCCCAAAAATGAAATCTTCTGTACCCCAAAAAGGCATTTCGATCCCATGACATACAGGGAATTCTCCCTCAAAATCCGGAACACAGTCCGAACCTGTTCCACATGAGAGTCCCAATCCTTGGAAAAGATCAAAATATCATCCAGATAGATGATCAAAAATTTATCCACAAAGTCTCGGAAAATATCATTCATGAAGCACTGGAAGACAGAAGGGGCATTAGTGAGCCCAAAAGGCATCACCAGGTACTCAAAATGTCCCTCTGGAGTATTAAACGCCATCTTCCATTCATCCCCATGCTTAATGCGAATAAGATTATATGCCCCCAAGCTTGGTAAACCAGCAAGCACCTTTAACTCTAGAGAATAGATCAGAAATCAGGGGTAACGGATACTGATATTTAACAGTAATTTTGTTGAGGGAACGATAGTCAATACAAGGCCTTAATGAACCATCCTTCTTGGCCACGAAAAAAAACCCAGCACCTAAGGGTGAAGAGGATGGTCTAATATGACCCTTCTCCAACGACTCCTTAATATAGGATCGCATGGCCTCGTGCTCGGGTACAGATAAATTGAAAAGTCGACCCTTGGGAAATTTACACCCAGGGCTCAGCTCAATTGCACAGTCATAACTCCTATGAGGAGGCAAAGACGCAGACTCATTCTCACTAAATACATCATAAAAATCAGCCAAATAGTCAGGAACATCATGCGACTGGGGAGAGCTGGAGAAAACAGGAGCGTCACTAAGGGCACACCGACAACCCCAACTCACCACAGACACAGATTTCCAATCCAAAACTGGATTATGGATTTGTAACCAGGGAAATCCCAGAACAATGGTATCATGCAAATTATGCAACACCAAGAATCTGCAATTTTCTTGATGATCTGGGGCGACCCGCATTACCACCTGGGTCCGAAACTGAAGTTTAATCTTTGCCAAAGGAGTAGCATCAATACCCCTCAAAGGGATAGGCGTCTGCAGAGGTGTCATAGGAAATCCACAACGTTTAGCAAAATCCAAGTCCATCAGGTTCAGAGCTGCTCCCGAATCCACGAAAGCCTTAGCGGAAAATGTGGACAGGGAGCAGGTCAGAGTAATTGCCAGAAGAAACTTAGGTTGAACACCGCCCACAGCAAATGTGTGTGCAAAACGTTTCTCTCATTTAGGGCAGACAGAAATAATATGCGAGGCATCTCCACAGAAAAAACACAGCTTATTACACCTTCTGAACTCCTGACGTTGCGCCCTAGACAAAACTCTATCACATTGCATAGGTTCAGACATTTGTTCAACAGTTGGCAACACCTCTCGTGCAGTTTTGCGTTCGCGCAAACGCCGATCAACCTGAATGGCTAATGACATAAAATCGTCAAGACCAGAGGGAACAGGAAATCCCACCATAGTATCTTTTACGGTTTCTGACAAACCCTTCCAAAAGAGAGCTGCCAAGGCACCATCATTCCAAGTTGTAAGGACCGCCCACTTTTGGAATTTTTGACAGTACAACTCTGCAGAATCCTGACCCTGGCTTAAGGCCAACAGGGCCTTTTCAGCCTGCTCAATAGCATTAGGTTCATCATACAACAGCCCTAAGGCTTGAAAAAATGCGTTCACATTAGCTAGAAGAGGATCATCAGGTTTCAAAGAAAACGCCCAATCCTGAGGATCGCAGCGCAGCAAAGAGATAACAATTTTAACCTGCTGCGTGGAGCTCCCTGATGAGTTAGGCTTCAAGGCAAAAAATAATTTACAATTATTCTTTAAGTTCAAAAATTTAGACCGATCCCCAAAAAACACATCAGGAGTAGGGATCTTTGGTTCAGCAACATGTGAATGAGCAAGATAGGTGGAAATTCCCCGTACTTCAGCAGCGAGCTGCTCCACACAATCAGACAATTGCTTCATCTCCATTGAGAAGAAAAAAATTCCCCCTACGGCCTCAAAGACATAGAGGAAAAAATATACACAAAAACAAACAAAAAAAAATTCTGACCCTTTTTTTCTTTCTTTCTTTTTTTTTTTTTTTTTTTACAATTCTTTCCGGCTATTGAGTACCCTAGAATCTGCGGTATGGCTGGTGATTCTGTTATGAATGAGTCACCGAAGGAGGAAAAAACAAAAATACAAGCCAAGTCCAGAAAACCGGAGAGGTTGGTAGCTATCGGATTGCAGACCCCTGATCCTATTCACAAAACTAACAGTAGCCGTGAGGGGTTCCTACGGTGCCCTAGATGCCTCGTTCACAGCCGGAGAACTAAATAAGCCTAAAGAAAGAAAGGGGAAATCTAAACTGCCCCAGAGCAGACCCCAAAGCAATAGACAGCCCCCAACATGTATTGTCGGTGAAAAGCAGATGAAAACACAAACACAGACAGAAAGACAGGTTGAGCAAATGATGGGGCCCAACTAACTAAATAGGAAAGGACAGAAAAGATGCTGGCTGCAATCCGCAAAAATACTGCCAAAATAATATCCAACACGTCTGATAGAAAAAAGGCCCTGAAGTCAGTAGACTTCAAAAACAGTATATCAGCACTCAGGTATATTCTGAAGACTGAGCAAAAGGTCAACTTGACCAGAGACAAAAATGGAGCTCAGCCTGTACCAACAAGGGCAGGCAGAACACAAACACTAAGTAAACAGACAATATCTCATGGAAAAATAAGAGAGCAAAAAACTTAGCTTTCAGAAGACAGGTACTGAACTGGTTTGCAAGAGCTCAGAGCAGAAAGGATCACCAGCACCCCTGTAGGGCGTCGGCTGCCTTATATTCACTCAGTGATTCCGGGTGTCCAATCAGGCCCCACCTGTTCAGATGACAGGTTCTTCCCAACCCAATCAATTTCACTACCTCTCTTCACCAGCAGAGGGAGTTCATTAGACATCAACGGTGAAGGGGAAAATGAACTCACAACAGAGGAGACTGTGACAGTTGCTGCACTGTGAGGAAAACCCAACCAGGGGGACTGAGAAGAGAGAAAGTCAGGGGGTGGTCCTGACATAAAGTACCGCAGTATAGACGAGGCTCCGGGTGTAGGACACCGTATTTGGAATGACGTTTGACCAGTAAAATTACTGTTGGTGTACGGAATTGAAGCAAATACTTAATAAATGGAATAACTTACCACTATCCCTATTTGGGAGAATATCAGCGGTTAAAATGGCTATTCTCCCTAAGCTACTATGTTTATTTGAGACTCCCCCATTGTGGTCCCTCCTGGAGACCTGAAGGGTATTCAGTCTTCTATCATCCACTTTATCTGGGCCCATAAAAGGCACAGGATCAAAAGCCAAATTATGTTAGCTAGCAGAGATAGAGGAGGTTTGGGTGTTCCAGATATTACCAAATATTATTGGGCAACTCATTTGAGATGTATCCCAGCCTGGTCTGCACCTAGAGCATTCCCTAGGTGGATGGAGATTGAGAAGTTGTGGATGGCTCCAATCCACCCCAACTCTTATCTATGGGCAACTACCTCAAATAAACTCGACTCACACACGTTGGGACCAATAGCTTTCACTAAGAGGATTTGGAATACCTGTATGAAAAAATTCCCACTGATGTCGAAGTGCTCTCCACTAACCTCCTTTTTGTTTAATCCCAAACTACCAGACAGTTTTAGGGGGAACTTGATTAAGTTGTGGTTTGATAAGCGACTTTTTTGTTTTGCAGATATAGTTGATAGTCACTCTAGATCCTTGTTACCTTTTGATAAGATACAATCGGGCTTCGACTTACCTTCAAACTCTTTCTATCGGTATTTACAAATTAGGCATTATATGCAGTCTCTATACTCTTACTTAGTAGTCTCCAAACCAACCCGCTTTGAGAGACTCTGCAGGGCAGGAGTATCGACCAAGGGTCTTATATCTGATATCTATAGGATTTTATTAGACCCGTATCCGGAGGAGTCTCCAAGACACTCCTATATGGACAGGTGGGAGGGTTTCTTGGGGGAATCTCTTTCTCCGGGTGTGTGGCAGGGGGTCTGGAGGAGGACAACTAAGACTTCCACTTGTTATACGTATAAGGAAAACCAGTTTAAATTACTTATGTTTTGGTATCATACTCCTTCGTTATTGCATAAATGTAATCCTAATATATCTGGGCAATGTTGGAGATGCGGTTCTGAGGATGGAGACCTAACCCATATTTTTTGGACTTGTTCAATTATACAAGGGTTTTGGAGAAGGGTCAAAACTTTAATCTTCGAAGTTACGGGTCTTCATATTCCATTAGACCCTAAATTCTACTTGCTCAATATCCCCCCATTCCAGAGTGGAAGTAGGATTCAGCAGATTCTTTTACATCTGACCACAGCCGCAAGATGTTTAATAGCAAGGAAGTGGAGGCTGGCTTATCCTCCGTCACTTAACGAGTTGCATTCCCGCATACAGGACATATGAAGTATGGAACATCTCACTGCTTTAATAAATAATACATTTGAAGCAACGTGGAATCTGTGGGACGTATACTGGGCTCGGAAGGCTTAGTATCGATATTTACTCAGCAAAATGTGCCATCTTTCCCTGGGATCTTTCCTCCTTCCCTCCCTCGTGTTTCACTGTCTTGTCAATTATATTTGTCTCTATTATGTTTGTTAACTGTTTTGCATTGAATGATTACATGCATTGTATCTTGATGTGTTATCATTCTGTAAATTTCTATTGGAAAATCAATAAATATCAAGTTATATAAAAAAATTTACTGTTGGTGCACAGGCCTACAGTGGCCACAGTGACGGAGCTGTCAGAAGCGTCGCAGAGTGTAAAGGTGGATGGTACGTATATATACGTCCCCGGAAAAAGTACGGTATTATAATGTGTTCTGTAACCGGAGAGCTGTGAAGAGAAGTGCGGTGTGCGGTGAGGCCGTCTGGTGGACGGCGAGAGAGACAATAAACTTGGACCTGTTGCACCCGAAACTTGCCTCCAGCTTGTGTCTGTACGTCACTGCGTGGTATCCAGAGGGACCACCCCCCAGCCCGGCCCACCAACTCTACATAAGCCCGAAAGGGCAGGGTCCTCTCTCCCCTCTGTATCAGTCTGTCATTGTTAGTTTGTTTACTGTAAGTGATATCTGTAATTTGTATGCAACCCCTTCTCATGTATAGCACCATGGAATCAATGGTGCTATATAAATAAATAATAATAAATAAATAAATACACTAAACCCAATCATTATCTAGATTTCATTTTCAGGTTCATTGTAATCTGCATATATAGTGTTGGAAGATCTTAGTCAATGTAAGTCTTTAGAGTGGATCTGTCACCTGTTTTACAATACAAACTGCATGCATTATTAGATCACTTAGAAATCATAAGGCTAGTGCATGTCCTTCAATGTTAGATTGGCTGCATGATCCAGTATAGAATTAAATTGCTCATAAGAGGTGTATTAAGTCTCTGCCCACTAAGATTGACTGACAACTGTAGCTTATACTGAGCAGTGTGAGATCTCAGCAGAAACAGCAGGGACAATGAGTAGAGATGAGTGAACATTCCAAGGTTCGGTTCGGCAAATGTCCAGAAGTTCGCTGAATATGTTCGCAACAGTTCGTCGAACATACTTGAACACCATTGAATTCAATGTGAGGCTAAACCAAATGCATAGACAACATCTTAAGGGATGCTAAAAAACTTCCCAAACAACTCAAATTAGGTGCAGACACCAGGAAAAGTGGCATCAGTTGACCCAGAGAACAAATAGTATAATTGAGCAGCATGCATGCATGGGACAGGGCCCGGGATAGGGCTTGGACCAGCATTTCTAGCTGCAACATTGATCAGTAATAGGTGGATGAGTGAAAGGTGTAGGCATAGTGCCTCTGAACGGCCTGCCAAATTCAGGCAACACACATGAAGGAGAATCCAAACATTTTCAAAAATTAGGGGCAGACACCAGGAAAAGTGCTATCAATTGACCCACAGTAGAAATTTAATAATGGCACAGCAGCAATCAGCAATGGACCATGCATGAGGTGTCATGCTCTTTGCCAGCATTTATAGTTTTTAATTTAAGCTTAAATTAAGATACCTCATGTAACAGCTCAAACTGCTTTTCTTTTCAGCCACATTTAGATGACACAAACATCAGTTTCGTAGACTACTATTGGTAGAAAAATGAAAGGATAGTAACGCAAGTAGTATGCTAATGATCAATTCACCCACAGTAGAAATTTGATAACAGCACAGAAGCAGTCAGTCATGGGTTCATGCATGAGGTTTCACAGTCTGGGCCAGCATTTATATTTTCTAATTTAAGTTTAAATTAAGACGAGGTGGGTGAGGGATCAGTGTAGACCTGTTTTGCTGGGAGCCCTGATACCTCATGCAACGGCTCAAACTGCTTTTCTGCTCAGCAACACTCAGGTGGCACAAATATCAGCTTTGTCGATTACTATTGTTAGAAATATTTAAGGAGAGTAACAAAGGTATTTGATTGAAAGTAAGTGCAGGCCTGCTTGTCTGGGAACCCTACTGCTACAGGCACCACGCATGAAGGAGGCCCAACTTTGAGTCCCAACATTTCCAAAAATTATTGCCACACACCACTAAAGTGGCATCAAATTCCACAGAGTTGAAATAGTATAATTGTGCAGCATTTTGACAACTTCTGTTACTGAATGGGCTACTCGACTCCCTTTCTTTGGCAGCACCACAGTGGTATTATTATTATTATTATGGTAATAGCGGCATTTATTCCATGGTGCTTTATATGTGAAAAGGGGTATACATAATAAAAACAAGTAAAATAATCTTAAACAATGTAAGTCAACGACTGGTACTGGAGGAGAGAGGACCCTGCTCGTGTGGGCTCACAGTCTGCAAGGGATGGGTGAGGATACAATAGGTGAAGGTAGAGCTGCCTGTATAGTGGAATGGTGAAACGATGGTTACTGTAGGTTGTAGGCTGTTGGCAGAGGTGGTTCTTCAAGTTCCTTTTGAAGGTTCCCATGGTACACTAGACTATGATATGTTGGGGTAGAGAGTTCCAGAGTAGAGGGGATATAAGGGACAACTCCACTATGCAATTGTGGGAAGAGGAGATAAGAAGGGAGTAGAGAAGGATATCTTATGAGGATTGGAGGTTGTGTGCAGGTAAGTACCAGGAGACTAGGTCACAGATGAATGAAGGACACAGGTTGTGAATGGCATTATATGCAATGGTTAGGGTTTGAACTGTAGTCTCTGGGTAATTGGAATCCAGTGAAGGGATTGACAGAGAGAAGAGACCAGAGAATAGGGGGCGATAGGTGGATTAGTCGGGCATCAGAGTTTAGGATAGAAAACTGGAGTCTGAACTGAGAAAGTAAGTTAATGTGTATGCACAATGTAAGTGCATATTAACACATGACCATTACACAGAGAAAACAAAAACAAAAAAACACAAATATCATAAAATAAATTAAAAAATAAACTGCAAATAATGCATAAAGGTAATAATAATAATAATAATGGTATTTAGTAAGCATAGTTTTGATCAAAAGAATGTACAAGCCATCCCGCCACATCAAGGCAACTCTGGTGGGACAGTCCTAACTCTAGTATTTAAAACCTTTCCACTAAGTTAATGTGTTTGATCAAAATTATGTTTACTAAATACCCTTATTATTATTATTATTATCTTTATGCATTATTTGCAGTTTATTTTTTAATTTTTAATTTTAGGATATTTGTGTTTTTTTGTTTTTGTTTTCTCTGTGTAATGGTCATGTGTTAATATGCACTTACATTGTGCATACACATTAAATTACTTTCTCAGTTCAGACTCCAGTTTTTTATTTATTTCATTGTGTATTCTGTGCATATATGGGTGTGACCGCCCTCTTTCTGAGCTGGGAAAACCATACTGTCTGGCCTATGCTTTTACTAGTGGTTCAGTCCCTCGATCCTTGTTCACATTCACGTCACTTGGCAAGTGGAAAGGTTTTAAATACTAGAGTTGGGACTGTCCCACAAGGGTTGCCTTGACGCGCCTGGATGGCTTGTACATTCTTTTGATCAAAATTATGTTTACTAAATACCCTTATTATTATTATTACCTTTATGCATTATTTGCAGTTTATTTTTTAATTTTTAATTTTAGGATATTTGTGTTTTTTTGTTTTTGTTTTCTTAGAGTTTAGCATAGATTGGAGGGGTGCGAGACTGTTAGAAGGGAGGGCACAAAGCAGGAGCTTACAGTAGTCGAGGCGGGAGATGATGAATGCATGGACTGGGTTTTTGCAAATTGGAATGAACGGATCCAGGAAATATTTTTGAGTAGTAGTCAGCAGGAAGTAGAAAGGGCATGGACTTGTTGTTTGAAGGAGAGTCCAGGGTTACCCCAAGGCAGCGAGCTTGAGAAGATGAGGGCCAGAAAGAGTATATGCTCCAGTGGATGGCAAGCGCTGCATCAAGTGGCCTCTCTCTTCCTTCACCTTAACATCACATACAGTACAGAACTCAATGGTGGCACTCCAACTACCCTTGTTTCCTTCCGCATCACAACTCTACAATGACCCAGATGACTGTGGTGAACCAGAGATGTGCGAGTCTGCAGCGCTGTTCACACATTCTATTCCATGGACATCAGGTGTATGCTCCAAAGATTCACAGACTCAAGAGGAGGAAAGCATCTGCACTGATGCCCCAATTTTTTTCAGTTGAGTTCAGCACTGGACAAAGTAGCGTCCAAGCATAATCCAGACCCTTGTCACCAGATGTTAACCCCTGGGGTTGGAGGTGATCCTGAAGAAAGTCAGAGTCCTAAGGCACACATGGGCTGTACTATGTTGTCAGGGCAGGAAGAGGATGAGGGTGACTCTCAGGGCAAGGAGTGGGAGAATAGAGAGGATGAGGTTTTAGATCTCTGAACCCAGAGGTACGCAGATGAGTAGCTCAGCAGAGTAAGTGGAGGAGGAGGAAGACAAAGAGGTTATGTTGCTCCTTGCCGCACAGACACGGACTGATGACTCCACCACATGCACTGCATCCTCAGCCACAACTTTGGCTGTGGCCAGCTGTGGTCGCAGGTCTGTAGTTTGCATGGGTGGCAAGGGTTGCTTATCTTGGGCCTTTTTTGAGGCCGAAAAGGATGACCCCACTAACGTTATCTGCCAACTTTTAAAAAAAGGCTCAGTAGATGCAAAAATTTAGCTTGAGTCTTTTTTTCAGATGGCCAAAAATGACCCAAATCACGATATCTGCCAACTTTTCTAAAAACGACAGAGTAGAGTTTTAAAAAATGCAATAATTTGACTACTACATGCATGAACCGGAACATGCGCTGTCAAAATGCGTTAGTCTGGGAATATCACTGCGCTAAAATGCAGCCTAAGAGAAACCAAAAAAAGAGAGAATAGAACTGAGACCCAGGTTAAATAATTCAAAATCAAAGTACCAGGACAAGAAAGGTGTTTTAAAATAAAATTACCTTTATTAACTAGTACGGTAAGTGGTGGCACAGAAGGCGCTCACAAAAAAAAACACATATCTGAGTAAAAGGTATCAAAAAAGAGTAATCCGGTATGATGAAGAAACAGCAGCAGATGGAATATAGAAATGGATTGTATCCATAAATTAGTCAATAAGGTGCAAAGAGTCAGTAGCAGAAAAGACATATGTGACCATAAGTGGCAAATCCTAGGGATGTAAATAATAACAAAATATATGTATTCACATACTGTATGTCACTAAAAGTTTTCAGATAGTACAATGAAAAAAGCAGAATTATACAGATGAATACACATAGAGGGTATAAAGGTAAGGCGAATAGAAATATTACAACCAAGTCGTATAAGAAGACATAGTTCAATGGCAGGCTCATATTAATATTGGTAGAAGTGCAAATCCTAAAGAGGATTACCACCGGGGAAGCCACATCTAAACAGTAAAGAGCCTGTAGTGGGGGCCATGAGTGTTATCAATGGTGTATAAGGAGGCATACATATGAGTAGAGGTACACACCAGGGAGCTGCTGTGCTGAGTAAGAGGACCTGTAATGCCAAACTCCGACGCGCCTTTTTCTGACCAGACTAGGGGCTCTTCCATTCTTTGGTCTACACTGACACCACTAAACACGTGCAACTTGGATGCATAAATATATTTTGGTTTTTTCTGGTGTCTCCCCCTTTTCCTTGTACATATATGTCTAATTAAAATGCGGCCTAGCGGACCTCGCCAACCACCGGCTGCCCCATCAACTGCATCTGCTGCTTCTTCCTGCTCCTTCACCGTGGCAAGTGTTCTCACCCAGGTCTCTGGCTGCAGAAGCAAGCATATCACATCTTTCTCAATCCACCATAACATCTCCACCTGCACCTCATTCACAGTCCAGCAGTTTGTTGTGTTTAGCCTACTCCACGCTTTCTTACAACAGCAGTCCCGTAGTTGTTGTCACATAAAAGATTGTTTCCTGCTATATATGGCAAAGCTAAGAACTTCACCATCTGCAAACCTTTGGACACGGATGTTTTCAGACAGCTGATGCCCATCGCAGTTGCCCAGTCGCTAATACTTCTCTAAGATAGATGTGCCTGTGCTACACCAGCATGTCGCAGACATCACCCATCTGTTGGGGTGCATTTTTGGGGGCAGGCAGCGAAGGGTCTGCTCCACAAGTGTTGGAATTCCCAAGGCTTGCAGGGTGCTTGGGGATGGAGAACTAGACCACTACACACCAGAGCATGGAGAACTAAACTACTAGACAATAGGGGTTGGAGAAGCAAACTGCTAAACACCTAGGGCTGGAGAACTAAACCACTACACACCAGAAGATGGAAAACTAAACCACTACACACCAAGGGATGGTGAACTAAATTACTAAACACCAAGGTGTCACTAGACACCAAATCTTAGAATCCCCAAGGCTGGTGGGACAAACCTCTGTATCTAACCCTTCCTCCATTGCTTCTGCCTCCTCCACAACTTCTAGCGCCCCCACCTGCACCCTCATTCTCTCCTTAATGAGACACACTTTCCAACAGTGCAGAGAGAATCCCTCTACCTCCGTACTGTGCAGTGTAACGAATGGAAGCGGAGGCAGAGATGGTGAAGTTCACATTCGTTTTTATTTTTTAAGTGGAACCTCGGGACCACGGTCCGGGGGGCTCCAAAGGGGGCGTGACTATTGAGCCCCGGGTACCTGTAGTAAAGCCCCTCAGGCAGGGCCAGAATGGAATACCCGAAGGACACAGGTGCTACCTCCAGTTAGACCCCGAACACATGGCAGCTGTCCCAGCGGGACCAAAAGGGATAACAACAGTTACAGCAGAGTCCGTAATGAGCTGGGTCCTGGATCATGGTTAGTTGGTAAGGATTCGGTTCCAGTGACCTTCACACAGTTCTTGGACTCAGATGGCTGTAGGCAGAACGGGATGGCTTAGGCCCAGATGGTTGCTGATATAACCAGGTAACACAGGATACTGATATGCTGTGGAAACAGAGAGCATTAGACAATGCACAGAGACTGCAGATGCAGCACAGACAGGTTAGCATGAGAACCGGATGTAGCAATGATAGATACTCGTTGCTCCGGCGCTCTCTCTATGGAGGAGAGGCCAGAAATAGCAGCCAGTGCGCTGCCATTGGTTAATTGCATTTTTTGAATAATGCACGCCGCCCCTTTAAGAAGGCAAGAGAGCAGGCAGGCGTGCCCTAATAGCCTTAGCTACAGATCTCCTCACAGGACGCCAGGAGGAGGAGACAGAAGGAAGGACAGAACACTGAGCAGCAGCATGAGAGGCTCGAGGTGAGTGCCCAGAACGGAGAGCGGCAGCAGGCCTGGACGCAGTGCCAGGACGGGGCCAGGTGTAACAGCGGCAGACCTGGGTGCAGCGCCAGGACGGGGACCGAGTGTAACACGCAGCCATGGTTCACCACAATCAGGCAGAGTTAAAAATAATATGCCTAGGAGATCGCAGGTGCACAGCTCAAAAGTTGTGGACAGTTATCCAGGCCAAGTTTGAGCAATGGCTGTCTACACTGAAACTGGATGCAGGGCATGTACGATAACAATGCAAACCTGGTGGCCTAGGCTGGGGCAACCTCACCCACGTGCCTTGCATGGCTCACATCCTCAAACTGGTGTTACAGCAAATTCTCTGCCACTATCCTGGTCTGGATGTTTGCTACAGAAACCATGTTCGCTGTATGGTCACTTACATCATCTTCACCCCGCAGGTCATTGGCTTGCATCAACCAGAGGTCTTTCAAGCTACCGGATAATCCGTTGATTTGCGATGTGCTGACACAGAGGAAATGCACTCTGCACAAGTTGCAATGTCTGGGGTAGCTGCATCGAATCATGGTGCAGTATGTCATTTTGCATAGCTTGGGACAACGCAGTACTGGCGTGGTGCAAATCACACTTGCGGAGTGGGCACAGATTAAGGACCTCTGCAACCTTCTGCACAGTTTTAATGGTAAGCTCTGATGATGCCATTATCAGCATCACCATTCTGGTCATCTACATGCTGGAGCACACTTTGAATAGTCTGCATGAGGAGGTGGTGGTCCCAGAGAAAGAGGAAGCAGAGGATGATGCTGAAGAGATAACATTATCTCAAATTCCGGACAGTCATCGCGCAAGTGGGTGCCATGGGGGGGGTGGATTACAGTGATTGAGTTGGGGTCATGATATCAGACAGACTGATAGTGAAGGTGCAGGAGCCGAGGAACAAATGGAGTAGGACGAGTAGGAAGAGGGGATGGGTTTGTAATTGTCAGGAGATGAAGAGGATAATGATCCCTTGTCTGTTGTCTGTGGTTGGCGGAAAGGGACATAGGAAGCAAGCTTGAGTGTTATCCCATTACCAACACACCATGGACTTGGACCTCATGCAAGTGCCCGACACATGAGTGTCTTCTTGCTGCACTATTTTCAACATGATGCCCAGATTATTAGGATTAGAAATAGTGTTGACAACTGGGTTGCCACTATGTTAGATCTATGGTAAAATATTAATTTTTGCCAGATACTTTCCCCCCTAGAACAGGACATGCGCATGCTGGAGTTTCGAACACACTTGTAGACAATCTTAGGAGTGGCTTTCCCCAAGACAACAGTCAGGCACACAGCATGCATCGCAGTTATAGACCTCCAACCCTGGGAATGTCGAGAAGTTAATGCAAAAACATTAGCAGCAGTGTAAGTGGCAGAAGCAATTTCTGTGAGTCGTTTCACACATTTTTAGCATCAGCCCGTGCACCAGCAAAACAGAGTTCAAGTCTGACATGTTGTGAACAACCGTAGAGGATAGTGCAAAAGTATCTCTAGCTCATTATCAATGCCATTGGGGGGGTTTGGACCCTTTTACATTTTGGTCTTAAAAAATGGAAGAGTGACCTCAGCTTGCCTGTCACGCATTGGAGGTTTTGTCATGCCAGGATGGCAGCGTTCTCTCAGAAGGTGACTTCAGCGCTGCTGGTGGTGTCCTGATGGCTAAGCACATCCGGCTGTCTCCTGAAATTGTACACTGCTTAACTTTCATAAAGATGAACAAGTCATAGATCGCCAATGACTTATGAACCCCAGTCGCAAACTGGGCAGACTAGTTCTTATTGTGCTGCATTCATCTTACATTATTGCAGTCTGTAACACCTTTGTCATGGCTTCTGTACCTGCTGCTGCTACTGCTGCTGATGTTACCAACAATTTTTTTAATTGTGTAGACTTCAAGTTGTGACTCCATATGGTGGCTTGCCTGTAATGGAAGAGGTGCCAGAGCCCCATTATACTACCGTATATACTCGATTATAAGCTGAGATTTTCAGCCCCTTTTTTAAGGCTGAAAGTGCCACTCTCCGCTTATAATCAAGTCATATACGCCAGGGGGTCGGCGGGGGAGGGGGAGCATGGGTGTCAGATCATACTTACCCCCTACTGGCGTGGTCTCTGCAGCCCCTGCTTCTCCCAAGGTCTCCGGCGCCTGTGTTCAGCGGTCACGTGGTACCGCTCATTAAAGTCATGAATATGCGCATATTCATGACTTTAATGAGCGGCACCACGTGACCACTGAAGGAAGGAAGAGCTGTGGCACCGGAGACCATGGGAGAAGCAGGGGCTGCAGAGACCGCACAGGAGGGGGTAAGTATAAGCAATATTCACCTGTCCCCGTTCCACCGCCGCATGCCGCTCTATCCTCCGCGTCCTCTGGCTGTCATGCTCAGGTCAGAGGGTGCGATGACATGGTTAGTGTCACTGACAGAGGACCCAGAAGACAGAGCGGCGCACGGTGATGGAACGGGGACAGGTGAATATCGCAGGTGCCGGGGCCCTGAGTCAGCGGCAACACTGGCACCTGTCCCCCATAGCACACCGGTGTCCCCACCTGCTCAGGACACCTGCACCTGGCCCACATCACAAACTATATGGAGAATTATATGGAGCTCCTGATTCAATATGGATATTCAAAAACATTTAACCTACTGATGTCTCAATTAATTTTACTTTTATTGGTATCTATTTTTATTTTTGAAATTTCCAGTAGCTGCTGCATTTTCCACCCTAGG
This sequence comes from Dendrobates tinctorius, assembly GCF_039654945.1. Taxonomy (NCBI): domain Eukaryota; kingdom Metazoa; phylum Chordata; class Amphibia; order Anura; family Dendrobatidae; genus Dendrobates; species Dendrobates tinctorius. The sequence goes on along the minus strand of NW_027361917.1, from coordinate 730,884 downwards.
CCTATACTCGAGTCAATAAGTTTTCCCAGTTTTTTGTGGCAAAATTAGGGGGGTCGGCTTATACTCGGGTCGGATTATACTCGAGTATATACGGTAATTATTCTGGGAATATTGTTGACACTTTGGTGGTGTCTGCACCTAATTTTTGGAAATGTTTGGACTCCAAGTTTGGTCTTCTTCATATGTGTTGCCTGAATTTGGTAGGGATCTCAGAGCACCAGGTTTACATGTGTTACCCATCCACCTGTTACAATCATTGTTTTAGCCAGAAATGCTGGTCCTAGCCCTGTTTCAAGCCCTGCCCATGAATCCATGCTGTGCAGTTATACTATTTGTATTCTTGGTAAGTTGGGCAGTTGGAGAGTTGTGGTGTTGGGAAACAAGGTGAGTTGTGGTGTCACCTCTGAGGACTGTGTTGTGTGTGATATTAAGGTGGAAGAAGAGGAGGAGAGGCCACTTGATGCAGCCTTTCCATCCATTGGAGCACATGCTCTTTCTGGCCCTCATCTACAAGACGTACCACTCTGTGGCTGCCAAAGAAACGGAGTCGTGGAGCCCATCCAATAACAGAAGTTGTCAGTTGTCATTGGATAGGACAAGCCGGTGTTTGTTCAGTAAAGCTTTCAGTAACATTGCCACCTACCCCACGTACACCTTTTTCCCACTCATGTTAAATGCATCAAACCCCTCTTTTAACCAGCTATTTCACGACCCTAGGATCTGACATGTCAGTCACCTGTCATTTCATTAATAATTAGTATTTATTGGCTGAGCCCACAGAATTAGCACAAAAGATTTAGCATATTTTTCAGATTATAGGATGCACTTTCCCCAAATTTGGGGGGAAAATAAGGGCGTATCTTATAATTCAAATATACCTCACTAGCCATGGTGGAGTAAGGTCCCAAGCTCGCTGCTGGAGGAGGCAAGAGTGGCATGTTGCTGCCGGCCGCAGGCCAGGATGAGGGGATGTTTGGAGTTGCGACACTGCGGGTGTTCGGTGGTGTGGGGGCTCCAACGACATTTTGTGAAAGCCTGTGATCCCCGCACTTACATGGTTTACATTGTGGTGGACTCCAGGAAAATCCCTGTCGGGGCAGCGCATGCACAGATGGACATCTGGGCACCAAGATCTCAGGAGATGAGATCTCAGTGCTAAGATCTCCATTTGCGCATGCACTGCCCCCAGGCGACCATTTTCCCGGAGTCCATCGCAATGTAAACCATGGAAATACAGGGCTCTGGGCTTTCACAAAACGTTAGCGGAGCCCCTGCACCACCGAACACCCGCAGCATTGCACATCCAAACACCCGTTTCTCCCAGTTTTAAATATCTACTTCATGGGAGTGTTTTCTTTTACTTGGGAAGATGTTATGAAGGGATATTTCTTCACCATGTAAATGATTTTGATATTATCCCTCACCGTTGTCTTCTGTGGAATTTTTTTTAATATTGTTTTGGCCACCCCTAACATTTCTGCTATAACTCTGATGGATTTCTTCTTTTTTTCAGCCTAATAATGGTTTGTTTCACTTGCATGTTGTGGGTTCACAGCAACAGCTTTCAAATGCAAATGTCACACCTGGAATAAGCTCCAGACCTTTTAACTGCTTAATAGATTATGAATTAATAAGGGAGAATCTCATACATTCTATTAAAACACTTTTGAGATAATTATCCAATTACTTTTAGTCCCTTGAAAGAGAGACAGCTACATATCAAAAAGATGTAATTCCTAAACATTTACATTGATTAGGATGTGAATACCCTCAAACTAAAGCTGAGAGTCTGCACTTTAAGTGCATATTGATTATATAACTGTATCTTGAATATGGTTTGGTAAACAGATAAAATGCCAAAATTGTTGTTACTGTCCAAAAATTTCTGGTTCAAACTGTATACTACATTATTATCGCCCTCTTTGCACTGGTTTATCACTTTGATTGGTAAAGTGATAAAGTGGAATCCAAAGATTGGGCCCATCTATAACTTTCTTAATTCCACCAAGTTTGTATATTCTTTCTGTTTCTGCATGGTTTCCTCCCACACTCCAAAGACATACTGATAGGGAAATTAGATTATGAGACTCAATGGGGACAGCGATGATAATGTCTGTAAAGCGCTGTGGAATTAATGGCACTATATAAGTGAGCATAATAAATAAATGGGAATTTTTATGTTTATTGCTGGAATCAAGGTCTCAGCCCCTACATCATACTGCTCTCTAATAACATAGTAAAAAACTACTGATAGATTCCCTTTAAATTATAACATTGGCTGATGGAGATGGGCTCATGAAGCCTAAGAGGACATTCCCAGCTATTAAAATCAATCCAAACCTAATACTTTTGCCAATATTATTTGCTTTTTGTTTTATTTAACTTCTTTTTTTTTGCATACTGCTATCACACCATCTATATTTCAGTTGACAATTAAGCAATTAAAATTAAGTTATCCAGTTAATCTGTTTCTAAGATTGGCCATTTAGATTAAATGATTAGGGTCCGACTCACTGTATCCTCACCAGTGAAATGATTGAAGACTCTGTGAGAGCTCTGTACCATACACTTGTCCATATTTTTATTGGGGTCTGTGCTTAGTACTACAGCTTGTTTCCATTTAGGGCAACAAGAGTCAGAAACCAACAGATTTAAAATTGATAGGGTATCTAAATAATAGACCATTCATTTCAAAGGACTGGATAATCCCTTGAGGTCATGAATGGAAACTGGACTAGAAGTTGACTCAGTAGGAATGATCCTCATTGTATATTGCTTTCATTTCATTTTGCTTCTTATTTTTCATGTAAGCTATAATCTTTTTGTTTTCTTTCTTTTTATTATGTTGCCTTATCATTTTTAAAATCAATAATTAGCATAGTCTGACAATTTGTTATTAAAATCATATAAATATTTGCCTAAACTTGTTGCCTTCAGTTTTTAGATCTATGAACCCATATCGTGGTGTTTATCCTTTTTTTTATATTTCATCTCTTTAATTAAGTTTTTAGATCTCATTATTATTATTACTGCAATGAACTAGACTGAACTGTTATTCTAACCGTTGCATGGGAATATATTCCTGGGAAGTGCGTATTGTGCCTCACAAGAGTCTATTATAAACATTAGAAGCCAATTGTAAAATAATTTAACTATACAAGAAATTGTGAGAACATTTTTAAAATGGTAAAAAAAATGTAATTTATCAAGTTATATAAAATTATCTTATTGTCTCTGATAACACACATACTGTATATGATTGAATATATATGATTGCAAATCGACTTAAACATAATTGAAATAAGGTTTACTTTAAATATATTATTTGTTTTTTGTAAACATAATATAACATGTACACCAAGAAGTATGATATTGACAATATTAAAGGGGAACTATACTTTCCAGCAACTTTTCAAAATAGTCTGCTGTGTGTAAACATTATAAACACGATCTCTTGTTATTAGATAACTTTCTATACATACTTCAGTTTTCACATTTTTTCTTGCTGCAGGCATTATCTCTAAAATTTGCAATTGACACTGAATTAGTGGCTAGAAACTAGCTGCTTTGATGACACCAAACACATACAGTGATTCCTACCTTTTTCCTTTGGTAGCACATAGACAGAAGCAGCAACAGCACAGAGGAAAATATTCAGCGGTACTGAGCAGTATATCTGTGAATCCAGCTCTTAGGTGAGATAAATTACTTGCCAAAGAAGCTTGAGCAAGGATCTATTTAACTGACTGTGTCTATGTCTCTCACTACTCCTCTCTCCTCTTTGTCTTATTATGGATTATAATTGCTGAATAACCTGCACATTGGGATGGTAGATAAAGAGGGGCCCTGCGCAAAAGTTAAGTTGCATTTACAGGAGCTGATTTCAGCCTTTTAAACAAGCATGGTCAATTATAAAAAAGTGCTAGATCATTTTGTCGGCAGCCCATCTTCTGTTTACACTGGTTGATATCCTGTTGAGAACAGTGGACCTGATTCATTAAAGGGAATCTGTCACCTAATTTTTCGTATATAAGATCCGGTCACCGCCACCATGGGTTCATCTACAGCATTCTGTAATGCTGTAGATAAACCCCTGATGTAACCTGAAAGAGAAGAAAAACAAGTTAGATTATACTCACCCAGGGTCGGTCCGGGTCCGGTCTGGGTCCGGAGGGTGTCGGGGTCCAGTCCGGCGCCTCCCATCTTCTAGCGATGATGTCCTCTTCTTTGCTTCCCAACGTGGCTCCGGCGCAGGTGCACTGTTCTGCCCTGTTGATGGAAGGGCAGAGTACTGCAGTGCGCAGGCGCCGGGAAAGGTCAGAGAGGTCCGACGCCTGCGCATTGCAGTACTTTGCTCTGCCCTCAACAGGGCAGAGAAGTGCTCCTGCGCCGCGATGGGAGGCAAAGAAGAGGATGTCATCGCTAAAAGATAGGAGGCGCTGGACCGGATTGCGACACCCTCCGGACCCGAACCGGACCCGGACCGCCCCTGGGTGAGTATAATCTAACTCGTTTTTCTTCTCTTTCAGGTTACATTGGGGGCTTATCTACAGCATTACGGAATGTTGTAGATAAGCCCCTGATGGCAGTGGCTGCATCTTATATATGAAAAAATAGGTGAAAGATTCCCTTTAAGACTGACATTCTGCACACCAGTCTTAATAAAAGTGGCCGCTGGAATAAGATGCAACTAATTCATTAAAAGTCGCACAACACTTAATGAATAAGGAATCATTCAAGTTCTGCTCGTCTCTAGCAGAAATGTACATATACACACATGTATATGTATATACTTGCACACCACATACATAAACATGTATATACACTATATATATATCTATAATATAACCGGGGGAGCATCACTCTGTTTGAAGCCTTTATAGACTGCGCAAGCGTGACGGGCATGCGCAGTCTGGACCCAGAGGGATGCGTCCCCGACAGAGTGACGCATCCTCCCAGGAGATCGCAGTAGGCGTACGTACTGAACGCATACAACGATCTCCACAACACCTTACCGAACCCGGTGTTGCTGTTGCCGGCGGTGTCTTGCGTCTTCAGGTGATGTCTGGAGTGGGCGTGTTGTAGTGCCGGAATCGGGTGAGTATAAATGTTTTTTTTTAATGTGTGCAGTTTAATAGGGGTGAGGGGGACCATTCATATCAGGATTGGGGGGTGAGGGGACCATGCATACCACGAAAGGGGGGTGAGGGGACCATGCATATTAGGAAAGGGGTGAGAGGACCATGCATACCAGGATTGGGGGGTGAGGGGACCATGCATACCAGGATAGGGGAGTGAGGGGACCATGCATACCAGGATAAGGGGGTGAGGGGACCATGCATACCAGGATAGGGGGGTGAGGGGACCATGCAAACCAGGATAGGGGGGTGAGAGCACTATGCATACCAGCATAGGGGGGTGAGGGGACCATGCATACCAGGATAGGGGGTGAGGGGACCATGCATATCAGGATAGGGGGGTGAGAGGGCCATGCATAGCAGGATAGGGGGGTGAGAGGACCATGCATACCAGGATGCTGCAGACTTAGGTCTCCATGTCAAGGAACTAACCAAAAGTGTGGCTTTCCGATGAACGCTTTACTGGACACCAGCTCCCAGGTGACAACGATGCCATATGTTCTCTTTAAGCAGTAATGGGCTGATTCAGACATTACTCAATGCCCAGATAAAAACCTTGCCATCTTTGCCAGCGTGCAAGCAGAGAATGGCGTGCCTTTGTGAGCAGAGCTAGAAATATAGCACGATGCGAAGCCCTGCCCGCGCTCTGATGTTAGTGGGCGAAGTGAAGCTGGAGCTGCGCTATATTGTGAGCAAGTGAAAAGCAGGAAGAAAATGCCCAACTCGGGTGAAGATTCAGCGGCGGTCCCAGTCGCAGCTTCCATTATGCCGCTATCAATGCCATATATATATTCCAAAGACATACTGATAGGGAATTTAGATTGTGAGCCCCATCAGGGACAGTGATGATAATGTGTGCAAATTATAAAGCACTGTGGAATATGTTAGCGCTATATAAAAATAAAGATTATTATTATTATATATCAGGAGCGGCCTGGTTACCACAGTACTCAGGGGAGTCGCACAAAATGAGCGATTTTAAGGAAAGACTATGCAGTGTGTTCAACGTGTACCCCCTGTCTGAGAGTCAAAAAGTCAGTATCCTCATTGGTCAGTTAACTGGTGCGGCTCAGAGGGAAGTAAAGTCCTGGCTGGACACTGATAAAGGAACTGTCAAACAAATCTTGGCCAGACTGAAGAACACTTTTGACACCCGCACTGCAACAGAGATAAAAATGAGATTCTTTGGGTGCAAACAGAGGGTGCAGGACAGTAGACTGACATGCCGTCCCAAGATAATGACTCTGCTGCAGACTTTGGTCTCCAAGTCATGGAACTAACCAAAAGTGTGGCTACACTCACAAAAACTGTGCAGTCCCTACAAGTGACTCCAAAGAAAAAGATCCAGCTGGCCTCCAGTTCAGATGATGTCCCATGGCAATAGCAGAGGACAATCCCACCGACCACAGGGAGAGATAGCAATCATTACGACGAGGACGGACAGCCCATCTGTTGCCACTGCAACAAGGCGGAACACCGAGCAAGATTCTGTCAATTAAACAAGCAACCCCTGGGGCAAAGGGCCAACCCTCAGGAGTAAGATGACCAGGCCCACCAAATTGGCGAGACAAGTACGTAGGAGGATGGCCGGTCCTGCCCGTCGTGATTGACGGCTTTCTGATGAACGCTTTACTGGACACCGGCTCCCAGGTGACAACGATGCCATATGTTCTCTTTAAGCAGTAATGGACTGATTCAGACATTACTCACTGCCCAGATAAAAACCTTGCCATCTTTGCCAGTAATGGTCAGCCCTTGCCTCAAATGGGATATAAAGAGGTGACCATCAAGATTGGCCGAGTAGAATTGCAATCGCAAGGTTTGATTATAGTTGATATTGACAAACAAGAATGCCATCCTATGATCACTTTAGGCACTAATATAACTGAAAATTGTCTTGGAGAAATTATTGTTTTGTTACAACTGGTAGCCAAGACCGTCAGCTCCAGTCAGCAGCGGGTCCTGCAAAAGGAGATCAGAGCCCTGATGCAGAGACAACAGGTAAAGCTGTCTGGTGGAGAAGTCAGCAGTGTCAGAGTAAGTGATCCTTTCTCCATTGCAGTACCTCCCAGAAGTGAAATGTTAATTTGGTGTCGGGCAGCAATAGGCCTCAGGGGTCAGGATTACCAAGCCCTGGTAGAACCCATGTACTCTGATAGTAGGCCCACTATCCTGACAGCCAGTGGGGTAGTTGATGTCCGCAAGGGGAGAGTACCAATACGCATCTTAAATTGTGGGGAGAGAGAGGTCCATTTACCCCATTATGCCACCCTTGCTAAGCTGTTCACTGTCAGTACCAATGCAATAGAGGCACTAGAACCCTTGCTTCCGTCTGACAAGGTGGAAGAGAATGGCTCTGAAGGGCAGCTGGAGGATTTGTGTCAGCAGCTACACGCTGGCACTGACTCCACCCCTTCGCACCAAAAGCATGGGGCTTACCAGGTGGCTTGAGAAACATCCTCTAGACTTTGGGCAGGCAAAAGGGGTCCAACACCATATCCCCACTGGAGATCATCCACCCATTAAAGAGAGGTACCGGCCTGTACCCCCAGCACACTATCAATGTGCCAAGAGTATGTTATGGGAGATGAAGGAGGCTGGGGTAATCAGAGATAGTTGTAGCCCCTGGGCAGCTCCATTCGTCCTCGTTAAAAAGAAAGATGGTATTATGAGAATGTGTGTAGACTACAGGCAGATTAACAGCATTACACATAAGGATGCTTACCCATTACCTAGAATTGAGGAATCACTAGCTGCGCTGAGAACTGCTAACTATTTCTCTACCTTAGATCTCACCAGTGGGTATTGGCAGGTTCCTGTGGCAGAGGCAGACAAAGAGAAGACAGCGTTTACAACACCATTGGGCCTTTGCGAGTTTAACTACATGCCGTTCGGGCTCAGCAATGCGTCAGAAACATTTTAGCGGTGAATGGAATGCTGCCTTGGACATAAAAACTTTGAAACCGTTCTGCTGCACCTGGATGACATCATCGTCTTCTCCAAAACCTACGAAGACCATTTGAAGCACCTAGCCGAGGTATTCGAAGCCCTGTCCAACTTTGGCTTGAAAGTAAAGCTGTCAAAATGTCACCTTTTGAAACCCAAGGTACAGTACCTAGGCCATATGGTGAGCGCGGAAGGTGTGGCACCCGACCCTGACAAAGTCACCGTTATCTGGGACTGGCAAAGACCCAGCACTATTCATGAAGTAAGGCAGTTTCTTGGATTAGTAGGCTACTACCGAAGATTTATCAAGGACTTCACCAAAATAGCTGCACCCCTGTAAGATCTTCTAGTGGGCCAATCCAAGAAAGCCAAGAACAAGAGTCTTCCTTTTGAGTGGAATAAAAGGATAGAAGAGTCCTTCATCAGGTTGAAATTGGCCCTCACGGGAGATGAGGTCCTGGCACACCCTGACTATGACCAACCATTTGTACTTTACACTGACGCCAGCAACATGGGATTGGGAGCTGTGTTGTCACAAGTGCAGAAAGGCAGAGAGAGAGTGATTGCCCACGCCAGCAGGAAGCTTCATCCCACTGAGAGGAACCCCGGCAACTACAGTTCCTTTAAACTGGAGTTCCTTGCCATAGTCTGGGCAGTAACAGAGCGCTTCAAGCACTACTTGGCTTCAGCAAAGTTCACCATCTACACTGACAATAATCCGCTAACCCACCTTGAAACGGCAAAGCTTGGGGCACTTGAGCAGCGATGGATGGCCCGGCTGTCCAGCTATGAGTTTACCATCAAGTACCGAGCAGGACATAAGAAAGCTAATGCGGATGCACTGTCCAGGATGCCCAATTCACCCGACGGGGGAGCAGATCTAGAAGAACTCGAAGAAATAGCGTTACCAGCCTTCCACCGTCCAGTTGCAGCCCAGCGCTCCCAAGGTAGTGAGGAATAAGCGCTTTATCATATGAGAGGTAACGTTGAACCCATTACCCCATCATGAGTGGGCAGAGACACAAGATAGTGACCTAGCTGTTCGCCTAGTAAAGGAGTGGCTGGCACAAGCTGATTCACACCCTGGTCCAGATGACCCACAGGAAGCACAGCAGTTATGGAAGGAGAGAGGCAAGCTGTTCATCTATGAGGGTAAACATCAACTCGCGCACACACGAACTGGTCTGGCAGGTGGTAGTCCCGAAGAGGGATGCGCCAATGGTCTTGGAGGCGTACCATAATGGAGCAGGACACTTCGGGTGGAAGAAGTTGGAGGTCCTGCTTCGTGAAAGATTCTACTGGGTTGGCATGAGGAGAGCCATTGAGAAGTGGTGCCGAGAATGTGGCCCATGCAACCTGCGCAAGAAAGACCATAACAGCCAGCGAGCCCCATTACAGCCGATCATCACAAAACAGCCGCTTGAACTGGTAGCCTTGGATCACGTGAAGTTAACTCCGAGTAGGAATAGCTACAGCTATGCTCTGACCATCGTTGACCATTACCCAAGGTTCTTGGTAGTCGTGAAGGTTAAAGACCAAACAGTGAAGACAGCAGCCAAGGCATTTCAGCAACACTTTTGTCGACTGCGCGGATACCCCGAACAAGTGCTCACGGACCAAGGTCCAGCCTTTGAGGCAGAAGTGTTCCAGGAGTTCTGTAACATGTATGGTTGCAAGAAAATCAGGATGACGCCATACCATCCACAGACAAACGACATGTGTGAGAAGATGAACCAGGTGGTCACTGACTTATTGCAGACCTTACCTCTGGAAGAACGAAACCAGTGGCCAGAGAAGTTGCCAGATCTGGTAGATCTATACAATCATATACCGGTAAACGCCACCAATTGCACTCCAACCTACCTGATGAGGACAAGACCTGGCAAGTTACCCATTGATTTAGACATGGGGGTCTTAACACCTGAGATGACATCAGCAGATGCGGACTGGGATACAGAGCGGCAGCAACAATACCGACAAGTGCATGAATGTGTGGAGAAAAGTTTGTCCCAGGCAAGACAGAGGCAGGAAAGGAATTACAATCAACACGCCCCTGCAGTTCCCTTGACACCAGGAGAACAAGTACTCAAAAGAAAGAGACGAGTTCACAAACTAGATGACCAGTAGAAGGCAGAGCCATACACTGTTATACTTTCAGACTTTAATAACACCAAGGAATGCCTCATCAGCAAGGATGGAGGAGAAACCTCAGAGGCAGTCTCAAGAGATCATCTAAAGGTGTGCTCTGATAAATTGAAAGACAAAGAGGAAGTGCAAGACACTCCACGGCCCACAGTAGAGGTGGAAGAGAAGATCCATACTATCCTTGGAGAATTTCCTCAGACGTGGACACAAGTGAATCAGGCTATCATAGTACCAGTCCTAACCTTTCACCAGCCTACTGCACCAGATGAAGCAGAGACTCTTAATGAAATGGAGCAAAAGTAACAGATGCCACTTCTGCAGTGGAATGCGGAAATCTGTCCCTTGCTAGCAGCGAATCTGTCAATCTCATGGTGAGTCTAAGAGTCAGGAGAAGGCAGTCCAGAATACCAATTTTACACAAGTCCACTTATAACGTAGTGACTAGTGCACCAGCAGTAGACATTAGAGAACAGGTCAGGTCATCGGAGATACCTATACTGTGTAGATCCACTCGTAGTACCAGAGGTCAGATCCCTGTGTGTTATAGAGAATACATAATGTGAATAAATTAATAAGAATGTATAGTTGTAACTGTTAAGCATGAGAGCCTACAGAGACTTACTGTATGAACTTTTTAGGTATTTGTAATAACCAGTTGAAGGACAACTGGGTCACAGGACTATGTGTGGTCAGAACTTTATTTGTAAATAATTACCCCAACTTGGCCTTGAAAATAAGCCGCCGGCGTGGCCGTAAAACCAGGCCCATCTACAGAGTGCCCTGTAGCCACGCCCAGGGGCAACACACAAAGTGGGCTAAGGCGGTTCCCACCAACCAAACTCCAAGTACAAGGACAAAGACAGAGTCCGGTTGTCACAGTGACATTGCCTCCCTCTAAGGGGTAAAGTCATGCCTGGAGGCAGGAGGGAGGCCCCCATGCCAGGTAACATATATTACATGACAATTCCTGCTGCAGGTCAGATAGGGAAGCTGCCTTATAAATTTTGGCCAGCAGATGGAGATAGTGAGTCAGCAAGGGGTCAGCTGAGAGAGCAAACAAGGGAGTTGTCATAGAAACGAGAGCAGCTGAGGGGATGACAAGACAGTTAAGCCTGAGGTGAAGGATCTTTCTGGAAGAACTAGTTAGTTGGAGACAGGGAGTTGATCTGTGAAGAGGGAAAGGACAGGAGCAGAGATAAGAGGCTCTGGGGAAGCTGAAATTGTGTATAGCTGACCCCAGAGCGAAGCACTGATATAAAAAAGGACGCCAGAGTCCTAGGCTGAACAGGAGCTGTATGCCCTGACCACCGAATCTGGAAGTACAGGGGACTGCAAGTTCCTTAGCGACATTAAACTCCTGAAGGCACGGCAGCAGATCAAGAGCCCGGGGCTCACAGTAAAAAGGACAGTACCCGTGATATAGGCTCACGCTGTCAGCCATACAGGTTAGAAACCATCACACAAGAGAGAGGGTCGGAGCTTAGTTACAAACAGCAGGGACCCGAAAACAAAGCGCAGAAGGAACGTCCCAAACCCCACCTGGCAGGGTGGATCCCCTGAATGCTTCCAGGCAAGCTGGACTCAATCCATTACCTGTATGTGGTACCCCGGATTACAACGACTTGCAAGTAAAAAGTAAAGAAACCTGCACCTTGCTGTGTCCTTCTCTTATTTCTCTGCACCCCAACATTCACCGCCATCTGAACCATTAATCACATTTCTTTTCCCTGGGGCCCCTACTCTACCCGTGGGGAGCTGAACCATTCTTTGCTGCATCACCATCAGCCCCAGAGGACCAAAACCGCAGCGTCGGCCACTCATTGCCGAACACCACGGGTGGCGTCACACTTAAACATCATACAACTTTCCTCAATTTTATTACTGGACGCCCAGGGCCACGGACCGGGTCCCCGTCACATGACATCCCCATTGAAGTTAACGGGCCCGGTACCTAGTAACCCACAGCCCTGTGGGGCGCTCCATTTGCTCAATATGTGACTCAAGCAACATACCGTCAGGGACTAGAGAATGAGAGAACCTGAACTGTAAAGTTTGGGTTCATACCAGACACCTAGTGTCCGATGCTGAGCTCCGAACATGGACTTCTCCCTAACTTCGTATTAGTGTTTGGAGTTCTGGGCAGGGAGAGAAAGAGTGTTCGGATACCCTTAGACCTCTATGGGGTTTTGGTTCTGGTTAAAGTTCGGGTAGCGTTCTGGTACCTGAACAGAATTTTGGACTAAAGTTTGGTAGAACCCAAGGAACCTGAACTTCCACAGGTCTGCTCATCCTATCAGGGACAATATTCCTCAGGAAAAAGCACCACTTAAGTGCAGTATGCCTTAATATACAGGTTAATAAAAAACACATTCATATTGAAAACAGATTGCATGCAAAACTACAGCTATTGATCTATTTATCTATCAATCTATCTATCTATCTATCTATCTATTTATTATCTAGCTATCTATCTATCTATTATCTGTCTATCATCTATTTTACTATCTATCTATCTACAGCTGACCACAGCAATGACAGGATTATTCACACTAAGGTGTACTTTAAAACAAGTTTTAAAGAGGGTCACTGAAGGTCTGCTTTAATATTTTATGTGGCACAATACCACTTTTCATAGCATTCCAAAACTATGTTCTATCCACTGTTACTGATATGGTGGCAGCAGTTAGAGATGAGATAATATAATTGAGTGGAACTGAATTCTACTCAAGTTTTACAAAAAATCTGCATTCGGCAAAGTGCATATGTTTTCTAATTTGCTTCCCTGCAGATTCAGCTTAATTTTCTGAACTGCAAATGGCCATGAAAAGGTTAAGAAATAAATACTCACCTCTTCAGCCCCTCTGCTTCTCATTGTCACTCGTCTGATCTTCGTGCCATCTTCTGATCCCTGCCACTCACGCTGAAATCCTCAGGCCTCTTACACTGAGTTGGGACCCACATGTGCGCACAAGGCCACACTGTACGTCTTGATGTTGCTGCCTTTTTACACACTTGTGCAGAACCCTCCTGGGCCTCAGAACCGGAAGCACCAGCTCTCCATGAGAGACCAGGGGATTTCTGAGCAAGTGGTAGGGATCACGAAATGTGATGAGTACTGGACAGGTGATGGTGAAGAGCAGAGGGCTGGAGAGGGAAGCAGTAAGGTGAATATAAGGATTATTTTTATTACTTATCAGTTTTACTATGCTCTGGGATCTGAAGAGACCCCAAAGCATAAGTGATGTTAAAAAAAATTCATAATACTCACCTCTCCAGCCCCTCTGTTTGAACCGTTCGGTCCTCGATGCATCATGGGATCCCAGTGACCTTGCATGCATATTCACAGATCCCTTCTGAACTCCATCAAAGCTGGAAGTCCCAGCCCAGCATGAAAGGCCTGGTAATTTCAGCGCAAGTGATGGTGACCTGAAGATGCTGCAAGGGCCAAATGGGGGATAGTGAGGAGTGGAGGGACCAGAGAGGTGAACGGTAAGGAGAGTTTTTTTTATTTTTTACATATAACATTTATTACGCTCTGGAGTCTGAAGACACCCCAGAGCATAGGAAGGGAAATTATATTTGGAAAGAAAAGCTTCTCCGTGGATCAAATTTCCCTGGAAAATCCATCCAAAAGATGATTTTGAATTTTGCCTAATCTCTAGTAGCAACCAAAGTATTTCTATTCCTTATTCTTTCTCTCATATTTAATAGTGGGCTGGGTAGCCAGCCAGTCCGGTTCAGATCCACAGCAGATCAAATGCCATAAAAATTCACAGTTTATTAATATCATTGTTGAAACATTTTTAACAGTGAGCTTTGATTACATGTTTCAGGCTAGAAAGTTCCCTTTGGAAGAACTTTTTATAGAATTTGGAGAAATAAAAGAATCCAAATGCTTACTGAAGCCATAGGGCAAACAAATGCTATGCAATTTTTCCTTTTAGCATCGCTCTAAAGCTATTCAACATTGCAAGAATGGTGCAAAACTCAGATATGGTGTAATGCTTCTGTAACAGTTTGTAATGTTAAAAAAAAACATATGTTCCACCAGTTCAACTTATTATCTTGCAGTGTTTTTCCAGACAAAGGCAAAAAGTCCCATGAGGTAGAAGACCAATTTTGCTTATTTTAGGAAAGAAAATTCCTTCCCGACTCGAAACCTTAATAAATCTTTGGATCAATAACTGTTTTACCGTAATTTAGCAACCATAACTTATGATATTATTACACTTTAGAAATATGCCAAGGCTCAAGTTAAGCTCTAAATTTACCACTACGTGATGAGGAGCAAAAAGAAATTCCTTCTTTTGCCCATTCATTGAGCTGTTATAAAGGAAGACTAGGTTAAGCAGTGAATCCAGTTAGACCATGCTAAAACACAGATTGCTCAAGTTTGTCGCTAGCCTTCAGAAATAATGAAATAACCCACATATCCAGATGTGTGATGCAAATGAGTAGCAATTTACATCTCAGTCATTCTACAAGTCACATTTTTGGAAAGTTAATAGTGGACATGTTTCTCTTTTTTATCATATCCATTTTGAATGTCTGGCTTTCGTCTTTCAACCAATTTCTGAGTCTGTAAATATAACTGGTTTCTATGATTAAATTAATGTGCACATGTTTCTTTGACTAAATTATTATGTTGCGTGATAAAGTCATATCCTTGTACGCGTTGCCTTTATTCTTTCTTTTCAAGAACATCCCTTGTTTGAATGATATAGGTATTGGTATTAACCCTAAAATTACTAAAATAGTTTGCAAGTTCTAGAATGAGAACTGAGATACTTTTATATATTATTTACTATTTGATTAATAGATTAATATATTTGAGTTGTATAATTTAAGCTGAGTTATAATGCTTAAGTCACCTATTAAAGAGCAAATACAGCAAATAATATACAATAGTACATTGCGACCCATAACATAAATAACTTTAAGGTCTCATGCATACAACCTATTTTCTCGTATACGTTTTCACGTATTGCACTCGCACCTATGATATTCTATGAGGCTGAGCATATTTTGATCTGACTGTCAGATCAAAAATGGCAATACAAGTCTATGGGTCCATGAACAAAAAATCGGACTGCACTTGGATGACATCAAGAATGGAGATCGAGAAACATTTTTCTCTGTCCAAGTCCAAGAAAAACTGATGCAAATTTTGGGCAACTTATATCCCCGCTGATTCCTTTTAGACCACTTTTAGGGTACAGGACCTTGCTGCAGATGTAATGGGGTCACAGAAGCTGCCCTGAACACCCAAACATGTCCCGGTTTACAGTGTATAAATATATATAGTGTTGCTCCGTATTGTTGTAAAATGAGTACATAATGCTGCTATGTATATATTCCTAAGGTACTGCATAGGGAAAATGTAGTATTGTTATTAGGCCACTAGATGGAGATATAATAGTGTATAAAGTATAGGATAAGAGTTCAATAAACAGTAAATAGTTAACATAGGGGGTTCACTGAGGTTTAAGGCAAAAATAGTTCCTGGTTAGAGTAAGTAAGGGGAAGGTAGCCTGAAGTGCTCGGGTGGGCTAGATGCCCGACCTACTCAGCACCCCACAAGGTTTAAGGAGGACCCCAGCCATTCAGAGTCAGTGGGCCAGCATAGCGACAGATACAGCAACTACAGCATCTACAGCAACTTGGGCTACAGGAGAAGTCACCGCAGCACAATAGCGCAGGTCGCTCACAATGTGGCAGGTCATTGATGGGGCTGATGCCCTCAGATCTGGGGCAAAATGGCTGAGGGAACACCTGTATGCAGTGAGGCTGGCCAGGGAGAATGCGGAGGAGCCGTTGGACATGGTCCGACCCAGGCATGTGCAGTGTGACAAGGAGATGAGTGCAGGGAAAGACAACGCAATGTGTAACGTACAAGCTGTTGATAATGTTGTAACAAATCTGGATGTGCTTTGAAGACATGAGAGTAAAGTTTACGTTTTGAGTTGCACCTGTGTCTCTGTTTATTCAGAAACGGCCGGAAGTAACCTTAAAGAATGGAGACGAGGCCCTGACGGCGCAGGGGACGGAGCGACAAGTAAGCTGACAGTGAAACATGATTTGTATGTATTGGGAGGCAAGGACACGCAAGGCTCGATGAACTCAGCCACGACTACAGCCCTGGCTGAGCTCTACACAGATACTATTGAGGTATTTTCTACTTATACTTCCCTTGACAGTGGACATGTATTTATTTCTTAACACTTTTGTATATCTTGAATTATTCATATTGTGTAACTCCTTATAGGACATGAGGTGAATTACTGATGATACCAACTTCATGTTTTTTTACTATTCTGACATCTTATTTATTGTGTATGTCTTGTAGATTTACATGTGTTTCTGGGTCACAGCAGGCACCAGCTTATTATCTTTATTACCCAGTTTTGTATATTTAAACATATTTGCATGCATTTATTCAAGGTGTTATTTCATACAACAGATTTTCTCCTGATGACTCTTCCATGAAGGCCATATTTGTACATGTGTCTCTGCTCAGTAGAACAATGTACCACAACTCCAGAGTCTGCTAAATCTTTCTGAATGTCTTTTGCTGTCAAGCGGGGGTTCTGATTTGCCCCTGTAGCAATCCTACAAGCAGCTCTCACTGAAATTTTACTTGGTTTTCCAGACCTTATCTTGACCTCCACTGTTCCTGTTAACTGCCATTTCTTAATTACATTTCAAACTGAGGAAAGAGCAACTGGAAAACGCTTTGCTATCTTCTTATAGCCTTCTCCTGCTTTGTGGGCCTCCACTATTATAATTTTCAGAGTTCTAGGCAGCTGTTTAGAAGAACTTATAGCTGCTGCTTTTTGGCAAAAAGTTAGAGGAGGCTGTTTTTTTTATAAAGCTGGGAAATTTGCATCACCTGACTATTGTTGACGATGATAGTGAACAAGCCATAACCCTAACAGGCTAATTAAGGCCTGTAGCCTTGGTCAAAGTTATCTGAGCACATAAATCTCCAGGAGTGCCCAAACTTTTGCATGGCCAAATTTCATTTTTGTAATTTTTAAGATGAAAACAATGACTATACATATATATATATAAGCTAAAATACAAAGGAAACATTTCCACTTTATCTTTCAGCCTTTTAGAGGTCATTCTATCTTCAATTTGCTTAACTGTGCACAATAATAATTTTGACCAGGGAAGCCCAAGCTTTTACATCATGCCACTGTACATCTACTACTACTGTATATATTGAGAGTTTGGGATAGGTGGGATGCAACTCTATTTCTGGTTGATGTAAATATATGTGTATATTTGACTTTTCAAGTGTTTTTAATCACTATTTTTGCTTTTCTGTATCAAGAAAGTTATTGTTATTTTGGTGATCCCTGTGTATATGGCATTTTTATTCTTGTTCCTCTATGTTGTTAAACTCAAGGAGCAGCCATGAAGAAGATTTCCCAGATGAGAAACTGCATCATCCAGCTCATCGATAACCGTCTCTTGGCCAAGAAAATTGCCAAACTGCATTATGTGAATGCCATGACAGTTGGAAGAATACAAAATGAAGTCTGTCCATCCTTTCAAAAGCCAAGAGGTGGATGTCCAGGCAATATATCAAAGTCAAGAAGTCAGCTCATCACAAGGTCTATTAGTTCCGGCATGACAAGCACGGCAGTGGAGGTGGCTCGTTTGCTTCATGATAGTGAGATCACAGAGGTCCATGCAAGCACCGTGCAATCCACGTTACATAAGTCTGGAATGGTAGCCCAAATAAAGGTGAAGAAGCCTCTACATCAAGATTGTCATAAGAAGCCTCAGCTCGAGTTTTCAAGAAAGTACAAATAGTGAACAGTAGAAGATTGGAAAGGATGATTTGGAGTGATGAAACCAAAGTCAATAGATCATGATAGGTACAAATGGGTCTGGAAAAAACAAGGGAAAAAGGGACTAATGGATTGAAAAATTGAAAGAACTTTCAGGTTCGATGGAGGAAGCCTGATAACATGGGATTGCTTCACAGCCAGAGGTGTTGAATACTTGACCAGGATCGATGGTGGTCTCAATACTGAGCTATATGTGAATATCCTACATGATGAGTTATTTTGTCCACTTGAGTACTATGGGTATGAAAAGAATGACATAGTGTTTCAACAGGACAATGACCTAAAGCATATGTCGAGACTGGCAAAGACGTGGTTAACTGACAATGAAGAGGAGGTGGTGGATGGGCCTTCACAATCCCAAGACCTCAACCTTTGAACATTTGTGGGTAGAGTTGAAGAAAAGGCTGTATACTTAACCAAGGGAGTCAACCATCAGGCACCAACGTTGGGAACATGTAAAAGACACCTGGAATGAGATTTTGGTATAGAGATGATTGAATCTGATTGAGAGCATTCCCAGAAATATTCAAGCAGTGTTGAAAGCCAATGATATATTTACAAAATACAAAAGAATAAAAAATAAAATTTAGATTTTTAGTAGCAAAACTGCTTTAATGGCTCACCAATGTTTTACACTGTTGTGTCATGTGTTAATCTGTAATGTGACTGCCTTTGTACATATCTATCTCAGGAATAGAATGAGTTAATTTGTTGGAAGGAGTTTAGCAGAGAAGCTGTACAGCAGGCTAATAGCAAAAGGACTTCTTGCTCCAAGAGCAGAGCCTGGGCAGGCTTGCCCAGGGCAAGACGCTCCCCACAGCCAAGAACAGAAGGCACCCCGGTCGAGGGGACAAAAGCTGCCACGGACTGTCTGGCAGTGTGGATGTGCCCTGGAGTTGTGGGAACATCTCCAGAAGTAGTGTGGACTCTCAAGCCTGGATGGAAGCTGTTGAGGTCATACAGCCTACTGAAGTTTCAGGGACAGAGCAGGAAGCATTGTGTTGTTTGCAGTAAAGTTTTCAGAATTATGGCTTGTGGTGTTTCCTAAGTTCTCATCCTCTGCATCCTGAGTGACTGTGAATTGAAGGTAACTGACTGTGAGTTAGTGGACTTGCCCATGACTACACCCCTTTGTCATCTTGTTACATTTGGCGTAGTTGGCAGGATCGAATACAGAAGCCTTGCAGCTACAGACCTGGTGGAGAAGATTCCTGAGACTTGTGGATTGGTGACAGCCATGAAAGAGTTAAAGATGGCGGCTGACACTGACTTTAAGATGGCGCTGAACACTGACAAGGAGACAGTGGTGGAAGGAAATTGGTGCCAAAAGCAAGGAGGCCACATCCCCCTGTGATTAGTGCCCACCCGAAATGGGTGCGGGTAAAGAAGAAGCTTCAGCCTTTCAGCAGAGCCTGAGGAAATGGGTGGAGCAGCCAGAAGTAACTCTACCCACAAACAGATGGAGCCCATAAGGACGAGACAGTGTGTAGAGAGAGGAGGCGCCATTGCCTGACAACATGCAGAGGCGGAGCATGTCTTTCTGCGGTGGCATTGGATGCCGGGACTGGAAGTGCTCTGTGGCACGGTGGAGACTGGTTCCTTGCACTTTGAGGCCTGGTGGGTGAACGAGTGGGAGGAATGGCGCCCTTTCCGATGGCCGGAACAGCAGGCCGCCGAGGATGAGGAGATCGCGGGACTGGCGGAACCAGAACTGGAACCGGAAAAAGCCCAGAAGACCTTGGAGAGTCTCCTGAGAGGGATCTTCGCAACCGTGGTTACCGCCTCCCGTGGTCGCAGGAAAAGACCATCACCGGACGCAGCGGTGGTGAGTAGAGAGCCCGCGTCTGCCCCCGCATCTCCATTCTGCCCCGTGTCTCCCATCCTGCCCCTTGTCTCTAATCTTGCCCCTTGTCTCCATCATGCCCCTTGTCGCCATCCTGCCCCCGTGTCTCAATTCTGCCCTGTGTCTCCATTCTGCCCCATGTCTCCATTCTTCCCCTTCTCTACATTCTACCCCCGTGTCTCCCATCCTGCCTTCATGTCTCCCATCCTGCCCCCGAGTCTCCAATCCTGCCTTTGTCTCCATTCTGCCCCTGTGTCTCCAATCCTTCCCTGTGTCTCCATTCTGCCCCCTGTCTCCATTCTGCCCCTTATCTCAATTCTGCCCCATGTCTCCCATCCTGCCCCCCTGTCTCCATTCTTCCCCTGTCTCCATTCTGCCCCAGTGTCTCTGTTCTGCACCTGGCAGGAAGGAGACACATGGTCCATGTGTCTCCATCCTGCCGGTGAAACATAGTGCAGCTTGCCACTTTCAATAAAAATAAAAATTAAAAAAACATTTTTTCTTACCTGGCCGCACTCCTGCGGCAATGATCTCTCCCGGCATTTCAAGCGCGCACTTAACGGCGAATGACAATGACGTCATACACCTGCAACGTGTGCGCTGACATCACTGCCAGCCTCCATTTGGCTGGTAGCTTTAACTATTGCCGTGCAGGCCCGCACAGGCCCGCAAGGCAATAGAGTAACTGAATCTGCATCTCGGAAGCAGGTTCAGTTACTGCACCAGAGAATCCTGCCACTGGGGCCCGATCAGCAGAAGAGATGGGGCCCAATGTGAGCCTCCTCTGCCCTCTGCGCCCCATATACCAGTCAGGACAGTAATGCCCTGATGGAGGCCCAGTTGATAGAGGAATAGCCATCTAATCAGAATGATTGTCATATAGAAAACAATATCCAAGCAAGGCACTCTTGAAGATGAAGGCTTCCAAAACATACCTAAGGGAGATAGGAATGTTAAATGTATAGTCATGCATGATAGTCTGCAGAATTTATCCTAGAAAGTATGCATATGGTGACTCCGCATTAAGCCCTACAGGTGAGGTTGACTTCAAATTGAAGATCCATTTGGATTCAATCTGTAACAATTGTTTATGATGGTTTCTACCTCTAAAATTTGTGCAAAACTTTGGTAAGCCAAAAACCCTAACATTATTTGGCCTACCTTGATTGTGGTATAGAACATAAGAAGCAATTGAAGTAAGGGCTTTTCCTTTCCTTTCATCTGTTGTTACCAAATGGATAGTAGAGATGTGCTTCTGTATACATTTTCTGAGCTCCTTTGAGGTCTGACCAATGTAGATCTTATTACATAGGCAAATAATCTCGCAGACGTTTTTAGTTTTACAGTTGATAAAGGATTGTAGTGAGAATTGTTGAGCATTGTGAGGATTGACAAAAGTATCTCTAGTGGGGGCATAAATTGACAAATATTGCAATCCCCACAAGGGAAAGGGCCCTTAAATACAATGCCCCGCTGTAACCTGTGAGTTGGTCCCATAAAATGACTCCTCCTCAAATGGTCACACAAATTAGGAGCTCTCTTAGCGGTGAGTATAAGGTGCTCACCCACAAATGTCTTTGTATGGAAGTCTATAGTTAATATATCCCAATGTTTATCGAGCATGTCTCGTACCTCATTCTACTGGTTACTGAAATTGGTAATAAACCAAAGATACAAGTCCTGATTCCAATCTTTTCGAAACAGTAGAGAACTTTGTGAATGGCTTCTAGCATGCTGGAAAGCAGTGGATATGACTTTACTTGGGTATCCCTGTTGTTTGAATCAATCTGTCAATTGTTGGAGTTGGTGCAGGAAGTCCTCCTATTAGGTGCAGTTCCGTTTTGTGAGCAGAAATTGACCAGTGGGAACACCTCTCCTAGTTTGTAAGGGATGGAAGCATGAGAATAAGCCTTTTGTTGCTGTGGGCTTACAAAATAGCTTTGTGCATAGTTCATCATTATGAGCAAATATCTCCAGATCCAAGAAGGAGAGATACATAGAGAATAGGCTGTAAGTCAAACAAATATAGTAATTGTTCTAATTAAGAGATGAGATGAAATGTGTGCAATCTTCCTCTGTCCTTGTCCAGATGAAGAACACATCACCTATATATAATGGTGCCAATGGGACATGTTATCTTGATAAGCCTGAAGAGGGGAACACCACGGTTGCCTCCCACCAACTTAAAAAGACATTAGCATACCCCAGTGCACAGCGTACCCCAATTGCAAGAGAATTGGCGAAAAAATAACCTGTCAAACACAAAGTAGTTGTGTTGTAAGATCAATGAATCATGCATCCTGTCCGATTACGGCTAGAGATCTAAAAAATACGAGATGGCCCTCATCTGTTACATTGTTCTCAGTACTTACTGTTGTATAACCATGGGGGGGAATCACTGGAGATGTTATCATGGGAGAGGTGCTATAGCATAGAGATGAAATCAGGACTAGAGTCTTTGATCATCTATTCCAAACCAGGATGTGTTGAGCAGCTGTTACTAATTTATAACTAAGCAGCTCCCACAATCCCTTTCTCCTGGCCCTGTAGTGTGGTGTATAAATTTTGATTCATTCTAAAGGGAACACGCATGTGAAGGGTCGCACGCATTCAGCAAAGCATCACATTAGCTAAGCATAAAACAAAAGCAGTTATTCTATGGCAGTTATTCAGGGTAGGAGTCAGGTAACCCACACTTTGCTCTCCCTTTTATCCATGTGCTTTATTTCTATCCTCCTGTGTTCCCTTGCCATCCACATTCAATACCCCATCCCCCCTCCATCACGACTTATACACATCAGCCCCTCTATACCTTCCTCTCCCATGTACAGCTCCCATGCACTTCTTACCTTCCTAAAAAAACAGTCCATCTTGCCCATACACATCGCACAAAAAACTTCTTACAATTCCATTAATTACTTGCTCTTTATCTTCCTACTCCTACTGATTTTGGGGGACATCTCCTCCAACCCCGGTCCACCATCCCCCAACCTCAACCCCTACTCCACCTCATATCGAAACCATACTAATCTTATTAATGTTACTTGCAATCCTTCATCTCCCTCTTTCAATTTGCCCTCAGGAATCCACGGTCTGTATGTAACAAGCTTCCTTTCCTGCACAATTACTTTCTGAATAACTCTCTGAATCTGTTGTCCCTCACTGAAACCTGGATCCAGGACTCTGACACTGTCTCCCCTGCTGCCATTTCCCATGGTGACTTACAATTCTCCCATTCCCCGAGACCCACAAACAGACTTGGTGGTGGAGTTCGCATACTCATGTCCTCGCAGTGCACTTTCCAGGTCATCCCCCCAGTTCCATCACTCTCAGTCCCTTCTTTTGAGGTCCACACCATCAGGCTCTTCTGTCTCCACTCCCTCAGAGTAGCGGTCATAAGCGGTCATATACCGACCCCCAGGCTCACCCACCCACTTCCTTGACCACTTCTCAGTCTGCTGCCGCACTACATGTCCTCAGAACTCCCAATCCTTATCCTGGGAGACCGCCTTACCGGTTACCTCTTCACTCACTCTCTCCTAGACCCTTCACAGTCCAGCTTCCACCCCCTATATTCGACTGAAATTGCACTCATCAAAGTTATCAATGACCTTCTGACAGCAAAATGTAACGGTGAACACTCTCTGCTCATTCTTCTACATCTTTCTGCAGCTTTCGACACTGTTGACCACCATCTCCTTCTCTCTAGGCTCCAGTCACTAGGCATTAAGGACACTGCTCTCTCCTGGTTCTCTTCCTATCTTTCTGATTGTTCCATCAGTGTTTTGTTTGCTGGCTCCACTTCATCTCCTCTTCTACTCACTGTTGGAGTACCTGAGGGCTCAGTCCTTGACCCCCTTCTCTTCTCTCTCTACACGGCCCCAATTGGATAGACCATCAGTAGATTTGGCTTTCAGTACCATCTTTATGCTGATGACACACAACTATACGCGTCATCCCCTGACCTTACCCTCGCTGTACTACAGAACGCCATTGACTGTCCGCAGTCTCCAACATCATGTCCGCCCTCTATCTGAAACTCAACCTCCCCAAAACTGAACTTCTTCTGCTCCCGCCATCTACTAACCTCCCTAAACCTGACATTTCCCTCTCCATGGGTGGCACCATAATAACACCCCGGCAGCAGGCATGCTGTCTGGGTATTATGTTTGACACCAATCTCTCCTTCACATCCCATATACAATCTCTTACCCACTCTTGCCGCTTACACCTAAAGAACATCTCTAGAATCTGCCCTTTTCTCACCATGGAAACAACAAAAACTCTTACTGTCTTCTTGATCCACCCCGCCTGGACTACTGCAACGCTCTATTAATTGGTCTCCCCGTTACTCGACTTTCCCGTCTCCAGTCCATACATAATGCAGCAGCCAGGGTCATCCGTCTGGCTAATCGGTACTTGGATGCGTCCGCTCTTTGCCAATCGTTACACTGGCTGCCCATTCATTATTTGATCCAATTCAAAATACTTGTTCTCACCCACAAAGCTCTCCACAGTGCGCCACCCCCCATCTCCGCCCTCATTTCTGTCTATCGGCCTAACTGATCACTGCACTCTGCAAACAACTTTCGACTAACCTCCGCACTAATCTGTACCTTCCACTTCTGACTCCAAGACTTCTCCCATGCTGCGCCAATCCTCTGGAATGCTCTACCCAAAAAAATTAGGACTATCCACAATTTGCATAATTTTAGGCGCTCACTCAAAACAGATTTGTTCAGAGCGGCCTCTCACGTTCACTAATCAAAGTCATTTTTTGTGAAAGTGTGCATGTGTAGCCCATTCACTATCCCCATCTATCCCCCACTCCCTCAAGATGACTGGACCATCATTGTAAATACACACGTGTACTTTGTATCTCCCCCACCTCATTGTAGATTGTAAGCTCTCATGAGCAGGGTTGTCTAATTTTGCTTTAATTATTGTATTGTTAACGTTGCTACTTATGACTTGTGTTTTGAAACTGTTAAACTGGAAAGCGCTGCGGAATATGTTGCCGCTATATAAATAAAGACTATTATATTTATTTCATTCCACATGAGCAATCTTTGACTAGAGTGACTGCACGCGTTGCACGTGACCAGAAGAGAGCCAGGAGCGAATGTGGCTTCTTGGAGAAGCTGAATAAAATGAGTTGTATTTTTCACAAATAATGACAGTTGCTTGACTATTGATTGTAAAAAAAATAGTCAATATATGTGCTCGTTTTCTCAGATAGGCTACCTATACTAGAAGCTATTGGCCGACCAGTTGGTTTCTCTGTATTTTTATGGACTTTAGGAAGCATAAAAAAGATGCATACTATCGTATCTTCCACACTGAGAACATTTTTCTCCTTGGCTGAATGATGCCATAGCTGCAAGCCGTATCCAATAGCGCAAGCAATTTACCAGAAAAATATGCTGTGAGGTCTGATGGTATTTTTTGGTAGCTGATGAGCTTCTTCTAAATGCACATCTGTAGACCAAAGGACCATGTTCTCCACTGTGTCTGTCTCCTTGATAAGAAATGAATCATTGTCCCTCAGTCGGTGTAAGGGTACCGTTACACTTAGCGATGCATCAGCGATCCCGACAACGATATGGATCATTGGTGCATCGCTAAGTGGTCGCTAGTGAGCTGCCACACAGGCAGATCTCACCAGCGACATAGCAGGGGTCGGGGGTCGCTACTTACCTGTCAGACGCGGCGATCCTGACGTCCTCCCTCCCGCGTCCACGCGTCGCTCATCGGCGCCACAGGAAGCCCAGCAGGAAGCGCCCGACGAGAAATGGTCCAGGACGTTCTCGCGCGACCAGCGATGAGCAGCGGGGCAGCCGGTCGGAGGTAAGTATCAGACATAGCGATATTGCTAGCAATATCGCTACGTCACAAAATCTGTGACGTTACAGCGATATTGCTAGTGATATCGCTATGTGTAACGGGGGCTTAA